>NC_140494.1:40524290-41249290 GCF_964271855.1 Acomys minous
GAGTTTTAAATAACTAGGCTTGGAGGGGATGGAGCCAAACTGAGAGTGAATCTGAGAGCAGGCAATGCAGGCCTTGGCGTAGTCTTCAGAGGAAGGAGAAGCAAGGCTACAGAGCCTAAAGAACTGAGAGGAGGTAGACTGCGAAAGTCTCAGAGACAAGGGGAGAATTTAAGAGGAATTGGACTGTACAGGAGACTGGCAACGCCAAATACAGAATAAGAAGAGTGTGTTCTGAGGATGGTAAAGGTGGTGCAATAGAGCCAAGGAGGTACTGTGCCAAGCAATGAGAGCTAAGTGCTGCTGTGAGGACCATTGGGGAGGACATCTACCCGTGTGGAAACATCACAGACACATGCACAGCTTGGCTGTCAAACAGATATAAAATCCAGGAGTGAGTGATAGCAGACAGAGAAATAAATGTGGGGACCAATGGTGCCCAAATGCATTCATATGAGAGCCAACAAGATCAACTATACTCATAGGATAAGATGCAAAGCAAAGTCCCAGAGAAGATCAGGGAGTTTAAAAAAAGATGGAGAAGAAATGTCTTGCTGTAAAACAGCAAGGGAAGAGGAAAGCAAGGAAATTAGTGGTCAAAACCCAAGAGCAGCTTGTTTCCCTGGGGATCAAGTGTCAGGGATTGGTATCCAGAGTTCATTTTCATTTTTTTTCTGGACAACATTCCCCACCTGTCTTGCAAATGACAGCTTTTATTTAATTTTTTAGGGTTTCACAGGACTGGGAGTTGAACCCAGAGACTTGCATATATAGAAACAAGCGCTGTACCACCAAGCTGCATTTCCAGCTCCAGTTCTTGCTTTTAGTTTTGGGACAGGATATTAACCTGTGGCTCAAGCCGACCTTGAGTTTGTGGTCCTTCTGCCCCAGCTTGTGGAGAAGCTGAGACTACAGGTCTGCGTTACCAGATATGGGCGAGTGAGATCCTCTAATGGATAAAGGTCTCCACTCGATGGAGGAGACGGTGTCACCAATGACAGGGATGGCTATGAGCCATATAGCATACTGGAGCCACAGGACAGAGTGTGCATGGGGAGAAGTGACCCACCCACTTACCCACCAAGTCATCCAAGATGGCTACCTAAGCAGCAAATTAAACCTCTGATGTTGGATGATTAACCATGAAGGTTGGGGTTTTAGCCAGGAGTCCTCTTTGGTTCATGCTGTCAATTCTGCATTGAAAAATGATTCCATGACAGTGTGAGGGCAGCTGCTAGGACCACCTGCAAGGGACAGAAGTATAAAATGGAAAGCTGGGAAGACACAGAGCATAAACTCCAAACCAATTGGGAAACTTTAAAAAATTTTTTTTAATTAATTTATTCTTGTTACGTCTCAATGGTTATCCCATCCCTTGTATCCTCCCATTCTTCCCTCCCTCCCATTTTCCCCTTATTCCCCTCCCCTATGGCTGTTCCTGAAGGGGATTTCCTCCCCCTGTATATGCTCATAGGGTATCAAGTCTCTTCTTGGTAACCTGCTATCCTTCCTCTTAGTGCCACCAGGTCTCCCCCTCCAGGGGACATGGTCAAATATGAGGCACCAGAGCAGAAAACTGGGAATACGGCTTCCACAAGACCCAGCTATTCCTCTCCTTAGAATATACCCAGAAGATGCTCCAGCACACAATGAGAAAATTTGCTCAACCATGTTCATAGCAGCCTTATTCATAATAGCCAGAACATGGAAACAGCCTAAGTGTCCCTCAGTAGAAGAATGGAAAAAGAAACTGTGGTACATATACACTATGGAATACTACTCAGCTATTAAAAACAAGGAATTCCCAAAATTTGTGGACAAATGGATTGAGCTAGAAATGATCATAATGAGTGAGTTAATCCAGAAGCAGAAAGACCCAATTGGGAAACTTAAGCGTGAGGGGATAGCAGTGAGAACATTGGAGCAGGGTGGTCAGGAGAGGAGACAAAGACAGCACAAAGAGAACGCAGATCTATAGAGCAAGAATGACTAGAGGAGGCTGGAGAAACAGGAAAGGGAAAATTTCCCTCTTGTTTCTCTGGTTCTTTTTCAGAGCAAAAGAAAATGGCTTCAGAATATCATACCGTGAACAAGAGAAATGTGTATCTGTATTGGAATTGAGTCCAGAAAAAGTTAAACAAGGCATTCAAGAAATAACTGTTAAGGAACACACTCTTAAGAAATGAGGAAAGGGAATCCAATATGAATATACACACTTAGAAATTTCTAGAACCTCGAAGACAATCAAATAGGCATCTGGGTTGTGTGCTGAATGAATATGGAGATGGCTATTTGCCGGTAGGGATGGGAGGGCAGCACTTAGGGATATCAGGCTGGGAGACTGAAGAAATGGGTGTCATGGGACAAACTGTCATGGAAGAGACCTAACTGGACTCATATATCACCAGAGGAGGTCAGTCCATCACTGAGGAAATGGGGCTTCAGTGTCTGTCTCGTTGGGGGGGGGGCCCTGTCAAGGGGGGTATCATGCTACTCCAGGAATAGCACCAAGATTCTGAATTCTTTGTCTTTCCTTGTTCTTTGCCCATGGATAACATTTTTTGTATTGTTCACTCTGTGACGTATCTTCTGAGGCTGTCTTGGTCTTTCCTAGTGCACGGGGTCATATAGGACTGAGGGACTGTGGGTGTGGGCTAGTTGTTGAAATTGAAGCAACTAGTAACTACTGTAGTGTTTTCATTGAGATGGAAGATGTGGGATGGAGAGCCCATTCTTAGAAACCCCGAGAGTAGATAGGAGTATTAGCTGTGGGTTCTGGGAAACCTGGGGGCTGCAGGGGCTATGGTCCCAAGTGGTACTAACCGAATGATCTTCAGGCTGAGTGAAAGAGGTGACTTGACAGTTGCTCTTGTGGCTTATGTTCCAAGTCAAGGCACTGCATGACAGCCTTCCAGAGATTTTACATGATCTTATGCTCATAAACATTTCTTTTTAAACAGGGCTTCCAAAACTGCGTGAGATATAAGGATACAGCCTTTGTATCTAATGTAGTTTGCTTATAGTGGTCTAGCAGAAGCCTAAGGTTAATGGACAGTTCTGCATAGCCCAGTGAAGAAGTCCAGGCATGACAGATCCATCAACCGATGAGAAAGGCTCGGTGACAGCCATGTTGTATCCAAGCAAATGATATCACTGTTCCCCAGGAGAGAAGGAGGCAACATGTGGACATGTCTTCCAGGCAGAGTGACTAAAACCAGATGCAACTATTTAGCCAGGCTGGCTTTCCTCACCATGGGCCACTTTCTTCCTCTATGTAAGCAGCTTTGCAAGCATAGGATGGATGGAAGTACAGCATGTGAAAGAGAGAGAAGTAGCTGGAAAAAAAAGAGTAGGAACTTAAGTTGGCTGTGACATCATCCAGTCTAAGTGCCAGATGGTAAGTTAAGAGCACAATATACGTTCCTGTATGTATGTGAACTTCCATTTAACTTGTTGAGTCTTTTCCTCCCTGTTTTTTTCCCCCTCTGTGATTTGTGATTTAAACCCATATGGGTAAATCTCTGTGACAGAATAGAATTAAAGAGGAAGTGTTTAATTCGGACGCAGCTATGTGGGTTTCCCTTCCGCGGGGATCTATTTGAGCAAGAGCTTAGTCACTTCTTGCTCACAAACTGCCACCTACATCGATTTCCACTTTTGCACAATTGATTTTTGCTACTATTCCCATTTGTGCATTTGATTTTGGACAGATATCATATGATGAGTGTCTGAGAATCATCTCTTAGAGGTCAAGGGACCTCATGAAGAAAGACACTCTTTGTCAATACAAATATCACCAAGTAAATTCACAGATTTATGGAGGGGAGCGCTTCCGAGACAAGTTTAACCTCAGCCTTTTCTCTGCTACCTAACTTGACATCAAGTGATATGGAAAGAAAACACTTGAAGAGCTGCGACTGAGAGACTGGAGACAGAAGCCTTGTCTTGGAGATTTGTTTGTTTATTTGTTTTTAGAATCTTGCCCAAGTCTTCTCAGTTTTCTAGTCATTCCTTGGAGAAGAATTTTCTAGCATAGTAGAATGTTTAATAAACTCTTGGTGATCAAGTTCCTTGATGAAAACAATAGCTTCCCATCAAGGAGTTTAATGGATTTTTATAGAGGATTTACTGCTCTTCCATCACCATATTAGATACTTGCTAACACAGTGAAGGGGTATTAAAGTAGCCCTCACTCTCCTTGCTGCAAAGCTGATAATTTAAAAAAATTTAAATTTTGACCTTGCTGTGAATTCCTTTGACTGTTATCTCAATACAGTATTCTAATTCACGCAGGGGCCCAGAGGATGATTGTGAAGGAATGTTAAATGTGCACCCATAAGTCCCGTTTCCACAACTGGGGCAGCTGGGTCATGTGTGCATAGTGCTCAGAAGACTCCACTGGGCCACGCTACTCTGTCACCCACAGTGACTTGGCCACTGAAGGCAATCTGCAGCATTCCTTTGCCTATCCATAATTACTTATTGATTTCTTGTTTCGTCTGTGCAATAGTGGCAATGACCAATGAAGCGAATACAACATCAGGCAGAAATGGGGATCTGTGTTAGAAAGGCTGGGAAGGGCATGGGCATACTCCTTCCAAAGTGTCTTATTCACTTGATGAATGAATGATGCAACCCCGAGTCTATCCTCCTAGAGGATAAAGGAAAGCACATCTAAAATTAGTTATGTTTTGTTTCCCATATCAAAATGTCCACGGAGAATCCAGTATCACTGCTATGGCCAAACGTGATGCCGCTTAGTTTCTAGCATAGGTGGTTCAGCCTTCTTAGAGACAAGAACTTGAGGTATGAGACATCCGTGTTTCACATGGAGGAGAGGCAATCCTAAAACGAATCCCCACCTGCCAGAAATATTAGTGGGGAGATAATTAATTTCTAATTCCTCTAATTGTCCATAAGAATTGGATTATGATGTTTTATCCATTTTTGGTTTGCTACTGGCATTTATGAAAGAGTGAGTTAATTCTCCTAGGGGACACGGAGAAGTCTTTTCTCTGGGGCACTTTTGAATTTCTTAGCATAATGTTAAATGCCTGATGAATCATCTGTTACCCAGCCACAGGGACTGACCTGTCTCTTCCACAGTTATCGCGCAGACAGGGCTTGTGCTAAGGACAGAGAAAGAGCACAGGTGTTCACTTTTCCATCCTACTTGCCTTCTCCCCTCGGAAGTATTTTCATTTTGGTGTGAAGCTTCTTGCCCCTACCATCTGCTTTCTGAGAGCATGATTGTCATTTCAGAAGACAGAGCAAGGCTGATTGTACCTCAACATCCAAAACTGAACTGTAAATACATCAATTATCTGGAGAAGGGGACTGTGTCATCATCCATGATGACAAGGATGATTCAGGTGATAGTGTCGCTGTCTTCAAAACCTGCCAAGGGCAGCTTAGAGTTCCCAAGAGGCCTTGGTTGAGTAGACTGGTGCTATTATAGAAGTCCCAATAATACTCCACGACCAGATCATGGGTGTTGAGTGAAATCTGGGGAATGATAAGCTTGTCTGATGAGCTGAGCTGGTGTGTTCTCCAAAAATGAGGAAGGAAGCATACATAGAAAGATACATGGGGACCGCAGGGAAGATGCCAGCTAATAATATTAGCCCAGGTGCCAACACAATCAGGTTGATCCACCTGAGTTGAACCACTCAGACACACTGGTTACAATTTTCTAAGAGGCCATTTTTGTCACAACATGAGAGAAAATATGGAATTTTCCTGATTAAAACCAACATAGTGCTCTACTCTAACTGAAGAAGACTTTAACTCAAAGCCCATGCATTGGCCGGAGAGACAGCTCAGTGGGAGGAAGGCCTGTTGCATAAGCATGAGGATGAGGTGAATTCCAGTCCCAGCACACATGCAAATGTCTGGGCGTAGCTGTGCATGTGGCTGGAACTGCAGTTCTACAGAAGGTGGCGGCAGGAGGTTTCCAGGGGCTTGCTGGACATCAACATAGCTCCAGGTTCAACTAGAGACTGTCTCAAAGGACCAAGGCTAGGCAGGGATAGGATACTCAGCATCTTCCTCTAGTCTCTGCACACACACACACACACACGCACGCACGCACGCACACACACACACACACACACTATGCATATACACCACATGTGCTCATGCATGTGAGCACACACACACACACCATGTATACACACTATGCATACTTGTGTGCACATGCACACACATAAATATACCACACACACACACCATGCATACACACCATATATGCTCATGCACACACACACACACACACACACAGAGACATCATGCATATACACCACATGTGCTCATGCATGTGAGCACACACACACACCATGTATACACACTATTCATACTTGTGTGCACATGCACACACACATAAATACACCACACACCATATATGCTCATGCACACACACACAACATAAAACACACACACACACACACACACACACACACACACACACACACACACACACACACACAAAGTCTTGTTCAACTCCAATTCCAGAGTCCACAGGTAGGACATGGAAAGCTTTCAGGCCAGTGAAAACCTGTAGCGCACTACAGTGATATAGCCATTTCATCATTCATTTGTCCAAGCCCATAGAATATACACAGTAGCAAACCCTCAGTGGGGCTCCAGCTGATTATGTGTTTATCAACTGAATCAAATGTACCGAAGTGATAGCACATGTTGACAATGGGGAGAGCTGTCCATGTATCAAGTAGGGGTCATATGAGAAGTGTGTATTCCCTCTTAGTTTTTGTATGAACTTAAAACCACCCTAAGAAACACAAAGATGTAAACTGTAATAGGGAACAGCAAACTAAAATAACAAAAAACTCAGAGTCCAAATGATTAACAAGCTTACTCTTTAAGCAACTGCTGTGTAAATAATTCTCTGGAAGCAGAATGGGCTGCGTGAAATTTAAAGTCAATGCCTGTTACCCAGTCTGTGTTCAGGAAGGCCTGCTAAAGTGGTCCTGAACACAATGGCTCATGAAGACCCATAAAACAGTGATCTGCACTGGCTGGGGATGAGATAAGCCTCAATTTTCTATGCCATTAAACTGTAGGCTGTATCTTCACAGACACTGGTGTCTGTAAGAGGAAATTTTAAATTTGGCACAGAGAGTAATCAAAGTAGTTGAGATAAACTAAGAACTGTGACTTTTTTTTATTAAAAAAAGAAGTTAAAAAGCATCTCCATTACTTTTGCTGGTGACACAGCGTTGGTTTCTTTCACTGATTGCAGTCTTATCTCTCATGCATTCAGATGAAGTCTCTTTCCAGAGGCATTTATATATCTGGGAATTTCTTTATTTAGTGCTTCTCATTAGGGTATATATTAACTGTTCCAGGGTCAGACGCCAACGTGGTTTCAATGTTTATGGAGGGACGGATGACTTGCAGTGTAAATAAGTTACTGGTGCAAAAACTCTCCCATAACAGATATCTGAGCCAGGAACGGAAACCGTTTGCATCAGAAGCATAACTAATTGTGCAGCCATCAAATGGTGTAGTGCCAGTGTGGTGGAATATGCTTAGCCATGGGTTTATAATACTGAAAAGTCATTCGAAGTGTGAATTAAAAATAACTTATTCAAACTCATCATACTTCTAAACTATTTCACATTACTAAGCAGTGTTCAGAGTTTGGACTAAGGAGAGATCAGACATTTTATATTCAAGCGAGAGAATATCAAAACTAAGGGGGAATGAAGGCTGAGAAGAGCCATGGGCCAGAATCCATCTTTAATGGAAGGTCTGAGAGTGGTCAGATATGGCTGCAGGAGGCGGGATGAGCTAGAGAGAGGCCCAGGTTGGTCTTGGAAGGACTCACGAGCCATGTCAGGACTCTGTCCTGAGAACCATGGTGGGGCGTGAACTCAGAGAGGAATGAATCACACTAACCCTTTAGAACGTTTATTCCTGCAGCTCTCTGGACAGCAGACTGGCAAAGGCCAAGTCTAAAGGTGAAAAGCCCGCATAAGAGCTCAGCCCAGTCATCCAGCATCCAGACACCAGTTTAATCTGACCTCGAATGTAAACATGAGGTGGGTAGAGGCTGGGGTCTCTAGCTCTACAGCAGAGCCAGGAATGGCGTCTGGGCACCGACGTAGAGATGAGTGCGAGTCTGTGCTAACAGTGAAGGGGGTGCAGGGAGAACGAGCAGACTGTTTGGGATCTGATCTCAATGTGGTACTGAAGAACAGTTTTTAAAACAGGGGGTGTCGATGGCTAGGGCTAGGGAGCTAGATGGAGGGTAATAGCCACATTTGCCTAACTGCACCCAACCTAGCGGGAAGAGTTCGGTCTACTCAGGGGAAATATGTACACCAGGCAAAACGGTCCCAGGCATCACGAGCTCAGCACATCAAAGTGTAAGGAATGAACAGGAAGATGAGCTTCTCAAGGATGGACAAGGCACGATGGAGAGCCAGAGGCAAGGTGGAAGGCTGGAGTGTAATGGCAGCCATGGGGAGACTGCTTTTGCTCATTTGTTCCACAACATTTCCAAACTGGAGGCATATGGGGCCAAAGTGGGGACACTTGTGTGGAGGAGGGCAGAGACAGGCTTTGCTGGAGCTCATATCATATTCTGCCTTAGCTTTCACTCTGACCTTCGGAGTAATAGGGGTCTTCAGTATACCCAACCCACTTGGCACTGACACACCCCGGAAATACCCACCCACAAATCTCATGGCAGTTCGCTTCTCAAATTCATGTCACAAAATTCTGAGCCCATGACTTTCTTGACTAAGGCTCCATATGTACGGTTCTTCCTGCTGGGCTCCATTACAAAGGTGGAGTTGCTTAGGGAAAGACTGTGGGTAAAGGACACTGTCTGGGCATCTCCAGACAGCAGAAAGCAGCAGAGGAGCATGGGGGGCAGGGGAGGGACAGTGAGAATGGCGATAGGAATGATTTTTGGTAGTAATCATGACAGAATGAAATCTTTAGCCCCAATCCCCCAGCAGCCTGTGGAGAGGAGGACAACAGGGACAGATGGCATGATAATCGTTTCCCCATCAGCGACTTCTGTGGGTAAATTACTTTTGTGTATACAAAGCGTCTTGATGATTACTCTCCCTTTGACCACCGGCAAGCCCAGACAGGCAGGGGTTATGGCTTTTATGTCACCCATGGAAACATAAAAGTTGGAGAGGGTCTGAAGGACACATGCCTGTGGTCTCCATCAAAGGCTGACAAGGATGGAGGTTGAGGAAGGTTCCCAAATCTGATAGAAGGATGGCTTTGGGTAATGACCTCCAGGGTTCTGCGACCATTGCCCAGATACCCAGAAAGAAGATTCTGCTGGTAAAACACAAACTGTGGTAGAGTATTGGACAAGGCTAGCTAATACTCTGGCAACCGCCAGGAAAGGGAAAAAGGAATACAAACAGTCTACTATATCTCTGTGTTGGTGTGAAGTTTGGTGCATCTTGGGTCTGCCAACGTTCTTGGCAAGTGACCTACCTGAAGTCACAATGCCAGGAAATGATTGGTTTGTGCCTTTGACCTTGGGCCATTTGCTTCCCTTTCTATTTCTTCAAGTACTACGACAAGGCTTACGGGCATGAATCTAGCAGACATTCTGTGTCCGGCATCAGGGAAGCCTAGCGTCCACTTGTCTCCCCTGTCTCACAGAAACCTGGAGCCCATATTCATTCAGGAAGGCTACATCACACAGGACATGTGAAAGGACTTGCATGCCCATGGCCACCAATTTCACCAGTGGTAAAGGCTCCGTCTATCCTGATGTATTAGAACTCAGATTGTCTGGCCACCTGGGCATGATCTCCTGGTGACCTGAAGACAGATAGCTCTTCTGTTGCAGAGATGAGAAATTGGACTTGCTTCATGTGGCTTGGAGACAGCAGTTGCAGATAAAGAGATGCGTGTGGAGTTTGGGTTAATCGCAGCTACAGTGACTTGGAATAACACCCTTCACTAGGTCAGGCTTACCACCGACACTAGGAGCATCTGAACAATAGAAATTCTGCTATAGCCTTTCTAACGTGGTCATGGCCAATCACTTTTTCAGGCCACCCTGGTGGCTGAGTTCTAGCTCACTGGGTAGAGCTAGAACTCTTTCCCCTTTCCACACGCCACTCATCCTAATACTCTGCAAACATGGGCAAACATACATACTTCGTTTTGTCAGTCAGGGGGCTTATTTTCATCCCTAAGTTTCTACAAAGCCAAGTACTGCTGATTCCAGCACTCTTGCAAACTCCCTTCCTTTCTTTTGTGAACCATCCACTAGTCATTTAAGGATGAGAAGGGATTTTACAGTTCTGTGTAAGGCTCGCTAAACATGAGGGCTGTTTGAAAAAGGTGACACATTAAGCAATGCTCCCGTGATAACCTCTGCTTATTTTCCCTGAAGTGGGTAATACAGATGAACTCCACTCACATTGAAGGCTCAAACACCATGAATGTGTTTTGGGCACCAAATACATCACAATTAAACAACAGTTTTGCTTTTGTTTTTGTTTTTGTTTTTGTTCAGAACCCACATAGCCAAAGTATTCTAGCTGATTAAATGCATCTCTGAATAATACCGCTAATGATATGCATGTCTGGCCTCTGGGCCTGGCTGGGCTAAACAGAAGCTGGTGATGGATGAGGCCAAACTGGGTCTCAGATACCCCAATTTCCATCTCCCAATCATCTTCTCCCTCCTAGAATGCTCCTACCTCAAACTCTTAATTATACAAATGTTAAACATTCTTTAAGATTTAGCTGGATAATTTCCTCCCTTTGATCCATGCTTTAGCACTTAAAGTACATAATTCAGAAAGTAACAGAGTTGCCAACAGTCCCTCCTTCCCTTCACACTCACCCACAGCCGTGGCCTCTGTGTCTTAAGTTTTCTTCGGAGCCCTTCATTTACTGATCTCTAATAGATTCTAATAAGTAGATTTGAAGTAAGAATAATTAAAAGATATGGATCAGACAGCTTTTCCACGGGATGTAAGTTGGCAGGGAAGACCAGAAAAGAAACCGGCCTCCTTGCCAATTAAAGACAATCGAAGAGGAAAAGTGGCTTTGAAAGGGAAAGTGATTAGGAAAGCTCAGCCCTGTTATCAAGAGAGTGCATGACACCAGGCTCAGAGGTGCCTGTTTCATTTCACAACTGTATAATTTGGAAATGGTTAAGAACAGCTCTTTCTCAACATTTTTTTTTATCATGGGCCAACTAAAAACATCACATTGACTTGTCCAGCCCCTTTCTTCCATGAGCTCATATGAAACACATTTAAACCATATCAGCTCTTGAGTTTCTAGCTCCATTAAATTCCTGTCAACACATTCTTCTTTCTAGGAAAATAGAAAGATAATTACATTTTTTGAACCCTACTACCAACAAAGAAAAACAAAAAAAATCCCCTCAATGAAAAGCTCATACACCCATTCAGTAAGTAGCTCGGCAGTTTCTCAGAGCTGCTTTCCCTGGTGCACGCAGAATGAGCAGGAGCCGAGGGGCAGAAGTGCAGGACGTGAGTGCAGGTCCTGTGTGAGGCAGCGTCTACTGGAGCTTCTGCTGCCACTGGCTTGGAATTACCTCTCTGTCTGTCTAGCGGAGGAGCCTTCACTGGTAGAGATTTCTATTGGCTTCTGGAGGAGCCCAAAAAGGAGTAAGCAAAGACCATGGACGTCAGAATTTCATGCCAAACAGAAAGAACCCCAAACATGTGATCATCTTAAAATGGAAAATATTTAAAGATGTTTATCACCAATCTGGGATATTCTTCTAACTCATAATTTTATGATCCCTGTTTCCAATTAACCATACCATATCCAGAAGCACAGAAAAGCTTGGAAAGAGAAATGCATAAATTAAAATTTATAAACTAAAGTGCAAAGCACTGAGTGCTTAAAGGAAGAAGAAGGGTCCTTGGGGAAATCTAAAAATAGACTGAAACATAGGAGAGACAGTATTAAATATTTTACTTTCCCCATAGGCTTAGAGAAAGACAAAATGTGCCTCTGGCAAGATGTCTCTCATGTCTTAGGATGTGAGGCACTGGGTGTGACCTCACATCCCTGCCCTAGAAGCTTGCTGGATGCAGGCGCTGGTGGCAGAGATGCACACAGGGAAGTTGGCTCTCTCAGCACCAGGCTCTATGGTAGGTGGAGCCATCTACTTTTCCCAGCCCTGCTTTTTATTTCGGAACCCAGCCGGGTGCTCTCTCCTCTCTCACACCCCTCTCTGTCTCTGTCTCTGTCTCTGTCTCTGTCTCTGTCTCTGTCTCTGTCTCTGTCTCTGTCTCTGTCTCTCCTCTCGTCTCTGTCTCTGTCTCTGTCTCTGTCTCTGTCTCTGTCTCTTCTCTCTCTCTCTCTCTCTCTCTCTCTCTCTCTCTCTCTCTCTCTCTCTCTCTCTCTCTCTCCCCCTGCCCTCTCTGTGTGTGTGTGCATTTATGATGTTCCTCATCTCTGCTTATTAATGAGATTTAAATTCTTCATAGTGTTTGACTAGGAATAGCAAAAACAAAAACAAAAACAAACAGTCCTGGAAAATATTATTAAGAATGCCCACCTGGAACCCTGCTCCCAAGAAAATTAGAAAATGTAAGCATCTTTTCTTGGATGGATCTCAGACGTGGGGTACAAAGCCATATCTCTTGAAGTGGGACTTTTCAGGTTTTAGTTTTAGAACACGTTGAGAGCACAGATACTTCTAAATGCACACTATGAATTCCTGCTCACTGTGTGAGCGTACAGCAGGAACACCAAGCCTCCTGTGATCCAAGCAGGGCAGGGAGACCTTCATCTCTATTCTCTGGGCAGCCATGTGCTAAGGTCTTCAGGGCCCAGGAACACAGAGCAACTACCACATCTTGCAGGTGATTTTTATTCAGCTGCCATATTTTTGACTTCCTCGATTGTTCTTGAGCTATTTTTTTTCCTGTGTACTCTCTGCAATTATTCAAATGTGTTTGTGCTTTTAGAATTAATGTTTTTTCAAAATCCCTAAATTTATGATCTTTTGGTCTATACTGGAATACACGAGCTCTGGAGAAAAGTACTTTATTTTTCTTTAAAGTGAATTAGTATTATTCTCAATATTGTATCATGAATTTCAAGACAGCTAAAGGAGAAATCTTGAATTTTTTTCACTATGAAAAGAGACACACGCTTAAGAGAGTGGATGAGGTAAATATCTTGAGTGCCTCAATAACCAATGGATACATGGTAGTGAGCCAGCATGCTGTACTCTATAAAATTTGTATGTATTATGTGTTACTCTGAAATGAAAGAAGAGGATGGAGAGCTGTCTCAGTGGTCCAGCTCACTCCGTACTCTTCAAAGATTTCCCCATGTGGTGGCTCACAATCTCTGTAATTGTAGGTACTGGGGAGCTGATGTCTTTTGTTCTCTGCGGTCCCCTGCCTGCACACGGCTCGCATAACACACGCATGGCACACACACAAGCATGCAAAATAGACAGATGAGTAAGTAAGGGAATATTTTAAGATAAAAAGAAATCACAGGGCCAACCAGATAGCTCAGCAGGCCACGGTGCTTCCCATGCGGGTTGGGAGATTGGCGCTCAGTTCTTGGAACTTACAGAAAGGTAGGAGGAGAGAAACCACGTCTCAGGTTGTTCTCTGATTGTCACAAGTACACCGTGGTATATGTACCCATAAACAACACCACACAGTAGCAGTAAGAATGACGACGGTGATGATGATGATAATAAATACAAGTTTTGAAAATGTATAGGCTCTTAGGGAATCTAAAAGGATGATTTGGTGTGTACAGTTCCATGAGTTTGGATCTTATTAGTCAAGCGGGCTCACATCTTGGTATCCTGGTATACAGATAGGAACTTTCTCCTCATCATCTCCCCCCCCCCCCACCCCGCCCTGATTCTCTTGTTTCAGCTGCCAAGGCTTTCAGACAAACATCCCCTCTATCTGGGATGCTTCTCCTCCTCCTCCTCCTCCTCCTCCTCCTTCTTCTTCTTTTTAAGATTTATTTATTTGTTATGTATACAGTGCTCTGCCTGCATGTATACCTGCAGGCCAGAAGAGGGCATTAGATCACATTCTAGATGGTTGTGAGGCACCATGTGGTTGCTGGGATTTGAACTCAGGACCTCTGAGAGAGCAGTCAGTGCTCTTCACCTCTGAGCCATCTCTCCAGCCCGGGTTAGCTTCTTCTTATGGTCAGATTTGGCATCTCTAGGCCTAACATCTGTGAGCCCAGGAGCCTCCAGTAAGGAAAAGCAATCTTACCTTCTTGTACAGACTCCTCAGGTCTCGGTACTGCCACATGCTGTTTAAGACCTGAGATGCAGCCTTGACCACCTTTGGAGAGTGCCTGGATAAGGAAAAGACAGGAAACGCAGATGACGGTGGCATCTTGGTTTGCAACCTCACTGTCTTCTCAGGAAACATTAAAATCCTCCCCTGCCCTCTTCTCCCCCCCCCCTTCAGTAAAGCATTGCTTCACCTATCCTCATTCTCCTCCTCAGCAACACGCCTGGGAAGGTGACAGGCAGGAAGGCACTAGAGTTTGGCGAAGAATTTCCAAAAAGCAAACACAAGAACTGTGACGCTTAGGGAGGAAGCAGAGATAGTCTCTAATTACAAAATGGAGGAGAAGTTTGGAGGGAAAAGTGATTTCAGTAGCACTGGCTGAATCTAGGAAGTTTTTACAGCTGTGTTGTGCCGCACCAGCGCATGCGTAAGTGCAGCTTTGGGGCTGGCACACTGACCTGTGGTAGCACAAACAATTTCTCCTTGTTGCCTGTAGATGCTACGCACCACAGTCTTTCACTGAACACACACACACACACACACACACACACACACACACATACACACACACACACACACACACCTAACAATGCCCATGAACAAGAATCTATGAAGCCATATGTACTCTTCAAGTCCTTTGGATCAAGACCACAGAACTTATAATCATTGTTTACTGACAATTTTCTTAGGTTGCCTTTGCAATTGCTATGAAGACACAACTCCTACCTTTTGGCTCAGTGCCAATATGCATGTCAAAACAGAGACTAGGTCAATATAGCCATACGGATTCACTCCCACCAGATTCTTGGAAAGTCACTCTGACTAGAGATTGCTTGGAGAAGCTACTAACTAATTGTAGATACCTAGTTCTAACAGACTGGGTTTTTTGTTTAAACCACCAACTGCCTAATTCTAGTGGCCACCAATATGGTCTACCTTAAAGGCCATTTCAATAAATTAATTTTTAAAAAGGCCATTTAATTCTTTTAAAAGATAGTTTTGGGGGGCATATGGTTCTTGACCCGAGTTACTCAATTAACTGTCACTCTAGCAGGAAAAATGTGGTTGCATTTCTGTACTTACAACACTATATTGTTGGGGTCCGTGCAGGAGGAAGAGCAAAAACAGCTCTTCAACTCATGGAATATGGCCCACCAGTTAGCATGCTCATGGTGGGTGTGACCTATGTGTCCTGAGGACTTCAAGCTGTTATGGAGCATAGCTCTGCTTGTTACCTTTGTGGTCCTTATAATCCTCCTAATATATGAACTGTATGAGTACTGTAAGGGGGCTTTCAGTCTCTCGATGGGCAGTATCATTGGCGCATGCAATAACAATGCTTGATCTCTTTCAGGCATTGCTGTGCTGGAGCAGATTAATGATCCAACCACCATCCTTGAAAGAACCTACAGATGTACATGTTAACAATGACCACTACCCTTAGAGAGAATTTGGAAAAATAGATTGCTTAGCAAGTTTAGGTAATGATGTTTTTGCTAGAGGCTCTGACGTAGAAAAACTTAGAGAAAAATAGATTGCTTAGTATGGTTAGGTAAAGATGTTTTTGCTAGTGGTTCTGATGCAGAAAATCTTGAGGAACAATTTGAAGTTTAGAAAAAGTCCACTCTTAACAGTAAAGCTAGGGACTTCTTGCTGTCGGTGAGCAAAGACAATGCCTCAATTAGCAATAGCTGATGTGACTCTCTCACTGAAGCTGGATGCCAAAGTGACTAATTTCTTATATTTATTTTTGCCCTCGGCTTCCTGATATTATTTAATAAAAAATACTAATGAGTAGATGAGCATCTTTAGGATTTAAAGTAGAAATGGCTGATTGTTTTTATATAGAAGTTTAGATTTGTGATTCTTTTAAGATTTTTATAAGATTACTTTTAAAGATAATTGACTCGTTCTTCATAACTGCAGATTGTAGCCTGCTAGTAAAAAGAAGCTGAGAAATTACCATGCTTGCTTATTTTCTGTTACTATATAGCAAGTTGCTTAGTTACGAATGTATGTAGGTTCTTGGAAATAACTTGCTTTTCATCTTTGTTTCTCACTCATAATCGTAAAACACTTGATCATGTGCAGGTACTGAGGAAGATGTTTTCTTACATACGCTTGTTGTAATCATTCACTTAAAGAAAATAGAGTGTAACCACAATGTGATTTTTGTACTGCTGGAAAGATCTTGCTGGGATATATAAGTTGTGGGCGGAATAATGAGGTTGTTGGAATCTTTTTCCATCCACAAAGATGTGCATATGTTTTTATGTATGTGTATTATGTTGTTGGAACTCAGTTTTTGGAGTTTGTTCCATCCACCAAAGTATATATGCATATATACAATAGCTGGTTAGGTTGGAACTTGCTCTTTGGAATTTGTTTCATCTATGAAGATGTGTGTGTGTGTGTGTGTGTGTGTGTGTGTGTGTGTGTGTGTGTGTCTGTATATTTGTGTGTATATGAATGTGTAAAGTAAGAGAAAGTTGGAAGAAGAAGCTTGTTGAAACCAACCTGCTGGAGTGTGTCTTGCTCCATCATCAAGTATAATGTGTGTGTGTGTGTGTGTGTCTGTGTGTGTGTCTGTGTGTGTGTGTTTCTTTTCTCTCTTTCCCTTTCTTTTTTAGATGCTTGCCACCATCAGTGGAAGCCACTCCTAGAAGACATCAGCCCTAGTCCACGCTTGCCGAAGCTATTGCTAGTAACAATCAGTTCCAGCCTGGAAGATTGCCCTCAGAGAAAGTCTGCAGGGCCACCAGCCAGCCTCGGGACCCACAGCCCGCCTCAGCTTTCCCAGTCCATGTCACAGCTGGACTTTGGCACATATGCCACATGATATCAAAGCAGAACTTCGATGTTCTGGGGACTGAACTTCTAGCCTTCGATACTGTATGGAGACAAAACAAGAAGTAGAAGGGCTGATCTGGGCCGTGGGCTTCAGTTGTGGGCCTACGTGCTCTACGTGACTCCGGTGTTGGGCAGGAGGCCTCCTAGGCAATGAGTAGTCCAGACGCTGACTCGTACGGATGATGGATCCACTGGAAACAATCTCAGAAAGGAGACGAAAGGTTTACCTGACTCTTATGCCCTTTCTCTTCCGTCTTCCTAAAGAGTCAGATGATCAGGACTCCTAAAGACAGTGTCTTCTAATCATGGCAGGGATGCTGTACCCCCAGATCTCAACAATACCACTTCCTACGCTAAATCTGCACGGTGAAAACATGAGGTGACAAGTCAGTGTGCATGGGGGCAGAAATCTCATAAGGTCCTACCCCTACATAAAGAGCTATAGGCAATTAATGGCTGCTGAGAGAGGGAGAATCAGTTTTGTGTTGCAAGATAGTTGATCCCATTGTGATCCCTGAGATTGTGAACCATGAAAATCTGTCTTTTGTTTAGAGTGGTCGAGCCCTAACACTCCTGTTTAATCCAAGAACTTTTGGTTTATTGTAAACAGGTGATTAAGGGGTGGTTCTGCCCTAGCACACACCTTCAGTCCAAGAGCTCTCTGTGCACAGGGTTTAATAAAGTTAACCCAAGGTCAAGAGATGGAGCAAGAAACCAGCTGACAGGAATTAAAGTGTAGGAGGGACTTTGAGTTGAGGGGTATTTAAGACAGTGTGTAGAAGTAGAAGCAGCTCTTTAGCTTTCAGCTCTTTGGCTCTTAGCTCTTGAGCTCCTCCACTCCTTAGTCTTTGGCTTTTTGGTCTTTGAGCTGACAAGCCTTTGGCCTTGGGTTTTTTTGGCCTTTTCCTCCTGGGCTGTCAGCTGAGCTAGTGAGCCTTTTGGGCCTTTTCCATCAGGATGTGAGCTGAGTAGGAAGGTCAGCTGGGTGCTTTTTCCTCTGCCTTTCTGAGTTAACAGGTTTTCAACCTAGCATCTAGCTCCTGAGTCTTTATTATAAAATAGAACAGTAGGGATTTTCTTTTTCTTTTCTTTTCTTTTTTGTTTTTTGAGACAGGGTCTCTCTGTGTTAGCCTTGACTGTGCCGGAGGAGCTTTGTAGATTAGGCTGGCTTCGAACTCACAGCGATCCACCTGCCTCTGCCGCCTAAGTGCTGTCATTAAAGGTGTGAGCCACCATGTCCGGCGGGATTTTCATTTAAAACAACAGTTTTGTTCAGGAACAAGCCCCGTGGTATAAGTTATCCAACACCATGTGGTCAGTCCCAAACACATGCACATAATAGCAACAATAAATTGTCTCATCAGATTACACACACCCACACACACACCACACACCACACACATCTCTCTCTCTCTCTCTCTCTCTCTCTCTCTCTCTCTCTCTCTCTCTCTCTCTCATGCAACAATAAAAATTATAGGAGTCTTGAGAGATCATGAATTTGAGAGGGAGTTGGGGCATGAGGAGTTGGAAGGAGGAGAGGGAAGGTGGAATTGCTCTACAGAGCTCACCTGAAATTGTCAAAATATTAAATAAAAATACACATTTGAAACACAATGGCCTTTGAAATTCAAAGGAAGCAGATGGTGGATGAGCTGGGGTAGGCTGGGATTTGAGAGCTAAAATAAATGAACATTTTGTGGACAGGCATTTTGTAATGAAATAATTGGATGTCAGGACATTGTGCATAGTGTGGCTGCTGCTTTTCTGGGTCTTCATGCTTGTCATTTATGTGATATACGATTAAAGCGTCTTCATCCATTTACTGAAGAGCAGAAGTGATGGTTACTTCTGAGAAATAATCTAACTTTGGCTGTGTTATAACAAAAAAAGAAAAATGAGGTCCTATAAATTACCATTTTCTCCATAATAGCTTAGCTATGATAAGGTAATATTTACTTTATTTCACTAAAATGGATGGATTGTTAATTATTCCATAATTTATGATAATATCATGTTGCTCCTATAGTTTAAAATTCTTGTGACTTAGAGAAATTTAGACCTTTTCATGGATACAGATTAGAGGCCCTCTAACCTTACAATCAAGGTTAAAGAAAGACTAAACGCTCTTGTTGACTTTTACCCCTGCTATGTGGATATTTGTCTCTGGAAATAGCCAGACAACCCTGAAGGAACATTATTAGAATTCAAGTAATGATAGTGGGCTGACACATTTAGCATGGAAAATTTCTCTGACACTGTAATCATTTTTTTTTTGTTTCAACTTCTTGCTTAGTTACAAAATAGAAACTGTGAATGCATATTGAAAAGCAGGTTAGCCTCTCTATCGAGTTATAATAACATGTGAAGGTCAAAGGAATGCTGTCCTCTTCTTAGTCTTTATTTTTATTTTTGATCCTTCCACTAGACTCACGTCATTGAAATATCTACTTGAAAGCTGTATCTACTGGCAGAGGTACTAGAGCAATTGAGTGCCCTTAAGTGCTTATAAACTGAGCCATAGTACACACAGTTATCTATTGACAAGCAACAGTTCAGTTTCCTAATGGCGTCTCTGCTTTGTGATAAGATGCAATGGCACATTCAACACTGTTTTCTATACTCTGTTGAAATCATGAAAATGTGCATTTGAAACGGACGGACACGATAATGTCTGCCATGTGTGTTTAAAAATGATGCGGAAAATAGTTAAGTCATCAGACTTCAAAACAGTGCGTATCAGCTCCTATAAGTGTTGATAACAATTACAGTGCTTTGATCTTCATGGGAGCTGTCAGATCAGGAGTGGCTGAGGATGTCTGATGGTGTAATTCCTCACTGCTGAACCACTCAGCTGCACAAGAGTAGCATCCCGGAGCATCAGTTGCCTTGAGTGTCTTTGCAATGCCACAGGATGTGGTTCCCACACACGCTGGCACCTTACTCGTTTGCTTTGTTCTTATCACTTCATAGGTAGGCGTGTATATACTTAGAAAGTAAAATAAGGACCACACGTAGGCATATTTGTGTTTGTTTTATGTTTTTCTTTGTTTGATTTGTCATATTTGTTCTCATGATGTTTCATAAATAAAAATCAGACTTGGACTGAGTTTAGTTCTAAAAGCCAAGCTCTTAAGAGCAATTTGGTGTGGACATATTTGTGACAATTTGGTAAGTTAAGTGGAATGAACTGGCATTACTGCCATGTTATTGATTCCCCCAGTTCAAAAATCTATTCCTGAAAATGTTTTCTGTCTTCATAAAACACACCTAAAGGTTCACGTGAATATTAATGCTTGCCTTCATCACAGGACTGGGTGAGCAACAAATGAGTTTCACGCTGAGACTCAGAGCCATTCCCCTGATCTAGTTTTATTTCAAAAGCAGTGAAAAGCAATGGCAAAGCAGAATGTTGGTAGGAAATGAGAAGTTACAGACACCTTGTTTTGATCCTCCAATTAGTCAGTGTGTTCATACGCAAAAGACACAAAGCACACGGAAAACTGGTAGGACCGACAAAGTGAGAACTGCAGGGCAAAGAGACCCGATTCCGTTCAATTTAACACCTGTTACTGAAGTCATAACTCCAGGTTGTTGACAAGGAAAAAAAAAAGATAAAGGAAGAATCAGATGAAAGGAGTGACTGTCCATGGAGAAATGCTCAGTCTAAAATGTTTAGAGGTCACTCCTAAGATCATCTACAGATGAAAAAGAAAAAAGGGGAGGGGGAAAGCAGCTGTGCATTTACAACAACCAAGTCTGGACCACACCCTGCAGGGCAATTTTCTGGGTTACCAATGAGGAGTTGCATTACGTCATAGGTTATTTCTCCAAAAAAAGACTTTTAAAATAGTTTTCTTTGGCCATAAGACTGACCAAGGCATCTTTTCTCCTCAAGGCCCACCAAGTGTCATTTACTGTTGTGAGATATTAAGACACCTGAAAAGACTGGATAGATGCCCAGCCACCTACCCCCAGATTTCTTGTCTTTAAATTTAGAAAATGTCTCATAAATACAGGCAAATTGGGTGCTCCTGTCAACTGTGGTTTGACTCTGCTGTTAAGTGTATATGCTTAAAAAAAAAAACAATGACAACAACAATATATCGGGCTCACAACACTCAGGGGAAGAAGTAGGCGCTTCTCTTTCTTGAGACCCACAGTCTGCTGAAGCTGTAAGAAGGAGAAAGCTGGGCAGCTTCCTGGCTGCGAACGATAGTGTTTTATTCTCCTCTAGACAGAGCAACACAAGTTGTATGTAATTCAAGTTCCAAATCTACGTTGTACAATAGCCTGACTCCAGCGGGCTTTACTCCTCGATGCAAGCACTATTCAAGTCTAATGCCGTATTGCGGGGCGAACCTATTTAAGGGCCTCAGGATATTTAAATGCCTCCCCTGAAAGTTTTATAACACACTGCCAATAACCTGAGTTAAATGAAATAATGAGATAGAATTTCCAGAGAGTCTCAAAGAGCATTCCTCACCATCTTCAACAACAAAAGAAAAATTAATTATTTAGTGTTTAGATGCAAAGGAATGGGAGGCGGGGAACGAAAAGGCAAGAAGTAGGTGGGCCCTTGATAATAAAAAGTTTACCCATTTAATCTTCTTTGATTACTCCAAGGGATTAAATTGTCCAAAAGACAAAATTTAATTAAGGGTAGTGATAGTTTCTGTAACAGTTGATGTGTTTGCTTATACACTAACACCCTGGCTGATGAAAGTTGGTTTTGTTTTGCTTTGTTTTTAAGCTGCATATGGTAAGGTACCCTTGATGCTTAAATCACAGGGAACATGGTCACCTATGGAAGAGATGCAGTGCCTTGGACACCAAGTCCCAAGACTTGTTTCTTTTTTTTGCTTCCTTTGGCTGAAAGCCCTACATCAGCATTTTCCTCCTTCCTGGGGAATTTCTACTTTTTTTTTTTTTTTTGAGTTTATAGTCACTGATTCCAGGAAGGGTATCATAACAGGCCTGCCTTCAGTTGTAGGTTGGAGAATAAGAACACAATAACTGGGGGCGCTGGAGAGATGGCTCTGTGGTTAAGAGCGCCACCTCCTGCTCTTCCAGAGGTCCTGAGTTCAATTCCCAGCAACCACATGGTGGCTCACAACCACCTATAATGTAATCTGATATTCTCTTCTGCAGATAAAGCACTCATATGCAATACATAAAATAAATAAATCTTTTTTTTCAAAAAGAACATAATAACTTGTTAAATGAAATAGCCTGCCCAGAACCCCACAGTGAGTAAAGCAGGAGACTAGATTCAATTTTAGTTCTTTCTGACTCCAAGGAAAGGATGCTGAGTGAAGACTCCTATGTGATGACTTCCAACACAGAACCAAAGAATGTGAACCCACTGACACACAGTGGCTGACACCCGCAGATGAGGTTCAGCTGCTGCAGGGAGACAACGTCATGTGTCCAGGCTAAGCTGGCTGGCTGCCCTGTGCAGAAGGAACTCAGATTGCTGGCTGGGACACGAAGACTACTTGAGTCTTAGGCAATGCCAACCTTACCAGTGAAAAGACAGTGTCACCCCTAGCGCGTCCCCGCTCCCACAACATATTCCAATGTCGCCCTCTGACTTACTTATCTCCTTTGCTTTTGGAGATGCCGACCAACTTCTCGATGCCGCCAGCATCCCGTAAGGCCTTGGCATTCTCCATGTTCTTGGTAATCACTTCATGCAGGGTACAGCACACGGCCGTCACCGTGTCATCTGACATGGCCTTGCTCCCTGCATTGTTGCTGTTGTTCCCACCAGGAAGCCGGTGGACCAGGTCTCGCATGGCATATTTGCCTTTAGGAAAGAAAAGAAAAGAAAAAAGGGAAAAGTTTAGGGAAGGTCAAGGTGGAAGACGATGGACAATGGAGAGATAGGAGCGGAGGAGGAAAAGAGGGTGCAAGGAGACACTGGAAGCTGGGCGTGTTGGCGCACCCCTCTAATCCCAGCACTCAGGAGGCAGAAGCAGGTGGATTCCTGTGAGTTCGAGGTCAGCCTGGTCTACAAAGGGAGTCCAGGTCAGCCAAGGCTACACAGAGGAAACCCTGTCTTAAAAAGCCACACACACACACACACACACACACACACACACACACACACACACACTACACAATGACACCAGATGTTCTCGGCAGGGTGATTTCAAAATACACACATAGCAGAAAGAGTAAGGTTGTCCACCAATGGCTCCTGGGTCCAGGACACCTTACCATCACACTGTGTATACTCAAATCTACAGATGCCCAGGTACCGCATAGAGGATCACATGTGCTCCCTCCTTCATACTTTTAATTATTTCTCAATTACTTCTCTTAGCCAATCCAATATAAATGCTGTGCAAAGGCAGGTGATGCCATATTTATTAAAAGGAAAAAATCTGCATGAATATTAATCAAATAATTTTTTACTTGCCCTTGGCTGAGTGTTGGCTGAGAAACACAGTACAGAGAATCAACTATTCTGGCTCACAGCAAAGGCCGAGAGTCTGGTACTCCACGCATCTAAGTTTGATTCTCCTTAGGAGTAACTGTGTGTGGCTCCAAACTTCAATGTTCTGAGTACTTAAAGCAAGAACAATAATGATACCCAACATACATTATTTTAAAGATTAAATGAGTAAACACTTGGAAAGCATTTATTCTGCGGTTAACACAGAGCATGGCCTTAACAGATGTCATGTTGGTATCCATGTCGACTTTGGTTGGGATCTGTATAACTGCAGCACTTGGATCACAGCAGTGGGGGTGACCTTGACCAGTCACCTTGTGAGATGTCCTGCGCACTGTGGTAACCTTGTCTCTCCAGTGAGCGTTTATTGCACGGTTCTGTAACACAGCATTTACTAATCTGGCATGCTTTTCTTTGTGTGAGAAATAAAGTAACACCCGATGGTGTTTCCTTAATTCACTTTATCATTACTGATCTTGCCTCTCCCAATGATAAAGGTGCTTACAGGGACAGATTTATGGAGTGCTTTTAGACTACAAAGCACTTTAGACATTACCAACAGCCCAGCAAGACAATTAATGTATCCCACCCGCAGCTTCCAATTCTGTTCCTTTAATTTACTTTTGGAAGTAAACAAGAGCCTGCAGCAACACTGGCTGTCCCTAAAATTCGGGATACTGGAATTGGCAGATATTCCAAGGTAGGTCCCTTACATACCTCCCATCCCCTGACTAGACATATGTAGCCAGTTCCTAATAGTTACATGATATAATTACCTGTAGCACACCGCTAAATGACTGATAAGATGTCTAGTGTTTGGCAATGCAGGGCAGGAGAAAGAATCTCATGAGAACAGGCAGTATCTTAGCACCAGGCAGTGATAAATAAAACAGAGGGCTCTGTAATATGATATTTTGATATCTGCTCTTATCCTTATTTTAGTGGCTTATTTTAGTTTGGGCAGAAAATGCTGATGTTTAAATTACGGAAATAGAAGAGTGTCTGCATTCACTTGATGACAGCAGAGGAAGCATCCTCTGACAGAAGTGCTTTGACTCAAAAAACCCCCAAATGTGGCATATTTACTTTCTAATGACGGCATTCAAAGTGGTTGGGAGACAGCACATTGACTATGGATAGTCCTTGGAGAAAATTGCTTGATATATCTATCATTAGATCAACTCAACTCTGATGAAGAGTTTGCTGCCATTGAGCTTAGCATGCCTGTGATTGTATCCTAAGCTATTGGAAAACAAAGCTGACAACCTCTGTGAGATGATGGGCATGTCCTATCCTCCTGCCTCTGTAAAGGAAGTGATGGGGGAATATTCCAACAACAGGATTGAGAGATACTTCAATTGTTGAGTGTGGGAGAATGGTCTTGTGACTTTAATATTATCAAGGGTTAAAAAGCAAAGAAGGTTGGGAAGAAAAGAACTGCTTCCAGAATTTCTTAGTTTTGGTTGGTGTTTTGGCTTAAAAAAAAAAAAACAATGTCAAGGTCAAAGGGCGTGGCTTAGTTGGATTTCTCCCACTTGGGAGGTGGTGTGAGAAGGATCAAAAGCTCAAGGTCGTCCATCCTTACATACATAGAAAGATTGAGGCCAGCCTAGATGACATGAGACCTTGTCTCTAATTAATTAATTAAAATTATATTAGAGAATTTGAATGTGTAGTTTCTTTATAGCCTCCCAACTTATAAGGTAAAAAAAAAAACACCATCTATTCCTGTAAGGCTGGCATGGCAGAGATACCACCCCACTATGAAGCAGCGTCCCATTCAACCCTGTGCACCATGCCATGTGCCCAATATGCAACCAAACAGGAGTCATTGCTGCTGATTAAAACCATTTCCTTTCCCAGTATGTCAACGACAGCACACAGATACATTGTTAGATTCCTAGGGATTTTTTTTTTCAAGTTACCAAAAAATACATAATAACCATGCTACAATCCACAGCTCCAAAGAAGCCAAGGATGGCCCAAGGGAGGATGCTTGAATCTCATTCAGAAGAGGAAATCAAATAGACATCTGAAGTAGATGGGGGCGGGGGTGGATGAGAGAGGGGGTGAGGATCAGATGTGCAGTCTGTTTTAACCAGTTGAATGAAGAAAGCAATCAAGCGCCACCACTTGCAGATTAAAGACCTCTAGGTTGACTTTGCTGGTTACTTTAACCGATGGACAGGACATTTTCCACCATTGAGTGGAGAGCGGGGTCTGACTTTCATGCAAACTCTGGTGCCCCATTTTTGACCACGTCCCCTTGATGGGGAGGCCTGGTGGCACTCAGAGGAAGGATAGCAGGCTACCAAGAAGAGACTTGATACCCTATGAGCATATATATGGGGAAGAGGTCCCCCTCAGTCACAGACATAGGGGAGGGGAGTAGGGGGAAAGCGAGAGGGAGGGAGGAATGGGAGGATACAAGGGATGGGCTAACAATTGAGATGTAATATGAATAAATTAATAAAATATTAAAAAAATAAAAACATGCATAAAAAAAAAGAATACAATGTTCCTTGTTAATGTCTTTGTTTTTTGTGTTGAGAACAAAGGAAGGCACACCTTCTCATCTCTGAATATGAATACTATTAGCTTAGGCACTTTGGGCAGTAGAAAAGCTTGTCAGATCTTTCCAGTGTTTGGAAAGTCTGAGGCTAATTGAAGGGGGAAAGGGGAATATGGGTCATAGTCATGAGTGACCCTGTGCTTTAGGCTTATGAGAGCAGTTTGGGGACGATGAGGATTGGTTTGGCTTGGGGCAGTTGTGGAAGGCTACACAACAGGAGGTGTGGACAGTCAGTTGAGAGCACTCTGTAGATGGAAGGAGGGGCAAGATCTCGTTGCTATTTTGTAAGGAACATTGTGTTACATTAAGCAGGGTGGTGGTGATGGTGGAAGGGAGTGGCCCAGAGAGAGAAATCAGTGGGAGAGCATCTCTGGGAGAGAGGAGGCTCCCAGGAGTCTATGGGGGTTTACTCTAGCTGAGACTCCTAGCAATAAGGTATATGGGGACTGAAGTTGCCACTTCTTATAGCCAGGTGGAACTTCCAGTGGGGCCAGAGACCTACATGGAACACGGAGCCCAACAGCATGGAGAGGCTTAGGTAAACAGGTAAATCCACGTGTGTGTGTGTGTGTGTGTGTGTGTGTGTGTGTGTATGTATGTATGTAATGCTATATTGTTAATATATATGCTGTGTTGTAAGACATATGGCAATAAAAGGACTAAAAGAATCCCATAACAGTACAATCTCAGACTACTTTAAATTGATGTATTTTAAGAATAACATTTTTCTCAAAAGATCCTTTACCAAAGTGAAATGCAAAAATGTTTAGCAATGAGCAAATTAACAGTTATGTCTGCTACGTAAAAAAAATGGGAATCAAAAGACTACAAGTTGATAGTTTGGTTAAGGCAAGGGGAGGTATATGACTTTAAAGGCTTGAACAGGTTTTGATATTTTACACCTAAGGTACAAATAGTCCATGTATTTTCAGGCTTATTGTTTAGTGGAATCATCTTATGCAAGATCCCATTTATTTCCTTGTTTGGGAATTAATATAGACATTGTAAGTTTCCTCTTTTGGCCTTATTAGATGGTTAAACTGACACTGTTTATTGAAAATGGTACAAACTAAAAATTTAGCTAGGTTGAGATTTCATGACTGGTGTTTTACAAAATGATTTTTGTTGTTGTTGCCAAAAATAATTGTATAGATTCTGTGGACTAATGTATTCCATTTGACCAATATTAATGTCTGTTTCTGGGAAACTACTGGTCACCGAGGACACATGCGCCCAAAGACCCATACACTTGCTGATGTAAAACTATGTTGCTCTTAGTACGCACGTTCATGTTGACCTTCAGGAAGTTCAAGAAAGACAAATAAACAAATAAATTTAAAAATTATGCAGAACTTTTTTTTTGAGTTTCCTAGGCACCAAAGTATGTTCTCCTTTATCTTTGGAAATACAAGATACAAAACTGCAGATTTTTATTTTACCTACCATTTGCGGTAATAACTGTCCTGCTTATTAAAAATCTAACACAAGGGTTGGGTGCAATGGCTCTTACCTAAAATCTTAGTACTTGCAGACTGACACCAAATTAGAAACCAAGCTGAGCTACATAGTAAGACTGTATCTACTACCACCACCACCACCACTACCACATCATCATCATCATCATCATCATCATCATAATGAAACAAATAATCCAACACAAAATGGTTTGGTGTGAACAAAGGAGAACTCAGCTCCCATTTAGCTGTACAGGTACTCTCATCAGGACCAGTGTGTGCGGTGATTGACAGCATTTCGGAGAGATGCTTGCTTCCCTACATTCAAAGGATGAAAGGATAATGGTCAATAGTTCAAAAAAAAAAAAAGCAAACAGGTTTCAGAGAGCTACTTCCTTTGGTGGTCATCATGACATGCACACACTTAAGGCCTGGAGCTTTCTCACACCTTCCTTGTGTCTAGAGCAGTGGTTCTCAACTTTCCTAATGCTGTGACCCTTCAATACAGTTCCTCATTTTGTGGTGACCTCAACCATAAGATTATTTTTGTTGCTACTTCATAACAGTAATTCTGCTATGCTTATGAGTTGCCATGTAAATATCTGTGTTTTCTAATGGCCTTAAGCGACCCCTGTGAAAGGGCCATTTGACTCTTCCCCATCTCCAAAAGGAGTCATGACACAGCACAGGCTGAGAACCACTGGACTAGAGTATGCTTTCTGTCATGTGAGTCACCTACTAACTTTGGTGGTGGGACACTAGTCAGGATCTTGGTCCTACTGGTTAGGAGGAGTACACAACCACAGACACCTAGCTTTCTGCCAGCAGGAAATTTTTGATTTTCTTTTAAAGCCTGATGCTTGCCTTAGACCCTGTCTGAAGACCCTGCCTGAAGTCCCAGCTCAGCCACTGTGCCCTTTTTTTCCCAAGTGTCAAAGTAGAACCCTGCTTACAGGATGCTCACACTTGGTGTGACAAACTCTAGGCTGTTGCCCAGTCACCCTTGGGAAAGCTGACATCATCATCAACACAATGTAAAAGCAGGGATTCTCACAGCTCATTCAGATTCTAATCAGACCACTCTGAGAAACTGGATGGCTTACTAATCCAAGATCAATAAAATAAAGATTTATGAGCAATGAATCATATATGACTAACTGAAACACATATAATTGCAGTTAACATTATCAGGTTATACTATAAAATGTAGATAAAGAGTGCTTCAAATGGAACCCTCTTCTAGTGAACCCTTTGGAATTCATCAAGAAAATCCTTGTGACAGTTTCTAGAACACATGATAAGACAATAGACTGTCAGCAAAGACTACTAATACTATATTTGGAAATTTAACAGCATCCACTGATCAGTCTGGGCCAATGCAACAGAGACTAACAGTTATATACACATATAATATATATTTCATGTATATTATATTTTCATGTATATTTACATATTAATATATAATAATTTTATTATCTATAAAACATTACATATATGTATATATAAAATGCCTTTTCTATCTGTGCACTTTCCTTAACTATAGATTTTCAAGGTATATAATCAACATGGATCTCATCAACATGTAAACAAGTAAATACAGTCTGTAACCATGACCTTCCCAGATATGCTACATTTAAAGGCAAGTAAAATTTAATTAGATATGACAAGACCATTAAGGAATTCGAGCATTTTGCATGTGAAATTGGTGTCTGCAGCCTCTGCTTAGGATACTTGATTGGTTCATGCCATATGGTGTAGGGAATCTGGACCCTAAAGGTAGCATGACCAGGACTGTTGGAAACTCAGAGCTCAGAAGCCTAGAAAAATCTCTGAGTCCAGAATTGGAGGTGAGACTTGAAAGGGGTGACTCTCACACCTTCAAGTCCTGTCTTCTTGATCTTAGTGGCTGAGATGCAAACGAATGAAACATTTCTGTCAAAAGACAGTGACCATTAAAAACCAGCTGTTGAGACTTGTATCCTATACCTCTCCCCTTGCTACTAATAAAGAAGTCTTTCTGAATGGATCAGCACGGCTTGCTGTCTGTGTCTATAAACCAGGTGAGACAGACCATCAAACAAACGGTCATAAATAATATAACTAAGCAAACATCTGTGGGGACGTCCCTTGCTTTGTCACCTGTGGCAGCATACACGTCAACATAAAAACCACACGACATAGAAGATCAGCGGGTGCGATACAAAAGCAAGAGAAGCAAATAAGCAAGCAAACAAGCCAGCAAGCAAAAACAAAACACAAATGAAACACACCATCATATTCTTGCAGTCCCATATTGGGTTCCAAACCAACGTCATCTCTGGCATGGGCTATCCTTATGGATACTGGCAAGGTTACTCTGCGTGTGAACTGCTGTTCGTTCAGCACTGTGTGAGCATGCACAACCTTATGCACTGTGGTAAACATGTCCTCTTTTACTCCACATATAGACACCAGTTATTAAGGCTCTCCCTTCTAATAATTCACAAACAAAATTCTCTCGCTTCTTAATTGAAAAAAAATTTCACACAATTATTCTGATTACCATGTCCCCTCACCCAACTCCTTCCAGAACCTGCTGATCTCCCCACCCACCCAACTCTAAGCCCCTTCTTTCTCTCTTTAGAAAACAAACAAACAAAACAAACTGGAATTAAAAATCTCTGTGACGAGCTGCAAACCTAAGAAGGCTCCTGGGAGGATATGAGGGGGACTCTAGCAGAGACTCTTAGTAGCAGGGTGCATAGAGACTGAAGAGGACACCCTCTAACTAGATGAGTTTCCTAGGAGAGGGAGGGGAACGCCAACTCACCCACAAACACTTCAACCCAAAACTCACCCTGCCTACAAGATGTGCAGGGATAAAGATAGAACAGATAGAGCAGAGATTGAGGGACTGTCCAACCAATGCCTGGGCCAACCCAAGGGCCATCCACCCTATGGAAGAGAGCCAACCTCTGACACTATTAACGATACTTTGCTATCCTCGTAGACAGGAGCCTAGCAGAGATGTCCTCTGAGGAGCTCCACCCAGCAGCTCTTCAAAACAGATGCCGAGACTCATAGCTTAACATTGGGAGTTGTACAGAAAATCTTACGAAAAAATGGGAGAGGGGGAATAGGACCTAGAAGAGACAGGATCTCCACATGAAGACCAACAGAGCCAACTAACCAGGCCCCAGAGGAGCTTCCTGAGATGGAAGCAGCGCCCAAGGACCCTGCATAGACTGAACCTAGGCTCCCTACAAAGATGTAGCCAATGAACAGCTCAGGCTTCATGGGGGAGTAGGGGCTTTCTCTTACATAGACTCTGTTGTAAGTGTTTTGATCACTTTGCCCTGGTAGGACTGCCTTGCCCTTGATGAGCTGGGGTAGACTAGAAGTGGGGCTCCCTTTTCTGAGGAATAGGTGAGAGGGAGGGGGACAGGGACAGAAGGTTGGACTGGGAGATGAGAAGGGATGAGGCTGTGACCAGGATGCAAAGTAAATTAATTAATTAATTTAAAAAATACAACACATACATATAAACAAAAATATAAAGACACAAAATTGGAAACCATAATTAATATTCAAGCAAAAGACCAGTACAACAACAACAACAACAACAACAACAACAACAACAACAAAAACAAACAAACAAAGCAATATGAGACCAAAAACACCTACAAAAATATCACTGAGCTCATTTTGTGTTGGCTGTCTACTGTTGGCATGGGGCTTAGATTGTTAAGAGCCAGAGCAGATGTATGACTCCAAGGAAACGCTGCCTTCCAACACGACAAGGCTGATACACACATGAAACTCAGAGACTGTGGCAGCGAGAACAGGGCCGGCACAGCTTCAGGTCAGATGGGGTCCTAGTGGCGAGGAGAGGGGGAAATGGGCACGGACTCCCATCCCTAACTAAGGCGCTATCCCCAATTGACCTCCACTTGCAGAGGAAAAATTAGTTTTCTCCAGTTCCTCTCTTCTTTTTTTTTCCCCCAAAATAAATTTTTTTATTAATTTATTCTTGTTACATCTCAATGGTTATCCCATCCCTTGTATCCTCCCATTCCTCCCTCCCTCCCATTTTCCCCTTACTCCCCTCCCCTATGACTGTGCCTGAGGAGGACTTCCTCCCCCTTTATATGCTCATAGGGTATCAAGTCTCTTCTTGGTAGCCTGCTCTTTGACTCGCCACTGACTGGTGGGAAAGGGGCAGCGACAAGAGCGGCCCTGTGGGTCCATCACCCCAGTTCCTGTTTCCAACACGAACCCTGTTCTACACAAGCTAGATTGAAGCAGCTATTTCAAGAGATGGGCATTGGTTGAGACACATTCTAGAAGGTATGTTACAGCGTATTTTGGTTTATCTAATAAGTGTGATTCTCAAAAACAAGCACCAACTTACAACACATACAAGAACTTATTTTACACGCCTGAGTTGATAAGCAGTTGGTCTGCAAAAATGGTTCAAAGAGTAAGTAACGATTTGAAAAGGAAATAATATTAGAAGAGGCGGAATATTTTAAGTTCAACCTGTGTGGTGTGCTTTCCCAAGAGTTATTCAACCCAATAAATAACCCCTCTTTCATCTGCTGGGAATATAAAATGAATTGTATTTTTGGCACCTCGAGGTTCTAACCAGAGGAAGTCATCGAATTAGATCTGAGAAATGTTCACACTGTTGGGTGTCAAGGACTGAAAGGAAATGAGTGGAAATGCCAGTAAGAAGGTGGTTAGGTTATGCACATTTAGCTAGCACGAGAATGGTTCTAAAAATAAAAAATGGCAGCTAATTAAAAGGAGGATGGCTGCCGTACTGTTCTGAACCAGAAATGAATTGATTTTTAGAAATATTAAAAATGATGCAATTGAAGAGGATTCAGCTAATTTGATTATATATTAAGTATGATAGCCCTCAAAATAATTATCTCAACTCATCGCCTAATTTTAGCAGAAATGAGAATATTCAAACTTAACTGATTATAACTTTAGGAGAGAAAACCCTGTGAAAGGGTTTTTTTTTTCTTTTTGGTTAAAACTGATATCCATCAAAGATCCAAGCATTTTTCTAAGACAAAATTTTCATTAAACAATCATCTGCCTGAGTCAGATGAGTTCCTATTTCCACAATACAAGTTTGGTTTCAGGAATAAAGTCTGGTTTGTCCTTCGACTTGAGCACGTTGGAGACTGTGAAACAAGCAGGCTGATGATGGATCATAAAAATCACATTTTTCATTCTTGGTTTATCAAATTGATTTGTACCACTGCCAAAATGAAAAAAAAAAGCTTCAATTAAGGCTACCAAGAGAGGTGCACTGCTCCTCACAGCCCATGTATCACAGTGGCCCCACTTTCTCAAGAACATTCACCTCTGTCACTGCTGCTTCTGTTGTGCATTGCCTTAGGGGTGCAGAAAGGAGATACATTTTCCAACTTATGTAGGAGACAAATGTGCTTCAGAAAAGTTAAAGGACATGTGTCAGGTTGCCTCTTGTATCCTGCAAGTCTCATGAGCTGACATTCCCTCTTCACTGTAACCCAGTCCTTCCTTTAAGGTCGTTGGAAGGTACTGACCTTACAAACACTGGGACAGTTTTCTACGTTCAGTTGGGCATTCCACTGACATTCATCAGATTTGCTTACTGTGACTGGCATGTTGGACTTGCCTTTTTGATGCTTTTATAAACTTCCCCTTAAGTTTTTATTCTTATATTAATAGATTAGTGCATCTCTCAATCTTCACCAGAGAAGTGGTTTTTTTTTTTTTTTTTGTAGCAAATGGAGATTGGTATAGAAATCCACAATTGGTCATTGTGCAGAGATTAGGGATGACCAACCATAAACAAGACATCTATACCATACCCTTCTCTCCAAGGCTCAGGAATTCGTTTGAGGCGGGCACTATTGTAAAACTCAGAGGTGGTGACCATCTACAGTAGGATGGTATCTGTGGAACTTGTCAGGATCATGGCACATATGAACTCACAGTGAGTATGACAGAATACACAGGACCTATGTAAGATCAAATCAGAAAAAATTCAGCGACCTGAGGAGTTATTGGTAAGTGGCAGTTGCTTGGGAAGGGATAGTTTTCTCTGGGGTTGTGGCCTCCGAGAGGCTTCTCATGGTCCACTAGATGGTCCTGTACCCATGTGCATACAGGCATCACTAAGTGTTCAATGGGCTTTAAAGAACACATGGAACTGGAAAGGATAAATGGTAAGGAAGATAGGGGAGGAAGTTCACGGGGAAAGAATGGGGGTATATTTGATCCAAACACACTGTATACACATACAAAGTTTTCAAACATTAAAATAACAAGATGACAGAAAAAAAATGTGAGCTTGCATTGGCTGATGGGAGCCAATACAATGGCTGCCTCATTCCTAAAATGCACCTGACTTATTCTGACTTAACAGATGCAAGCTTCCTGCAACCCTATGCATTCATGCCTTGTTTAGAGAGATAAAGATGTATAAGGAAGACACAGTATTTACCTAAACTTTGATCTTCCTCCTAACCAATTTAAGTATATGTGGAAGAATTGCCAATGTTGCTCTTCAACTGCAGGAAGCTTTCTGTTTTAAATTCACTTCAGTTTTTGTTGTCTTAAAAATCAAATAGTTGCTTTCTATTTTGGTACCTACCAAGAAGCTGACTACTCTCTCCAGCAGTCATCTCTAATTTTATTCTCTTCATACTATGGGCTTTAACTGGTTCCCAGTACATGATTCTACCCTGTAAAACTGGGGCTTGAGAAAGGTCTCCTGTAGAGTGGAGGCCAGACTCAGGAGGTGGATGTCCACATGCGGGTAGCAGGGGGTTGGGTGGTGGTGGTGAGCTGGTTGGACACTTACTTGTTCTCTTTTCCCAACACAAGATGCATCTTAAATTACAGGCCACTAGACCCAAACCTGCCCCAGATCCTTTGAAACCCCCATCTCTCTCATGCTTAAGGGACAATCCCCTATCCTGGTGTGAGGGGGTTGTGTATAGCCTCTTTTAAGCAAAGCAATAGCTCTGTTTGAGTTTGCTCTTCTGTTTCTGTGATTAACAGTCAACCTCAAACAACACTTTGAGGAAAGGATTTCTTTCATCACATGCTTCCAGGTCACAAGTCAGGGCATGAACTCAAGTCAGCAAGGCTGAAGCAGAAGCCACAGCAGAATGCAGTTTACTGATCTTTTACCTGCTTCTATTCCACTGCCTTTCTTAGATATCTCAGACCCATCTTCCCTAGGGGATGGTGCTGCCCACAGTGAGCTGCACCCTGCCATGTCAATCATCAATTATAAGCCTCTCATAGACACAGGCACAGGCCAAACTCATCAGGGCAATTCCTCAGATGAGATCCTCTCAAATAACTTTGGGCTGTGTCAGGCTGACCGATAAGCTAATGAGAACAAGCTCTTTTGCTTAAAACAAAAGGCAAAAGAACATCACAGCATTCACTCTTACTTTGATTTTTGCTAGTGTGAGTTTATAATTCTTGAAGTTTGTATCAAGCTTACTGTGCAGTTTCTATCCACTGATGTATTATGTGCTTTTTTTTCATGATAAAGACACTCAGCATCTTTCTTTCTTTCTTTCTTTTTTTTTTTTTTGCAAGATGTGAAATTTGAAAGAAAGAACATAGGAACCCAAAGATATTGAAAAATTATCTTAATAACAGTTGGCTTATGTTTTGGATATTTCTCCCAGTTCCCTAGTTCATGAAAATAGCGTTCCTATGAACTGTAGAAATGTCTTGGGCCACATAATATCGAGTGCTTCTCTGTGAATTAACCACAGTGGACATTCTAAATGGCACTGCCAGTGTTATTAATCTACCAGTGCATACACGCCAGGCCTATGATGCGTGCGTGAAATTAAAACTTATTGGATTTATATTTGATGAGTTCAAAAGTCGTTTGTGTTTGTGGAACCATAAGAAACTCCAGCAATTACAACAATCATGTGAACTACTCAGAAGTGGGCATAGTGAGAAAGAATAAAGGAGAGACCAAGCAGATGTAACAGAAACAAAAATGAGCTTTGAGAAGAAAGAACGGATCGAAGTTTACTTCTGCTAATCCCTCTCAATCAAAATGGCTACATATGAGATCTGAGCCCAGCTGATAACCCACTTATTACAAGCAATATTTAACGCAGCAAAATTCTAGGGAAAGAAAAGGCGCTGGGCAGTCCTTTGGCAATTTCTTTATTGTGGTGGGATTTCACTTGCTGCAGAGGAGAAAGGCATGATGAATGGGAGAGATTGCATGGAAGATTAAAAAAAATCAGAAAAATATTAGGCACTGGATATCTGTAGTTCAATTGTTCCAAGGCCCAGCAAATGCCTGGTGTTTTAGCTTTCTTACCTATGCAGTTATTTTTTGAAATTTCCAAGTGTTTATTTGTCTTGCTCACTGTGGCGCTCAAGCAAAGGAGTGATGACACTGCCATTCACAGGAGTCTGAGAGTAACTGGCTTACAGGGCACTGGCCTTACATCTTGTAGTGTTATTCTGGGAACAGGCGAGAGCTTCCTCTGCTCTTCTTTATTCTCCTGGCTGTTCTAGAGATTGGTAAGAATGCCTTTCTGGCAGTGTTACCTTCTAAAGCATGGACACTAAGTGTGTGCTCTACAGAGCCCTGACATTCCCTCAGGTGTATTTTTTTAACATGCTTGGCCAGAGAACAGCAAGGGAAATAATTACCTGCAAGGATTCTGCAAAAGCTGGAACTCTGATTTACAAAATGAGGTAGTTATCATTATTTAACAGTCATGGTCAGTACCAACAAACTAAATGCAAGTCAAGCTCCTTGTCAGACAAATGTATTCGGGTGTCTTCATATTAGAGGAGTATTTTCAACACACGTATGAACAGCCCATGCTGTGCTGCACTCAAAACCATTAGACATTTTGAGGATGCTTGAAAGAAGATCTGGGAAGTTAACAATTGGCAAGTCGGAAGGGTCAGTGATATTTGATTGGCCTGACATAATTCTTTTCGTTAAGACAAGTTGAGGATGCAACTGTTTTCTTCTTACTGGCAAGTTCTAAGGTCAAGTTGAGGTAAGTATTGTCCTAAGTACCAAGTGAGTGAGTTCAGAATAACATACTAAAGGAAGCCCAAAGGAAAGTGTCAGCTGGGAAGCTGTTGGCAGCATCAGCAGCAAACCATTCTGCTCAGACAAACTGGCTAGAGCAGAGGAGAGGGGGAGAGCACTGAGGGCCCCCGAGGTAGTGTTCGCATGGCTGCTGAGCAGAGTCAGACACATGAGGGCTACTGCATATGGGACTTCTTCCACTTCCTCTGCTTTGATTTCCTGTAATTGTTATCAAATGACTTGAGCAGGTTAGTGTTTCAAAGCCAGACATACATTTCTTTTCAGCACTGTAGGAGCTTTGGGTGTGGAACCAAGAGACAGGCAGGGCTGTATGGCCCTGGCATTTGGAAAAGGGGATTTCCTCCCCTTTAGCTAGAACCTGGCGGCAGCCAGCCTTACCAGAGTAGACTGCATTACTTCTGTGTCTCTGCATGGACCTCTCCTCTGTGAGCACGTTGTTTCCTTTGATTGTGTCTCAGGAGGACTCTCATCTTTAGATTTAGGGCCCAGGTGAGTTCTTGCCTATATCTTCAAAAGTTCTCTTTTTCCAGATAAGGCCACACTCACAAACAGGAAATACCTACTTTTTAACCCATCCCATTAGTGCCGGCTCCCTATGGCGGCCCTAGCAAGCTAATGCCTGGGCCAATACTGAGGTTTACGTACATGTTCCAAGCAGATACTCTGAGCAGGAGACCACTGGTCACAGTTAACTGCACTTCGGTTTACTTGACAACTGTGCCCACACAACCACTCACAGGCAAGTTCATCATCAATCCTCACTGAGGACTATTGGAAGTCTCCTTGAAAGGCATGCGCACCATTGAGCTGAGGTTAGTGTTTAAGGCAAAACAAAGAAAAGCACACAAGCATCACTTCCATCCAAGTGAGGGTGCCTCGTCAAGCCCTTCAGCTGCTGGCATCACTCTGCTCTGCTGTCCTAGTGCTCTCAGAAGAACACGCTGTGAGATCCATGAGGTTAACCAAGCACAGCCAGGTGAGACAGCAAAACCCAGTCTCTCAGTCTCCAGAAAGGCTTTCGCAGTGGCATAAAGCCCTTGGAGGAATCACTAGCGATATTACAGGTAGGAAAGGCGGTTGAATTTTTATCCTAAATGACTGCTCTCAGTGCTGGCTCCCTTGAGATTTCAAAAGGGTTAGTTAGGTGGGTTTCATTCTTGCAAACATCTCAATGAGGCTGAGGCTTTCTCAGGGAAACGCCTGTGTGCTCAGGGTCTTTATCCAGGAAATTAAAGATTACTCGGAAGCAGTGCTCAAGTGCTCCATAGAAGCTGAAAAAACTGCCAGTGCCCGCCTCCGACTGTGCAGGGGGAAGTGTTGAGGAGGAGGCTGGCCAGTGCTCTGTTACAGAGTGTACACACGTACACACACACACACACACACACACACACACACACACACACACACAATGTATACACACATGCTGTGATTTTCATTCACTGAGAGGTGCTGCACGCCTTTAATCCCAGGAGGCAGAAGCAGGCAGATTGCTATGAGTTCAAGGCCAGCCTGGTCTCCAAACTGAGTTTAGGACAGCCAAGGCTACACAGAGAAACACAAAAAACAATAAACAAACCAAACTGTGGAATGCACACACATCCTTATTAGATACTAAGGAATAGGTCCAGAGATGCTGTGGTAAGCACCAATCCTAGTGAACTTAACTTGGGAGCACGGGAGCCACATGGCACTTTTAAATTGGGAGCACTGAGCCACATGGCACTTTTACTGATATCCAGCTGAGTGGCTCCCTCACTTGTCAGATAAATACCAGCTTTTGGAAACTAGGAAATAGGACCGCCGATGTTGGTGGTCCACCCCGCCCTCCAGGTGGTACTGTTTTAACTCTTCAAATAATGTGTGGAGTGGAGGTGCTCAGTGTGTGCGCATGGTGTGTGTGGAGAGGCCCACATGTCGTGGTATTGTGGAAGGAAGAGGACACCTTTTGGCTCTGGTATTTATTCTTGCTTCCTGTGTGGTCTCCTCCTTTGCGTAGTTAACTCCAACTTTTCAAGGGGCAGTGCTTGGCTCTCATCATTTCGGGGTAGTTTATGATTCTCCACACAATGCATCCTTAGTGGTCCTCCTCAGCACCCTAAATCCACGCATCCTTCCAAGCACAGCCAGGTGTCTGCTGACCTCAATAGTTTCCCTGAAGTGTGAGATCGAGGCATTGAGGTTAATGTTGGGCCCATCCTCACTCACTCTTTGGCCTTATTCATTAACTCAGGGTCTCTCAATCAATCACAGAGCTCACAACACAGACAGCCTCCCAGGTTGCTCCGTGGCAGGAATGTCTGCTCCCACCTTACAGGTGGATTACAGCTGAGCCTCCATGGCCACCCTGGGCCATGGGGATCTCAACTCTAGTCCTTTTTGCTTGTGCTAAAGGTACTTTAATCAGCAAGACATCTTCCAGCCCACATGCCAGGGGCTTTTTCCAAAAGGATTTCTGTATGTCTGTAATTGTTAGTATAGCTTGTGTCATCTATGAAACTAGTAGGAACCACACAGTGAGAGAAATATTTCTAATAGCTACAGAAATATTTCTAGAATACTGCCTTGTGGTCAGTCTTTCCTCTGTCAACCCTCTGTGTATTGCGCCCATGTTACTTGTAGAGAATCAAGTCTGAATTTTTCTGCAGCTAGAGAAGGGGTGTGGCTCAGTTATATCACCTGGCTAAATCGCAAAGTAAGTTCAGTGAAATTTTCAGTTGTTATTTTCAGTTTTATGTGGACACAATCTATGTTTCCTTTAAACACAGGAAGGACTGTTGGGGAGAGATGCCATTTTCTGGTTTCCAAGGCTTCTCAGGAGATGTCTAAGATCTCTCGTGGCGACAGTCTGTCTAAGATGCTCATCCTTGATGCTTCCACCATTTTGGGCTAGGTCATACTTGGTGGTGTGGATTGTCCTCCCCATGCCCACCTCTACTGCCAATTTATACCATTTGTGCCCCAAAACTATTTCCAGGCATTGTTAAATGTGTCCCTAAGAGGATTGAATTGCCACTTGTTAAGAGCAATGGGTCCAAATAGTCAGAGGTGGGAGCTGGTAACTTCTGGATAGGTGGTAGGCAATTGACCTTGTGAAAATCATGGAGTTAAAGTGTCATGGTGTCTGTTCTGTACTCCTCTCTTTGGCTCAGTAGGCTTATAATCTCTGGGCATTGCATACTTTGTGGAGTTTTCGAAGCTTTGGTGTGATAGAGGGGCAGACAGGAGACGTGATTTGGTGTAACTGAAATAATACAAATTGCTTGTCAGTTCCCCCTCACTTGTCTGCAGAGTGCACCCACAGGGGAGCACCTACACGGAGGAAAAGAATGGTCTAAGCATGCACCAGAACAGATGTTATGCAGGAAAACTTAGAACTTGAGCAATGAACTTGTCAAGTACCTTGTGATAGCTCCCCATGGGTTCCCCTGAGATACCAGCAAGCCCCAAGTACTGTAGGTGTGTGTGTGTGTGTGTGTGTGTGTGTGTGTGTGTGTGTGTGTGTGTGTGTGTGTGTGTTCCACTCTGCAGGTACATGACTGCCCTTTGTTGCACAGTACATCTTCAGGAAACAGCCAGATTTCAGAGCATAGTTGTAAAACCAACATAAAATGTGCCTTTTCCTTAGGAGGAATATACTTTACCACTTGTATCTCTTTGTTGTCATTCCACTTAAGTGTAAGCTATGATCCATTTGTCTCAGTGGATGGCCCCTATAGCATTATACATAATTACAAAGAAATCGTAAGGGAGGCATTGCTGCCACCAGGTTCATTGCAGGGCACAACAATGCTTAGTGGAAGGATCAGGAAAATTCAGTAATGTGGATCTTCTCTAAGCATACTCTTAAAAGTTGTTTTTAAAAATAGTTTATGCTACAGAATTATTGTAGGTATTCTGCAGCCCTGGAATATTGAGTGTGTACTCTTTCTCCTTGTAACTAAATCCTGAAGCATTCCGTCCCTTTTTAAAGCCATACTGTACCTCTTCTGCGTCTACTGAGCCCCTACACTGTGCACCAAGAGATCACGGACACTTTTCCACAAGAAAGCCACTCCAATATTTCCACCGCGGCGGGACTTAAGAGAAAGCAGACAGAGAACCGCTGCTGTGTCAGGCTTCCCCTGATCAGCTGGCTCCTGTAGCTCCACAACGCTTTCCTTTAACATTCCTCTCTATTTCTACAGGTGGGAGCTTTATACACAACACGAGAGGGGAGACACTCATAGCAAACGCATAGCTGATACCAAAATACCTCTGCTTCATTCGTTACAATCGTAACTAAAGTTAATATCAAACATATTAGAATAAGAGCTCTGCTGCCTTCAAACTTAGTTCTCAGGGTGGGAGAATTACCCCCTTAGTGGAATACTTGCCTAGCAAGCCTGAGGCCCTGGGCCGGGTCCTCAGCTACGGGAAAAAAAAACCCTCTTGCCTCTCTGCTAAAAGACTAAACCCATCAGGGGTCTGATCCATGGTCTATAGCCACCTGACCAGGGAACTGGAATCTTACGTATGACAGATGACCTTGGAAGCTGGTCTGTTGAAAGTCATTCTTGCAGGAAACCAGGATGCTATCTCTAAGCATCATTCAGAACGTCTATTAATAACTGGCTGCTAATGATCAGGACTCAAAGACTGACAGCTTCTCTAATTTTTGCATTTGATTCCAATTTAGAACTGAAAGAAGCCGAGTACACATTCTACAGAACCCTGCTGCCTCAAACACACACACATACACACACACACACACACACACACACACACACACACACTGGAGAATGTGTGCCTTGGGTGCCTGGCAGGTACCAATGACGGTAGTTTGCATCCCTGGTATAGTCAGTTCAGAGTACGTGACCTTTGCCTTCCTTTGGCAGAAATTTGCACTCTATCAACATGTGTCTACTGGGGTCCCACCTCACAGGCCTCCAAAAGGCTCCTTATTAAAAGCCATTGCCATCTCTACAATGGAACATGGTTGCTCAATGTCCAGACTGCTGGTGGTGCCCTGAAAGGGCAGCACATGCAGAGATACAAGGGCTATCTGAACTTGTGGACAATCTTGGACGATGGATAAGAAATGAGCATAGAGCTTGGCCAGGGCAAAAGGTCTAGGAGAAATGGAGACTCAGATTGCTCCCTGGTTACTTTTACTGGTCTTGGTAGGAATGGGAGATGAGTTGACAATAGCTTTTGCCTTCACTGACAAGAACCTGAGCCACATTGTATGTCATCATTCAGTCTTGTGCACACGGAACGTCTCCTGATGTGTCTACAGCTCTTAAGGTCAGGGACAGAAAAATACAGACATTACACACAGATCAGTGAGTGTTTACGGTGAAAGGCTGTTCCTCGAGGAACCGGGGTACAACCGTAAGTTTTGAGAGTTGGGTCATTTCATACTTTTCCCAGCATTTTTGAGCTATAGGTCTTGCAGCCTTTGCTCTCTAGGAAGTTAAAGCAGGAATAACAATTATTTTTTCCACTCCACAAATAATTGTTGACAGGCTGAAAGTTTGATGCTCTGGACCCATTCAAATGACAAATATGGGCTATGTGCTCAGAATTTGTATTACAAAGTAGCTAAGACCCAGCTTTAAAATGTGATTTCAAAACCTTTGTTATTACCTGTTGTTTCTCTGTGACTTACTTTTGTGCATTAAGTTTTTATTTATTCTCAGAGGTGTGTATACATGCACATGGGTGTCATGGACAACCATGAAACTGGTTCTCTCCTTCCATTTATGTGTGGGTTTTGGGAATTGAACTCAGGTCCCCAGGCTCATGTTGGGAGCACCTTTATCCTCTGAATCATCTTGCTGGCCCCAGGCTGTGCATGTAATAAGCACTACCATCCCATCATGCCCCTGTGTGAACTCCCAAAGCACTTCTCAAACATGCATCTGAGCGACAGGACCATGGAAGCAGGTTTCAAATGGGTTAACACTCATCCTTCAGCCAAACGAGAGTGGAACATCTTCCTGGGCATCTCTTTGGGTTTTATCAGGCTACTTGTTAGCTGTGAAGCACAAGCTTTGAGATGAATGCATCGTCTCAACTGTGGAGAACTGAAACTGAGACCATCCCAGGGTCAGAGCAGGAAGACTCCTGGTCAAGAAAACAGAATGTCTTCTCTCGGTGGAAATTGAATGCTCCAGCTGGCCCCATTACGTCAGTTTGGCTAAGTGGCAAGGTGGGTAGCCTTAAACCATACTATAGACTTAGGTTGAATAATTAATTCTTCAGTGAGGTACTGTATTTGGTCTTTCTCAAAATCTCAATCTCTTACAGAAGTTTACAGACCACAGCACAGCCAGGTAGGGTTGTTAATCTGCCTGCTTTTCTGAATTTTTCAGAAAACCATGGCCTTTTCTTTTTCTTGTTTCTCTCTCTTGTTTAAGAGTGTTTTCTTAACGCTATAGGCTTTCTTCCCAACACTTTGGGTTTCTAACACTTTTTCCAAAGTCTCCCTTCTTCTCCAGGCTGCTGAGGCTATATGCCTTGCCTGTGCTAGGCATTTTATCATTCTGCTTTCTTTAAAAATTTTTTAAATGTTTTTTTTTGTATTTTTGCTTATTTATTTTATTTTATTTTTTCAGAGTTTAAAAAATATTTTATTAATTTATTCATATTGCATCTCAATTGTTATCCCATCCCTTGTATCCTCCCATTCCTCCCTCCCTTCCATTTTCCCCTTACTCCCCTCCCCTATGACTGTGACTGAGGGGGACCTCCTCCCCCTGTATATGCTCATAGGGTATCAAGTCTCTTCTTGGTAGCATGCTATCCTTCTTCTGAGTGCCACCAGGTCTCTCCATCAAGGGGAAGTGGTCAAATATGGGGCACTAGAGTTCCTGTGAAAGTCAGTCCCCACTCTCCACTCAACTGGGGAGAATGTCCTGTCCATTGGTTAGATCTGAGTAGGGGTTCAAAGTTTACTGCACATATTGTCCTTGGCTGGTGCCATAGTTTGGGCAGGACCCCTGGGCCCAGATCCACCTGTCATAATGTTCTTCTTGTAGGTTTCTAGGACCCTCTGGATACTTCTATTTCCCCATTCTCCCATGTTTCTCTCACCTAGAGTGCCAAAAGGATGCCCTCCCCTCTGTCCCACTTTCCTGGTAAGTGAAGACTTTCATAGGACATGCCCCTTGGGCTGGTCTCCAGATATAAGTGAGTATATACCATTTGACTCTTTCTGCTTCTGGGTTAACTCACTTATTATGATCATTTCTACTTCAATCCATTTGTCCACAAATTTTGAGAGTTCCTTGAAATTAGATCACCTGCCTATCCTTGTGCTTTCGAGTCTGTTCCTAAGTTCTTTCATTAATTGGACTAAAAGCCCTAAAGAGGACCCCACTTTCCCCTGTATCACCAACTTTGCTTCTTCACTGTACACACACACACACACACACACACACACACACACACACACACACACACAGCTTTACAATGAATTTACATATACGTGTAACTCTCCTTATTAACATTACTCAATTATCTTCATTAGTATCACTTGCTATTTCAAGAGATTCTGACCCAGGCAAACAGCTTGACTACTCAATACAGAGTGTTGTGGGAAGTGCCGCTAATGCTGTAACTGAAGGTATCAAAGAACACGTTTGTACCCTAACACATTGAATTCCTGCTTTTACCAATCCTGAACTCTGTCCAGTCCTAGCATTGAAAGATCTGCCTTCTAAGTCAAGTTGAAGATTCTCAGACTCTCCCTGCCCTTCCAAGCCCCAACTCCAAGCCCTGTCCTTGGGTACAGTACACCTCCACCCTGTGTCCTTGGGTACAGTACACCTCCACCCTGTGTCCTTGGGTACAGTACACCTCCACCCTGTGTCCTTAGGTACAGTACACCTCCACCCTGTGTCCTTGGGTACAGTACACCTCCACCCTGTGTCCTTAGGTACAGTACACCTCCACCCTGTGTCCTTGGGTACAGTACACCTCCACCCTGTGTCCTTGGGTACAGTACACCTCCACCCTGTGTCCTTGGGTACAGTACACCTCCACCCTGTGTCCTTAGGTACAGTACACCTCCACCCTGTGTCCTTAGGTACAGTACACCTCCATCCTGTGTCCTTGGGTACAGTACACCTCCACCCTGTGTCCTTGGGTACAGTATACCTCCACCCTGTGTCCTTAGGTACAGTACACCTCCACCCTGTGTCCTTGGGTACAGTACACCTCCACCCTGTGTCCTTAGGTACAGTACACATCCACCCTGTGTCCTTGGGTACAGTACACCTCCACCCTGTGTCCTTGGGTACAGTACACCTCCACCCTGTGTCCTTGGGTACAGTACACCTCCACCCTGTGTCCTTAGGTACAGTACACCTCCACCCCGTGTCCTTGGGTACAGTACACCTCCACCCTGTGTCCTTAGGTACAGTACACATCCACCCCGTGTCCTTGGGTACAGTACACCTCCACCCTGTGTCCTTAGGTACAGTACACCTCCACCCTGTGTCCTTGGGTACAGTACACCTCCACCCTGTGTCCTTGGGTACAGTACACCTTCACCCTGTGTCCTTGGGTACAGTACACCTTCACCCTGTGTCCTTGGGTACAGTACACCTCCACCCTGTGTCCTTAGGTACAGTACACCTCCACCCTGTGTCCTTAGGTACAGTACACCTCCACCCTGTGTCCTTAGGTACAGTACACCTCCACCCTGTGTCCTTAGGTACAGTACACCTCCACCCTGTGTCCTTAGGTACAGTACACATCCACCCCGTGTCCTTGGGTACAGTACACCTCCACCCTGTGTCCTTAGGTACAGTACACATCCACCCCGTGTCCTTGGGTACAGTACACCTCCACCCTGTGTCCTTAGGTACAGTACACCTCCACCCTGTGTCCTTGGGTACAGTACACCTCCACCCTGTGTCCTTAGGTACAGTACACCTCCACCCTGTGTCCTTAGGTACAGTACACCTCCACCCTGTGTCCTTGGGTACAGTACACCTCCACCCTGTGTCCTTAGGTACAGTACACATCCACCCCGTGTCCTTGGGTACAGTACACCTCCACCCTGTGTCCTTAGGTACAGTACACCTCCACCCTGTGTCCTTGGGTACAGTACACCTCCACCCTGTGTCCTTAGGTACAGTACACATCCACCCCGTGTCCTTGGGTACAGTACACCTCCACCCTGTGTCCTTGGGTACAGTACACCTCCACCCTGTGTCCTTAGGTACAGTACACCTCCACCCCGTGTCCTTGGGTACAGTACACCTCCACCCTGTGTCCTTGGGTACAGTACACCTCCACCCCGTGTCCTTAGGTACAGTACACCTCCACCCCGTGTCCTTGGGTACAGTACACCTCCACCCTGTGTCCTTGGGTACAGTACACCTCCACCCTGTGTCCTTGGGTACAGTACACCTCCACCCTGTGTCCTTAGGTACAGTACACCTCCACCCTGTGTCCTTAGGTACAGTACACATCCACCCTGTGTCCTTGGGTACAGTACACCTCCACCCTGTGTCCTTAGGTACAGTACACATCCACCCTGTGTCCTTGGGTACAGTACACCTCCACCCTGTGCCCTTAGGTATAGTACACATCCACCCCGTGTCCTTGGGTACTGTCCCCCTTTGCTGTAGTATAGTGCACAACAAGTTCAGCTTTGTATGAGCAGAGAGCCTGCAACACTAAGGGGCCTGTTTCCTCTCTGTCACATAAGGGCTTGCCCAAAGTCTGGCAAGACCTGTCTCCCTTCTCTGTCCTGTAAGCTTGATAAAAGAGTGGGGACTGGGGATGGGGAGAAGGCATCAAAGATGAAGGGGTTAAGACTATGGAGGCTGAAGGGAAGGCTGCCTAAATGCTTCTGCCAGGACAAAAGATGGACCCTTAGAATGGTACGAAGATAGAATTTAGAAGCAGCCTCTTGGTTGCAGTCAGAGCTTTCTGAAAATTAAACTAAGAAGGAGATGGACCCTCAGCACCACGTTGAGTAGCTGTACCTATACCACCACTGAGTTCTTCCAAACCCACTTCCTACTGGATGAAGCCCCAGCTTCCTCTTTCCCAATCTATGCTCCTAATTATTCAGTGATTTTTTTTTTATTACATGCCTGAGAATAAAACTTGTCTCTTTTTGGTAACCTGGTACTATCCATCCATTGCTCCTTCCTTCCACTAGGCAAACACCTTGATGATTGTTCAATATAGAAAGTTGTATAAAACCATCAGAGACCGAGGGGGTGTATGAGTGTTTAACTCTGAAGCACCTGGTGTTCAGAGCTGGCTGTCCTAAACTGGATGTCCCTGGTCACGATCTGCTGAAGGTAGCCGGAGTTGCTATAGGGGGAGCTCTGCTTGGCCATAATGTGCTAAGTGGTACAAGGGATGGAATAACAATTGACATGTAATATGAATAAATTAATAAAATATATTTTAAAAAAGAAAATGTAAGTGAGGTGAGAGAGGTCAGCCTACACCTGGGGAAGGACAGAACCCCAGCAGAGACTGCCCAGGCACGTGATCATAAAAGGCTAGCTCATGTTTGGACATCTGTGTGTGAGGAAGAGGGGAAAATCAACCTTAGTACCAAGTTTGGTTTTAGTTGGTCTCCAGCCTGCAGAAAGAGGTCTGCTTCATGGCCACAGCACACATTATAGTGAGAGATCGCACATATACTGACTCCTGAATACAGAGTTCTAATTGATCCTCATCCATAACTGTAACACACTAGGACTCTGGACCACAGAGGTGTGGCACAAATGTTTCCTACCACTGGTACTTTGCTAAGGATATGCGTGAATTAAAATGGGATGATTGAGCAGTAGTTTTTACTTCTGAGAATATACACTGCACATTTCTTTCTATACTGCTTAGCAATTCTTTTGAATTGGAAATTGAAACAGATAATGAGCACTGAATCATAACATCTAGCCTGATGTCTTAAATAAAACAATCACTCAGTTAGTGTTCACTGACTGAATTAATATAATTACGAATAAGAAAATATTAAAATGAGAAACAGAGTAGATAATGTCAAGTGAAGCTTAGAAACATTTAAATTGTATTCTTGTGTGTTAACAATGACACAGTTGTCACTCTAATTTTTTAGGTATTTTAAACACATGGGTTTGTTGAATAATCTTAGTGGCACTTGGCTCAGATTTCCTTTACAGTCTTAAAAACCTTTGCAAGCTGTAAGTTGGGATTCAAAGGGCAGTATCTTCACAGGAGAGAAAAGAGCAGCATCCTCCTGAGGAGAAAGGCTGATGTGCTGAGCCACTTCCCAGCACCGGATGCTCAGCCTGGGCTATGCATGAGTGCCACCTGTGAGACTCTGAGACAGACAGGTGCCCAGGGCCACTGAAAGAGACTCCAACTCAGGAACTCCAGGGTCAGGCCAGGGCACATAACATTCCAGACATATCTGAAGGTGACGTATTGCATACTCAACATGTTGTTGTTGTTGTTGTTGTTGTTGTTGTTGTTGTTGTTAACCACAGCATGTAGAACCCTGCCTTGTGCTATACTGCAGTGATCCATAACTTTGGATGCCCATAATTCAAGTCAGAGGACTCATGTGTCCTTGCCAACAGCCTTCCTTCAGCCAAGAGTGACATCCTGAACTATCCTGACCAGGGCCAAGTCTCAGAGGAAGATTAACAATGAAATGAGACATTCTGAGCTGTATATCAAGGCCTCCTGTGTAGATTATTAGTACTGCAGAGTTGAGTCTTGGTTATAAAGAAACATAGAAAAGGTCTCGGGAATTTGAAGGCAGAACCAACATGATCTCCTATTTTGTGTTCTTATTCCTATTCACATACATCTCTGAAAATGACTTTGGACAAAATCGTATTAAAAAACCCTGTGACATACAAAGACACACACACACACACACACACACACACACACACACACACACACGAGCACATGTGCACGCACAGTTAAGAAAATTCAAATGAAATGGAGCACTAAATTTATAAGAGAAAATTATCACAGAAAATCTATTTCACACATGTATGTATGTATGTACATATGTAAATACATATGCAAATACACAATATGTAAACACACACATGTAAATACACATGTAAACACATATGCAAATATACATATGCACATATGTAAATACATATGCAAATACATACTATATAGAGAGTGTTGAACCTTACCTAAAATGAGCAATGGAATTACATTGTTTCCATTTCCTGAAAAATAAAAGGACCTTGACTACAAAATGCATCCCATGAGTCACACCAATTAGATTTATCCATCCCAGAAGAAGCATCTGCCTCACCACAGGCTATTCTCACTTCTAACTGTTTGTGGAAATCTTCCACCAAGTCTTGCACTCGGCCGAAAGACAGGTGCTTATTCACAGGCAGTGTGTTGGATGGAGTCCATGGAGGACCAAGGCACCTCTGTGCGTGCTCAGAGACACTAGCAAAGATTCACCCCATATGTGTTCAATATAATATACCCCAAGCATAAATAACGTGACATTTTGTATATAGGATCTAGAAGTAATTTCTACCCTACACAAAACTGAGTAAGAATGACTAGACCACCTTTCCTCTCTATACATATCCAGCAATTCTCCAAAGGTGGTAAGATGATGGCACACACACACACACGACAGATGAAATTTTCACTAGTAAAAGATGACCATTTGTAATAATGAGTATAGGGAAGTAAATGGTAACCAACAAGTGGGTGCAGGCTGCCGACCAGAGGCCCAGACTCTTGACTGATTGGCTTTTCCAGGGCTGCTTAACAAGCTGGGCCATGTGTACTGCACCCAGGAGCTCATGATTAGGTACCGTGCTTAAATAAGGATGACACCTTTCAGAACACTTCACAATATAACCTACAGGTCATCTTGAAATTATGTGAACATACGTGGGCTTGGATTTTTTTTTTTTCCTTCATGAGGAAACACTACTTTTTATTTAAAAGTAAAAAAGGAACAGAAAAGTTTTTAAAAACTCACCTTTGGTAAATGAGCTACAGAATGGACGCCTACCAGTGACTAGGCACTTTATTTGTTTATTCATTTTTATTTTTAATTAGACGTGTGTGCATGTCCATGTGCGTGTGTGTGTGTGTGTGTGTGTGTGTGTGTGTGTGTGTGTGTTTGCCTGCACGTGTGACCGCACCACGTGTACGTCTTGGAGCACTGAGGACGTCACCAGATCCCCTAGAACTGGACTGACAGATGATTTTGAGCTACCATGTGCATGATGGCAACCTAACCCAGACATCTGGAAGAGCAGCCAATGCTCCTAAGCACCAAGCCATCTCTCCAGAACCCTTGGCATTTTATTTTAAAATGAAACTTCCTTGAGTTTTCTTTTTCTGCATTTAAAGGACTAACATAAACGTTCTTTTTTAACTTTACAAAGCAGACCCAAGTCCTGCTGTCCTGATCCTCACCCTCACATTTCCAGCTTCCTATCCTTCCGTTTCCTGTTCACGTCTAATAGATAGTTTAAATTTTCAGTTCAAAATTGAACACCTTCTTCTATTAACCCCTTCTTCTCTGTCCTTTCCCCATTCAATGCCCTTTGCTCTCCACCCATCAGCATGTCTTGTTGGTTTCGTCTTAAAATTCCTTTCCTCGATGCTCTACTGTAGCCCTGGACCAGGGCAGCCAGGTCTTCTTCCCGAGTGATGTCAAGCCTTCCTGATCACTCTCCTTCTGCACAGCCTAGAAACTAGTCCTCATCCAGGAAACACCCTTATGTCATCCAGGCTTGTCCTTTGTGGGCCAGACCCCTTAAGGAGCAACCCAGTTCCTCACTTGGGCATGACACGCAGCACCGGCTGCAACCTTTGCCGGCTCAGTGGCCAGCTCTCATGCATGTTCCACTTTTGCTGCATGCGAGCTGCCTCCTACACCATGGGTTCTGTACTCGATACTATGCTCCCTTGTTTGCCCAGAGCTTGAGGATGTTTCCATGACTAACCCCCATCCAAGAATCCTTTCCTAAAGACCACACCGAACACCCTTTCTCCTTTATACCCTATGACATCGTATCCTATTTTATCCATCCCAGAAAGTAAATACTGGTCACATGCTTTGTGGACTTCTGAAATGGTAGACCATGGCTCAGTGAAGCAGAATATTTAATGCTAAACCACGCCTGATGCACAGCAAGATAAATAAATTCCACTTCTTGGAAGTCAATAGTCAAGGAGAAAATGACATGGCACTAAACTCACAATAGTTAACTATCTTTATTACAAGACCATGACAACTTAGTCACAGTCATAGGGGAGGGGAGTAAGGGGAAAATGGGAGGGAGGGAGGAATGGGAGGATACAAGGGATGGAATAACCATTGAGATGTCATAAGAATAAATTAATAAAATTAAATTAAAAAATTAAAAAAAAACCAAGACCATGACAATTACGTTAAACAGTCTCATTAGACTTTTACAGCATAAGAGCTGGGACTCTGACACATGCAGTCAGAGAGCCAGACTCCTCTTTATATCTAACGGGTCTCCAGAAAGTTATAAATACTACACTCATTTTCCCAATAACGACTCTCTATGTGTAGATAAGAAATGATGACCTAGCATAAAACCTGTCTTGTGGACTTATTAACTTAAAATGAAACTCTCAAATCTCACCCAGTGCTCTCCACTCCACTCGGTGGCTGGTTTTTCTCTATGGTATGTTGCCTCTGGGGACCTGAGGGACTCAGAGAAATCACTTGGGAAAACCAGGGCTCATGCCCCTCAGGAAGCCATCTTCTCAAAATTGACCTTGGGCTGTGGCAACAACCTCAGGGGGTGTAGCTACATTCTGCCAGGTCCTGTTGTTCTGGGACAGGGCTTTGGAGTCCTTGGGCTCTGAGGTAGCTTGTGATTTGTCTGGAGATCTAGAGATCTGGAGATTTGGAGTCTAGAGATGCCATGTCCCAGTCTCAGTTCCCTGTGGCACTGTTACCAGACAAAACCCTGACAGGAAAGCATGCCGGTGTGTTCCTTATGGTTTTCCCTTTCTTTCTTTACAAGACAAACCAGATCTCTTTGCCCCAGGGCACTTCACATGCTGTGGGGTGAAACTAAAGTGGTACCCCAAAGTGGCCCCAATCTGGGCTGCAGAGGAAACACAACCAAGGATGGAGCAGCAGTGTCTTCTAACATAGAGCTCTCCAGTTCCTTAACTTCAACAACATCAAAGGGAGATTAAACCAAGTCGCCCACTAACAGGTGACTGAAATAGATTTCATTGATAGACCCTAATGAGACCTTTGATATGCAAAGCAAAGAAGTTCAAAAACGACGTGGCCCAACAACAGTGAAAGGCTTTGCCGACCCTTAACTTCAGACACCCAATGCTGTTTCCTTGATTTAAGTCTATGAATCAAACCAAAACAATAATGAAAACAGAATGATAGTGAAGTCTGTTCATTCAAGCAATAAGAAGTATTCAGTTTTGAATATAAAAATTGATTGAGGAAAAATAGCCCATCCGTCTGAGAAGCGCATTCCAATACAATTTTAGTTTCATATTAAAATTTTTAATTAAGATTTATGACATACATATTGTTTTGATTAACTGTATTCTGCTAATATCTATAGTAATGGATAAAGTAATAACAATTAAGACATTGATTGTCTGAAATCTGATACCATGAGAAATATCCAAAATGTAATTTTAATTTGATGTTTTTTAATAGAAAGAGCGATCAATAAGAGGCTCTGAGGCACACAGTGCACAAACTGGCAAATTGAAAGTGTGTGGGGGTCTGTGAGAGGGGCCAGTGTTCAAGGAAGTGCAAAGAAGATTCAAAATTAACACACTTAAATCCACTAATGAGGCTTTTTACATTGTGAAAGATGATAATAGCAAACATTAAACCACTGACATACAGTTTGTCTTAGGTAGGTTGTTTTTTTTTTTTTTGTCACATAATGTTTTGTCTAAGCACTTTTCCCCCTTTGCCTTACAGCTATATATTATGGTTTCTGATTTTGTGTTTTTGGGGAATTTCTGTGTGTGCAAATGTGTGTGTGTGTGTGTGTGTGTGTGTGTGTGTGTGTGTGTGTGTGTATGGTTTTGTGCTTTTTCTTTGGTTCTTTTTTTTTTTTTAATTGTTTGGTTTGTATTAGTCTGATTTGCTTTTATTTTCTTCTTATTTAGGTGCCTATTTGTTTTCTAGTGAGAGAGGAGAGAGAGAGAGAGAAAGAAAGAGAGAGGATGGATTTGAGTGGGTGGGGAGGTTGGGATGAGGGAGAGTAAACTATAATTAGAATACATTATATGAAAAAGTCTACTGAAAATAAAAATATAAATTAAAAAGTCAGTTTTATTTTTAAAATACCACACAGAAAGTTATGTTTTAGGCAATGATTAAAATGCAAGTGTAAAGTAAGTGCGTGTGTACGTGTGTGCGTGTGTGCATGTGTGTGTGTGTGTGTGTGTGTGTGAGAGAAACATCTACAGAAATGTCTTTCAGCAAGTTAACAAGCGTGAAATGGATCCAAAGCAAGTCCCTGGTCTCCCATTAAGGTTGATAGTGATCGTCCTCCTCAGTACAGTGACCTGGGCCCCTTCCTGCACAGAAGGCAGGCCACACTGGCTGAGCACTGGAACCTTCTCCCCAGGAGATTACCAGGCTGTGAGGAGAGACCAGCACACTGCAGGAACCTGGGGAACCAGGCAGGGTGGCCTTTGGGGAGGGAGAGAGATGCACATTGACAGGAAGGTGCAGGGGAAAGCCAGGGTGTGCTCCCCCCATTTCTTCCTGTTTTTATTTATTTATTTATTTATTTATTTATTTATTTTATTATTTAAAAACAGTTCTTACTGATAGCAAGTTACCAAGAAGAGACTCGATATCCTAAGAGCATATATAGGGGGAGGAGGTCTCCCTCCCTCAATTACAGACATAGGGGAGGGGAGAAGAGGGGAAGTGAGAAGGAGGGAAGAATGGGAGGGAACAGGGGAAGGGCTAACAATCGAGATGTAATACGAATAAATTAATAAAAAAATAAAAATAAATAAAAATAAATAAAGGAAAGTCTAGTCATCAGAGTTAAAAAAAAAACAGTTCTTAAAGTTAAATATACTTTGTTCATATTCTTCTCTTCCCCAAAGTCCTACTAGTTCTTCCCTATCTTTCCTCTAATCTAAGATGTTCCGCCATTTGAGCCCTGAGCTGGTGCTGTTTTTAGCACTTGCTTGGGCTCTCTCCTCTGGGAGCGTAAAATAAGAAATCTGACATGTCTTTGGAATTGGAGGGGAACCGACCAAGGACTAAAATCTAGTGCCCTGGATCACAGAGTGGACACAAGTGATAGATACAGACTGTGAAGAGTCTGGGAACCCAGGCTAAACACAGCTGATCCCACCCTGATGCCAAGGAGCGAGCATGCAGGAGGAGGAAGGGGGAGGCAAGTGCCATCAGAGGGGTGTTGCCCTGATGGGTAAGCCCACAGGCTCCCGGTTTTTCCCTTCCTCGCGCTTCTCTCTTTGTGGTCCTCACAGCAAGGGTGCCCGGGAACTGTTCATTTGTTCTACCATAAGTCCAAGGCTTGTGAGCTGGGCTGGATCTAGCCAGCCATGTGGGCTCCATGACCTAAAATCCTCTCTGTCTTACAACATGTAAGAAAACAAACTAGTCTCTCCTGAGAGTTCAGCAGGACGCTTAAGGGAAAGGCATGACTTTAGCCAACGCTCAGGTCTAAACTCTTGTCAGTCACATTCCTCCTGTGTGTGAGGTGTTCGTCCCATTCAACCAACCCCCTCCGCTGCCGGCAGGAGACCCCAGGAGCTGGTAGGCCAGAGTAAGCGGTACTTTTCAGGGGCCACAGCTGCTGTCTCGTGCCCCTGTTCTGCTCTCCCGTCGAAACGGTCCATGAATGAAGCTGTGTGAGGTGAAGTCTTGAGGACTAGTGAGATAACCCCAAGGAGACAAGGCAAAGGTCTTGTCACCTCCCTTTCTCCATAACATGGGTTGTTCTTGAAATGTGCTTTTGTGTCCCTCACAGATATAATAGAGTGGGCTCACCTCACATCGCCATCATCTGGCCGGTTATTATTTAGAATAAGCTTTTAAGCACGAGTCGTCCTTGTCACTCTACGCAGCCTAAACTCATGTGACCGCGGCTTCGTGACTGTAAACAGCTTGAACTCAAGTGAATCTTACACATAGGACTTTGTGTAACCCTCAGAGTATAAATTGTCCGATGCCTGAATAAAGGCAGCTAAAACACGAGACTTCAGTCAGCCTCCTGTTGAGGCTCCACTCTCCCAGGTCATGTCATGTTGCCAAACGCAGCAACAACACTCTCCAAAATATCTCTCTGCTTCAAACCCCACTAAACCCTCCACTCCATGTTTGCATGGGACCTATCAGAGTTGATGTCCCTTTGGGAGCCATGTAGGAAGATAAAAAACAAGGCAGCGAAGACTTTCATGGGACATGCCCTTGGGCTAGTATGCAGATATAAGTGAGTATATACCATCTGAAGGATCCAGAGGGTCCTAGAAACCTACAAGAGGAACATTATGATAGGCAGATTTGGGCCCAGGGGTCCCGCTCAAACTATGGCTCCAGCCAAGGACAATACAGGCGGTAAACTTCAAACCCCTACCCAGATCTAGTCAATGGACAGGACATTCTCCACAGTTGAGTGGAGAATGGGGTCTGACTTTCACATGTACTCTGGTGCCTCATATTTGACCACGTCCCCTGGATGGGGAGGCTTGGTGGCACTCAGAGGAAGGATAGCAGGCTACCAAGAAGAGACTTGATACCCTATGAGCATATAAAGGGGGAGAAAGTATCCCTCAGCCACAGTCATAGGGGAGAGGAATAAGGGGAAAATGGGAGGGAAGGAGGAATGGGAGGATACAAGGGATGGGATAACCACTGAGATGTAATAAGAATAAATTAATAAAATAAAATTTTAAAAAATTGTCTGATGCCCTGAATAAAGGCAGCTATAACACAAGACTTCAGTCAGCCTCCTGTTGAGGCTCCACTCTCCCAGGTCATGTCATGTTGCCAAACACAGCGACAACACTCTCCAAAATATCTCTCTGCTTCCAACCTCACTAAACCCTCCACTCCATGTCTGCATGGGACCTATCAGAGTTGATGTCCCTTTGGGAGCCATGTAGGAAGACAAAAAACAAGGCAGCTAGATGTGCCACTGCCTTCAGCCAACGTGGGGGAAAAGCTGAGGCCCTCATTTCTCTTGTTCTCTCTCCTGTGCCGCACTGCTGTGCATAAAACTCATGAGCACACGGGAGGACACAGATGTCCAGAAGTTAGGCTTGCTGTGTGGTGCATTAATGGAGGACTCTGACCCAGTTAATGCGGGCTCTGTGTTCACGGTTTCTCACTCATAGATCATTACTGCTCACTTCAGAGAAGCAAGGGTCGCAGTTACAGGCTCGCAGTATGTTGATCCAAATGGTTTGTTTGTTTGTTTGTTTGTTTGTTTGTTTTTACCTAATTCTAGTAGTTCCCTTCATGGAAAATACTTGCCTTGTTTCTGTGGTGAAGATGATTAGGAACAATAAATATACTTTCCTCTTTATTAAGCTACATTTGCCAATATTCCTCTCCTATCTTCCCTGTTTCCAATCTACTATCTCTTCTTCTCCAGCCTAAACGATCAAGAAATATCATCCAGAAAGAAATACAGTTCCAGTGCTGGGTATGGGGTGGGGGTGTAAATGAGTTGTCATAGAAGGTAGCACACACCCCTTAACCCTGGGATGTTCTGTGCCACTTGAGAGTATTCAATTCAGGCAAACTCTTTGGCTTTTCCTAACTTTTTGGTCATTCTTTACTTTGGTAGATTAGCAACTGTCTTAAAGGCAAGGTCATAGGTTTGGCCTTCGAGGGGGCCAATTTGCCCTGCCTCCCTCACAGGATACATGTGACCAATCAGCCAGACTATGGGAAAGACGCAGGATGGAAGATGGTAAAACAAAACAAAACAAAGCAAACAACAACATGTATTTTAAAGATTCACATGCCACTCAAAGCACATCCTCCTCTGCCTCAACTCTGTACCAAAGAGAGAACATTAAAAAACCATTCTGGCAGGAGCAGGTGAAGAACGGCCAACAGTTGCTCATTCATGCTTGTGGGCTTTCGCATCTGCTGGTTCACTAACTGAAGACTGAAAATACTTGGAAAAAAAAAAGAAAAAAAGAAAGATTTTATTATGTATACAGTACTCTGCCTGCATGTACACCCGCAGGCCAGAAGAGGGCATCAGATCACATTACAGATGGCTGTGAGTCACAATGTGGATGCTGGGAATTGAACTCAGGACCTCTGGAAGAGCAGTCCGTGCTCTTAACCTCTGAGCCATCTCTCCAGCCCTCCTGGAAATACTTTTTTAAAAAGACCATATCTGTACTGAACAGACACTTGCATGTCAATATCCTCTACACGGCGGCATTTATTACTATAGAACATTAACTAACTCTTGTAAGCCATCTAGGGAAGCCTTGATGTCTACAAGGAGAGATCCATGTTATCACAAATACTAGGCCATGTTATACAATAGACTGCCCCTGCAACATGGCCATTCCTGCACACTGCCGGAGCCTTACACTTTTGTTCAATATTTCCAGAAGCTCCTCTCAACTGTCTTTGATTAAATTGGTCTTTGAAGATGATGCATTTCATTAAGTGGACTGGTAGAGTCCTTTGCTAAGTTAATCATGGTATCTTCATGTGTTATGTGTGTTATCAAAGATTGCACTAAAACAAGGGCTAATGTTCTCTTGATATTTCTACTGCACACACACACACACACACACACACACACACACACACACACACACACCCCGACAGAGAGAGAGAGAGAGAGAGAGAGAGAGAGAGAGAGAGAGAGAGAGAGAGAGAGAGAGAGACACACAAACACACACACAAAGCAAATTAACCTCTAGGTAAACTGCCATTAGTAGCAATGTTGGTTAATGCTGACAGTTTAATTACAAATAATTCCTTTATAAACAATAATATAAAAGAGGAAATATGAAGAAGTTTAATTGCCATATAAACTTTTTTGCCTTTTTGATCAAATGTATGTATCAGAGAAAACAATGCTTAAAATGTATTTATTAAAAACATTTCAAAATGGGAAGAAGACAGTTTGCCATAAGATGTTTTTGTCTATGATGGGTTTTAACAAACTCTGAATTTGTAGTTCTCAGGCTTGGACATTTAGAACTATTCAGAGAATCTTAAAATATGTGCTAATTTCTGAGGTTTCTGGGTGTGGGCTCAGACCACAATGCACATCTGAGGTTAGGAGCCTGTCCTGCAAATTGTGTTGCTGTTCTACTTGGTTTCCATAGCGACAATCAAATCTATAGTTGCATTTTAAAGGCTGAGCTGCTCAAGATTGGAAGGAGGGTGAAACTAAGCACTTCTCTTCTGTAAAGGAAACTATAATGCAGGCTATAGCCCCAAACCTACTGAAAATAATTTAAAAGCCTACACATGACAATAAAAGCTCGGCTGTGAAATCACAATACTATGACTTTAAGTCACTGTACATTTCGGTGTTGTTAGTGCCCTAGGGTCCCAGAACAGCTCTGTGCTCAGGGTGTGGCAGCAAGTGAGGAAGACACTGTGTGTGTACTTTAGTGGAACTCATATGCATGAAGATGCAATGTTTCAAACCTTTGCCACCACTGCGTTACACAATGCAAGGCAGAGTCAGAGCTTTCAAGAGAAGTGTAAAAGGTGAAAACAAAGAACGTCATTTTTATTATCTTAAGGATCGAAACAGATGTCGAGACTCACAACCAAACCTTGGGACGTAGCGCAGAGAGTCTTATGGAAGAGATGAGGAATAGAAGGACCGGGAGGCAATAGGAGCTCCACAAGGAGACCTATGGAGCCAAAAATCTAGATGGGGCAGGGGGTGGGGGGGGTGATGGCGCTGCAGAAACTGATGAACCAACCAAGAACCATGCATGATGAAGCCGTAGACCCCTTGCTCAGATGTAGTTGAAAGACAGCACAGTTCCCTTGTGGGTCCCATAATATGGCGAGTAGGGGCTACATCTGACATGGACTCTGGTGCCCACTAGTTGATTACTTTCCCTCTGGTAGGGAAGCCTTGCCATGCCACAGAGGAAGAGGATGCAGGTAGTCCAGATGAGACTTGATAGGCTGGGATCAGATAATAGAAGAGGAGGGCTCCCCCTTTCTAAGGACTAGCAGAGGAGTGAGGGAGGTGAGGGAGGGAGGGTGGGGCTGGGAGGAGATGGGGGAAGGAGCTACATTTAAGATGTAAAGTGAATAAATTTTAAAAAGTAAGTTTCTTTGGTAGAAAAAAAAAAGTTAGTATCCAAGATGAGTGGATGCTCCCAGGACTCCTGATGTGCATGGGCATACCTGAGTGCTGCCCTTAGCATCCTGGAGTGTTAAATTCAGAGTACTTGTACATAAACAGGAAAGAGTGAAAATCTGGGAAATGTTGGCATTCTCACAGGTGGTCTGAGAAAGAGTGGCAGCTGGAATTCCGGTTGAAGAGGAGTAGGGGCAGGATAGAGAGGAGGTGAGCATTTAGGGTTGGAGAAATACCTGAAGTGCAGGAGTTGACTGGGACCAGGCGAGTGGAAAGAGAGGGAAGATGCCCTGGGAAGGAAGATGGATGAGGAACACAGCGGAAAGTGTTACTTAAGACCAGAAATGTCGGTGTCACGCCTGTCCAGAGGCTGTGGCTGAATCTCACTATTGAGAGGAAAGGAAAAGAAGATAACCAGGAAGACAAAGGCCCCGGAAACCTGGAGCCTGGTGGACTGTGGAGTGAGTGGGTAGAACTCTCTGGAACCTTTCAATGGCCCCCTTTTATGCCCAACTGAACATTAAATACGGATCATATTCTTGGAAAGTTTGAGCTCAGTGACGATTGAATCTAGTGGAAACTGGGACTAGACTGAATTTAAATAAAGCAGAGCTACGGCTTAACTATGCATTAAATTAACCCAGGCCCCTACTTAGCAACCTAATAGAAGAGATGGCATATTCTTTAGTGGAGTTATTTAATTCAGTCTATTGTATTATTTTAACATGAAATTCCTGGCATACCATAACATGATATGTGGAGAATAAAGAAGATGAGACCACAGTGTAAGAAGAGTCACTGTAGACAAATCTGTGGTAACTGTGAGAGCCAAAGTTATGTTTTAGGTTTTAACTGATATGTCTAAGTGATCTAAAAAACAAAAATGCCTCTAACCTGTAAGCCCATTGCTCAAGGACAGATACATCCCAAAATGTTGGCTGGTATCCTTTATGTAACATAAGAGGCCACATTTTTTTTTTTTGCTTCTCTAAACAATGTTGTTTGACCCAATTGCACAGGATGTGTTTGATCACATGTGGGTGGAAGGTACAAAGGCAGGGTATATGCGTGACCCTGACTGGACCTCATGGTAAATACATAGCTTTAGAAGTTTGCCATTACACGGCTCTGCAAAATGTGACTCCTGGCCATTTCTTGGGAGCCCTTAAGTGGATCTGGCCACAGTGCAAGATCCTAATCAGTATTTAAATAACATTTGCTTCATATTTGGCTCAAAATTGTGGTGGCGGTCTTATTCTTGTCCAGGTGTTGGATGATGGAAAATGACTTTTCGTGGGACACGTGTAAAAGGTCTCCAGTGGGAAGATGGAGAATGTGAGAAAAATGGACAAGATTAGCTGAGAACTGAGACATTGTGGAATCAGAAAACACCTCAGAAAGGAGATATTTATAGGGTGGCTTACGGAAAACTGGCAGCAGAACTAAAAGAACCGTGAATGGGAAGGCAGAGAGTTGGGTTTCACCTGAACTAAATGCAATGTGAAGGAGCAATGGGATATCTGAAACCGAGTAAGACTTAGGCTACGTATATGTTGCTAGAATCCCAGAAAGTTGGAAATAGACAAAAATCAGTGTAAATACAATCCCAGCCAGCATAGAACATATACATTCAAGGAAACTGTAGCAAGAACAAATGACTTATCACTAAAAGTATGAACTTGTCAAAGAATAAAATATAAAAAAAGCAATGGAGAACATGAGGGAAGGAGGAAAGGAGGGAGGGAGGGAGGGAGGGAGAACTCACAAAACTCCCCAGAAAAGTATCAAGAAGAAATGAATTTATGGATTTACCCTATGGAGTGGAGGAAAAGGCAGAGAAGAATCAGCATTTCAATGCATTCTTCACTGGGAAAAGGGCAGCAAGCTGAGCATCCTGGTTCCAATCAGAACTTGAAGAGTGAACTTGACGGTAACCGAAAGTTAAAACTATTGAGTTTCTAACATTTAAAAGCAATAAGGTCACTTTTTAAAATGGCCTGACTCACACAGGCATCAGGGACATTTGTCTCTGAACTTAATTAAAAATTTAAAGCCACTCCTTTCCATTCCACGGCCTATAACTTTTCTTTCTGACAAGCAAATTAAACTGGTCAAGTCTCAAGGTGAGAGGAACCATTGGGGTTTTTATCGTTTGCTCTGTCTGGAGTGCCGGATACTCTCTAGTGTTGGAGCTACCATATTACTCATTCCTACTTAAAATGAGCTCATCACATAGTGGCATCTGTCCACCTCACCCCATGCCATTCTGTCCCAAGTCTTTATCAAATGATGACAAGGGTGATATTGTCAGCCGTTCACAGGACAGATGTGTGTTAGTTTCTTTTGTCTTTTGAATCGTTGTAGTCTTCAATGCTACTACCTGATACTGATTAAAGGTATAATATATACAATTTAATAAGTAATTTTATTACAAATAAAAGGCATTTCTATGAGACAGTAATGGATCCTGAATATCCTAGGGTGTGAGAGATGAAAATGTTTCTGTACATCAAAGGTCTGTGAAAGAGTTTTCAGGAGCATTTAGGAGGGACTCCTGGGAGCTGCTCTAGCTGTTGCCTTATCATGCCTGTTAGTAAGTGTTCCATTGGCTCCTGCCTTATCGTGCCTGTTAGTAAGTGTTCCATTGGCTCCTGCCTTATCGCACCTGTTAGTAACTGCTCCATTGGCTCCTGCCTTATCATGCCTGTTAGTAACGATTCCATTGGCTCCTGTCTGGCAGCATGAACATAATGAAATGTTTTCTTTTTTTTGACACATTGGACTTCAGATCAAAACTGACTCTTGTGAAAGCCATTTTATATCATTACAGAAAAGAATGGACTCGTCTCTAAATGGATTCTAGATAAAGACACACCACATCCTCCAAGAGTTAAGTTTAGCAGCAGATCAGTCACCTGGCTCAGAACCATTCTTCTAGAAGGCAGGTGCTCCTGAAGCCACGATAAAGACAGGAGGAATAGTTACCCAACAATGTCCTTTGCCTTCCCAGAATTCCCACCAGTGGTGCAGTTGCTTATAGAGCCACTGGCTATGTGGTTCTACTGGCTCTGTCTTAACCGTTCCTTATTCTTTCCTTCTGTCTCTTCCTTTAGATACTGGCCTGTGCCTAAGCATGCTTTTCGTGGTGTTTCTAATGTTCCCCTCCCTGCCACTTGGCTGATTGTCTACTACACAGCTAACTTTTTTGATGGCCTATCTCAAACAACATGGCCTTTTCTCTTTCTATTCTCTATCTTCCCTTTCCAGCCAAGTGCCCAGATTCACAGCTTGTCACCATGAGGTTCTTCTTTGAAAGTCTAATAAAATTATCCTCAAGCTTCCTTTTCAGTTTGTTCTCAAAATCTGGTATTATCATGCCTAACTACTCCGAGGAGACAACCCTCATTTTTCCTGTACCTTGCCTTGGCCTCAGGCTACCAGGATGGCCACAGTGCTGCATCTCTCAGCTTCCAGATCATTCTTTCCTTGATCTGCACCTGGGGAGTCACCGTGCCCTCCCTCCTTTACCCCTGCTCACTTCTGCAATGCCTACCTCCCGCCCACCCCCCCCCCCCCATTTCCTGATGCTCACACTCAGCATAGAACCTCTGGCCCAGAGGACTTAGGCCACTACCTGGCACAGTTACACTCTTAATGACTGCTTAATGACATATGTACTTGATGACATGCTTGGTCATTCCTCAAGAGCCAGCAAGGTAAATAATAAATGTAAGCTAGGATGGCCAAAAGCAGTTAATTTTAAAAACCGTAAAGTCTTTGTACAACATTACTTTTAGTATTAGGGAGTAAAACTTTCTCTCCATATGATCAAGACTTTGTGTGTATGTGGCAGGCAGGGATAGGACGGGTGACAAGGGGAAAAGGTGACAGTTCATGCTTCAAAGGGAATGCAATTTAAGCATCTGATCCTTCTAAAGCTCCTTTCTACTTTTAAGTTCTCAAGATTTGATGGGATGTTTGCAGAGAAGCACTTCATTTCTCACACACTCTCTTCTCTAAGCATTTTCTGTAAGTTGTTTGGCTAGGCATTAAACGGATGCCTAGTCAACATGAAACTCCGTCCCCTTTCTCTCTCCTTCTCTTCTCTGAAGTCCTTAAGCGGAATGGAATCAACTAGAAAAAATCCTCATCTTTGCTTTTAACCAAATAAGACGTTTCCAAGGGATGAACCATTAAAGTCCTGTCTAATAACATAATTTTTGACTCTTTAATTTATTTATAACTACCCTGCCAAGGAATTCTTATCTGCCAGACTCAGTCACCAACATTCCCCAGTAGGTGTCCAAACTTAATTAACAAAGAACTAGGGGCTTCACAGAAAAGAGAAGCAGCTTTTTGGGAGATTGGGCTCTGTGGGTCAGGACACAAGCAACCGATCTGAAGATGAGGGTTTTTGGCTGAAATGTGGAGATTTCCTTCTTCTAGGACCTGGCTTTTGAGACAAATTACTAATGTGAGACTGCAGAGAGTGTTCTCATAAATCACCCTGTATGGGAAATCAGCCTTCTTCTTAAAATACTAATTGAAATTACATGTGTTTTAATTAAAACAACATCTGCCCTGGGCTGAAGCGCATGCTTTGAGAAGGAGGAAGGTAGGTTTCTAAAATGTCTCCATATCTACTTAATAAAGTGAAGCCTACACATTCCCAGTATTAGGAATGGCACATTGCCTCCTGGAGTGTCCTGAGGTTTCCAGAGCCTCAAGACCTTCTCTGCACTCAGAAATTAGTCAGGGTCAAAGGCACAGAGAAAGAAGGTGCTTATGGTGTCATGTGATGGATATTGCTTGGGAGGTCGGCTTCCCAGAATGGAGTTAATGTGTCCCAAAAGCATTTGCTACATCTGGTCTATTGGAATAAGCTGGGAAAATAACCCCACACGTGCACGTATCCGTTTGATTTAACTGATGTAGTCTCATGGAGCCCTGTGCTTTTCAGTTCTGCCAGGAGACACAGTACAACACTACACTGCAAAGATGAATAGGAATGGTGTCTAGGATGTTTCTCAATACTAAGCTTCTGAATTTACACCGAGTTTTCAAAATGATTTCAAGTGAAGTTATCGCTATGGCGGCAGTGACAAAGATGCAGGTATCTGATTAGTTCTGAAAGAACACATACTTGTGATTCCAGGTCTAAGTAAGAATGTACGTCAAAGTTTAAATAGAAGTAAGTCTCCAGGTCTAGAATTTCCATAGGTGTAGTTACTCATCAGGAATTAACTCATGGGATGAGTAAAGGAAAGAGGAAATTTACCAAGCCTCAACACAGTGGAGATTCCCACCTTCTGTCCTCTTGCAGGTCTCCAAGAGAAAGCACGGTCTCACTAAACGAAGACCTGGTGTAGGGAAAGGGGACCTTGTAATTCTATGGACAATATTCCTACTTCTTTCACTTACTCATTCATTTTGGTTAAATATGGAACATTTTTCTGTCATTCTTTAAATATCCCCCAGCACACTCTATTCAGACTTTACAATGGCAAAAAAAAAAAAAACACAAAAAAACAAAAACAAACAAACAAACAAAAAAACCCCCAAAACCCAAAAAAATGTAATTAAAAAAAAACTCAAAGCATTTAAAATAAATTGGGACAAGAAAAGAAAGCTAGGAAAAAGTATTCTCCCCTCTCCCACTGAACTTCCATAATAAAATAAAACAGAGATTCAGAACTTTCCAGGGTGAAAGAGTTGTGGTGTGTTTATGATTTAGAGAGAAAGTGACTCACAGGGGGAAAAATGGCCATTATTTCATTCCAGATCTCATTACTGTGTGTAAGTATGAACTGCATCTTGCCTGGTACACATGGAGAGAATGTGCTCCATTTGTGTTTGTCTTTTAGGGACATGTGGTAGGAAATGGCTCCTTACTGACCTCACACACACACACACACACATACACACATAAAAGCCAGATCTGCCTTGTGCTGCCTCTGGTGTTAGGACAGGCAGAAGAGCAAGGCACAGAGAGAAGCCCCGTTTGGCTGCAAAATGAAGAACAGCTCACACTAGGGCAAGCCAAAGAAGGGTCATGTTTTTTGTGGCTCACAATGGTAGGGTGGGTCAAGCAACCCATGGTGACACCAGTGGGTGGGTAAAGCCTTACAAGGCAGAGGGCAGAGGCAAAGGAGCCCTGGCTCATGAAGTGATAGATACGCTTTTCTCCTCAGCTCAGGGAGATGCAAAAAAAATGAGCCAGAAGGATGTCTGCAGCATTCTAGTCTTTGCCTGCCTGCCAGACATGTAGCCAGAAGCTGCCACCCAGGCAAGCCACAGGAGTTACTCCATGGGCTCTGTTAACAGACTTCGGAGATACAGGGGCCTTGCCAACACAGCTTCTGGGAGTAAATAAGTCATATGTGGAAAGTGTTATTTCCCACCCAACCTCAAATCTCATCCAACTCAGCAGCAGAATGAGTCTGCTTAGCATCCTGGATTTGACAGAGCATCGGCACCATCTCCCTGTGTTCCTGAGCTCGGTGGGGAAAGGCTGAGCCAGATAATTCCCCTATTCATTCTTCTTCTCACTTGTGATCCCATAATCCCCCTCCAGACCTGCTCTTCACAATAAGTAACATGTGCTATTCATTGATCTGTGAACTCATTCAGCAAATATATTCTGAGTGCCTATTATGGACTTCAAAAAAGCTCCAGGCATTATGCAACATCAAAATAAATACAACTCAAGGATGAACCCCGAGACATTATCCAATCCCAAGTGGTCCGCTTTAAGCACATATAAACACTAGCAACATTAACTGGACTCAGCAGGTGTCTGTGTGCACATGTAACAGTAATAATAATTAAAGAAGAATAGGTCATTAATTTGAGATGGAGGAGGGGAGGGACAAAGGAGGAGTCGGAGTGGAAGGGGCAGGTATGACACAAAGACAATATTCATGCATAACATTCTTGAAATGAAATTTAAAATTCAAAATAATAATTAATTACAGCTCTATTCGTAACTGGATCCCTCGCTGCTTGAGGGAAGGGTGCAGTGCAGATGTGAAAACCTCACAATGAAAAGTAAAAGATTTTTCCAAGTATTTGCCTGCAAAGCTCTGAGTAAAGGCTGCAGTTTTCATCAGGAAGGGACACCTGGGCTGGCCTTCCAATGACATGGGAGGTCAGGAGGTACAAGTTCACATACACTTGTTAGTGAAGGGTGGGGATTGGGCCTCCATTGGGAACTGTCCACGTGCTGAAATGAGCGGCAAACTGGAAACATGAAGGGATGCAGTATGGTACACCCTTTTCACGGAAGCTAATTATTACCATTCTGAGGTTGCACAGAATGTATGCATGTGCATTAACCTTGGCCACTGTACCACATCATTAAGTAAAATTCAAGGTCTATCTATAGTACACTTTTCATCATTTTGCATTTTTAAAAAGATTTATTTATTCATTACATATACATTACAGTGTCCTGCCTGCATGTACACCTGCAGGCCAGAAGAGGGCATTAGATCACATTACAGATGGTTGTGAGCCACCATGTGGATGCTGGGAATTGAATTCAGGACCTCTGGAAGAGCAGTCCGTGCTCTTAACCTCTGAGCCATTTCTCCAGCCCCCTTATCATCATTTTGAAGAGACATGCACATAATCATGGAAACAGCCCTCTGGGAAGACAAGGAGCTCGGAGGCAGCTATGCTACTGAGTGTAGTACTAGTTGCTTCCCAGGAGACGTAATGGAGTAGTGTGACTACAACTCACTCAACCGCTTCCTGATAATGGAGTCGTCCACCCCTCAAGCGCACATATGGATGTGTCCGCCCACTCTCACACCAACTAAGAGAGCAGTCCAAGAGAGCTGTAACTTAAACTGAAACCTCAGAATCAGTGATGGAAAAAGCTGAATTTCACCTTAAGTTCTAAGTGCCTGAATGCATCTAGAACAGCTAAGGAGAAAATGAGCTGACTTTGGTTGTTCATCAACACCAAATCCTTTTCTCTGATTGATGTGTTCTTTAATTTGTTTACTTAATGTTTTTCCGATATGGCATATTTAAGATGATAGTTGGATAGGGAAAAATGTAGCTCAGTTATCCATTCAGCAAATATTTATCAAATCCATGTTAGCAGTTACATACACTTCTGGGCACACGGAATACATCTGAGAGTAAGACAAGGCACCCACTCCTTATTAGCTCATGTCCCAGTGGTAGGGAAAGAAACAAGAGCAGTAGGCAATGCTACATATAGTGACCCTCATCATATTGGGGTTATGTCATAACAAGCCATTGTAAATTGAGACTATGGCTGACTAAGGGTGGCCACTTAATGCCACTGCCCAGGATTAAAAAAAAACCTGCATGATGAATCATCACCATGGGATGAAAAGAAAATTTCAAAATCAAAGAAGTTCTTTTCTGAGTGCCTATTATTGTCATACTATTATAGAGTTGAAAGGCTGTAAGCAAAACATCCTAAATAGTGATCACCTCTATCAAAAATCAATCAGGAAAGGACGTAGGGTGGCGCGATGGATGGGGTACAGCACAGATTCTCTTGGGAAAATGGTGTATGGTGAGGTGAGGGTAGAGTGTGTGGACACCTGCAGAGAGAGGATTCTTCAAGTCATGGACCTAGATGATGTCACCAAAACTTTCAGAGAGAGGTGACGGAAAGGACAAGATGGTCACATGTGTGTTTCTTTCTTTTGTTGTTGTTCTTGGTTCAAAATCATTGTTTCTTTCTCCTCAATGCATAAAGTTATGTATAGCATTTCTCTACATAAATAATATCACTTTGATACAATATTTAGAGTCAACTAGTTGACAAGAGTAATGTGTGCTTTCTCCTAAACAGAATCTAATATTTTTGCTAAATTCTACTCTTTTCATTCACAAAACATTACTGCATTCATCAAGCCCATAGATCAGTGTTTTTAACTCTGTCTCTGAATGACTACCTCCATCTCATACTTGGCCTGACAGGAACAGCTTAATGGACAATATGGAGCTTCAAGTGCTCCATGCTCAGACGAACCACTGGATAACTGGCTTCAGAGAAAGAAGAGCTGCCCAGGAGTTAGAAAGCCAATCGATAGCTCACTATGTTATATATTAATCTGCCAAAAGAAATAAAATACGCAAGCATACAATACTCAGTGCTTAGCATCCAGGCAGTATACTGATTAGCTATTGATTTTTTTCTCTATGTTATAGAGGAGTGATGAGGCTTTTATTGGAAGACTCAGTGCTGGTCCTGTTTGGAATAACTATTTAAGGAAAGGAAAAGTATATATGCAGAGAGCTCTCTGACCTTTTGATCCAATAGCTTAGTTTAAATATACAAAGCACACTGAATCTGCAAATACTAAAATTAAACAGAAACTAACTACAAATACCAAATTTGCAAGTTTACTTCATTCTTTATAATGTTTGGCTAGATGATGGGTGAGTGCACTTCAGGGACATAGGCCTGACGTCTGATTTTATTCTGAACCAATAAATGGCTGAAAACCTGCAAATGCTTTGGTTTTGGGTGGAGGATCTAGTGTGCGCTGAGACATGGCAGGGAAAGGCATCTGGCTTCTGGGTCACTCAGGGTTTATTCAGCACATCAGGCCTGGCTCTCCAGCTGTTCAGAAATAGTTTTGCCCATCTCTGCACTCATATCTTTGCTTCTCCAAATTTTTCCAGATGGTACAGTAAGGCTGTACCTTGGCTCCTGTAGTTGGTCTGTCTTCCTGGACCAGAATCCCTCAGATTCCAGATGCCACCCACTACTGGTAACTGTCATCTGCTGTAATGTCAGATTTCAGCCTGTAAACTGTCCAGGAGTCACACAGGGAGCCCACGAGGAACTCTGCCATCTCTTCGATTCCAATGCCACCATCATGACAGTGATCTATGGAGAGCTGTGGCATTTCCTGGAAGCCTCCCACTTACTGAGAGGGGCACAAGAAGACCTCTCTGACCTAGGATCCCACCACTTCTGCTAGTCAAAAGACGCTTCTTGAAGGCCCCAAACTCATTACTGGCTGCCAGCTCCCACTCCTGGGCATCATCGGCAGAGGTTGCACCTTCAGCTTGGGTTCTCTGTCTTCTAGACAGCTGTGTAGCTATGTTCCTTTAAGCCTTTTCCAAATGGTTTCCTTACCAACTATTTCCAGAGATAAGCCCACATTAAAAAAAAAATCACAACCTAAACATGGAAAAGCTGCATACAGAAGAATGCAAGTGAACTCTTATCTCAGCCAATATATAAAACTAAGCTCAAAATATATTACATAGTTAATAGTGAAATTGCATAACATTTAAAGAAAACAATTAGGGAAAAGTTACACATATGGTCTGGACATTAGGGTTTTTTTTTGTTTGTTGTTTGTTTGTTTTTTGTTTTTTACAGATCTGACCCCAAAAGCTCAGTGAGAAAAGTCAAAACGTACATGCATGATTGTGTCAAACTAAAACAGTTCTGCTGAGGATGTGAATGATTGACAGCACAATAAAGTCACCTGTGGGTTGAGATGAAAGGTCTCATAGCCTAAACCTGGCAAAGGGTTAGTACAAAGCACATACAGAATCGAATCCAATAACAAGAAGACAGCCCATTTTAAAAATGAGCAAAGGATACGAGTAGGCATGTCTTAAAAGGAGGTGTAGAGATGTCCAAGAGATCTAATATATTTATGTATGTTATATATAATATAAGTGCCATTGAGAAAATACTCAATATTACTAATTATTGTATAAATACAAATTAAACTACAATGAGACATCATCTCATGCTTGTCAGTACAGCTTATAAACAATGACAGGGGTGGAGAAGAAGGAACCTTTCTTTGTGTTTGTATGGTGAGATTTTTTAAATTAGTACAGACATCACGGAAAATGTTAGGAAAATTACATTTAGAAAGTGAAAATAGAATTACTGTATGACCCAACAATTCAGTTCCTGGGTACATGTCCACACGCTGTGTTCATCAACTGCTGAATACATAAAGAAAGTGGGGATCTACAATAGATTGTTCCTCAGACTTGAACTAGCAAGAGACGATAGCATTTGTGACATCATGGCTAGAACTAGGGGCCGTCCATGGAAAGGGAAATACAGATGTAGGATATAAACAATTAATCCTTAGAAGCAAGAGCTGAATGTTGGTTACTGGAGGCTGAAGGCTGGGAGGGACAGGATGATGTTAGTCAAAGGGACAATTTAAAAAATGTTATTTATTTATTTTATGTGTATGAGTGCTCTATTTGCATGTATATCTGCAGGCCAGAAGGGGGCATCAGATCACATTATAGATGGCTGTGAGCCACCATGTGGTTGCTGGGAAATGACCTCAGGACCTCTGGAAGAGCAGACAGTGCTCTTAATTGCTGAGCCATTTCTAAAAAAAAATTGAAAAATTTTATTTTTAATTACAGAGTAACATTCAAATATTCTATTAAAAATGAATTATCAGTGCCAGCATGGTAGTTCAGGCCTATATTCCTAGCATTACAGAGGTTGAGGCAGGGTGTTTACAACTTCTAGCTATTCAACATACCCAGGGACAGCATGAGTGCCATAGGGAGATCCTGACAACATTAGTGAGCTTCTACGTTAACTGGAACTTGACTTGACTATTGTACACTGCGTGTATATTAATGCCACTTTGCATTCCAATTATACAATTATAATTCATTAATTGATTAGTGTGCAATAAAACAAACCACAACTGTTCTAAAAATTAAGGACATATGACACAAAAGCTCATACATATAAATGATGCTATGCGTACGGAACGTCCAGACCAGAGTAGTCTACAGGGTGCAAAGCATCTTGGCGGCCACCATAGCTGGAGGGCGAGTGTCTGCTTCATAGGTACAGGTTCCTTTTGGGATGAGGAAGAACTTTTGGAACCAAAAAGGTGGCAATTGTCTGACATTGGAAAAAACACCCAATACCATGGAATTGTACATTTGAAAATGGCGAATTTAAACACAACTGGAAAAAAAAAATTGCAAGCTCACCAATTATCAGCCTCCTTTGTCGCTTTCCCTTAAAGAACACTTCTAGGCAGCATGTGATTGATGCATTTGTTTTGGTTATTGTATATGGACTCTTCCTGAGTGTCCCAAGGCTTCCTGTCTGCTTCATTCATTGGCATCAATCTTTAAAGCAGACCAGGAACTTATAGGGAATGAAGAATCATTTGTAGGAGAGGCGCATGCGTATATTATTTCCTTAATGCCTCCTTAACCAAAGACCTCTCATAGTTCTTAGGGGAGATTATTCCATCTTAGGTAGGATGAAAATAAATGATATAGTAAGAGATAACTAAACATATAAGTGAATAAAGATACAGAGTGGGAGAAAAGGAGCAGACACTCCACCGGATATCCTAATTTCATCATGGAGGAAGCAAACAAACTGCCCAGCTGAACTTCAGAATATTAGGGCCACAGGATTAAACCTGAAGCACAGGGGCCATTTTTCACTGGCAAAGCTTAGAAACCTCATTTTCCTTTTTCAGTTCTCAAGGGCCAGCCAGTGCACTCATCAAAGCAGGAGAGCTGGAAAACACCAAGCTCCTGATAGATACACTGGTCCCATACATGCACATGCTCTGTGGAGGAGGTCAGCTACATACACACACCTGTGCAAAAAAACAAAACTAAACAAAACAAAACAAAAACAGAAACACTAGGACCCGAGTGAGAGCACATACCAATGAGTTCCTTGTTTCTGACATCCAGGGCCATGTTCCGGAGTGCCGTGGCCACTGCACACACTACACGGTCGTTGTCTATTCGGAGGAGTTCCACAAGAATGGGCAGGCCTTTCTCTTTCCGGACAGCGGCTCGGATATACACAGACCACTGCCAAAAGAGGGAAGGCGAAGGAGGTTAGGAAGAGAGGCGAGAAACCCCGTCGTCAAGCCAGTAGCACTGAGGGTTGTCAGGCGGCTGTTTGCCGGAGCCAAAACAGTTGAACTGCCGTGACCTGGCTGCAGAACAGGCTGAATACGTTAGACATGCACCGGAAGGTGTTTGCTTCCCCCCTGTGAACGTAAGGTAAAGGTTCCAGGGCCACTCCATGGACCACACGTCCTTTGTCTTAAGACAGTGTTTTCAGCACTTGGGGCTGAAAGCCACACTTAGGGAATGGGCACAGGTGAGGGTGTAGAAGGTGAAGGTTTGGGGTGGGCAGAGGTGACCAGTGACAGTAGAGAAATAAGCTAGGACTCCCCCAAAATGCAGAGAGTGGTGTGGGTTGAGTATGGGTGGCCTTTGTCAAGAGCTCTGCGGTAGGCCATTAGAGATCAACTGCCACGCATGCAAACGAATAGGCCCTCTGTTGAACAATAGAGAAGAGATAAGTAGAAAAAAGAGTATAGGAGTGGGAAGGGGAAAATATGACATTGAGAAAGAAGAGTGACATGATAACATTAAAAAAAAAAGAACATTAAGATAAAATGTATTATTTCCAGGGCTATCATTCAATGTCCTATTTTTTCAAAGACATAATTCGTTTTTGTTTGGGGTTGGTGCCCTTACAGAACACAGCTGCTGCTTCCTGTTGAATAGAGAGGTACTGTTGGGCAGATGAAGCCCTCAGACTCAGAGTCACTTAAGAAAATGCAGGGAGCCTTTGCAAATGTGGGTGCATGCGTTCACATTGTTCCACAGTGTCCCAGAGAGACAGCTGTGAGAAAGACCGACTCTAAGGGGTGGATTGGTTGCAATTCCATTTGGGATCTGGAAAAAATACATTCGGGAAAGAGGATTCAGATTCTCAGGGAACCAGTCCTTCCCCACCTCTCCCCCACCAGGCCCACTCCAGCCCCCCCATTCCCATTAGGGACAGGCACCCCAGAGCTGGCTCTCACCTGTGGCAGGCAGGGAGCCCCCTCTGGCAGTGAACGTAGGGCATACGCCATGCCTGCCACATCCTCAGCCCAGCCCTGCATGAAATATGAGATTAAAAAAAAAAACAAACAACTTCATCCCATCCTACGATAGAAGTCACATTCACATTGTTCTTATCACCATCATCCAACAATGCAAGCTCCTTTCCCCTTTGTGCCTGAGGAGTAGGCACACAGACAAACTCATCTGGGCGTCTCTCAGATGCTGAGAACTACTCAACAGCCCCATGGTCCAGAAGCGAAGGAAACAATGTCCAGGAGTCCAGTGACAGTGGAGAAACACCAAGGTCTGAAAGTCACGAAGCTCTGAGAGCATTTCCCTGGGAGGAAGTGCTTCTCCTGGCATCAAGTGTCCACTTGCGTGTGTGTTTGCTGTACACAAAGAAACATGACCTCCTCTAGACACTTGGCTTCTTCTGAGGGTCTGGCACCCAACCCAGAAAGTAACAGAAGCCTAAGCTTATGCAGCCATATGCTTGGCCTTATTGGTAAAAATAAGGAGTGTAGAGAACAGGATTCCAAGCTTTGGTCAACATGGAAGAATTAAAAGGTGCACATTGACAATAAATAGTACTGGGATGCTATTGTCCTACAGGACCATTGCAAACAGTTCCTGGCATCCTAAGCTCAGGCCTTTCTACTGCCAAGACCTCCAGCTCCTATGCTCCTGGGTTGTATAATTGAGGTCTATTCCAATTCCAGACCACAGGGAGGTCAGCACCATCACTTTATAACTAACTATATTTAAATATAAAATATTAAGTAACCCTGTGAAGAGAAACACCTCTGTCCCTGAATTTATTGGTCCTTAGGCTGGATGTATCATGCCTTTTTTCTTTGCTGCTGTCTCACTGCTGGCCATTTCATCTTCTATGATCAGGCTTCAGACTCTGGTTTATCCTTGAACTCCATCCTTCCACACAGAGGTGACCTGCTATCTCTGAAATGTCTCCAAACAGCACAGCTATGGTAGTTTTGGAAGGTCCAGGACTATACTCCCTTCCCCTAGGATGGATGGAAAGATGGTGTGGTGAGTGATGAATGAAGAGAGTCACTTTAACTCTGTTGAGAACATGAGAGGAAACAAAACAAAACTGAACCCCAAAAAATGACCATGTAGGCTTCCCATATGTATGAGTTTGAGGCATGTATTTTGTGATATGAAAAGTGACAGCCTGGCAATGGATTTGAAGCTCAGATGATCCATGAACAGAACCTTTTGTTCTTGGAACTCTTTTTTTTTTCTTTCTGGTGTGTGTGTGTGTGTGTGTGTGTGTGTGTGTGTGTGTGTGTGTGTGTGTGTGTACGCATGAGAGAGAGACAGAGACAGAGACACAGAGAGAGACAGAGAGAGAGAAAGGAAGGAAGGGAGGGAGGGGGAAGGAAGGGAGGGAGGGACAGAGAGACAGAGAAAGAGACACAGAGAGAGACACAGAGACAGAGAAACAGAGAGAGGCAGAGACAGAGAGACAGAGACAGAAAGACAGCTTTCTCATATTGCCACAGTTTACGGCCTGCCATCTGCACCATAATCAAAAGGTGCTGCAAATTTGCATGTATTTTTCTTGACTCGAAGAGAGAAGGTTGTAATGATCTTAAGACATCAGCCTAGCATGTCCCGAGAGTGGACTGGGAATCCACATGTCACCGAGTGAGAAGTTTAAAGCTCAGAAAGCATGAGTAGACAAAGATGCCTTGGAGCTGTGGATGCTTCACAGCTCGAAGTTGTACAGGAGCATGAGGTTCACACAGCATTCTAGAAGAGAACTGATCTGCTTCTCTTTAAGCCAAGTGGTAGCTTAAAAGGAGTATGGGTTGCCAAACAGTTTAATGGGAAAGTACAGCATGGGTGCCACCGAAGTAACAGTAGACATTAGAGAAAGGTGTTCCTGGTTGGGGTTAACAACCTAACTGAATGCCAATGTTTTATCAACAGACTGAGTGGAGTAACCACTGAGCAAGGCTGCACAAAAGGGGAGGGGTAAACCAGGTGTGACAAGGATGTCATTGAGAAGATGAAGATGAAGATAAGATGCTCAGTACTGCCAAAGGTCAAGAAGAAAGAAGCAAAAGAAGAGAAGCAAGAACAGGGAACAGGAGGAGAAGGGGAAAAAAGAACATGAGGATCAGGCCCCAGGACAGAACAGGACTCCAGATATGGTGATTTCTCCCAGATGGCTCAAGAGAGCAAGATCCCTCAAAGCATCCTAGAGAGCATCTAACAAAACATGTACCAGGAGACATCTGAACATCTTTGTATGTTTGAACTCATTTAGTCCGGAACTCTGTGAAGCAGGTACCACGGTTAGCCCTTTTTACAGGCAAGACAAGGGAGGTGTGGCACGATGCAGACTGGGAATACTCAGGGTGGTCTTGAATCCATGAAGCACTATTTCTGAGTCATTGTGCATGACCTCTATTCTCCTTTGTCCTTCAGAAGGACAGTATCAGTTTTGAACATCTTCATTCCATAGTTCATTTAACTCCTTACATATTAATCAACTGATGCTAGTTTTCATTTTATTATTTTTTGTTTCCAATAATCCACTTAACTTCCCTCTAAACTCCTGAGTTAAATATAGTTAAGTACTATAAATTGTCCCCCTGGGCACTCCAATCTATTCTTGTTTGTATCAGAAAAGGGCCACTTCTGTTTACATGGAATGAGATGATACTTCAGACAGTAAACACTGCTTCCCTCCTCCTCCTCCTCCTTCTTCTTCTTCTTCTGGGCAGAGGTTTGGGCCATTGCTTGGCTCCATAAGATGCTATGAGAATGGGACAGAGAAGAAAAAGCAAATGGTTGTTTTAAAGGCTAGCACGCAACTCCAGGTAAAAGCTTGAATATATTGAAAGTGGATTAGAAGAAGAAAACAATCTGTTCCCTTTTCAGAGTCCATACAGAGTACCCCACAGAGTGGGGAGAGACAGTAAGGGAAGATGTAAGACAGGTAATAGTACTTTGAGAGCTGTCACCACAACCCTGGAATGTCCAGGGTCAAGTCCCCAATGTAGGTGTGGTTGTTGTCTCCCTTCCCTGTCCCCAGATCAACAGAGATGGAAGAATGGAGAGTCAACCAACTACCTCCCTTCTTAGCCTACAGAAGACTCCAAGAACCAACTAGCAAAGTTTTTTTATATCATCCCTGAGGAATCCATGGAGTATGCATGGCTTCTGTGACCCATATCACCAGGGGAATCCCCAAGGCTTCTATAGGCTGAAGTGTGAAGGAGAGTTACAGAGGGATTACTTGTCTAGGAAGCAGGTGACACATAGTGTTGCTTACTCTGGAAGAGATATGGCTACATTCAAGGATGCTCAATAGGGAAGTGAGGCTCGGCGTGCACGGTAGAGTAGACGTGGTCCAGCCACTAACCATCACACCACTGTACGTCCCAGTCAGGAGGCACTATGGGATGAAGTTGGTTCCAGACAGAGAAACAAACCCCTACCTAATCTTCAGAGATACCCCAAATTCGCAGAACCCCAAAGTCACCATTAACTGAGGAAGTCAGTAGAAGATAAGGACCAACAGCAAAAGGGAGAGAGCTGTGTTCTGATGAATTTCCCTACAAGCGTCTGGCTATATGAGGAAAACTGAAGCTCAGAGATGAGCCTAAAGAGAACTACCCCAAATGAAGTTATTCCTGTCTAATAAATTTCCTTACACTAAGGAACCGAAAGATCAAAAGCTGATGCTATTTAGCCCATTAAATCCAGGTTCCCTGATTAGAACGTGGACTTCCTGGGGGCTTCGTTTAAAAACATCAGCAGCTAGAATAAAGCACAAACGATGGTTATTTTATCTCTAAAACTCGCCCCATGATGAAGATGAGATAATTTTACTAAACCTGACTCATGCAGGTAGAAGGTAATTTCTCTACGTGACTCCTCCCACCTTGAAATAATGTTTTCTAATAAGTAGAGAATAATAGTCTCTTTTGAAGCTGAACCTATAATAGTGCTAAAATTCCAAACAGATGACTTTTCTTCTCTTTACAATTTTTGTTGTTTTAGAAGTACAGTCAGCTATTAAAAGACAGTCTGTTAAATGATCATTTCCTCGCTGGAGATATTAGAGTAGACATTTCTCTACTTTACATGGTAAAGAAACACCCCATTTTAAAACCTAATGCTTCTGAACAAAATTTAACAGCCCTCCCCCACTCCCCATGCATGTGAGACCCTAGTTTATTTGGTTTTAAACATGGATTCTGGAGACTGAATTCAGTCAGGTCCTCAGACTTGCAAGTCAAGTGCTATATCAACTGACCTATCATCTCATAATTAAACTTACCAGAAATATTCTAGCATCTTCTGGTCTTACAGGGCCATAAAGATTTTTCTTTTTTAAAATTTATTTTATTATTTTAATATTTTTATTATGTTTCTTTTTTAACATCTACATTTATATCATTACACATGGGTCAAATAAACTACACACAGCAGGAAGAACCATGAGACAATCAGGAATTAAATAAATGTTACGTTCATAGAGATTTGGCTATTTATGTTTGGCAAACTTGAAGTAAACTCTTTCCTATCTTCTTGGGTCTAAATTTCTGAATGGAGATTAGTATCTATCATATCTCATCTCTATTAAAACATCTATCGTGATCTAAAAACATCTTAACCCCTAACCTACTAAGCTTAATTGAAAGACTAAACTATCTGGTCTTCAAACCCATCAGAGACTTGAGAAGGGATAAAACTTAAGCACTTGAGTGAACCCAGAGTGCAGGTTAGCAACTTCCAAAATGAAAAAAAAAATGACTGAGGTAGTTTATTGCTTGAATAGTCACCCAAAACTCTCTATAATGTTGGAGCATCATCTTGAGCCTTCTGGCTCAATATATCTGACAAACATATTTGCAAGGCAGGAACTATTGAGGACTTGCTTACCCTGTCTTGGCAGAGTTTGGCCATTGACTCTGCCTGCATCCAAGCATGCCCTTTTTTAGACAGAATTCGGTCTGTGGCAGAAATGAGGACATTTTGCCCAGTGGCTTGTTTGCCATATCTGAAGCCACCTCCATAAGGAGGTTCTTTGATGCTCATCTTCTTCTTTGAGGCAGGCTAGGTGTTGCCAGGAGTTAACTTGTCTTGTTGTCAAAGAATCTTTAGAATAATAAAACCATATTTAAATGCCATATTCTTTATGTCTCTGAGGTTTTTGAAGACCTTATTTAACTATTTTATTGCATATATCTACAGAATCATGTCTATCTACTAGACCTAGAATATATATTCTTATGACAAAATTAGACTAGTTTGTGACATGAGCATGCTTTGCATCAATATACAAAATTCAATATCATTGACTTAAAAAATAACCTTATTTGTGATTAACAATTAGGGCCTTGAGATGAGGAGTAGATTCAATAATCTACCTTTTGTTCCATCCTCCCTCTATATTTCTATATCTCCTTCTCTTTCTTTTCAGCTCCTATCGCCTTACCTACAAAAGATAAGGGAAAAGCTATACATCCCTGAGTCAAACCTAGTTTCTTCTCTGTAAAAGACCAATAAAATTATAACCAACTCCCAATGAAAATAAGCATCTGTAGACCAAGAGAGTAAACAGAAACTTATCCAACCCCCGTTAGAGGAAATAGGACATCATTCTCTTAAGGTTTCTTCAGGATGATTTAGGGTGAATAATTACTTTGAAGACTCCTGCCCCCCTCCCCCCAAAATGTGGAAAGTGGTTAATTAAGCCAGGCATAGCATTTGTGGTCCATTTTTCAAAAGTTGTGAAACTCCAGGTTTAATAGGAATTCTTTGTGGGACAGTCTGAACTGCTGGACCAATTGGGATCAGAAGCTTTTACAACGCTGTCCTGTTCTGATTGGTAACAGTAACTGAGGTGCCTGGGGCTGGATCATGGAGGGAGTAGGATGTCAGCATCCAGCTTGCTGAGAGGAGTGTCTCCTGTCAGGTTGATCCAGGCTTGGTGCCCCAATGTTTTTTATTCCACAGAATGAAACATACCTAACAACTTCATTATAAATTACATGAGAATCTCAAATTTGCTTCTGAATTTATTTATAATGCCATGCTCTTTTCTATGTGATCTAATCAGCATTATACCAGGGCAGAAAGTATCCCACTGGCCAAATTATATATTCAGTGTTATTTTACTGGAAGTCTTTTTTTTATTATAAAAGGCTTATTAAATATTCAGAAACCATGTGGTTTCTGTTGTATGGTTCGTGTTACTACTATTGTTATTGTTATTATTGTAATTATTATTATTATTGTTATTATTATTTATTGTCTGAGTTACTAAGCCTTTATAGTTGAAATAGGCCTGTGATTGGAGGTTACTATAGGATTCATGTAATAGATGGTCGGTGTCAACTCAAAGCCCTCTCCATGAGGGATCCTCTACATTGTTTTCATGTGTTAGTCTTTCAATTCAATCATGTGGTATATACGTTTGTGATACTCTTTTGTCTTCAAATTTTCAATATTTCTTTTCAGAAGTTAAATGTCTAGTCAAGTGAAAGAACCGGATGTTGTATGCTAAAACTTGGGTCTTTCCCTGTTCTTTTTACATGTAAGTCAGGTCACTGCAAAGATTGCATGTCCTCATATATATTTGCTGAAAGTACTAATTTCCAGGTAACAGGGTTTCCTAGAAAGAAAAGGATGTTGATGTGTTCATGTAAAGAGTGAACAAGGCGAGGCTTAACTGACTGTGAGCTGGAGAAAGAATCCATTAGTCTGAACAGCTGGGCCTCACCTCCTGTCATGTCAAAGAGCAACAATCCTCTATTAAAACAACTTATTTTTAAACATGAATCTTTCTGAAGTTTCTTTCAAACATTAGAAATAAAAAGCACCCTGTGTAACTGCCATTTAGAAATACCGTTCAGGAAATTTGAGGCACCTGTTTGCAGTGGTAGGTCTTGCATGCAGGAAAACTGTCTCAGACCTCATCCTGGGCCACATTTGAGGTGGACAAACTGACAGCGCGGTGACCTCTACCCAGCAGTATGGAGTAGAGGTGGCAGGCTCCTAGCCACTGCACACAAACAAGCCTGTGCTGGTGATGAGTTTTTATTCAGTATAAGATAAGAAAAGCAACTGTTTACTTTTTCCTTACTCCATACTAGGTCAAAATTTTCCCTTTGCTTTTTTTCTTTGTAAATGTAGTTTCTCATGAAAATAGGAGACTTGTCTTCACATCTTTCTCATGGAGCCACATGAATTCCACTTTGGGAATATCAGAACATTTCTTCTTTTGATGACATGGGTGAAAGAAATCTGCATATTGTTATGTGGAACAGACCAGAGGGATCATGGTGATGAGGGCTTTAGTAATGGAACAATAAAGCATAGCTTCTGTGGAAGTCCTACGCAGCGGAAAAACGCATTTACAATTACTGTTTTTTTTTTTTTTTTAACTAATATAATGCTTTCTTCTGCAGCAGAACTGGACTATATTAGTGAATATTTTTTTCCACGAAAGATGGATTTATTCTTGAATCTGGATTTATATGACCTCACCACAATTCCTGTCCACTTTGGTTGGAGAAAAACAACATGGAAGTGTTTTTTCCCTGTATCCTAGACTATCAGAAGGGGCTTTGCATGGGATAACTTATTTATTTTTGGCCAGGGATTGAATTTTGCTTTTTGTGTGCTTCTTGCTGGTGGGTGCAACAGTAAGAATTGCCCTAGAGTCACATGTTGAAGATGGCAGAACAGCTGTTTGCCTGTGTGAGCTCATCCTGCCTCTCTCCTCTAGCCTTTAGTGTGGTATCAGGAGAAAAATTCTGCCTCCTACCTTGCCTGAGCCTTTATGTATTTGGGGGTCTGCGTGGTATAGCAGCTGGTATTCCTTTAAGCAACAGACTCTTATAATAGTCTGCCAGAAGTAATTCTAATTCATCGACTTCTATAGTAAGATTTTAAGTAGCACTGCTAGGAATGTGCTACCTCCTCCTTTACTGCTTTCTTGTAAAAAATGACCTCTGAGACTCTTGGACCTTGACACACTCTCATCACACCATGACAATGGCCTTCTGATCTTTTTACTTACATCATTATTACAGAGTAAAGGAGAGACCAAGTGACATTCATCTTTCTTTCAATTGTCTTCAGCTTCTGGTCCACAGTGGCAGATTAAAGTGTTTAATTGATGAAAGAAACTGTCAGGGTGATTTGCAGCACCAAGTGCTTATTGTGTAAGGCAAGACTGTCTCCACTGGAAGGGACTATGCCTTAAAGACTGAAGATACCGCCATCACTGGTGGGGCCAGAGATTTCCAATCATTTTCCACAGAAAAGTGTCTAGGGCCTAAGTGCTTATGTCCTGTCATGGTAATCTTTTCTATAGCTAAATGAATGCTTTAACTCTGTACCCCTGTATGTGTGCTGCTTAAAACAGTTGACTCAGAGCTTATGGGTAGATATTTTTCTGCAGGATGAAAGGTCAGAATCTTGAGATCGAGGTGCCCTGATAAATACCCTGACCAACGCCACAGAAATTCAACTCAAATTCTTGCGTCACAGCTTCCCTCTGGCATGACCAACCACATGCTGACTCTCTGCATAGCGTATGACTCGGAACGATAGTTCGAAGTGGAGTTGTATCTGCCTAGCAAACTCTGCATTTCCTTAGTCTTTCTACATCAGACATGCCTTTTTTCCCTGTCCATGGTGCTGATGCAACACTGGCTACTGAGAACAGCTCCTTCCGCCTTTCTTGTTATTGCTGAGTTTGAGTGACCTGGTTAGGAAGAACCTGCTGAAGTCTAATCGGTTTCTTGTGTTTGCGGTTCTTTGAAATTCTGGGGTTTGCGATACTATTTTTTTTAAACTACATTTGGACAATTTCCAACAGTTATTCATGCCAATACTTTTTCTGTTCTCTTGATCCTCCTTGTGGCCTTTCATTTGTGGGTCCCAGTGATGTGTGCACTCGGCCAGCTGACGATCCTGCATATATCACTGCCCTCAAGTGCACTTATTTTTTCTGTCAATGTTTATATTTTAATTAATTTATTCATATTACATCTCAATGGTTATCCCATCCCTTGTATCCTCCCATTCCTCCTTCCCTCCCATTTTCCCCTTACTCCCCTCCCCTAAGACTGTGACTGAGGGGGATTACCTCCCCCTTTATATGCTCATAGGGTATCAAGTCTCTTCTTGGTAACCTGCTGTCCTTCCTCTGAGTGCCACCAGGTCTCCCCATCCAGGGGACATGGTCAAATATGAGGCACCAGAGGTTGTGTGAAAGTCAGACCCCACCGTCCACTCAACTGTGGAGAATGTCCTGTCCATTGGCTAGATCTGGGTAGGGGTTTGAAGTTTACAGCCTGTATTGTCCTTGGCTGGTGCCTTAGTTTGAGCGGGACCCCTGGGCCCAAATCTGCCTATCATAGTGTTCTTCTTGTAGGTTTCTAGGACCCTCTGGATCCTTCGACTTTGCCATTCTCCTATGCTTTCTGTCAATGTTTAAACTGCTACTTATCACTTATCATGTATTTTTTCATTTTGAACATAGTACTCTTAACTCAAACACAGGTTCCCCATTTCTAACTTTCCAAACATATACAATGCCATCATAATTTTCCCATGTTTGCTAATTTTAACATCAGTCCTGAGTCTCTGTATCTGTCTCTTTCATTATGGATTGCATTTTCCTTTTTCATTTGTTGACAGAGTAATTTCCAACTGAATGCCAGAAATTCCTAATTTTAGCTTGTGAAATACTGAAAATACCTGCATTCCCATGGATCATTTAAGGCTTTGTTTAGGCTGCGATTGAAAAATTTGAAACTGCTGGTGAATTTGTATGTTGCTTAAGGTTCTATAGGAAAGGATAGAACACACTGAGTCCATGGCTAATATTCCTTATAATTAAATAAGATTTTTCTGAGCACTTTATCCATGAATTGTGAGGTTTATCCATGACTCCTAGAATACATACTATGTCCATCTAATATAAGATCCTATTTTCTCTCTCTTGTAATTTCAGGCGGACTTTGCCAGTCTTTGGTGCTTTGCTCACAAACAAATGATGAATGGTCTCTGCTAAATGCTAGAAGACTTTTCTGTGTCTACCCAGGATCTTCGGCATTCCGTCCTGTGAACTCTAGTTTTCCTGATTTCAGCTACAGGGTTCACATTCTTATTCATTTCTTTTTCTTTTTTTTTTTTTTATGACACAGGGTCTACCTGTGTAGCCTTGGCTGTCCTGACTCACTTTATAGACCAGGCTGGCCTTGAACTCACAGAGATCCTCCTGCCTCTGCCCCGAGTGCTGGGATTACAGGCAAGCGCCACCACACCACACTTTTTATTTCCTAATTCAAGTTCCCTGTCTGTTACCAACCAGTTTTTAGTGTTACAAAAAAAAATCCCACTGTTCTAGGTATTTATTTTCATTAGGTGCCTTTCTTAGAAGACAGTAAATTTGAACTTGTCACTGTCTGGTACCTCTGGTTCAGCAGTTTCTCCACTTTCAGAACGGAGAGTTAGAACTGGAGGAGAAGTTATATGATCCATGGACAGCAACAAATGCAGCATCAGGTAAGTAGCACAGGCCATCTCAGGTTGACATGGATATGTGTGGCCTTTCCAATACTGTTGTAGTTCATGAGACAGTTGTACATCCCAGGTTGTGTAGAGGAGGCTGCTGAAGCGTGCATGACTAGGGCTAAGAGTCAGCCATAGGCTTGGTCCCTCACCCCCTGCTCCTTACCTTTGCCATCTTGTCCCTATCTCCTAGTATACTGCCTTTCCTATCCCCCACGCAGGCAGAGGCCTCAGATAGTCTCTGTGTTTATTCTGGGCCAGTTCTTTATTTTTTCATCCTTCAGGCATGAAGCTTCATAGTCTATAATTCAAAAGTCGTCATCTAAAACTCTTCTTCTTTCCATTTAAAACTTGTGCATTGTCTTGTGACATAAACTGGGGCAGAGATAAGTCACTGTCTTAGATGCCAGGCCATGAGTACTGCTTTCTTTTGTGGACTACTAATCTCCTCTGCTTCTCTTTTATAAGACATAATAACTGCTAGACCAAGCTAAACTCACTCTCCCTCTCAAAGGTTGTCATTTCTTTTGTCAAGCATAAACCTTAAATTTCCAAGTTCTCTTACATTAAGAAAATTCAGTTGGGCCTTATGGCTAGAGATTCTCTCTCTTTTTTTTTTTAAATGTATGCTGCAATCATGATGCTTCATAAAATATGGGCTACTATCTGCACATCTCTTTATTGTATTTTATTTCTTAAAATAGGTTGATAATGTTTCTAGAGAATATTCATATCTTAATAGAAATTGATCATATGGAGTTACCTAAATGCTTAGCTTCATTGCCTTTACAGAAATATTTCTACAATACTACTAAAAAGCTAGATTTTCATAAGGCCAAATTACAAGCAGGCAACTCTACAAACAAGTCCAAAGAGCATTCATTCACATTTTGGAAATCTTCAAATTACTGCACCCACTCATTTTTAATATTCTGCCATAAGTAAATTCACTGTTCTGTGAACAAGAATGATGCAACTAATGTCCATGCTGGTTCTGAGAAACATTTATCACTTTGTTTCTGCCGTGATGTCATTACATTTGTCTGGTGCTCACGAAGCAAATAATGAACATTTTAAAGTTCTGAAAGTGTTTAGGGCCATTAGGAAGATCTAGTTTGCTAGTCAATTTGTCACAGCCAAAGAGTGATCATGTTCTTCTCATAAAGAGAAGTTACTGTGTCAGACACAGAGCTCTATAAAGAGCTCTCTCCATGCAAAATTCTCCAGTTTTACTTCCTCATTTCTGTTTTGTTGGGTCATAAAAAGTTAAGGACTACTAGGAAATACCAGTAAAATTTGACAGTTGCTATAAAAACACATTCTTAGAAGGATAGCTTGCTGAGGGTAGTGCGGTGTGGAAGCCATTGTCTTGGTTATTCATGATTTAAAAAGCGTTTTTTTTTTTTTTTGCATGCATGTGTGAGTGTGCTGTATGTATGTGTATACATTCGTATGTTTGTGTGTAAGTGCACACAGAGGCCAGAAGTCAAAATCAGGTGTCTTTCTCAGCCACTCTCTAGCTGGTTTTTGAGACAGTTTTTCTTTGACCCAGAGCTCATCAATATGACAAGCCCTATGGGTGTCCCTGTCTCCCAATGTTGGGGACTGTAGCAGCCTTTTATATGAATTCTAGACATCTGAACTCAGGACTTTAGCTTCTGCAGCTGCAAGTGACTGACAAACTAAGCCATCTCCCTTGATCTAAGACTGTCTCTGACAAGTATGGACATTTCTGCTCATTTTTATATTAGACTTCCAACTTTTGAATGTAATAATGTCAGCATTTGGTGTAATAATAATCTCTAAGAACTGTCTATCGCCTTTTCCCCTATAACAGAGTGAATAAAGTAGCTTGTGAGAATGTGCCTGATTTCCATGTCCACGTGTATAATTAGCATACATACATACACACAAACATATACATACATACACACATGCATACATACATACATACATGTCTCTGTATGTATGCATTTTTTGAGACAGGGTTTCTCTGCATAGCCTTGGCTGTCCTGGAATCAATCTGTAGACCAGGCTGGCCTCAAACTCGCAGAGCTCCACCTGCCTCTGCCTCCCTGAGCATTGGCATTACAAGTGTGCACCAACATGTCTGGCATGTATGCATATTCGTAAATTCACAGAACATTACTGAGAAGCCTTCTGCTGTGACAGAGGACTGACCTATTTGCCTTGAATTGTTGCAAAGGAAGGGACTACAATATAATTAACACCCTAGGAGCCAATAGTCTACTTTGTCCATCCATGATAGAAATCTTTTTAAAATTCTGTCTTCTGAAAGGCAAATAACAACTGTCCTGATGACTGTGGGATGGTGTTATGACCATCACTTAAGTTTTTAGAAGCAAAGGCATAGAGTCTTGGAATGATCTTTGGCAGCTTTCTTTCTTGTACACATATATTTACATTGTCTACTTTTTTTCTTTGTCATTGAGATATTTACTTCATTTCTCATGGTGCATCTTTGTAACTGGTTATAAGGTTATAACATTGTGTTTTCTAATTCGTGTCTGCAATCTAATGTAGACCCGACAAGTGAAAAGTCATAGTTCTTATGCTTTCTCCACCTTTGGTAAGTTGGTGAGTTAAACTCTCTGAAATTTCTCTCCCTCCTAGTTACTAATCTCTACTTTGTTGTTAATGGAAAATTTAGTAAACAAATATCCTCTGGATGTGTGGGGACAGGTGCATAGTGGGGAGAGCTGTGCTGGACTAAGGTGCATCATGCTGAGAGGAGCATAGTGTGACTGCTGGAGGTCCTGGCGTGATGTCTTATATCCTCCACTCCTTCCGTTATGCGATCTGAGGTAAAATTAAGTTGAAAATGTAAAAATAGTAATTAAAAAAAACCTCTACAATTTTATACCTTTAATTAAGTACTGAGACACTGTCCATACTACCCTGGTTACTCCAAGACACAGCACCTGGTAAGTAACAGAATATTCCACGTTGCAGGAGGATACTGTGGACCCAGGCAGCACTAGTGAGCAGTGCTGGGCCTAGGCACTGGGGAAACTGTCACTTGCCTGTGATTCCTCACTGTCAGTTTTACATTAAAAAAAAAAAAGGCAGACCCTAGTCAGATGGCTCAGTGAGTAAAGGCACTTGCTGCCAATCCTGAGGACCCACCTTCAATCTCTGTGACCCCCATGGTGGAAGGAGAGAATCATCTCTTTCAAGTTGTTGTCTGACTTCCACATATGTGCGTTCATTCTCATTTTCATCCGTCCCCTCTCTCTGCCTGTCTCCCTCCCTCTCTCCCTCCCTCTGTGTGCGTGTGAGGAGGAGGGAGGGAGAGAAGGAGGAGGGAGAGAGAGGTATAAAAATATAACAAAACATGTTAGTATTAGAATTAAATAATCACAATCAAATGAAGAGTCATACAGTGTGACCCTCTAAGGATGGCCTGGGAATAAGATGTGATATATATATATATATATATATATATATATATATATATATATATATATATATATATATATATACACGCTAAGAGCCAAAACCGATAGCTGTGTATAGAGATATATGGACAGAAGCGGCTGGGGTTAAGTGCTAGTGTTTCAGAACTTCTGCTGATCCAAGGACTGGCAGGACAGTAAGTAAAGCACAAGGAAAATAAGGGAAAACTGTGTCATGGCTTCAGCAGTTCAGGGTGTCACAGACCAGACCACACCCCTTCTAGAGACATGTCTGCTCAGCAAGGCCTTACAACATGGATAGTGCTTAGTGATACCAACTGTACTCTGGGCTTAGACACGGTGCACTGCTTGGCGTAACATTTTTCTTTCCTCTAGATTTTTTTTTAAACATTTTTCTCTTTATTACTAGGTTTGATGACAATGTTCTTTGTGTAGTTTCCTACATTTTATTTTTTATGTGCTTGGAGTTTGCTAACTTCCTTGATATATAAATTAATGGTTTTCATTAAATACGAAGAACACTCTCTCTATTTATCCCTTCCCTGCTCTCTTCCTTGGCCTCCTCTTTTATGCGGAGATCATTACACACACCAGCCTACTTGGTACAGCTGTGCTTACACTGTTTTCCTTCTCTGTGTATTTCACTTTCAATAGTTTCCTAAACTGTCTTTAAGTTCATTGAGGTTTTTTTTCCTGTTGCATTATTTAGCCTACCATTAATTCTGTTTTATACAGTTTTAATTTCAGAAATTACTTTCGGGAGGACTCCAGAGATCTGATTTAGGTCTTCTACATATCTTATCGTAACTTTTAGAACACATAAAATACAGAATTTAGGTGAAAACCTTTACATTTAGAATCGTGTAGTATCCAAGACATTATCCACTTTTAAATTGTCATAAGGTCATGAGAATTTCTCAAGGGACATGAAAAGTGATAAGAAAGAAAAGCATACTGACAAATACACGAAGTAACTTCAAACCGTATCTTAAAATGGCATCTTGCAATTTGCTATTATCGAAATCTTTATGCCTCAGGTCAGGCTCAACCCAGAGCTCCACTTCTCATATATGTGCAGTTAGTGCATTGAGGAAGAGACCCTGGATGGGGACTGCGAGTGTGTGGGTACTCTCATTTAACAGACAACTGCTTGGCCCTATTACACTAACGTTTTTGCACCCACTGATGGCCCTGCATGCCGCAGAGTGAGACAATCACAATGGGTTCTGTTTAAGAAGTGACGTGACACACAGAAGAGCTATAATTTGCCCAAGCTTCTCATGCTCAGGAAGGATGAGGCCAGGCTAGGTTTGAACTGTGATTTGAATCGAAGCTTTTGAGGCTATGAAAGCTTAGAGCACTGTCAGATCTGAAGACTAGTTCAAAGGAGTGGCTTCCATGATGATGCTCTTCTTAGCCATGGCTTGCTATGTGCTGGCCTTCTGAAGAGTCTGCCTCTTCTTTCCAAACTTTTCTCTCCAACGTCTGCTTGGAAATGAGAGACAACTTCACTCACAGCCCAGCCTGACTTGAATTCTTTAAATGAAAGACAACGTCACTCACAGCCCAGCCTGACTTGAATTCTTTAAACACTGGGCAGGGTCAAAGAATCAGTTTTGTTCCTCCCTAAGGTCTTCAAGAGAAGAGGCGAGCTTACCCACCTACCAGCAACGTCAAGAGAAGCTATGAAGGCTGGGCCCAGAGGGCTATGATGTCATAGGTAAGGAAAAAGGAACTGCAAGAGCTCAGACTATAGCAACTGGAAGGAGGGAGAAGGGGGAGGGAGAAGGCAGATGCTGGACGGTGTGAGTAGAGGGGCTGTGGGACTGTACCATGCGCTGTGTATTTCTGGTGCTGAGATTCTGAAGAATACGTGTGTCTACATGCCAATGCTAACATGTTTTAAAGAGAATGAGTGTTAGAGGACAAAACAGATTATGAACATTCTAAACTCACGCACCGGTGTTAAATGGATGGAACATGATGGGCATACTCAAAACTTTTTCATCTCTTTTCTTGACATTTCCCCTGTGCATCCTCAGGATTCTCAGGGACCATACCCTTTTACTCAACAAGAAAGACTGGTGCATGTAACTGTTGGTGAATACACCAATGGCTTCTTTTTTAATAAGGAGAATCCTTTCTACCCAGAAATGAAGGGACGATAATTTTTTTTTTTAATGAAAATCAGTGAGGAGCATTATCTGTTTGCACCTTGAAGGAAAGGGGTCTCCTTCTAGCCGTTAAACTCACGCATTTACTGTTCCCTTTCAGAAAGTCTGTGCTTTAAAAGTGCAGGGGTTCTTAGCTTTAAGGCCCAGGAATCAGTACAACACTGTTATATGCTCACATGGTTTTATAAAAAGGTGTTTAGTTTTATCTCCCTTGATGATCGATGATAATGCTTTAGACATCAACATATTAAAATAGTTCCTGAAAGAGAAGCAGGTTGGCTATCCATGTGGAATGATAAGCATTTTAGAGGGTTTTTGGAGGCTGCACTCTATCTATTCGCTTATGTTCACAATGGTCTTCAAGGATGCTAGAGTACCTGAGGAAAAAAGGTTAAGGGCAATCTATAACTGGTTTTTCTCTAATGTCCTAAATTACTTATTAGAACTGCATTTCTCAAGCTTTACTTGTATCATTTTTAAGGCTTGCTCATATTCCAGATTTTTTTTTTTTGTATTGCAATGAACTAGCCATACCTTCCAGCTCCCTGCAGCCAAGTTCTGCAGGGCGCCTGCTGCCCCTTCCAGCGTGTCTGGGTTTGAGCACTCAGAGAGCAGTGTGAGGTAGGGTTTGACTATGGATGGGTGCCACAGCATCTGGATCCCTTTTGGTGGTTCTGCACAGTCTGGAAGAGGTCCTACTCCATCCCACTGGTGAGAGAAAAATGAGAGAGTAAATATCTTTAACATCTTTATGCGCTGCGATACTGCCTCCTGCACAAATCACAAGTAAGCACAGATGCAGACATCATAGTGTTCGCTGCAAACCAATGGAGCCGAGAGGTCAGCAATCTATGAATCACTAAAGAATGGACTTGAGAATGAACTAAGAACAAAAGTGGAGAATGATCATAAGTGAAACAGAGAGGGGTAGTTTTGGAGTGGTCTTATGCTATGATTAACAACCATGTGCTTTGTTATTGGCATAAAGGAGCCATTGCATATTAAGTTACAACCTATCCAACTCAATCTTTTACTTCCTTTCCATCATTGTGATAACTTTTGGGAAACTCTGGTAAGTTTCCATATAACTTATGCCTAATGTGGGTTCCGATAACCATCACTGCTTCTAACAAACAAGTACAAATGTATAAAGGAGAGGAAAAGCGTTACATTTAGCATAGGCATTGACACGAACTGTAGGCAAATGTAGCCCAGGCTGTCCTGGATCTCACTGTGTAGCCCAGGCTGGCCTTAAACTCACAGAGATCTTACCACTTCTGCCTCCCAGGTGTTAGGATTAAGGGCATGCACCACCACACCAGGCAGCAAATTTAGATCTTACAACTACCCTGATAGTTAAATTTGTTTCCTATTAAATGTAACAAGTAATAAGAGAACTTTTGACTACATTAACTGCAGATAAATTAAAAATTATGGTGTATATTTACAAAGAAATCCCAGTTCTCCATTGAAAATTATAGTCACGAAGATGGAAGCTACTTGGATAAATGGAAACACAAAAAGTTAAGTGAAAAAGTAAAGATCAGTGTGGGTATTAGTGTTTTATCCCAAGCAAATGCATTATAAAAGCCCATAACAATCACAAAAAGCATTAATAAATGAACTCCATTATATTTTTTTATACATCATATAACTTATCATTCTTACTCTTAAAAATAAAATTAAGGTAATTATACTCATCTTTGATCACGTAAACCAGGGAGTATTGGTCAAAATGTGATATATATTAAAAAATACTACATTAATCTAGTAATAATTCACAGACAAAGCAATTTCTTTCAAATTTAGAATAGAGACACTGAACTATTTGGTTTATTGTATACATTAATAATTACATTAAAATAAAAATAGTTGATATATAGTATTCTTACCTACTTCTTATGTACATACATGCATCTTCAGTTATGTCTATAGGTGAACCAACATGAAAACCATACTATGTTTCAGAATCTGAGGATGTCTACTAGGTGTTTAAATTTTCATAAGAGGAAGATACAGGCTTACCTTACATACTAGCTATGTAAAAAAGTTACTTAACTCTCACAGTTTAAAGAAGTTCATTAGTTGCCAAATAAAGACAAAGCACCCATGTCTTCTCTCTCTCTCTCTCTCTCTCTCTCTCTCTCTCTCTCTCTCTCTCTCTCTCTCTCTCTCTTCAATTATGCTGTAGCTTGGTGTAAGTCAAGGCTGTGGCTTGGCAATGAATGTCATCCCACAGATGGATGCTGGCTAAACAATAAAATGTCACTCCTAATTAGTGTGACACTCAGTTTCAACTTTATAATAAGGGCATCTGAGCATACCAGGCTTCTTGTTCTTTTCATCAGGACCTCATCTTGACTATACTGAGATGCCTCTGAGTCTGAGAACAGCCACCCACAGAAGTCTACACCTTCTAAACACTAGAAAAAAGGTAAGGCGGCCCTACTGGCTTGTTGCACTGAACAGAAAGATAACAGCAGGGAAACAGCAGCCATCTCTTGTCGGTTGTCTACTCCAATGATGAGCAGGCATAACACAGGCTTCTCAAGAGTTCAGTCTGGCATATGGAGTCTATCCGCTAGTACAACAAGACCTTGACAAGAGGCTTCATTTGCCTTTTGTTTGTTTCATTTTCTGGTTTGTCACCTCTTAGAACATCTCCAGCTATCCTTTTCACATAAAGGTCTACTAATATTCACAGAAATCAGAACAGAAATTTTCAACTGAGCCCGAGTGAGCTTTGCCTCTATGAGAGCTAACAGGACAGTCACACATATACAGAAGACATGTTGGCATGCTTGTTCCAGAGTGTGGCAGCTTACACATATGGGGGATGACAGCTGCATTCTCTCTGGCTCGGATCCAACGTGTTCTCTTTTCCCTAACTTCTGGTCTATAAAGCAGGATAAATGATTAGATCACTAGACAATTTTCTTCTGCTCTGACATGTCATCTATGTAAGCATTAAGTACCTTTTATTACCATCATTTCTTGGCTGCTTCAGAGGGAATCTGAAGAAATAAAAGGACAATTGATGTGAACGTGAGTGAGCTTTGATGGTGACCAGGGGCTGGAGTTCAAAGGGGAAATCTTTGCTATTTCAGGAAGTTGAAGAAACCCACACATGTTAAATACTGAAGAAAAAGAACCATTTCAAAGCCAGTCAATGTAACTGACCTTTATCTGGGCACATTCTCTGAACTTTTATTGAGCCAATCAAAGGGAAAGCATCAATTTCCCATTAAAAAACAGTTGGAAGCATTCTTTAAGGATGGTGTCAATACATGTGACCTTGTTTAGCTAGCTAATTGACGTCAACAAGGTGGAGGTCAATGTTGGAGTGGATTTAATGGATGCACGGGAAACTATGGTATACGTAGAAACAGGTTTTTAAATTTTTTCTTTAGATTTCCATACACGATCACTGTATTTACACCATTTCTACATCTTTTCCTTCTCCAACTCCTCCCATGCCCCCCTACAACTCCCCCTCAAATTCATGATCTTTTTCTTCTTTACTATTGTTGAATATGTAAGTATGAATATATCCTGTTAAGTCCTATGTGTTTAGGGCTGACCACTTGGAATTAAATAACTAACCAGGAGGACTGTCCTTAAGGAAGACTGATTCTCCCTCTCTCAATAGCCACTAATTGCCTGGAGCTCTTTATGTAGGGGTGAGGCCTCTTGAGATTTGTCCCATCATATCAGTTGGTGGTCTTGTTTAGGTGACTGTATTTTTTGAGATTTTATAGGTATAGATAGCATTCTTATAATGTGCAGTTGACAGTCCCTCCTAGCGGATGCTCTAGTCTTCTCATTCTTACAATCTTTCTGCCCCATTTTCCACAATATTCCCTGAACCATAGGTGCAGAAGTGAGGGGTAGATGTACCAACTGGAGACGGGCATCCTGCAGTTACCTGTTCTCTGTGTTTTGACAAGTTATAGATTTCTGTAATGGTCCCCATTTGCTGAAAAAGAAAAGACCTTCCTTCTTAGAAAAATGGGTAAGATATCTCTGCATATAAGGTTAAATATTTAGAGTGAAGTTAGAAGTTAAACTGATTAGGAAAGAGACAGTAGTATGTTCACCTCCGGGACTTATGACTTCACCAGCCATAGGTGGTTGGCTGCATTTACAAGACCAGGTATGAATTTCCTCCCATTGAACAGGTTCTAAGTCCAGTTAGATAGCTGTTGGTTACTTGCAAGATATACACGTCACAATGTACCCTTGTGAACATCTTGCTCTGCTGCAAATTGTTGTGGTTCATGAACTTTAAATCTGGGAGAACTACTGATTGCTGTTCTCCTTTGGCAGATTCAGAACACCTTTAAATATTAAGAGAGGCAGTCCACAGAAAGGATCCCTTTGGGCCAGTTCCACTGACTTCTCCATGTGCTATGTCCGAAGTGGGTAGTATCTTCAGCAGTGTGATGCCTGTTCATACCATACATGAACAACAAATGCTGACAGGTAGGTAGAGGAAAAGGGGCCATTATTCACTGTGGTGACTGCAAACTGGTTCAGCCATGATGGACATCAGTATAGAGAATTCTCAAAAAGCTAAAAATAGATTATATGGTGATATATAGTAGTACTAAAAACTTCCATATATTAGTACCATATGTGTACCATTTCTCCCCTCTTTCCTCCTTCTAATGGCTGGTTTCTTGAACTTAGCCATTCTGAGTGGGGTAAGATATAATCTCAAAGTAGTTACAATATATATTTCCCTAATTGCTAAGGATGCTCAACACTTTTAAAGACGTTTATTAGCTATTTTTATTTCATCTTTCATGAATTCTCTGTTCAGATCTGTATCCCAACTTTTAATATTCAGTCATTTATTCTCTTGGTTGTTTTTTATTTGTAAGTTCAGGACATTAATACCCTATCAAATGCAGAGAACTCTTGCCCACTCTCAGGGCTTCCTTTTCAGTTGGCAGAGTGTTGTCTTTGCTGTACAGAAGTTATTGGTTTCATGAAGTTCCACTTGGTAACTATTGGCTTTAATTTCTGAGCAAATGGAATTCTATTCAGAATGTCATTTCTTACACTTATATCATATAGAGCTCTGCCTATGCTTTCTTCTAGCACTTTCAGGTTTACCCATAAAGGTCTTTGATATATTTGTAGTTGATTTTTGTGTAGGGTAACACATATGGGTCTTAATTTCATTCTTACACATGTGGACATCCAGTTTTCCAAGCACCATTTTGTTGAAGATGCTAGCTTTTTCATCAGTGTGCATTTGATTTTAGCATCTTTGTCAAATATCAGATAGCTGAATCAGATGCATTCATGGTTTGGTCTTCTATTTTTTCTTTTGATCTACATGAGTATTTTTGTACCACCACTGTGCAATTTTTATCACTATAGCTCTGTAGTGTATCATGGTTTCTGGGAAGGCAATGCCTTCTGTATTGTACTTTTTGCTCTGTATTGCTTTGACTATCTGGAGTCTTTTGTGGTTCAATACAAATTTTAGGATTTAAAAAAAATTTTTAAGTAGCAGGAAACAAAGTCAGCTTATAAAAGTCAGTAGCCTTTTTATTTTCTAATAGCAAATATCCCAAGAAAGAGAAAATGAATGAAAAAACATTCCTACTCACAATAGCTTTTAAAAATATTGGTCACTAACCTGACCAAGGATGTGAAAAATCTCTAATGAAAATATCTATCTGAAGATAGAGATTGGGGTAGACACTGGAATAGAAAAAGACCTCCCATGCTTGTGGATTGGAAGAATTAATATTGTGAGAATGAAAAATTCTGTCAAAAACAATATACAGATTTAACAGAGCTCAAAATCAAAACACCCACTCCACAGAAATGGAACAGATTGTTAATGCTAATATATTTCTGAATAACGTTTTACAGATATCTATAGGATTTATGACTATTTACAATAAAAGAAATAAATCATCTATAAATTTAAATACATGGTACTTCTCATTTCTACAAAAGTGGTAAATTGAGTGAAGAAAGTGGCACTTAATTGGTTTTGCAGAGTTTGTTAATTTTGTTTTTGAGACAGAGTTTTCTTATGTTACTCAAGCTGATCTCAAAATCCCTGGGGTGTCAGGTCCCTGAGGCCCTCTAAGATGGCCTCAAACTTAAAATCACTGCTGCTTCCACCTCTTATGTGTTGGGATTATAGCCACCACAAGCAGCCCAAGGCTAATCTTTAACAGCTGTGTTGTTCTTAGAACAAAGGACCCAGTTCACAAACCTTGAAAATGCTACACTCTTCTCTATATCTTCAAGACAGGTTTCCCAAATTATTTTAAGAGTTTGAAATATGAAAATGTAATGAAGCCAAGAAAGAGGACTTACTACGTGATAAAGGGAACTGCCAGGAAACAAAGTGTTTGCAAGACATCAACAAGGATTAATTAAAAAAAAAAAAAAAAAGAAAGAAAGGGAATAAATAAATAAATAAATAAAGTTACTATTAATCAAAAAATAAAAATAAAAAATAAAAAAGACACCAACAAGGGCAAGGACTGTAGGGTACTCCCTGATTATATCATCTGTACCCCTGCCAAGTTAGTAAACATGTACATGGCATGCCGAAAAATCAAATCGAGAAGAGTATATAACAAAAGAGAGGAGAAAAAGATGTGTTGTTGTTAGATAAAGCTTTGGCTAGGGCTCATCTTGTGCCAGAGTTGGGGAAATTTCGGTGAAAGCATCCCTTTGTCTTCAAGGTTTCCCTCCTCAGACCTGAGAATTAAACTAAGAATTAAATTAAGTATTCCAGTTTGTACAACAAATCTGCTTTAACATGTTACTTTTTTTTTTAAGTAAAAATAGTTAATCACTGGCTTAATTTAACAAGCTTAAATTTTATCACCATAAAAAATAAACAAGGGAGGCCGGGCGAGGTGGTGCACTCCTTTAATCCCAGCACTCGGGAGGCAGAGGCAGGCAGATCGCTGTGAGTTCGAGGCCAGCCTGGTCTATAAAGCAAGTCCAGGACAGCCAAGGCAACACAAAGAAACCTTGTCTTGAAAAACCAGAAAAAAAAACAAAAACAAAACAAAACAAACAAACAAAAAAAAAACCAAAAAAAACCCCTCAACAACAACAACAAAAAAACAAGGGACAGCATAGTCTACACTTGTAATCCCAGAATTATAGGGGTTGAGGTAGGAGACTGGGAGAGAAACCAGAGGACTGTCATGAGTGTGATCCAGTCTGGGCTACGTGGTGAGTTCCCGCCCACCATGGGCTCCAGAGAAAGACACTGCTTTAATCTGTTGTTTTTCCTTAGTAAAAATGAATTTTAAAATTCTAGCACCTTTGGTTCTTAAGTTTTATCTCTTAAATGTTCAAATTATATTTTGCAATTAAGCAGGAAACATACAAGAAGATGTGTTCCTTTTATTTTAAAATTTTATTTGTTATTATTATTATTATTATTATTATTTGTGTGTGTGTATGTGTGTGTGTATGTGTGTGTTTGTGTGTGTGTGTGTGTGTGTGTGTGTGTGTGTGTGTGTGTGTGTACATGCACATGAAGTACAGGTGCATACCATGGTGTCAATGTGGACATCAGAGATCACTCCCAGGAGTCAGTTCTCTGCTTCCACTGTGGGTTCTCGTGATCACACTGGAGGCAATAGCCTCCATAAACAGAGTCACCTATTTCATCCGGAGAGTATATTTATACTTAAAGATCCTCTAATGCACTGGAATGTAGGATCTTGCTTATGTATTCACAGTTCATAAGATAAAGGATTAAGTGGGTTATAACCAGAGACTTTGAGTTTTTTTTTTTTTTAAAAAGACAACACACTAAGCATTAACAAAACAGAATGTTCGAGAACCAGCTAGCTGCACAGTGACTTCTCGACCATGAAGGTCTCTTGAGGACAAGCCTTGAGTGGACATGGAGGGCTATTTTTGCCACCCTGGCTAGTACCACTTTCAGTGGCATGTTACTTACACTTTCCCCACGACCTTCAAATATACAAGGCCATGATGAATACCAGGAGAAAGTAACTTATTACACGTACTTTTAAAAACTGCCTAGAATGAAAAATAAGTACTTTCCCATCAGACCATCAGATGGCCATGCACAAAACATTTCTCTTTTCTTTCTTTTCTTTTTTGTTTTTTGTTTTTGGAAGAAAAGAGAATTTTTTAAAGCTGCTTGAGTTATAAATTTTGGTGGCAGTGCCTTTTGCCACGGCCATTTTTTGGTGGCGTGAGGGTGGATAATGACACATAGTAGCTTTTGGAAGAAAAGTGTGCTCGTGAGGAAACTAACCTTACTCACTGTGCCAGTGTGTGGGTCATACGTGCTCAGGTGCCGTTGGGCGGGAAGAATAACTGCCAGTGTTCTGTAGCCCAGCACTGTGACGGGAACTGACACAAAGAACCCAAGGGCTTCAAAATAGCTAGTAGAAGAGTGTTGGCGGTTCCGTGGTAGAATTCTCACCTGATGAAACAGCTAGCAGAGACGATCCCCATCTCCCCTCCCATCAGAACCCACAACTTTTCTATTTCTTGTTATCTAAGGAAAAACAATAAAGCAAAACAAGATCAAACAAAACCAAACAATCTTGGACAGAACAAAACAAGCTGAGCACCAGGTAGGCTGGCACGGCAGAGCCGACCTGCAATGCCCACGGTTGCGAGTGGAAGCAGGAGGGTACAAAATTCCAGACAAGCGGCAGCTACAAAGTGAGTACGAATCACTGTATGAAAAACATGTATTTTCAATAAGAGAAAAACGTATTTTAAAATGCTTTAAAAGTAGCTGGCAGAGAGGAGCTTGCATGTTCCCAACATGAAGAGATCACGCGTGCTCTAGGGGACGAGAGTATTATGCTGTACGAACACCAGACTCCATACAGTTACCGGGCATCAGTTGGGTTTGGACTCTATTTAAAATGTTTCTCATACGGTTAGGTTGAGGATTGAAAATAGAAGTTATTTGTCCTTCATATGAAGAGAAAGAAGTAACTTAGGGATTAAAAATCAGAAGTCAATAAAACCAAGTAAGGATGTCAATACATAGTACAATGGGACTTTGCAGCAGGGCTCTAAGGAGACTGTTGGGGTGGGGCAATTCTCTTTATTACATTCCAAAGCGTCTGTGAATATGGAGAACTGTGGACCATTTCAGCTCTTCTTTACCAGCTCTCAGTGCTCCCCCCCCACCCCCCCACCCCCGTCTGGGTCTCTCATGCCCTATGCTGTGCACAACGGACTTGCTAACAAATAAAAACCACGTATCATACAAGTTGAAGGATCCCCCATCAAAGAAGAAGTGCCAGATAGACTGGCCTCTTCTCCCCAAAGTGTCATAGCCTCGCTCTAGTCTCAGCCAGTTAAATTTATGCTCTGAAAACACATTTTCCCGGTGAGTTGTGTACAAGAAACACAATCAGCAGAGAGCCCAGTGGAATGTATCTCTAGCTTACTGGATTTCTCTGCCAATTACGGACCTGCAGCCATTACATGTGCACAGGAAAACTCTACCAAAGAAATTCCCATAAACTAAAGAGGCGGGGATGGCTGTAAGGCAAAGGGGCTGCGTTTGCAGCAACGGGCGAACAGTCTGATTTGAAGATCCCATTTTCCCTCACCAAATATAAAATGGTAAAGTAAGTTAGTAGGCAGTGAGAATGTTTTCTCAAGCTGAGTTTGATTTAAGAGGGCTGCAGTCTGGATGAAATGCCCCAGGAAGTAACAATCAAATCCCGAGTTCATTCGCTGCCATTGTGGCAAGGCATGCTCTGAACAGCACACGATGATTTCATCTTCAGTGTTTCCTGACCACCCCCCTCCCCAGCCTTTGGGGGATGGGGGTAGGGGGTGGGAAGACAGAGGAGACAGGGATTTAAAATTTCTAACTGTGAGAAAACAGAAGACAAAGGATACTCCATGCTGTCGCTCTGGAATTTAAAAGCAAGGGCAGCTCAGTTGTGTGAATTTCTGCAAGGGCTGGGCAGGGGCCCCCGGGGTCCAGCCAAAGCTGGGACGAGCTCATAGCTCGCTTTCCAGACACTGTGCTGTCCCCACGCTCTGCCTACAGATAATGGGAAGAGGTTTGTGGCTGAGAGACCGGGCACTTGTGTCAAGGAGGAAACAAGATAGGGGCTTTCTCTACAAAGCATCAGGACAAAGAAGTTCCATGACAGCTCTGTTGCTACATACATATCCTTGTATGGTCTGTGCCCTCACCCCATGGGGGTCTGGGCACACATCCCTCAGGATGAAAGATGAGTTACTAGGTTGGCTCAGCCTCGCTGGATTCATCCGTACCCTCTTTCCAGTGTTGAGAGCACTAGAACAGCATTACATTCCCGCCCCACCCCCCGCCCTGAATTATTCTTGGGCTCCCGGATTCAGACGGTCTTGCTCACTGGAGAGCTGTCCCTTTCAAAGGGGCATGGAACAATATCTGGAAGGAGTTTTTGGTTATTATAACTGGTGGAAGAGATGCATCTACTGGTACAGCCTAGGGATGCTGATAAGCACTAATGCACAAAATGTTTCCAGTCCAGGCTTTCGTGGGACATGCCCCTTGGGCTAGGATGCAGATATAAGTGAGTATATACCATTTGAGTCTTTCTGCTTCTGGGTTAACTCACTCATTATGATCATTTCTAGCTCAATCTATTTATCCAAAAATTCCGGGAATTCCTTGTTTTTAATAGCTGAGTAGTATACCCTATGAGCATATACAGGGGGAGGTAATCCCCCTCAGGAACAGTCATAGAGGAGGGGAATAAGGGGAAAATTGGAGGGAGGGAAGAATGAGAGGATACAAGGGATGGGATAACCATTCAGATGTAACAAGAGTAAATTAATAATAATAATAATAAAAAGAAAACACAAAGGGCACAGGTATGTGCTAAAAAAAATGTTTCCAGTGCAAGACCTGGAAACCCCGGTTCAATAGGCTAAGAAACCATTTTGATGTCATGGAGCGGTAAGCAGTAAGGTACATCTAGGCAGATTAAATCAGACGTGTTTCTCCATCTGTGAACTCAACAACCATCAAGAGTCCTTTCCAGTGCTATAAGAAGTGATGAAGAAGGAGAAGAATCTCGTGCGTGGATGGAAGCCATGGAGCTGTGCAGCTGATCTTGGGACTATGCCATGTGCTGCTGCTTCTGGGACACTGAATATGGTGTCTTGAGTCAACAAGATACTAGCACTAGCATATGGTGGGGTAATAGCAGAGTGAGACAAGGCTGCAGGAGTGACAGAAAGCAGCAGATGGCTAGAAAGGAAGTAGTATCAAGCAGTAAAATAAAAATATGGTTATTAATAAGAAATGGAAAACTGTCTGGAAAGGAGCAAGCAACTGTGACATCAAGATACGAAAATTTAAGGCTGTCGATAATCCCAGGAAGGACAGAATGTCTAGGGGATTATATATGTAAAACCATCTATTTATCTATATTTAAATTATCACACGCAGAGTAATTAAGCCAAATACTGGGGGCTCAGTTAGTGTGTTCAACATGAGAACTTAGGTTTGGAAATCCAGTAGCCACCGAAAAAAGCCAGGTATGGCGGCACCCACTTATAATTCCTACACCGGACAGGCAAGGATAAAGGATGTCTGAAGCTAGCTGACTAGCTGGTCTAGCCATATGGGTGAGCTACAGGTACAGTGAAAGACCCTGTCTAAAGAAAGGGAGGGGTACAAGTGAGGAACGAGTGGCGTCCACCTGCATTTGTACATACATTCATATGTGAACATGCATCTTTACATGTGAACATGGTCCTATTTACATATGCCACATACATGCAAAAATAAAAACTGGTTTGTGTATCAAAAACTTGAAGACATTCATTTGGTCTAGATGGTTCAATGGTAGAGAATAAATGTTAAAGGTGTGATTAAAGAGGTGGGTGAGATCAAATTACACGGATATTCATTGCAGTTTACATCAGTAAAGATGTGGAAGCAACCCAAAGTTCCTATAAGTAAAGGCTTGGGTCAGCATACCATGGCATGAGTCCAGGATGGGACTCTTGGTAGCTTTTCTGCTTTCCAGCATAAAGGGCTATTTGGAGGAAGGAAACTGGCCATGCCGTATCAGGTGAGATGTGGCTGGCAGTAGAACAGTGGGCTTGCCCTCCCTCCTTTGTCTCTCCATCACAGATGTGGCAAGGCAGGCAGTGGAGAGGCCGTGGGAGTGTAAGAAGGGGCTTCACTCTTTGCAGGGAGATGAGCAACAGGGAAATGAACAAGAGTTCCATTACGCCTACCATTCGTAGACCCTGCTGCACAACTTAAGTGATGCTACTCCTCTCAGAGGGATCTCATGCCAGACCCACTTAACTTTCCATCGTATCCTCTCTTATTCGTTAAGGCAATGCTGAAGGGCTGTTTACCCAGGATCCTAACTGTTCTAGCGAAGCTCTAGATGGCACGGCACTCCGAGAAGCTGGGGTGCGGCTGTGAAGCACAGGCCACGTAGACGGCATCAGTGATGTATACAGCTTCCAGGTGGGAGCCCACAGGGAAGGCAATGCTTGTTTTCTTTCTCCGTTTCTGCCTGTGGGCTTGGACCAGGCAGTGCAGGCCAGCATCCTAAAGATAACAGCTCTGGAAGATCTGCCCCTGACAAGTGTAGGGTGATGCTCTGCACTGGTGGGGACCTGTGTGTCTGCATGCAACTGAAAGAGTGCCATTGTGCTCTGAATGGTTGGACAAAGCTATGGGTATATATAGAAAAATATCCAAAATGATGGATGCTCACCTATGTTCTGTAGTTGAGAATTGAAACAGACAAGGCTGCTGTGCATGTATGTGCATTTTTCTTGTGGTGTGGTTCTAATTTACGCACATGGTATTTACTCATGATGGGTATATATGCAGTCATCCCTTAGTGTCTGGTGGACATCAATTCCAGGACCCTCAGCAAATACCAAAATCAATGCTTGAAGTTCCTCATAAAATGGTGTAGTGTTTGCTCACAGCCTGTGTCCAAATTCTATTTGCTGTAAATCATCTCTAGATGACTTATTGTATATAATATTGTGAAAACTGTGAGTACACAGCTACTATACTATATTATTTCAGGAAGAATTTCAAGTGAAAAGTCTGAACGTGTTTGAACCAGAGCCTTTCCTTAGTATTTTGTCTATAGTTGGCTGCATCTGTGGATGCAGAATACAGAGGTGGAAACCTTGTAGATTTCTTTTCAAAATTAACAATTGGTTTGTCTGATAGAAAACTTTATCACATGAGTTTAAATCTCCAATGCAATATTGAACGAGTAATAACATTCACATTTTCGCCTTGAGATACTGCATGCTACTTAATATCAGAGTCTCATTTTCAGGCCAATTATCATACATCTGTCAGGTGGAGGGGTCCATGTGCCATTCAAGAATACCATACTAAGCCCTCCAGGTTAAAGTAAGCCTTTAGTCCAATATTATCTAAAACAACATTTACAAGGATGCTTTGACATATATGTAAACTTTGTATATGCAAATGATAAGTTATGTATGTATGTATGTATGTATGTATGTATGTATGTATGTATGTAGTGTGTGCATGTGTATGAGTTTGCATGTCTGTGTCACATGCATGTACATGTATGTAGACCAGATGATGATTTCAGGTGTTGTTCCTAAGGCACAATCCATCTTTTAGTTTTATTTTAGACAGTGTTTTTCTAACCAGGAGAAACTGCTAAGTAGCCTAGGGAATCCCCCCACCCCCATCCCTAGTGCTGGGATCGGAAGCACGCACTGTCATGCTCGGATTCTTATTTTATGCAGATTCTAGAGAGAAAGCTCAGTACTTCACTGACTGAGCCACCTTCCCAGTCCACATATTCTAAGTTCCTAAATGATGATAATGTGGAGTGCGAATTAGATTAGGTTTCTTGATAACCTCAGATGCTGACTGTCAACATGTTGCTATGAAGAGGAGATGAAAATGCTGGAAAGAGAACAACACCATGGGGCATATCATCTCAGCCACTTGGATATAAAAACATCTCTACTCACATGGTACATACTCACTCATAATTGGACACTAGCCTAAAAGGGATGTCCCATGAAAGTCTTCACTTACCAGGAGATTGGGAGAGATGCTGGGACTTCCTTTTGGGACTCTAGGTGAGAGAAATATGGAAGAATGGGGTAATAGAAGGATCTAGAGGGTACTAGAAACCTACAAGAAGAACATCATGATGGGAGGATCTGGACCCAGGGGCGACTGCTCAAGCTACTGCACCAACCAAAGAAAATATATTCAGTAATCATTGAACCCTTACTCAGATCTAGCCAATTGTCAAGACATTCTCCACAGTTGCATGGAGAGCGGGGACTGACTCTGACATGAACTCTGGTGCCCCATATTTGACCCCTTCCCTTTGGTGGGGAGGTCTGGTGGCACTCAGAGAAAGGATAATCAGTCTACCAGGATGACACTTGATAGGCTGTGACCATATCGTGTGGGAGAAGATCCCCTTCTGTCACGGACCTATAGGAAGGGGAATAGGGTGAAAGAGGAAGGGAGGGAAGAACGGGAGGATACAAGTGAGGGGACAACAATTGAGATGTAATCTAAATAAATTAATAAAAAAAAAACTCTATGGAGAAGAAACAAAACGCGTCTGGATAAATCCTGGCTGTGACCATCTACTTAAAACAAGACCCTAGCAAGACCTAGAGACTGCAGAGGCCACACTTTGAGGGCCACATGGTGTAAGTGGTGCCAGTTGGACCGCAAGTCAGATGTGGAAATAGGATCCATACAGACCTTCAATCCAGTCTCTGAGGGACCCAGTGAGGGACGCAACTCCAGAATAAGGACTAGGAGGATGCTTTGACATATATGTATACTTCGTACATGCAAATGATAAGTTATGTATGTATGTATGTATGTATGTATGTATGTATGTATGTAGTGTGTGCATGTGTATACTGTATAATGGTGGAGAGTAGATTGGGGACCTGCGGGCAGTTTTTACCTGGGGTTGGTTTGGAAGGGTGGAACTGAGGTTTAATCTGGTTGAGAGGAATCATTCTCCCAGTGAAGTGGCGAAGGAATGCCAAGGAGAGTTGCATGCATGAAACTTCTCACTAACTTAAGCATTTAGCATCTACAGCCAAAGGAGGAGATCTGCAAAACAGCCGGGCATTATCTCTTACCTTGATAATGATGCAATAGATTGTGCAACCGAGATGATCACAAGAGGAACTCTACGTATTTAAATCCTCGACAGAATCACCTTTGGAGTCTGTTCAGCTTCCTGTCACTCATTTGAACACATGCCTGCCTTTTCATCCCTTTGACAGGGGACTTTCTTGGTGGCTTATGGGACAAGGGATTTGAGCTTTAGAGTTTGGGCTTGTTTGATCTCAGCCGTGTTCTCTGTTTGGCCTCAGTCATGTGCTGAATGAGGCCAAGGTCTGCTTGGCTTGCAGCCAGTAGCAGGACACTGTGGTGTGACCCTTGAACACTGTCACTGGGTCCCTGGCCACATGCCAAGTTGAAAAACAAACACCAAGTGACTTCTCAGTGCGAAAGGGGAAATGTATTAATTTTGTCTTCTGCTTTTTCAGGTCGCCCCATCGCTCGGAGATGCTACAGTGTTAGAACAAAACTGTACTGTGGAACAGAGAGACCCAACCCCACTGGATTGACACTTTGGGAAGTTTTATCAAGAAAGAGACACTGGGAATTACCAGTTCTGTGGCTCAGCAACAGGACTTGAGCAGGGTTAGCTGCTAAGGGCTTTTATAGGGTCGGGCAATGCACACACCTGTCACACAGGTCTACACTCAGGGTGATAGTTCAGGCATGTTTCCATATTGACCACATAATTAAGTGAAATCAAGAATGTAACATATCTTCATAGCGCTAGTGAACATTTTCCTGAATGATCCCTATCAAGGACCTAATAGAAAACATTTCTGAGATTTTTACCTTATAACTAAATCTGATCTGCAGATTTTTTTGTTTTTGTTTTTTTGAGACAGTATATCACTATATAGCCTTGGATGGTCAGAAACTTTTTGTATAGACCAGGCTGGCTTTAAAGTCAGAAACACACTTGCCTCTGCCTTTGGAGTGCTGGGATTAAAGGGGTGCACTACTATGCATGGCCACCAAAGCCACATTTAAGGGTGGCAGCAAATGTCTAGGACACAGCAGGCTCCACGGCCATCACTATACCACCTGTGATGATGTCATTGCTCTGCTGTCCAGTCAGCATCTGGCTCCTCTGTAGTGGGAGGTCTCTGCTGTCGATACAAATCCATTGACTTTATACAGGCCCATCTACCTTCCTCAAGAAGCATGCATATTCATAGTAAAGCATGGAAGTCATTACCCAGGACCTTCTGGAATTATAAATGTGTTGCAGTGTTGAGGCTCAGACCAGGTCTTATGCATGCTGGCAAACCCTCTACCATTGAATGTTATCCCTACTTCTCGCTTCTGTTTAGAGACACAGCTGTTGCGATTACAGGTGTGTAACACCAGCACCCAGCTTGAACATTACTTTTAAGGATGTTACCGAGTGGGAGCAGAGCCAGTCACCTCATTGTATTTTTCTATAATATTTTGTGCACACATGCATTTTATTTTTCATATGACATGCATATCACAAAATTTAGCAGGGTTCACCTATGTCTTTGTCATCAATACATCTCTCTTTGTATACACAAATGTTTTCTGCCACTTTTTAAAGCTTTTATTATGTATTTTCTCAAATCACTAAATACTCCTTATAAACCCAGGTTTGAAGGCTGGTGGGGTGGCTGGGACTGAACACTGGAGCAAATGCAAGGCACTGTCCTGACTTTGGGGCTGCAGAGCTTCTGGGGTGAGATGATAGCTTGACCATATTTAAAGCTTTTTTTTTTTTTTTTTTTTTAACCAAGAATGCTCTGGAAGCTTCTCAACACCTTTTGTATTTTCCAGGCAGAAGGTTGTCTGGTGTTCTAAAGTTAGGGAGGACAGATATGTTTTGTCCTATAGAGGCCTTGCAATGTCTGCATTGCTCAGCCTTCTCCAACCTAGAAACAGTGATGAATTGGGGCCCTAGGTCATATCTCTAATTACTGTAGGCTCCTTGACTCCTGGAAAGCACTAGTGGACATTCCTAGGGAAATCACTGCTTAGTCCAGCCCTGAGAAGGTGGACTGGCCGCGGCGCCATCCTTTACCAGCTGGAGTGCTACACACCACAGTTCTTGCCCTTGCTAATATTACAAAGCCTTGCCTGCATCCCCCATTTATCTTATATTCTGCAGTCACCTTCTTTTTGTTCATTGGACCTTCACCCCTGTTTTCTTTCCACCAGTCTGAAACTACAAGATGGTTTTCAATTTCGACTATTCCAAAATATATTGAAATTGACAAAATACACTAAATGATTTCTCAAATAAGCATACTTGTCACTTTACATCCCCATTAAATTTGACATTGAGCTTTTAGTACTTCTAAGTATTTTTGTATATATTTAGCTCATGATGAAAATTAAAAAAAAAACAAAAAAAACAAGCAAGCAAGGTAGCAAACAAACACACCAAAATCAAAACCTGTAAGACTTAAGTCTGCAGAGTTTTTTAAACAACAACATTACGTTGCATTTTAACTTTTGAAAGTTTTAGCAAAACATTATTCAAGAAAATTCTTTTTGAAAATGGGAGCAATGAGCCATAAACAATTTTACATGGACTTATGGCAAAATTCATAAAATTCATACTCAATGTTGAAAAATATCATAGGACGTACAATGTGAAGCTTGCCAAGTCCTTTCTCCTTTGGGCTTCACAGGAAAGCTCCCACCACGAGAGAAGGGCTGTGATTGGGTGAGGGCCACTGAGAGTTTGAGGCACATAAGGGGCATCTGGGCAGAGCTGGGATGGTTCTGTGTCGGGTCAGGTTTTATGAAGTGAGACACTAGTGTCAGACCAGAGGCTCCAGCAAAGGCATAGCTGCTCAAACCTGGGGGGTGAAGGTGGACACGGGAGTGGATATGATGTCAGAAAAAAAGCATCTCCACTTAAGACTGATGCTGTTTTAGAGTTGTTTTCTGAATGTGCCTTCCGGAGTGACCTGGTCCACATAGGTGGTCCAGCCTTTAGGAGTTTCCCAGCACATTTCTATGGTGGCAGGAGAAGTTTTCTCCTATGTACCTTTATGCTGAGCCTGGCACTTCTAGAGTAAGCAGGATGGGTCCTGTGGTTACAGAGCATGGCTGAAGGCAAGGAGAACCTATTGTGTTTTCATCAGTTCCTGTCTTAGTTAGCTCAAGGCGAGGATGCATAGAACTGTATGTTCTGGCTCTCTGGGGTGCTCTAGCACAATACAGAAGGATGACATCGCATACAGTATACTACCAGCATTTAAATATTCAATGAACACTTACGGGATGCCTTTGCAGCCCCTGGGCCAGAGGGTATTAAGTGTCTGGGTTAAGAAAGGACAATACAGGCGGTAAACCTTAAACCCCTACCCAGATCTAGCCAATGGACAGAACATTCTCCACAGTAGAGTGGAGAGTGGGATATTACTTTCTCACATACTCTGGTGCCTCACCTTTGACCATGTCCCCTGGAGGGGGAGACCTGGTGGCACTCAGAAGAAGGACAGCAGGTTACCAAGAAGAGACTTGATACCCTATGAACATATACAGGGGGAGGTAATCCCCCTCAGGCACAGTCATAGGGGAGGGGAATAAGGGGAAAAGAGGAGGGGGGGAAGAATGGGAGGATATAAGGGATGGGATAACCATTGAGATGTAACAAGAATAAATTAATAAAGGAAAAAAAAAAGAATCACAGTGCAGTCCTTCAATCCATTCAGGAGCCAGATCAGGGACACAAAGCTCTGACTTCTAACAGGAAAAGGCAGAACTGGGGAGTGGATCTCAGAGTGGAAAATCTCTGCCCAAGGCAGGTAGCAGGGCCCTTCCAGAGGTGGGTAAGCCGGCCACGCAGGCCCAGCTCTCAGGAGCTGCACATAGCTCGTATGCACAGCCGTAGACTTCTGATACTGGGGCCTTCCAGGAAAATTCATGAGCGAGATTTAAAGGGCATTCCTGTGAATCCTTTCCCTAATTAAAACACTTTCTTTAAACTTTACTCAAAGGAAAACTATTTCCCAAATAGCTTTAAAAAATACCGTACTATCGCTGGGCGTGGTGGCGCACACCTTTAATCCCAGCACTCGGGAGGCAGAGGCAGGCAGATGGCTGTGAGTTCGAGGCCAGCCTGGTCTACAAAAGTGAGTCCAGGACAGCCTAGGATACATAGAGAAACCCTGTCTCGAAAAACCAAAAAAAAAAAAAAAAAAAAAAAACCAAACCAAACCAAACCAAACCAAACCAAACCAAAAAACCATACTATCATCTAAACAAATACAGTGGTACGCTGCCTTGGATTCAGAAAGGTATTCTTTGGCTACATAGAGGCCTGAGGGCCCTGTCTCTCTTCAGAAGATACTTCCTCAGGTCCGTCAGGTCACGGGTTGGCAAAGCTTTCATCAATTGGAGGCATGATCACAGTGGCCTGGAAAAGCTGTCCATGTGATCTCAGTGTCCAGAGCAGGGCACTGGATGTGCGACTGCAGAGTGCGAGACTCTTATATCTGAGGGAAGGTGGACATGGCTGTGCAGGGTTGAGGGGGGAAGGCAGAGCCTCAGTATTCATCAGATAGGTGCAGTGTCTGGGAACACAGTCTTCTCTCACAGATGGGCAACTCCCCCATCCCTTTTCCTAGAGGCACTGTCTGCAAGGGATTTAATTTCCCAGGGCCCCCAGGGACAGAATGAAGGCTGCTCTCACAATTGGCCCAAGGGGAGCTGCCCTAGAGGCCTTTACTGCACAGCAGGTGAACATTCTTACAGGTGTCTACAGCACAGAGTATTCTATGTTGAGGAGGTCTCCTTCTTCAGCTGCAGTGTTCTGAATTTACCAGAACTGTCCCCCAAGACTAAACTTCTGACATCTCATCCACTTGTAAAGCCCATGAATTTATACCACAACTTCCCAGGGTTGAACAAGACAACAACCAAGCCTTCTGAAACCTGCAGCCAAACACAGACTGTCTATCATGATTCCTTGGGCAACTTCCCTTCTTACTGTCCTGGGTATCCTGCCATCTGCATGGCTGCTGCCTTCCCCCATCCCCAAAGAGGACTCAATGCATTTGTCACTCAACACAGAAGCATCAGTATTAGCCCTTGCCCACACTCTAGGAGCTGGGTCATCCGAGTGGACCAGATGACTTTTTCTTTACTTTGGAAGTTTTTATCCTGGCTCAACAAAGACAGAAGGAAGTTATTTAACTTCCGCCACTTTATATGAAATTCCTGCGGGAAAATCATGCAGATACACAAGCGATTTTACCATACACTGTAAATGCAGAGTTCTGTACCTATACATATCGATGCAGTGTTAGTACCGTAGCAAGGAAGGGTAAAACTGCATGCAGCTGCGAGTGTGTAGCATCACCTGATCTTGTGATTTCTTTTTCTTCTTCTTCTTGCCCCAGCACCCAGAACTCTCCGCATCCTTGCCATTGGCCTCCCCGCAGAGCAGTCCGTCCAGCTCGTCTGTGCCCATGTGCTGTCCCTGAGACGTTTCTGCTGCTAGCCGGTATGAGAGGTTCCTCAAGATGCACACACAGTTTTCAACGGTCTGCAGCACCCCCAAAAGAAAAAGGGAAATGGGGGAAGTGAGTGTAAGTAGATCAGCCGATGCCTCCACCCCTGGAAAGGCAGTGTCCATGGACACGTTGATCCTCCCATGCCTTTAGCTCCTGCTTTCAAGGGCTTCGCTGGCAGCTGCAGCAGAAAGAATGTGGACAAGCTCTGAAAGTTCTATGACCATTTCTCACTCCAACAATCATCAATACTAGATTCTTCAATAAACAGCAGTCATGGGCCATCAAAACGCACTTGTGAGAATTGGACGATTTTACAGCTACAAGATCACAAGCCATTTATAGGCAAGTCCTGCCTGGGGTTTAGGTACCCAAGTCATTAAAAATCACAGGTAGTGGAATTAGTTTGACTCTGGTTGAGGATGCTGCTGTACATCACTGACCAAGAAATATGCTGGAGAGCACACGGGCCCCCGAGCATGGCCAGCATGTATGATATTTTGTCTTGGCTTTGGTGTGAGTCCTAGGTGTGCCCAATGGATGTGTGGCCCTGAATAGGGTGACTAACCTTTCAGTGCCTCTGTTTCTTTACTGATAAAAGTCACAATAAAAGCACAATAAAAGGCTAGGATGGGGCTACAGATGGGGACCACTTGTCGTTGTTACCAGTGAGTTGTGGAGGTGAGACAAAACAAGTGCCTTAAAACAAGTGCCTTTCAGACATGGAGATAAAGGCTCAGTAGGCTGCATCCCCCACACTGAGCATGAGTATGTTCAAGACTGCCCTTGGCTGCCACTGGGTGACAACAGAGTCAAGACAGAAGCTAGGTGACCCATAGGGCCCAAAACATTTGTCCTCTGACCCCTTGCAAAAAGTGCTTCTCTAAGACAGCTGACTTTAAAAGATATATAATTATTTATCATGTCTGCATGTTTGTGGTTTTGTGTGTCTATGTGTGCCACAGCACACACGTGGATGTCAGAAGACAACTTTCTGGACAAGTTTTTTTTTTCCCCTTACACTGTGGATCAAAGTCATGTGTACAGCCTTGTGCAGCAAGCAATGCTTACTGGCTAAGCTGTCATGGGGGCCCCCAAATTGACCTTTTAAATTTTGTTCTGGACTTAAGAAATGGGGGAGTGGAGGAGATAGAGAAATACAATTGTCATCTTAGGAAATGGAAAACAATAAGGGGACGAACCCCCCGCCCCCGCGCAAGTTTTATTTTGAAAATCCTTGCATCTTTGGTCATGTTTTACAAACCCGCTCCTTGGCCGCTGAAGGCAGGACATGTCATTTAGTGCAGCCTAGGGCAGAGCACAGGTGAGGCAAAGTGTGGGTAGCACATTGCTGAAGGCTGTTCCTCTCTAGTCTGGGCTCAGTGTCAGGACAGGCAGGGGCCATGGGGTGCAAATCCTGGCCTGCTTCTCTCACTGGCGGGAAGTTGGTAAAGGGCAGCCCGTGATGTCTGCCTGATTAGGGATAGTGCGTGTGACTGCCAATCAGGGAAAGCAGTTCTCTGAATACACTCTGGGGCCCATGCCATCCTTGGTGATTTTTTGTCAGCTTGCCAAGGTTTCATGACTGCTAATCCCCCAGGATTTGAGCTAACTTGGTTTTCGGTTTCTGAGCATCCTTTCCGCATGAGGGAAGGAAGCTGGCATGTAAGCAGGTAAGTGTAAGAGGACACATGAAGGACAGACACGTCTCTCCTTGAAGGAAGATGTTACAGCACAAGTCAGGACAATTTTCAAATCATTCCAAACTGATTTCTCTTCCATCAAGGACTCAGGAGAATAAGCTTCCTTCTCATCTTGTTGTTTATCTCCCCTGGGGCTTCGCTGTTCCTCCAACAGGACTAGGGAGAGTAAATCCGCAGTTTGCAAGAAGTGCTTTCTAATTGCTCTGCATCTAGGGAAATGATGTGTGGAGAAGGTGGAGAGAGAGCAAGAGAGAGTGAGGGAGAGTGAGAGAGAGTGTGTGTGAGTGAGAGAGCGAGAGACAGAGAGAGGGAGAGGGAGAGGAGGAGGGAGGGAAGGAGGGAAGGAGGGAGGGAGGGAGAGAGAGAAACACCCACAGAGAAAACCCTTGCCCCCTATAACACTTCCTAGAGTTGGGCACTCTGGCTGCCATTAGGTAGCCCAGCCCAAGAGCGTTCCTCTAAAGAGAATGTGGAAAAGAAGAGACTAAAGACTAGGGCCACCAGCATATGGCTTATGGCATCTGGTGGCTATGCATGTGACATCCATTACTGTCAACAGTGCTTTTTAGTGCTCTTCTTGGTCACCAGGGTCATTTTGACTCCTTATTTTCTATTAGAACGGGCTAATTTGGAAGTCATCTGTGGAGTGTGCTGCCATATGTTAGCCATTCAATAAACTGTCCCAATTATAGGAGCAGAGTCACGAGCTTACAAAGAATCCAGATTCTTGTTCATTAACTTCTTTGGCCTTAAAGAGAATGTGCACTTGTGTTTCGCCCCCTCTAACTTGTCATTGTGAAGGCTCAAAAGGGGCCAAGCCAAGGGCTGAGTGGAAAATTATGGTGTGATAATAATACGTTAAAAGTCAATAGTACAACTCAGCCAGCAAGGCATGGTGGAGTAATTTATCACACTGGATGCAGCCCTTCAACAGTCGGGCCATGCAGTGACGACAGTCCTTCCTGTCACAAGTTGAGGGCACTTGGGTACAGCACTCTAGTATGTAGGGGATGGAGAGGGTAATGCATGCCATCCCTGCTCTGATGTCCAGCTCAGCACACTCCCTACTCAGCAGGGACATTCTAGGTCTTCTGCTCCAGCCTGGGGAAGCCCTCAGTTTCAACTTTCTCTTTTGGAAAAAAAAGAACCATGGATATTAAAAACTGGACATTTCCAAAGTCTCCCATGAGGATTAAGAGTCAGACTGTTCAAATAGTCAGACAATGAGGCTTGTGCCACAGAGCAGGCGGGTGCCCAAGCCACATGCCTCCAGAGATGGGAGCAAAGGAATTTGGTGGAGACTTGAGGTAGTGACTTTTAGTTTATTCACCTGCAAGGTTCAGATAGAGAGAAAGCCGTTTTGTATCCATCAGACTAACAGGCTTTGCATTTCCATGCCTCAGCCATTTGCTGCTATGAATAGCAAGATGCTTAGCATTGGCTATCACAGTGAGCTATCTCTGTGAGCTCTTTCATAACTCATGTGTCTATTATGCCGGCAGACCCCTGTAACTACTCAAGATCTCTTGACTGGTCACAATTTTTAGGGATGTAATTTTCTTGTCAGTGATATTAATAGTTTTACTGTGATTATTAAGGGCCCTCACAAAAGAGGGGTGTGTACATTTTTATTATTTCACATCCTATGTTTGACTTAGAAATACTGGAAAAGACAACCCAATATCTAATTCTCTTTGAGTCTGTGAACAAACACAGTACAGTGGCATTGAAACATAGCATATTGGAATCTTTGATTGAACATTTGAAAATTGAAAGAAAAAAAAGATTTTGCAAGCATTTAAAGCAGCCCTTAATATAATTAGTTATTACAAGAAAATTTATAATAATGTACAATTATTCTAATCTCAGATAATTTCAATATCTTTGTCTTTAAAAGTAGGTATTATTTTTAAGTGTAAGCTGCAAGCTCAAGTGTATGTGGTAGCTTACACTCACTCAGAACAGACATGGTTTGGGTTACTTATAAAAATCTGAATTTTCACTTACTACTGGTTGAAAATCCAAATGCTGGATTTTCAAATACACAATCAGGTTATACCAAAATAGAGCTCAGAATGTAATTATGAAATACTGTGACAGCTTTCTACAGCTGCTAGCTGTTGCTTAATCTCTTGAGTTCCTTTAATCATTAAGAAGCTGGGTCTGTGCAAACACCACCAACCTTGCTATCGATCTCACTGCTCCCCAGCGCAGACTGAATCACATACAGCAAGGCGTCTGTGAGCCCATCACACTCCCGCATCCTTCGGCGGGCCTCCTCTCCAGCTGAACTTACATTCCTGAAAAGCAAACGCACATGTCAGTGACCTTCACTGTGGTCTCCAAGAGAATACCCTCTCACAAGGAAGCTCTCGTCCATTTTACAACCTTTAATGAGAGTGCAGCTTTAATAAGTACGCATGGCTTCAACAAACACATCTTGGAGCATAAGCACTGGTTGCAAATACAGAATGCAGAATTCCCAACATGACATGTCAGAATCCCAGGACTCTTGAGAATCAAGAGACTTCCAAAAATTTTTTTTGAGGCATTATCATTTAAAATTGAAGAGGGAATCAGAAGCTGTTTGAACATTCTATCGTAACAAGTTTCAAATGTTTTCAGACAGAGCTTCCAACTTACTAAATATCTTAGAGACATATTCTTTTGATGTTGTAAACATACACCTTCCATGGCCATGCCAGAGCTGCACATGTAGGAGTTCATTCTAGGGACGAAACGTTTCTGTGTCATCGGGACGTCTCTGCCATAGCCCACAGGAAAGAGGTGCACCACGCCCTTTCCCGTGTTGCGTTTCCTGAGCTAAAGGCAACAGAAGGAGCCTGTTGTAATACTTCGTGTGGTTATGTGATGGACATGTGATGTCCCTGTAGACGGAGACCCTCTGGCATGCTGTTAGAGAGAATCTTTGGGGATGCTGTTTAGTTACTCTGTCACATAAGAATATCCTTCTCACTAGGGACTTGACTCTGCTCCAATAAAGAAAATTTTTGCAGTGACTCTTGACAGCACAGAAAGAGTGGTGGAAGAAGTGAATTCGTGGAAGGTACTACAAGATTGGAGGAATTTGAGAGCGTAAGGGAAATGGGTGGTAGAGAATGAGACAGTGCAATGGTCCCCACCGTCGGGAATCCTGATAGAGACCTTGAAGACAGCTAGAATGGAGCCTGGGACTCTACTTTGGAGTCTGACTCAAAAAGCTTGATGGAGGTAGATACCATGAAGCTCCCGGATAACGCAGAGCATGAAACCTGGACTCAAGCTCCATGGATGGCTTGACTGCAGGAGTCATGCTCCTTGCTGACTGCTGGGAGCTGAAGGGGCCAACTACAGAAATCTGTGCCTTTGGACAGAGGCTGGAGTAGAGGCAGAAAAGGGCGACTGGATTCCGTCATCACCTTGGCTGACGTGTTGCTTTCTCACTTCACCAACTTTCTTTCTCAGGCACTGAATTGCTTTGTAGATGAAGGATCTGTACCCAGAGATGTTCTTTAAGGACACTTAATGTGAGTCAGTGGAAGGGATGCAAGGAAGAAGGAAAACTGAGAAATGAAGGATAGATGGGGAATCTGGGTGACTGGTTTTGACAGGGATTTTGTTTTAATTAAAAGAGAACACGCCTAATGCTGTTCAAAGGCTACTGATTCTAACTGTTTGCTTTGATATCTAAATGTTTTATAGGGTAGGTTAAAATAGGATTTGACAGTACTTTAATATAACACTATAAAAGGTTATTCAATTTAAATAGGATCTTTTACTGATCTTCAAATATAAATAGAAGATTTTGGTTGCTTAGATAAGGCAACTAGGTAAATATTTAAAAATTAATGTGAATTCATATAAATTCCAGCCTTGGTTTCTGAAAACATATCTGATGCAGAAGAAGTAGACTTCTGCTAGAAAAAAAATGTGTGACAGGCATGGCACTACTATTCTAAACTAGAAGGGCCATTATAAAAGAATGTTCCGGATCATGCTGCCTAGAAATGATCTGAACCAGGTTGAGCTTTGAAGACATTCGGGAAGCTTGTCAAAAAATCCAGTTAGTTTTTCATAGCAAGAATGTTGGTTAGCAATGTGTGTGTATCTATGACTTCTGCTTGGTGGTGGTGGTGTTTTCTAATAATTATGGAATCCAGACTCCATAGAGATGGTTTGTGTACACCCTAGCACCTGTACTTTCTCTCAGTTCTTTCTGCTTAAGCTCATGGTGGGAGCAAACTACCTCCTTTCACAGGACCATAATGATCAGCCTCATTTCTCTAGTACTCAAGAAATGTATAGGACCAGACAATGGGAAGTAGCAAGGACAAACAACTTCACCAACATTAGATGTCGTCAATAGTAATTCCAACATTTTCTTTATTCTAGTTTTTATTTGACTCCAGTTCAGTCTCCTCCAAAAAATTGGATCCTATTTTGAAATGTGCAAGGTACTGAGAAATAAGAAAGACTAGTCAGGCCTGTGAGGAGAGCTGCTAATAGGAAGTGGAACCCACCCAAGAGAGGGAAATGTGTTGCAGTCAACAAAGCTGAAAAGAGTTGGAGATCTGAAGAGTTCTTTGACATCAGACATGAAGATGCAGAGTTTGTAGTTTTCCCAGCTGGTGTTTGGTCTTGCTTTGTCCCAGTATTTCCTTACTATGATCCCTTTGTAATACATATTCTGTGCCATTATATATTGGAAGTGTGGAATCTGTTTTTCATTTTGATTTTCCACGGATTATAGTTAAGAGATTATATGAATCACAGAAAAGACTTTGCACTTTGCACTTTTAAGTAAGTGTGAGACTGGTATAGACTATGGGGACTTTTGAAGTTGAACAGAATCTATTTCTGCATTATGTTATGGATAAAAGCCCATGGGAATCAGAGAGTGGAATGTGGTGGTTTGAACAAATGGCCCTTATAGATCCATGTGTTTGAATACTTGGCCATAGGTAGTTGCACTCTTAGGGGGTGTGGCCTTGTGGAGTCAGTGTGCCCAACAAGTTGGAGGAAGTGTGTCATCATGGAGAAAGGTTTTGAGGTCTCCTATGTTCAAGTTATGCCCAGTATTGAGTCGCGTTCCACTGCCTGTAGATCAATATGTAGAACTTTTAGCTCCTACTCCAGCACCATATTGGCCTGTATGCTTCCATATTTCCTGCCCTGACAATAATGGGCTAAACCTCTGAATCAGTAAGCCATCCTGAATTAAATATTGTCCTTTATAAGAGTTGCTGGGGTCATGGTGTCTCTTCACGGCAGTAAAACCCTAACTAAGACACATAGTAATGTTCTAAAAATACAAAGCAACAGTGTTAAAAAAACTGTAAAGGAAAAAAAATTCTAGCTCATATGCAAAGGTAGAAATGCAAGAAAAACATCATGACTGTACTCAGCTACTATAAAATCAAAGAATGATACTTCAAGCCCTGAAAATAAGATCACTGTATTTAGCAAAATTGTCTTTTAAAATTAGTAAAAAAAAAAAAATAGAATTTCAAGGCAAGCACAAGTGAAAACAATTCATGATAAACATGTCAGCTTTGCAGAATATTTTTAAAAGAATAATATATAAGGAGTGGGAAGAAAAACATTCTTATTCATGAGGACATAGGAAGCAATATATTACAAGAGAGAATCAAATACACAGAGACAAGTTGGAAAAGAATGAATATGTCTAATACATCAAACCAGTAAACTTATAATATTAACATGGGAAAAAGAAGAGAAATACCAATGATCCAGTCAATCTATGTATATCAGCTAACAAAATCACAGTAAATAGCAAACTCCTCTTAATAACAAACTTTAATCCAAACTGTCTCAATTCACCAATTAAGCAATACAGATTAACTGACTAGATTAAAAAACAAAATCCAACTGTCTGCTGCCTACAAGAAACACACTTTTACTGTAAAGAAATCCAAAACATGAAAGTCAATGGGTGGAAATAATCTGCCAAGCAAACAGAAGTTGCAAGCAAGGTAGCACATCACTTTTTATATCTCATAAAATAGACATCAGAACAAAACTAATCAGAAAGAGATGATGAAGGCCATTACAGATTAATGAAAAGAATAATTGAGAAGGTATTTTTATTGTAAATATTTATGCACTAAATCTTGGAGTTCCCAATTTCAGAAAATAAATTCTAGAGGCATAAAAAAATATCCCATGGTTTCTGAGAAGATGATACTTGGATATTCAATTTCATATTCTCATGTTTAGAAGGTTTTCTAAACTAAAACTTAGAAATAAAGTCAAAGATAAACATGCCACAGATCAACGGATTTAACAGATATCTGAGACTATGACACCCAATAGGCAGGGATGCATTTTCTTTTCAACAGTATGTGGTACTTTGTATCAACTTGAACGCATACATTACATGCCACAAAGCAAGCTCTTCTGACTAAAACAACAAAAAAGTGAAACAAGACCAAACTCAAATATTTCCTTATATCTCATCCAATCGCAGTCAAAACACTAGAAATAAACTCTAAGAGAAACCTTAGAAACAACATAAATACTTGAAGACTAAGTAATATATTTTAGAATATAAAATTGGTCATTGAAGAAATCAAAGAAGGAGCTAAAAATATCCCCATAATCATATGAAAACAATGACACAATTGAACATAACCTCTGTGTTCTGTTTTCTTGACATCTTGACTATGACATGTCACAAAACGATTCTTTTCTGGACTTGGGGTTCTTTAAGCCTCTTTTGTTTGGATGCCCATTTCCTTCTCTAGGTTTAAGACATTTCTCCTATAATTTTATTGAATGTATAGCCAGGAAAGTTCAGCCAAGGAAGTCCTAAAAATGTTTTAAAAATAACTTAGTGATGTGCCTTGAAGGTTTAGAAAAACAAGAAGGCAAATACAAAAGCAGTATGTGTCAAGAAATAAAAGACAGCACACACACATTAACTTAATTCTATACTTAAAAGAAACTACAGACTGTACCAGAGAACTTTGAGATTTTGTATATACTTTGAATAGTTATAGCCTAAAACTAACATATAAAGCTCACTAGCTCTTCTGTATATCAAGAACAAATCTGCTAAGAAATTAGGAATAAATACTCCACTTACAATACCTAAAAAAGAAGTACTATACTTAACCAAGAGAGTAGTGGTGAGATCCCATCATAAAGAAAAGTTTAATGTTTAAAATATAAATGAAACATATAAGATGATATTATCACACATTATTCCTGTGGATTGACAGGATTCATTGAGTGAAAATGACTGTACTTCTAAATTAGGTCTACTGATTGTGCAACCCCTATCAAAATTTCAATGACATTTTTTTTTCACAGAACTACAACCACCACCACCACCACCACAACAACAACAACAAAACTCCTAAAGTTTATATGGAAATGCGAAAGACCACAGGTAGCCAATGTAATGTGAGGCAGAAAGAACACTGCTGGAGGTATCACAATATTTACCTCTAGAAGCCACAGTGACAAGGACAGCATGGTACTGGTACAACACTCATGCACAGGCTAGAAGAACAGAATAGAACACGCAGGCAAAAATTCCCTATAGCTTTTGCCGCCTAATATTTGACAAAGCTGTGAAAAACTTATGGGAAAAAGACAGCCTATTCAACAGTGTTGTCTGAATACACACCTACAGAAGGGTGAAATTAGATCCATATCTCTCACTCTGCTCCCCCAAACAAAAATCAATTCCAAAAGAATAGAGGACATAAAATTAATCGGAAATGAGAAAACTGCTAGAGGAAAACAGGGGAAGCACTTATAGATAGAGGTGCTGACAAGATCTTTGTGACTAGGATTTCAGTAGCCCAGAAAAATGGGATAATGTGAAATTGCAAAGTTTCTCCACAGCAAAAGAAACTATCAGAAGAGCGATCAGATAGCCTTGAGAAGAGAACTTTAGGCAGCTGCACTTTAGATTGGGGGTAAATATGTAGACTATATATAAAGATATGCAAAATTAAATGCCACTCACATCAAATTATCAATGAATAGGCTAATTTACTGAGCAGTTTTCAAAGAAGAAACACAAATATCCAATAAACATCCAGGAAGTTGTTCACTATCCTTAGGCATCAGGGAAATTCAAATGAAAAGTACTTTAAGATTCCATCATGTGGAGGTTCCAAGATGGCAGCGCCTATCACCAGGAGATTGGGAAAGATGTGAGGACATCCTACTGAGACTCTGGGACTCTAGGTAAGAGAAACATAGGAGATGGGGAAATAGAAGGACCCAGAGGGTCGTAGAAACCTACAAAAAATCTTGATGGATGGATCGGGACACAGGAGGGTCTGCTCAAATATTGCACTAACCAAGGACAATACAAGTAGTAAACATCGAACCCCTACTCTGATCTACCCAATGGACAAGACACTCTCTACAGTTATGTGGAGAGAGGGGACCAACTCTGACATGAACTCTGGTGCTCCATATTTGACCACCTCCCTTTGGTGGGGAGGCCTGATAGCACTCAAAGAAGAATAAGCAGGCTACCAAGATAAGACTTGATAGCATATGACAATATAGTGGGGGAAGAGGTCCCCCTTCGTCTTAGACCTGGAGGGGGTATAGGGTGAAAGTGGGAGGAAGGTAGGAATGGGAGGATACAAGTGATGGGATAACAATTGAGTTGTAATTTGAATAGATTAATAAAATGAAAATTAAAATTAAAAGATTTCATCACGTTCCAGTCAGAATGACTATGATTAAAAAAGAGAAGAGAAATTCTGGCAAGAATGTGCGGCAAAAAGGAGTCTTTCCTCACTGCTAACTGGAGAAAAAACTGGTTATCCATTATAGAAATCAGTATAAAGATTTCTCATCAAGCAAAAATTAAAATTACCACAAAACCCAGCTATAAAACCTGTGGGCATGTACTCAAGTGACTCCCTGTCCTACTCCAAGGCTATCTACTCATAGATATAATAGTGAGTAACGGAATCAGCCGAGACATCCACCTTCAGATGAATGTAGAATGAAACATGTAATGTGGCACATACACAAGATAGATTTTTATTCAGCCTTAAAGCAAAGTGCAATTATGAAATTTTTAGGAAACTGGGCCATCTTGAAAACCATTATATTAAGTAATGTGACTCAGTCTCAGAAGAGCACATTTCTTTCTCAAATATGGACCTTGGTTCCTAATATCAAGTGTGTGTGTGTGTGTGTGTGCACACATGTATGCGTGTGTGCACATGTGTGTCAGTGTAAGTGTGCAGGGTAGATTAAGAAACCGAACAAAGGAAAAGTGGTTTTAAGGAAGCAGGAGCATGTGTGTGTGTTTGTAAGTGACCCATGAGATGTGAAACATGGAGAAGGCTCCCGGAGGTGCAGAGGTGCAAGGAGGGACAGATATGGGATTAAAACATGTGTGTGTGTGTGGGGGGGGGGCACAACAAAAAAACTTACATATGAAAATTACATAACCAAAGCTATTATTTTGTGTGCTAATTAAAAATGATCAAAATTTTCAAAGGTATTATCTGAAATATCAGCCATACATACCAAGCAATATTAGCCATACTAGGACTAGCCTCACCTCTGTATAGTTCACTGGGGAGCTAAATTGACTTAAAGGTCCTGACACTTCCCCTCCCCCCCCCTTTCCAGCTGAGTACAAATGGTACCTCATCATGGCCCAGTCAGAACCATTTCCTGAGAATTGAGTTCCCTTAATTTTTAAAGGATTAGCATAGTCTAGCTGTTTGGATTACTGTGGGCCTGATTGTCTCCCCCAGAGGAAGGCAATTTCTTTATAAATCAAGACAAGGAGAGCGTGGTAATTGCTTTTGCTGAACTGCAAGCGATGGAATGCTTCAGTGGCCAAAGACCAGCTACCTACTGAGGCCAGCAGAGAACCCTGCTGCCATTCAGTACTCAGAGCTGTTATTGCTTCCTGAGCTCCCCCATGTCCCCAGGTCCCCTTGTAAATGAAAGGTATCAGAAGGTGATGGATGAGTTCCTCTGTTGACGATTAAACACTGTCCTTTTAAGGCTGCTCGGGTATGTGCCTTCTGCAGTCAGCCATGCATCAGGGAACATTGCTCCAGGGAAGCCCAAAGCAGAACCAGAGGTACCTGAGTTGAAAGACACCCTTTCACTGTCAAGTGCTACCTGGGGCTTTAGCGACATGATTCCAATTAGACTAGATGGTTGCCGCGGAGTTAACTGCCCCATGAAATGTCTGCTAAAAGTTTTCCATTGGGTTAAATTACAGGCAAATCATAGCGCTGAGAACATGAACGCTGTGTGGCTAAAACCATTAGCTGGGAACCTAATTGGGCACATGGATCCGTGTGCTTCCCAAACACGCCCACGCTGTTCACAGTTCTTTCTTTCCTATGTGACTATGCTAGGAGCAAGGCCTGTACTCTCTGGCATTTGGTCTCTTGGTGACCACTTCTGGAATTTGGGGTGTTTCCATGTCATTCACCTTGCAGGCAGTGCCCACATTCTTTGAGTACGCTAGTATACAAAGAGTTTTACCTACGTGTCCATCACTTGGAAACCAGGGTGTATTACATGTGGAAGCCCCCATGTTAGCTACAGATCTGGCAACAATGCCGTTGTGAAGTGCATACACCACCACAGCCAGTACTTAGGCCATGCATATTAATGAGCTAGTAATAGCCCAATTATAAACACAGCAATAAAGAAAAAAGTCAAAGATTCAAAGCAAACTAAGTTCACAGTTTAATAAAAGCAAGTGTTTTCTTCCCTTTCTGCTAACTCAAATTGTTTATTAGTGAGATGTGGTTTGCTAAGAGATATCATAAAACTTGAAATTTACATATATAATACATATATAAATATGTGTATTACATAATATGCACATGTATCTGTATATAAATTAATATGCACTGTGAATCTGTGTTTCCAGGGTCATGCTCCTTCATATTTAGTTCAAGAATAAACAATCTTTTGTTTCCTTTGAAGTGAAGCTGAAATTATAAATTCAATATTAACTTTACTGAGCCTCCAGGAATATAAGCATCAAATGATGCTACAAGGTGTTTCATTATTAACCCTTCCCTTGACTTGTTTGTTTTTGTTGTAGTTTCTTTGCTTGTTTGGGGTGGGGGTTGTTTTTTGAGACACGGTCTCTCTATATAGTCGTGCCTGTCCTGGAACTCACTCTGTAGACCAGGCTGGCCTCAGACTCACAGAGATCCACCTGCTTCTGTCTCCCAAATGATGGCATTAAAGGCTGCACTAGTACATCCAGCTCTAGTTCTCCATCTTCTGAGAAGATGAACAAAAATGACAAATAAGGCACCATTGAGACTGGCCACCTGACTGGTACGTGTCAGACTGTGGTTTGAATATTCTCAAGAACTGGCAGTCTGGATTATTAGTAAATATTGAGACCAGTCAGTCTTTCAATTTCCATTTCTATTCTTCACCTAATTCCTTATATGTGGCCATGTGTTTTAAATTTATTTATTTGAAGGAAATTTTAAGAAGCTGTACTTCAAAGACTTAGTAAAGCTGGGAATCTGTGGGGTTTTTAAAAGCTCATTTATCTAGATGCTCATTTTTTTTTTCTCCAGGCGTGTTTCTTATTTGCATGATTGCTTTGATCACACACTGATAGTTTTGGGTACCAATAACAACTACAAGGACCCTGAACATATATTGAGAAAGAACTGCATGCGCTTCTGGATATGACCTCCTCCACCTATGTGGCTGGCCGCCATGCTAACTGCTGCCACTAGCCCTTCCCTAACATAGTTCTTACCCTGCATGGACTGGGATGACTGAATAATCAGCCCAAGGTAGGGGCAGCAATTGAGGCCCCATGTTCTGTTGCTCCAGGCCAGGCCAGGCCCAGTTGGTGTCCTTTTCCTTCTGAATTTTTGCTGTTTGTGGGTGGACTCATAACATTTGAAGGCTGAGTTTCTCTCAGTGTGATGATTCTAGGAGGTGGGATCTTTGCTGTCCGTTAGTCTATAAGGGTGGAACCCATGTGAATGAATCATTCCTCTTATAAAGGAGACTCTCGAGATCTGGAATTTCTTTCTCTGTTTTTGTCTAGGAATCCATCCATGCTCATCCTCTGGTCTCAGACTCCAAGACTTCAGAGATGTGACACATTTATGTTGGTTATAAGCTACCCAGTCAACAACACTTTGTTATGGGAACCCAACCTAACTATATTTTTATATTTCTTCCCTGCATGGAGGGACTCTTAGTTTGCAGTAAAAATGCTAGTAAAAATTCCATTTGATCAAAACACTTAAAAGTGTGCCCCAAATGGAAGTAATTAAAAAAGAATATATCATCCCATTACTGTCTTATAAATACAGCAATCTATAAATTCATAAATTTTAAAGCTTGAAAACTCATTTGGTGGTGTTACTTGGACCAAAAAATATCACAACTAGTAGACAATCCAGACTCCAGTAGATGGGCTAGAGACAACTGTGTAGTTCTGGTAGGTGAATACTGCCCTTTGCAAACAATGTGAATTTTCAGCTATTGACAAGTTCACACTGTAGAGGATGTCTGCAGTCCACTCTTACTTTGAAGACAAAGAAAGAGATGAACAAAGAGGCAAAATGTTCTTGAATACATTGTGCCCCATAAGTACAAGAGGACATCGCACAGAAAGCCCAGGAAAAGGAAAAGAGCCTGGCTCTCTTGTTCCTGAAAGAGAAAAGGATATACATTTAACTTCAATTATTGAACTATACTTAATTTTTTTTTCTGGAAGACTTTCTAGAGGCAAGAGTATGCTTTTGTAAAGAAGGGTACAGAAGGGTCTCAGGTGGGGTTTCAGGGGTACACTGGAAGGGGCTGTTGTGTAAGAAGTTAGATGAGTGAGTTAGTAGTCTCAAGGGAAAATGGACAGATAGGCAACAGCATAGTGAAGGCTCTGAAGAGAGTTCAGGCTCCAGCACCAGAGACAGACAACATGCTAGGGTCTCTGAAGAGAGATTCCAGAGCCTCGGTGCCGGAAGTGGGAGTCTCTTCTTATCCCCATCTGAGAGTGAAGGTGACTGAACAGCCAGGCTCTTCAATTCCCAGGTTAGGGTCAAGGAAGAGAGTGGGGAGCAGGATATGTAGTTATTATACCTTTGATGTTAACTCACTTCCCTGGGAAGTCTGTTGGCTGGAGAGTCATAGGTGACATCTCAATAGAGTGCTGGTCAGTACCTGTGAGAGCTGAGGGCCCTGTGGCCGGAGCAGCAGCCGCAGTCTGTCATTGCATTCTTACAAGCACCACTGAGGTCTTTATGCTCATACACTGGTCTGAATTTCTACTTAAGAACTGGACACTCCAGCTTGGAGCAGGAAGTAGCTCATGATACCGCAGCCTTACCTAGGAGCAAGCGGCAATGATGTCCAAGGGGGAAGAAAGAGAGGTTATAGCCCATAGCTGGTTGTCCAAGATGCAATGGATAGCATCCTACACTCACACTTAGAAGGGTGCTGCCAAGTATTCAGTGGGATTTTAAGAGAGATGTAAAAAAAAAAAAAAAAAAAAAAAAAAAAAAGAAGACGATGATAAGATGACGTGAGCTTGGAAGGAGGTAGAAGGTCTGAAAGGAGTTGGGAAAGGAAGTAGGGCATGGATACAACATAAACTCATTGTATTTATATATGAAACATCAAAGGATTAAAAAAAAAAACCACTGTGCAGCTGAGTGTACGCCTTTCATTAGCAAGGCTGCCATGAGCTCTAAAGGCGCCGCTCTGGACTTTCCACCTCTTGGCTGACTGAAATACGAACCTAGGCGTAGTAGAGAGGCTTGAAGATGGTGCCTGACCGTAAGATGCCTGACTGTTCTCACAGTCTCCGTGTAGTCCCCAAACCTTTCCACGCAGCAGAGGAAGACAGAAGAGGTGAAGAACTGTGGATTAAAGGGGGAGTAAGAGAGATGGGGAGCGGCATTCAGGAAGGCCGCCATGGGAGCCTCAAGGATCTGGAAGCAACTCCTGTTCAGCAGTCCATGTGGAAAAAAGGGTGGTCAATCTGCAGCTGCCTGGATCTCACGTTGGTCAACAGCTAGTAGGGCCTGCAAATAAGATCCTCCCATAGTCTTTCAGGAAGAGCCCGGTGGGGTGGACACCTTAATATCAAACGCAATCAAATTTCAAGCAGAGGAATCAAGCAAGCCTCTTGTGCTTCTGAGGCACAGAAGTCTGTGGTCATAAAAGTATACATTCTGTGACTCTAGTATGAAGTAATTTGTCATGACAGTTCACCAGACCCTGAAACTCACCATACAAATTTACATAAATCTTCATTTTAATATTTCTGTGTAAGGATTTAATGGATATTAATTAGACTAGCCTTCTGTTTCTTCTCACGGGTCCATCTTAGATGCTCTGAACAACAAGATAGGAGACGATCATTATGACATTTAGATGTCTCTTGTTGCAGCAATTCAATCTGAGCAGGATTCTCACTATTTCTAGGAAACACCTAACAGTAGCTCCTCCCTGTTTACTGCCACCAGATGGCTGGTACTCAGTGTGAGTGTAGGATAATGGTACTGCAGGGTGCATCAGCTCATTTTACTGCTGTAACTCTGAAAGGAACGATGCTTTGCAAATCCAGGGATTATAACACTGTGTCAAAGGGTCAAAAGCAAAGACACTTTGAGAATCCACAAATGGCCAGTCTAAGCAGGTCACAACATGGTGGATAAAAGCTAAATTCCAAGCACTACCATCTAAGGGTTTTCAGTTCTTTCATCCCTCTTGGTTTTGAGCAAATATACATATTTTAATTAAAAAGTACACATTTAACCAACTTATTGTCTTCCCCAAGTAAACTAAAAACAAAAAAGAAAGCGTTTCTTCTTCACACCCAGCCTAAGGAACGTCTGTCTGCCATGTCCCCACTGTTCTTTGTAGATTATTATAACTCTTAGAAGACTGGCACAAACCATTCCAAGACATCAGTGTGGTGTAGCAATGACCTACAGAGCAGAAGCCAGAAACTGAAGATTTTTTACAATTTCATCTTAACATAATTACCCTATGATGAGTCCTTTTGAGAGTACTAACCCAGAAAGGTTTTAGAGATCTGCTGACCAGCAACACAGCTACAAGAAGACAGAGAAGGTGATTTTTTTTTCTTTGTTTGAAATGTATGCTGCCAGAGGGTCCTTAATATGCCATACCAATGCATAAACTATGGCTGTTTCCGCCAGACACCAACTGACTTCTCTTAACCCTATCATTTGCTAAGATCCCCAAGAAACATGGTGTGTCGCTTTAATTTTAACCACGAGTTCTCACCATGCAATAATCTTCTAGAATGTAAAACAACTCAAACACGCAGCAGGAGGTTACTCCAAGTTCAGAGAAATTACAAAGTACTGCAGCCTTCAAAGTAACAGGTCCCTGTGTTTTGTTGCACATGCCCACATTTGAAGGGCTGTGACTCACACTCTCTATCAACCCTGGCTACACTCTATAAGGTGAGACATGGTGCACTGTGGTTCAATGCAGTTACAAGCAATGGAGATGAATGTCCGCTCTCCCTTTGTTGTGGGTTTTGGAGGTGGGTTAGGGAGTGACGTCGTCTGCCTTTACAGTAGTGTTGGCCAGTGCAAAAGCATGAATATTTGTGTTGTCCCTTAGCCTACCCCAAACTCATATGTTGAAACTAACCTCCCAGGTAAGGGTGTTCAGAGGTGATTTAGGTAGAGAGTGGGACCCTCATCAACAGGATCCGTGATCTTATAAAAGAGGCCTTGGGGAGCAGATGTTACCTACTGGGTCTAATTATTGTGCTGATCCAGAGTGGAAGCAAGGAGGCTGTTACTGCAAACACAACAGCATTGGGCTGGAGGGATGACTGTGTAACTGGACACTAGGGAGCTGAACCAACTGCTTCCTTATTGATGGCCAGTCCTTTCTTCATGGACATTGGTGTGGAGCCAGAATGCTCACTGTTATGAACTCATGGCCAACAGCATGATCAGGCCAGTAAAACCGAGTTCCTAGGATTCTGTGCTCCTTAACCCATTGGGCCTCATGAACAAGTCTTCACAGTTCACTGAGTTTCTAAGGTAAGAGGCAAGGTGCCCCTTTCTTCACCAGCCTCCATGACCCAGTGGGAGCACCTGCACCGTTCAAGGGTAGGTGCTCAGACAGGCCAAGTCTAAGGGACTCCTGTGGCTTCAGAGCATCCCCAGGTGCTTGATAGGAAATAAGAGCAAGATCTGTCTCAATGGTCTGCCCTCAAAAAGGAATTAGCCCTACAATATCCTAATGAGCGTGTTCTTTTCCTCATTAAGCCTATTGCTTCAGGGCTGGATGAAATTATGCTCTATTTGACTGGGGGAGGGGTGGCGTTCATCTATTTCATCTGCTTAGGAGAGACAAGGGTCAAGGACAATGGCATGTAATCATGTTTGTTAGCCGAGAAGATAGTGGTGCTCATAGTGGAAAAGAAATAACATTCCGTTTTGTTCTAGAAAGCAGCTTATTGGTGTTACTTTCCCACATGCTAGGGAGAAAGCCTGACCTTCAGGTGTCGCCGGACTCTGAGCCAAGGGCCAGCACCAGGCTCTTTTTGTACGTGCTCCCTCGCTGTGACAGGCCAGAAGCTATGCCTCCTGGCACACGCAAGAAGGGCACAGTGCTTTTTAGTCTTTCTTCAGGTAATAACCTTTTTCAATAAGCTCCATTTGCTCCAACCACCTGACCCACCCTTGTGCAAAACAAAGAGCTGGGAGATCACTCAGGACCACTTCTGATGGTCACACTTCCATGTGACGCCACCTCTGTCTGCTTTAATTAAATTAGCTTGCATTTAGCGATTACACTGTGTTCCGAAATAAGGTTGGGTAAAAGTGCAACCCCAGGAAGAACAATGGTAAGGACATGAAAGTCCACATAGAACATTTAGGGAGCGTCATGTGGCATGATGGTATAGACTTTCGCACACAAACGCTTGGTACTAGCATAGCTTCCTTTTGGTAATAAGTTACGTTAAGAGAACTGTAATTAATTGTAGGAATTCATTAGCTCCAGTCAGTGCCTGCGTGGCATCGTGTCTTCCATGCTGGTACAGAGCTTGTTAATGGGGAATAATGATGCATCTGCACCTCCTGGGGACAATAGTGAAGGACACGAGCTAATCGGAAGTCCCAGCGTGTCTGTCTGCTCTCTTGGCAGACCAAGAGACTGAGAAATACACTCATGACCTAGACAGAAAAGTACAGTGTCCCAACAACACAAAGACGAAAGAACTTGTGCATACAACATGAGACCTAGACAGGACAGTCAGTCCTGTTGGCTCACTTCCAAAGGGGGGAAAAAAGTTTTCTGCCTAACTTTCAAATTAGAATTAAGGAATGTACAGAGACCCACAGCCAAACATTAGGCAGAGCTCGGGGAACCCTGCACAAGAGGGAGAGGAAGGCGTGTAGGAGCCAGAGGGGTCGAGGGCTCACAAAATCAACTACTCACAAATTCAACTAAGGACTCATAAAGGCTCACAGGGACTGAAGTGACAATCAACAACCCTGATTCTTTCTACCCAGCTAGACCTGGAGCGATGCTCAATACTTAGGAAACACAACTAGAAGAAACCAATACTTACAAGCAAATTACAATAATATAAGTTTTTAAAAGTTAGTTATTGTCTGTAAGGTGGAATGAACGGCATGATGGAATATCTTATGCTAATCAATTTTATTTAAGGTGAGGTCACTATATGCTCACATTTTCTGGCTGAGGGAAACAGTGTATGTTTGGGAAGAAGTAGTCCTCATTACTAGTTCATGAAATATGAACGCTGGAAAGAACTTTGGATAATTACAGTAAGTCCTTTACATAAAAGCATAAAACCTGAGGGATGTAACTATATACATAGCAGACATGTACAAATCCCCAAATGACAGCGTGTGTCTATAATCACAGCTATGGGGAGACAGAGACAAAAAGATCCATGGGACTTGCTGGTTGGCCAGTCTGTGCAGTTAGTCTGCTATACCTTGTTTCAAAAATATAAGGTAGCAAGAAACTGAGGAAGACACTTAACGTTACCTTGTAGCTTATACATGCATACAGATATGAAGAACACACACACACACACACACACACACACACACACACACACACAGTATTGTCTTATGATATATTAATTAGAGAAAATAACCCATCTGCCTACCCCAGGCTATATTATATAGGAAGGCTATCTGCTGCTAATCCTGTGGATACCATTGATTTATTTCCCTGTATAATCATAGCAACACTCTGTGGCCTGGTACATGGAGGAGGCCTCCCCCAAAAAAATTCACTAAGAGAACCAGGCCTTCAGTTGATATAACTCACTCCTCTTGCCTGAATTTCACTAGGCAACTTCCTGATTATGCATCGGTACATCAGGTGGTTAGTCTATGGATAATGGAAATGCTGGTGTGGGCTCCATGAGCGTGAACTGCTAGATTACAGATGAAGGAGTGTCACTGACTGACGGGCCCTGGCTGCTGTGCCCTGAAATCCATCACTGTGTCTGCCTTCACACTAAAGCCTCATCTCCTATGTATGCTGCAGCCAGTGACTGACAGACCTTGGCAGCATTCATAAGGCATGTTCCTGTAAAGGATAACTGGGCTAAAGAACTCTCTAGTGGCTTGATGATGTCTGTCAGACTAAGACAATCCAGAGCCCCCTTCTTGGCCTCATTCCTTCCCCCTGCCTCTCCCCTCCCTCTCCCACTTTCTTTTTTCTCTTCATTTGAGGGAAACCTGAACCATGCTTTGATGGCTCTCTTGGCATCTCAGCCTACGTTTCCTCAGAGGTGTGGCCTCTGAGTGAATGCATTACGTGAATGGCTAGTTTCTTTTTGATGATCTTAGAGGACAGTTCTGTGCCAGCCTATCTGTTTCACTATAAATAAACAGACATGTGTTGAGGAGGAGTCTAGTTCTGTTGTCATACAATATGACTCCTCCACTCACTAACTGACTTGAAGAAGTCTCTCTATGAGCACCAACTCCTGGAAGAAGTAGAGTAGGCTGGCAATCCCTGCCTCACACTCTGCCACTGTGCAGAACAAGAGCTTCTTCCTGTGGTGGTAAGAAAGTGAACAAGGGAGCCTGCATATGGGACATTTTCACAGCCTCTGTTTATGATCACTTCCACTTGGAAATAGAACCTAAAAGCTAACTTAGCTATTGTTACTTCGGTTATAAAATAAGCATTTTGTTTATATTATGGAATGAATCAAATATACTTCATGCTGGTCAGCATGGCATTAATATACAAAGGTTTTAATCTATTAAAAGTTATTTACCACCTTGTCAGCACCTAGTATGTTAGCAGAGTATAACCAATGGCTGCAGAAAGGTTACGATAAAGCCCAGTAGCTGTTATTCACATCAGCAAAGACTTAAAGGAAACAGAAATATGCTGAGGTGGAATTTATTCAGAAAGAAGAAGCCAAGCTTTTGGTAACTGGCTACACCATACTGCTGCTCCATAGGCAGGTAACACACATGCCAGAGAGAAGGTCTAGGCTATTGAAATGTGACGAAAGGCTGGATAAGGCACTCACGGAGAACTGACAGGAGCTGGAGAGATGTGTCAAAGTGAGATGTTCACCAAAGATGACAACACATCCTCTCAGGCAATTGTTTGGATGTGTTGTGTAGGATAATGGGAAATGTGCTGTGGAACCTGGAACAGTGTCCTTAACATACAAAAGTAAATTTGAGTGGATAAGAATGCTTTCCATTCTCCTTTAGAGTCTCAAAAATCCACCAATAAAATACCAGAAACAAAGCTATAAGATATTTTAAAAGGGAGTTTGGTAGTGTGTTAATTTAACAGACCAACAGTACTAAGTTCTTCTTAGGGTCATGACCTCCATCACAGAGATGACCGTTTATCAAACTTTTAAAGAAGATATAACATCAATAATTCCCAAACTGTTCTTTAAAAATGTAAAGGGAAATAACACTACCACCAAAGCCATTTTACAAAAGCAGAATTATTCTGATGCTAAAACCAGATAAAGGCCCAATAAAAAGAACACTATAAATCAATTAATTTGATGATACAAAATGGCATGACTTGTTTCAAAATATGTGAATCAATAAATGTAACACATGATATAAATAGATTTAAGGACAGAAGTCACATGATCTTCTCAATACATTCAGAAAATTCATCTGACAAAGTTTACCACGAATTCATGAAAAAGTTCTAAAGGATATAGGAGCAGATGGAAAATACATCCACACAAAGAATGCTATCTACAAGAAAATGGCCGATTTTATACTGAAAGAGGGCAAAATGAGAAGATTTCCCCTAAGTCTAGAACAAGCACACGTGTCTACTGTCTCTGCTCTTATTCACCAAAGTGCTTGAAGCCTCAGCGAGCACAATATAGTAGAGAAAATGAGGATACAAATGGGGAAAAGAAAAATTATCCCTAGTTATAATGTGATTTTTATACTCGAAAGAACTCACATACCCCACCAAAAATAAAACTTAGTTCAGTTAAATGCTTTTCATCAAAATTTAAAGATATAAATCAGCATGCAAAAAATTGATAGCTTTACTACATACAATCATGAACCTGCTAAGAAAGAAATTAGGAAAATAGCTCATTTACAATAGCTTAAAAACACTTAGAAACAAGTCTAACAAATGCAGTAAAAGATGCATACAGTGAGAGCATCAAGACACTAGAAATTAATGAAGATGCTTGGTTATAGAAAGCCTTTTTTTTTTTCTAACAGACTGGTCAAATGGCTACATCTCTAAAGAGAGTGCACACATTGAATGCAGTCCTCATTAAAATTCCAAGACACTCTTTTCCTACCTAGAAAAAAGACTGTAAAATTCATATGCAAATAGAAAGTCTCCACATAGTCAAAATAAAATAAGCAAGAGGAATAATGCTGGAAGTATTACAATAACTGGCCTTAAATTATACTACTGAGCCCATAGTGCCAAAGGAAGGATGATACTAACACAGACATTAAAAAGACAGCCTCAAGAAGAACCCTTAAGAATGAGCCTACACAGTTACAACCATATAATTTTTTGACATGGGTCTGTAAAAAGCATACACATGAAAAAAATACAGCCTTTTCAACCAATGGGACTTATAACACTTGATGTACACTTGCCAAGGAATGAAACTTGATATCATTCTTCACAAAAAAAATCGATAAAAATGTATCAAAGACTTTAACCTACAACTTGAAATGCTGGAACTACTCAAGGAAAAGTGGGAATACACTTTAAGACTTAGGCATGGACTTTGTGACAAGGACTTTAATAGAACAGCACATAACTCCCAGAACTCACATATTATCGTTTACATTACATGAAATAAAAGTAATTCTGCAAAGTAAGGGTGAGGCAAGGTATCTTATCAGCAGAGTGAGCATGGAATCTACAGAGTGGAAGAAAATATTGGCTAGCTGCACTTCATACACAGCGTTAACATATAGAATATATAAAGAATAACATTAATTAAATACTGCCAATTAAAAACAGAAATACCAACCAATAAATGCAGCAGTGCACTAAATAGCTAGATAAACAAATGACTGATCAATTGATGTTTTTAAAAATATATAGTTATCGTTAGGCACCAGAATAATGCAAATTATTGAGAGTCCATGCATTCTCAGTCAAAATCGATAACAAAAAGAAAATGAATGACAGTGAATACTGGTGGGGATGTAAGGAAAAAGAAATGTTTGTTCACTGCTGGGTGGGATGTAAACTGGAAACTGTTTATCAAAACATTGAAACTAGAGACTATGAAAGCCAGAAGGGTCTGGCCAGATGTCATGCAGAACCTCAGAGATCACAGATGTCAGCCCAGACTACTATACCCAGCAAAACTTTCAATCACCATAGAGGAAGAATACAAGATATTTCATGACAAAACCAAATTTAAACAACATCTATGTACAAACTCAGCCTTACAGAAGATACTAGAAGGAAAACTGCAACCCAATGAGGTCAACTATACCAAAGAAAACATAGGAAGTAAGTAACCCCACGACAGTAAAATCAGAAGAAGGGAAGGTTACAAACACACTATCATCACCAACATCATAATAAAAGGATCTAACAATCATTGGTCACTAATATCTCTCAACATCACTTGACTCAGTTCTTCAATAAAAAGACATAGGCTAAGAGAATGGACGCATATGACCCAACATTCTGCTGTACATGAGGAACACACATGAGGAACAAAGATAGATATTAGCTCAGACTAAAGGGCTGGATAAAGGTTTTCCAAGCAAATGAACCCAAGAAGAAAGATAGAGTAGCCATCCTAATATCTAATAAAATATATTTCCAACCAAAACTAATCAAAATAGATAGGGAAGGACACTTCATCTTCATCAAAGAAAAAAACCCACCAAGATATGACATCTCAATCCTAAATGTTTATGCCCCAAATACAAGAACACCCACATTTGTAAAAGAAACATTATTAGAGCTTAAATCATACATCAATCTCCCTACATTAATAGCAAGAGACTTCAACATCCCACTCTCACCAGTGGACAGATAACTGAAAGAGAAACTAAATAAAGAAATAATGAAACAAACAGAGGTCATGAATCAATTGGACCTAATAGATGTCTACAGAACTTTTTACCCAAACACAAAAGAATATTCTTTATTCTCAGCACTGCATGGAACTGTGTCCAAAATTGACCATATAATCGGTCACAAAGGAAACCTCAACCAATACAAGAAAATTGAATTAACCCATTGTTCTTTATCAGATCACCATGCATTAGAGCTGGACTTAAAACAACAACAGAAATAACAAAAAAGCCTACACATTCATGGAAACTGAACTTCTGCCTGCTCAATGATCAATGAGTAGGGGAAGAAATTTAAAACTTCTTAAAATTCAGTAAAAATGAAAGCACAACAATGGCACACCATGACAGCAGAACTAAGAGGAAACTTCCTAGCACTAAATGCCTTCATAAAAAAATTGGAGAAATCCCATACTAGCTACTTGACAGCTCACCTCAAAGCTTTAGAAAGAAAAGAAGCAAATACACCCAAGAGGAGAAGATAGCAGGAAATAGTCAAACTTTGGGCTGAAATCAATGAAACAGAAACAAAGAGAACAATACAAAGAATCAATGAAACTAAGAGCTGGTTCTTTGAGAAAACCAGCAAAATAGACAAACCCTTAGCCAAAATAACTAAAAGTCAGAGAAACAGTATCCAAACTAACAAAATCAGAAAAGAAGATCATAACAACAGAGACTAAGGAAATCCAAAGAATTAATAGGTCTTACTTCAAAAGCCTGTATTTCACAAAATTGGGAAATCTAAAGAGAAAGGATGGATTTATTGATAGATTTCATTTACCAGAGTTAAATGATGATCAGGTAAAAAGTTTAAACAGTCCTATAACCCCTAAGGAAATAGAATCAGTCATCAAAAGTCCTCCCTGTCCCCCCCTCCAAAATACCCAGGGCCAGATAGTTTTAGCACAGAATTTTACCAGACTTTAAAAGAAGAGCTAACGCCCATGATACTTTGACATAGCAACTGGACAAATATAAATCAGTTTCTACCTTCTGCTGACTGAGCTAACTGAGATGACTGGGCTACAAGTGATGCAGTTCACAGCCCTTGTTACCAGTGTGCCTGCTAGTTAGGCAGCAACCATTTAGTCTGCTGAGTTCTCAGACTCCCTTGTTCTGTGCCACTGACTTCTGTGTCCTCACCTTGGATGACTGTTGCTGCTGAGGCATGACTCAAGAAAGCTGTGTCCCACTTACATTAGATCCTCTGGTCAGTGAGATGAGTGCAGTTGAAGTCCAGATGTGGAAAAGAGGGAGAGGGAACAAGCTACGTGCAACACCCCTTTTCACTACTCAGAGGAGAAAAAGATTCCTTTTTCCACTCCAAGAACCAAGGTAAAGAATACTTCATGCATGGCACCATATGTCTCTATCCTGGTACAGACAGGTAAGCCAGCCTAGAGTTCAACATCCAACTGCTTCAAAATATGAAGGTCCAGCCCTACTGGCCAGCTTTGGCAGTTCTGGATGGTTCCTTTGAATGCTTCTAGGGGAGGAGATTAATCAACAGTAGTGCCCATCTACAACCCTTGCCTACAGTAACAAGTAGCCTGCCAAAGTAGTGACTATTAGTGCAACTGTGGTATAATGGCTGTGGAGTAGCTAATTACTTTCTGATTGGATTTAATGACCACTTCACAAGATGGAACCCCAGGAACCATTAACTAGACCCCCCCCAAAGTGGGACACAGGACTAGGGGGAAACACTGTACTATTATTCTGTTAAATGGACATACAATAAACTGCACTGTATGTTCTTATCTTCATACCTGTAAATGGTGGCTTTTCTCAACCACCATCATGGAAAAGTCTTTTTGTAGTATATGGCAATTAATACACAGACCCACAACTGTCTGTGTGCAGACAAATATAAAACTATGGAGTGCTCAATCCTAAATTGGTCGCCTCTATCACATTCCCTCCCTCTAAGGCTCATAGCTAATTACAGAAGGTGGGAAGGAGGATTGAAAGAGCAAGAGGGAGTACGTGTCTGCAGCAAGAGCAACATGTGATACAAGTGAATAGTGCAGTGGCACACAAGAGCTCATAGTGACTTGGGCTGCATACACGACACTGCCATAGACCTAGCCAGGAGAACTACTGACAATTTATTACTGTGAGGAGAGGGACATGGGCCTTGGGAGGCTCTACTATTCTAGTAGATGGTCCAACCCCCCCTACTCCCCCCCAGGCAACACTAAATGGACATAATGAGCTTTACAAGAGAGCACATGAAGTTAGGAGGTGAAGGTGGTAAGGAAGACATGAGTGGGACTAGAGGGAAAAGAAGGGGGGTAGCATATTATATCTATGTATGGATATTACATAAAATGTTAAAAACAACATTCATCTGAATAGATAGATAACACTGGCGTGATCTTGACATTAAAAATAGTAATTTTTCCTCTTCTTACCTGTGGCTAATGCAAGAGTAAACCAGATAAAAATAATGTCCTCGGAGCCTTCTAGCCTCAGTGTGATTATCGTTAGCATTACTCTGTGATGGCTTTTCTCAAGGTCACTCTAGAATTAGTGGCACTGTGGGACCAAGCACTCATCCATTATATGGGTTAAAATGACTAATTGAGGGTCTGAGTTTAATTATACTCATAAGCACAGGCAAAGTGCAGTTCCTCTGACAGGCTTAATAACATTCCGTGTACACAGAGATAGATGAGAAAAATTAGGGCTGTATATTGCTGTCCTTCAGGACAAGATGCTGAAGTGGGAATAGAATAATAAAAATAAATAAGTGACTTGGTGCCATGGGCAAAGGAGCTGTGAAAGTTAAAGCCAGCCTTATGTACACACTCTCACTGCTGATAAAGTCCTAAGCACCCATGACGAAATGTGCCACGGCCACGGAGGAATGCATAAGAGTTGTCTTATTGAGCTAGTTGCTGGATTAAAAGGAAGGAAAAAAAAAGGGCTGCTTATCAAGGCAGTACCTACAGCTCCTTCTGAAATGATGATTATGGCCATGCCAAGCATCTTTAGGGTATTGATCTGTGATGTTTTAAATGGGAGACACAGTCATCTTTTCCAGAAAACTCAGGGAGCGTTTCATTCTGAACACAGCTGCTGGGAGTGAACTGTGAGGATGATGCATGTATCGTGTCACGTTCCCTGTACAGGAACTTAGAACGACTTCCGGCTGCCCACAGTCTTCTATAAATCCCAGCTGTGCTCTGACGTTGACTCCTAGTTAGGAGAGAACGTGAAAGAAGGCCCCTGGGAAAGAACAGGGCACACAGAAAGCACACACCGCCTAGCAAGCCTCTAGGGGTTGGAGTCAAGCCTTTATCGACTGTGGTGATCACATCTGGACATGCAGGCAGACCTCAGCCCTGCATGGGCAACGCCCTTCTTCCCTAACTTGTGCTACAGAGGTGATTGGCTTTACACAAGGACAAAAATCAAGTCTCCCTCTGAGCCTTCTGTCCCTGTGTGTGAGGAATCCTTGGGAACAATGGTTTACTGATTTTTCCTCCCAGTCCTGTGTCCTCAGATGCCCCACTCTACTGCTCTGACAGTCTCTGGATCTAATGAGAGAAAATGCATTTGATTTCTGAGTCTGCCAGAACAGAGTCGCAGAAAACTCATGGCTTAAAACAACAGAAATGTGTCCTTTCGGGGCTCTAGAGGATGGATGTCCAAACTCCAAGTGCCAGCAGGGCCATGCTCACACTGAAGGCTCCAGGAAGGAAGTACATCTTTTCTTTGGTGGCCCAGCAGGGCCATGATCACACTGAAGGCTCCAGGAAGGAAGGATATCTTTTCTATGGTGGCCCAGCAGGACCATGCTCACATTGAAGGCTCTCGGGAACGCCACCTTTTCTATGGTGGCTTGTAGGCATCCTCAGTGTTCCTTCACATGTAGTTGCCTCACTCTCAGCTCTCTGTTTTTCAAGGCCTTTTCCCTCCATGCATCTTTCTGTGTTCTCACTCCTTAAAATGGCACTACTGAACTCAGGCCCACCCTAATCTAACTAGTGATCTCCAAAGACACCAAGTCCAAGAAAGGTCACCAGCCAAGGTTACAGACAGACATGGATTTTGGAGGCATGTGTATTTTAGCCACCACACTGACCTCAGCCAGCCATGGTTTGTTCATAGATCAGACCTGGTCTCATTGCTGCCTGTTAATATGTGTTTTCAGATGAAAGCGATCACTATAATGGCCGAAGGTTAAGAGGCACAGTTGATTACACAGTGACCAACAAAACAGTCATCATTACAAACCCAAATCTACTCCCAGGTCTGACCTGCTTTGCATGAAGTCATTTCCCCAAGGAGTTCTTAATCATGAAAGGAGGAAGAAAAAGATTAGCAAGAATTTCACCCAGATTTATGCCCCAAGCCTATCTAATAATTGGTCACGTTCATTCTAGACAATATATTAAAGTGATTTTTATTTTATTTTGAACAATATTTTAAAATGGTTTTATCTAAAAGTAAAGTTTGGCCATAGCAGAATTGGAACGAAAGATGGAATTACAAAATAGAAATAAGTGAGAATGTGTGTGACTGGATTGGGGATGAGGGAGGCGTGCTGGAGGCAGTGCATGGAGCTCAGTCTTGCCCTGCCCTGCATCTTGATGGCTCGTGGTTCTAAGGCCTGTTATCCTACCTTATGATCCAGCTACTGTCATTTTTGAAAATCAGCTCACTCCTTCAACAAAATTTAAGAGATTTCTTTGCTATGATTTCTATCTTATTTCATCAGTGATAAATAGGTATTTCAGGAACAAATAGATGGATCTGCCTGGGAAAAATTCCATTTCCTACCCAAAATGAATGTTAAATGGAAAAGGACTAAAGACATTGAGTCTTCATTTTAAATATCATCTGTGCTTGAATTTTCTTCTGAGTCAACAGGAGATGACTCTCCCCTCCTTAAGGAAGGCCCTGGCTCTTCTCTGTAGATCACTCTGTGAATGTGGCTTCTGTGTATCAGGGTGGAGCAAGTGGCCACCACGGGTGCATTACAGCATCTGTCACCGAGTGACACACACAAGTCTGGACTGTCAATCAAGGCATGAGTGCCTGAGAAAAGAGGGTTCTGGACATTCAGATTTTGGTTTCTTAAATTTATACTTGTTTGGCTTGAAGCTTCCTCTGCTGAGCTTTTGGATAGTTAGGAGCAGGTATGATTTACATTCATCTTTGAAAAGCAAAATTGTTTTTAAAATAGTAATTGCTTAAATTCTTAGCCTTACTTCTCTTCCTGAAATGACAGAAACAAATCTGAATTATGCTACAAACAAAAGCCAAGAGTAGTGATATAGTTACTTTTATTTACCATTTGCTATACTAGGTTAGGAAATCCTATGACGTGAAGACAGTTTTATTTTCCTTTATATTTCATTTTATTTATTTATTCCTAAAATGTAGTTCCAGATACAAGCGTAAAATATCAACTCATCTTTAGAGGAGTCTGACATGATTGACTATCATGTTCCTGAAAATATATCTACACATAGTTTTCAAAATCATCCATGGTTCTAAATGAAGGTTTAAGATAAGGCTCATTGGATAACTGTCCAAGAATCCTGTCCACTCCACACTTAGCTCTTTTCTTTCTTTTTCTATTTCTCTATGAAAATAAGTGATTTTGAGTTTTGGAGGCTCAGACATCAATGCCAAGTGATGCTTCCCGCTTGATCTCCAGTGATGGCCTGAGGCAGATCCATCACCATAGGAGAGGTGGACTGAATCAGTAACACAGCATGAGGATGGGATTCCAGTTACTCTGTGAGGACCTGTCTCAGGAAACTAGCCAGGATCCATAGCTGTTCCTTCCAGCCACTTCCCACTACATCCCATCCCTAAAAGTGACATCACTTTTCTATATCTCCATAGTGTGGACCAAACTTCCGGCATCTGGACTGTGGGGCCAGCTCACATCCAACCAAAGACCTCAGGACTGAGAATGGAAGGTAAGGAAAGGGGAAGAGAAGAAAACAACTGGCATCTAAAGGTAAAACAGACATTTGACCACATGAATGCCACTAAGTAAGTGCCAAGAAAGCAATGATGGTTGGGCATAATAGTGTATGCTGCATTCCCAGGAGGCAGAGGCAAGACCATCACAGGCAAGTACAAGGCTGGCTTGGATGACAGGGTGAGATCCTGTGTCAAAAACACCAAAAGGAAAAGAGAAAGGAAATGAAATGAGCCAACACATAGGACTCTCTGGCCTACTCACATCTTCACTGGTTGCTGCATGCTACTTCAGCAGCGCTGTCTTGCCATAGGGACCTGCACACCCTCTTATGTGGCCAAGCAGAGATGGTCTGCAGAGAACTCAGAGTGTGGCTCAAAGGTCAGGAGTGGCTCTCCATGGCTTAAGTAAATATAAATTTACTGAGCTTATAAAAAGTGGGAGAAAAAAAACTGTGCAGAGGGTTAGCAATGCAGCTTAGTGTTAAGACTATCTGCCTAGCATGTGTAAAGCCCTGTGTTTTAGCCTCAGTGCTAACAAAGTAAGTAAGATTCAGTTTGGTATTTATGGAGATCTGGACCAGGACTTTCTTTGAATTCCAAGACACATATGTACTCAAATCCTGATACAAAACAACACAGCATTTTCCTCCTATACTGTCACTGCATTCATATGACAGTAGGGTCAATTGTGTAGGTGTAACCCCCTCCCACTGGGTTAAGAGTTACTCCATGGCAGGACCTGTGGAGGGCATCTCTGTCTCCCAGGTCCCTCTCTGGCACACTGCTGTCACTCACTCAGCAAAGGCTCTTAGGATCAAAGTGCTAAAAGGCAGAAGAGTACTGGAAGTGATTTCTATAGTGTGAATGAAGATCTAAGATCTGTCAAGAAGACCAGGAGTGCAAACAGACTCCCACAGGACACCCTGAGACGTCTGTGAAGTCCAGGCATGCCCATCTGTTCAGCTGTGCTGTCCTCATTCTCCGTGAACCGTGGTGGACGAACATGGCAATTCCCTGAAACCTTTTGTCTATGGACTCTTTGTTTGATAAATTTATCTTACCACTTTCACTCTATTCCACTGCCAGTCTAAAGACACTACCTGTGCGGCATGACAAGCCAGCGCATTTGAATGACAGTGACACTAGCTTACTGCTTTCTGTAGGACAAAAGTTCAACGAACCGAAGAGCAAAGTTTTATTACAGATTAATGGATTTTGCCTTATAACTTATGTAACACACTCAGAAATGTGGGACATCTCAAATCTGGTTGCATCATAGTTTAGGAAGCCTGACTTGGCTACAACATATTTGTCCTAAACTTTACAACCTCCCCTCTTTAGTTCCTTATGCTGTGGTCACTTACACACAGAAGCAGAAGCAGTAAGGATTGGGCCTCTGTGTGGAGAAGTTTGGGATTTCACCCTGGTCTGCTCTCACCTCATTCTGGGTCACATCTCAGACATTAAACAGCCACAGGCCTTATGGAAATGTCACATGGCATATATTGGCCCATCTATTTTATCATCGAAGGCGCAGAACACGCACTCAGTGGCTGTACCTCATCTTTGAATCAAATGTCACGAAGATGCAATAATGCACTTACTAGTCGGGGTGTTTCATCTGCAGAGTTGACCAGGCTTTTACTGGTTATTATGCAATTGACTCTGAGGCTCTCCGCCCCCCAGGCTTTTCTATGAATGACAACAGACTTTGCAAGCAGAAGAAGACAGAAAGAGGAAGATCACCCTTAACTGAGATATGCAGATAGCTAAGACAGAAAACCAGGCACAGAAGGTCAGGAGTTCCTCTAGTGTTAGTGCTGGAAGAGTTAGAGCTCTCATGCATATAGGGGCCTCTGAAGGATAATAGAATTTAAGAAGTCATAAAGGATGCTACAACAGGGAGTTCGGGAGAAGTGTAAATCTGGCTAATGGTAGAGGCTATCTGGAGAAATCATGCCAAAGGTTCATATGTCATGTGGGAGAGGAAAAGTGAAGGTGTCAGAGGATTACTGTTTCTGAGTATGTGAAGATATCCACAGGCTGGCTGTGAGCCTCACCCTGCACACACATTAATACAAACATACATGTCCTTTCAACTCTAGGGTCCAAGAACATTGGTACAGATATTTGTAAGATGGTTATTAGTAGTTTCTACTCATGCACTTTTGTTCCTTCTTAGAAGAGACTGGATGTACATCTAGAAACTGACCAACTGTAGGAGAAACTGCAGGTCTGTGACAGCACAGCTAAAACCACTCTGAACATTTTAGTTTTGCAATACAGATTATTTGATTAAGCATGTTCAACAAACCTTTTGCTCCTATTCCATAATTAATCCATCTGGTAGAAACATCCAACTTTACTATAAACCTTCCCTGGAAACACAGGCTCTCTTTAGAAGAATATCTATCTTGCTTAGTATCTCCTTTTCTAAAAGTCAGTCATGGCGTAAAGGCAAGTCTAAGGAGACGTCATATATTTCTGTGTGGCGATTTTTTAATGCACTATAAAAGAATATATGCATGTATAATTTTTTTTATCATTTGAGAACACTAAGTAAAACAGGCATTATTAAGGAGATATTTCAAAGAAATTATGAACTCTTATAGTCATACAAGAAGTAAGGGGGGAGGGGACTAGAATAAACGCAGTGCCTGGTGGCATTTAATTAGATCACTGTACATTTGTTACAGACTCTTCCCAAGCAACTACCTGGTGATTTTCCATGTCAAATGTCATGTTGAATAACTTATAAACTATTGTTTTCAGTGAAAGAAAGTGACCTGATTTTGGTTTAAGTGAAAAGGTTTTGTTTTAGACTTAAGACAGTAAGCTAACTCAGCTAAACACTAGGTGGAGAGTTGTGGAGAACGCCTCTACTTCTTCAGTAAGAGGGTGAAGGGCTTTCATTTAGCTGTCTACTTGCCATGACAACAATCTGTCTCTGCAGAACAGTCTGATCCTCAGCAAGCAGCAATCAAGGTTACAAGAAGAAGTCCCCGCAGCAGGAGCTCAGCAGGGAAGGGACTGACCTTAGGCACCCAGTGGCGTTGCGCAGCACCTGTGATGAATGCAGCTGTATTTTCCGATCATCCTGAAGAGGTGAGTTTTCCCAGCCCGAGTGTGGAATAATCACCGCATTGGTCAACACTGCCAGGGCATCCTGGATGATTGGCATTTTGAGTGCATCACATGATGAGAGGTTCCAAAGGACTCCTGCGAGAGACACACAAGGAGAGCCACTGAGTGGATACTACGTTTTCTCATCTCACATAGTTTTCCTTCCTGGATATAATAGTGCTGGCAGGAAGGAGTTAATAACACAGATTGGGCCAGTGAGATGGCTTAGTAGGTAAAGATGGTTGCTATTGAGGTTGATGACCAGAGTTGAATTCAAGGTCCAGGACCCACACTCCTGCAAGTTGTTCTGACATCCACACATGTGCTGTGGCACACACACACACACACACACACACACACACACACACACACACACACACGAGTCATAGAGCCTGCCCGTAATTTTAAAACACCTGTATGAACCATTAAGAAACATGCTCTGGAAATCTGATTTTTAAGAGGAAACTGCCATGATCATTTTTCATTTTACCAGGAAGAGAGCCAAGGTGGAGGGATCTGACTGAACTGAAGAACCCACCAGGCTTTGGCTCACCATTAATATAATGGACACAAGTTCCCACATTCTACCCAAGAGCGAAGACAATGAACGATATTCACAACAGGCTGGTAGTGCTTTATTTTAACCAAGATCTCAGCCTGCCTGTCTAGTCTATTTGCATCTGTTTCAATATAAGCAGCTGCTATTGGATAGAAACCATGGCGATCGAGCCTCAGGTCCACTGACAAAGGCTCAGGGAGCAATTTAAACATCATCACCATGACAGCATTGATAGCTTTATTCTGAAGGCAATTCTCCAAAAACTATAGTGTTCTTCCTCATGAACACTGACTAATCTGGAACCCTGTTCTTTAGAACGCACATGGCTACTGTTACCTTGAAATGATAACAGCTGTAACTACCGCATGAGACCCTCATAATATTGGATCAATTTACTCTCCCCTGCAGGAAGAAGTCAAGTCTCTTCAGAACCTTTCTTGAGATCCCAGCGACTCCCTCCTTTCTGTCTTGCCAAGCTGCACAGGGTCGGAGAAGTTCTAGAGACCTGAAGCTGAAGGCTGGTGGTGGGTGAGGGATTCCAGCAATGTAGCACTTGTGGGAATATCATCTATGCTGGGCAGAGAGTTTGGGTGATAGAGATGGATGTTTTAGGGTCACTCATGCTCCCTAGGGAACCACTCACCCATGCTGCCATAAAAAAGACAAACTCACTGGTTTGCAAAGCTGGATTTGGTTGGAAACTTCTCTTTGGTCTTTCATAGGTCCCCTGGGTGGGGTCAAAAGGTGTTTTCTCAGTTCTCCACAGAAAATGAGGACAACAAGAAGGGGAGTAAGGGGGAAATGGGAGGGAGGGAGGAATGAGAGCATACAAGGGAGGGGATAACCATTGAGATGTAATATGAATAAATTAATAAAATAAAATTAAAATAAAATAAAAAAAAGAAGAGGAGCAGCACTCTGAAGAGTCATAGGCTAAAAACAACCCTATGACCAGGCACGAGAAGCCTTTTTTGAGTTATTGGTTAGGGCTATCCAATAGACCCTCAAAAACAGTATAGTCTATTACTGTTGCCCTCCATAAATAGAAGGCAAGTGTCTGTTGCTGAAGACACCACCCATTATGAACACAGGCTCCAGAGGACCTGAACTGGATCTCCCTTGAATGCCTTCTCCGTGAGGACTAGCAATTTTGGTACCAGAAGGTGGCATGCAAGCTTCCATGGGAGAAGCAACCAATAGTCCTATTTAAATTTGATACCTATAAACCACAGCCACCAGCACAGCACAATAATCCTGAGGGTGCAGTAATGGCACACATACCTTGGTGGCAACCAAAAACTCTCCAACTGGATGTAAGGCCCACCCAAAAATAGAAATCACGACTAGAATCAGTAGGTACACGAGAACGATTGGAGGGAGGAAAGAAAGGGGGAGAAAACTAGTTTTAGAAAGAAAGCCATGGAGAGTGACTGATTGAGTACAACAGTAGTTCATGTAGACAGAGCAAAAACAAAACTGTTGACCACAAAAAAATATTTGGGTTTTGAAATACGGATTACCCACGACAAAACTAATTCCAGACAAAAATCACAGACATTGTCTCCATGCTATATCATCACTTTAAAATGCTTTTAAAATAACTGTTCTATTTATTTTTTTCATCTGAATAACAGACACAAAGGGAAAGGCAGCTTCTTCACTTAAGCTGGAGTAACCACTAAGCTCCTTGATTATCTGTTTATGGGGTTTGTAGCCTTTTGACCAGATGAAATGTCACCTTACCTACCATGTTAGATGAGCAGGGCACTGTTCCTGGCATTCTGCTTAAGTCTTGCACTCCCCATTCACCCAAAGCCACTGACAGCAGAATCCAACTGTTACTAAATAAGCGAGTGTACAATTGTGTAAAAACTACTTTAGACATAAGCTTCCAACTGTCTTCAGAAGTAACACTACCTCAGAATTTTATCCAAGTGAATGCAATTGTCCGGCATGTATAAGCCAGCTGCACATGTAAAGGCAGTACATTGGATGAGGGAGAGATTGGTTTGCCTGTTTCTACAAACACAGTTGTATTTGACCCAGCCGTCCCTGTCCGCTCACATATTTCCTGTCTCTGCTTTTGTCTACAAACAACTTGCCATCCTGTCTTTTCCAGAAAAACGTTATTCCCAACTACCTTTTAATGTAGCAGTGTTTCTTCATATGATTTGTGTGTGGCCTTTATTCTCATTATTGAGAATAAAATTGAGTGTACAATATGTTCAGTGGTAAACAGTGGATGTAGAAAATATGTTTTGAGTGGGGCTGATTTGTGATACCAGAAATATTAATACATTATATCATTTCAAAAAGTAAATCTGTTAATGCATCCATGATGGGATTATGGAATAAAACTAAAGCCTGATCACTGAAATAATCAAAATGTGTACCAGAATTCAATTATAGTCTCATAATGTTATTTAATAGCAAAACAATCACTCTTTCAGGATTAAAAAGAATATAAAAAATAAATTACATTGATTTCAGTATTTGAGAATAACTATTCAGAAAGTCATGTTTAAGCAGTTGTATGCACTCTGTAAAAAATGGTGACAGATGATAATGAGTATTTTCATTACCAGCTCCTGAATAAAAACACTAACACATACAAATTGGGGCCTGTACGAGAGTGCTTTAAAATGTGGGTAGCATGCTTCATGGCAAAGCATAGCAGTAAAATGCACATTTTTCACACCTTGGGAATGTCTAGAAGTCCAAAGCCAGTCTGTGGTAGTGAATAATTTTTGCTATTTCACTTTATAAAACAGTTGGAAAGAGATGGAAATCAAAGGAAAATATAAAGACTGATTTAGTATTTGACAAGAAGTGAGAAGATGAAAAAAGATGTCTTCATTGGACTGTTGTGTCTCTCTCACCTTTCTTGGTCATTTATTAGTTGGTTCAAACTAGTTGAGACTTAAGCATGGGCCTGTTCTTCCGTCCATATTTAGTTTGCCTTTCCACACAGGTTTGATTGTGTACCAAGGTCCAGTGAACTTACAACAGCTGCTGGACTGCATCTCCAAGCCTCCCATCTGTCTTCACAAGTCTCCGCGACCCAGAGTACACCTCCGAAAGGAGGACCATGGCTCTACCAAGGACAACTACCACCTCCAGATGAAGAGTCGGAAAGGGGGGATGCATTGTGGTAGAACGCTTTTGCAGGGAGTCCAGGCAGCCATTTGAGGGGCGCCTTCAAAACACAAGGTTGGAACAGTTATCTGAACACAGGCAGTGGCTTGAATATCAAACCAGTAGTTTCTGGTTGGCGCAGTGGTTGATATATTGAGAGAGGTCACAGCTGTGCGAGAGTTGGTCCACAGCTGTCCTGCTAAATACCCAGACACCCAGAGACACACGCACTCACACAGACACAGACACACAGACACATACACATGAGAGAGAGAGAGAGAGAGAGAGAGAGAGAGAGAGAGAGAGTAAATGGGAAGGAGAATTTGTAGGATATTTGTAGGAACTAGAAAACTAGGCACCCTCCTCCTCTCTGAGTAAATGATAACGACACTGATTCTCCAGTCCTTACCGCCCCCCCACCCATTACCCCTTGTGGCACATTAAGATGCATCCACCGATTATCTGATAGTCCGTGCAAAGTGGGGAGGGGGCAGGCAAACCCTGAACACAGGAGAAAGAACTGGACTCAGTGATGTCTTGTGTCCAACAGAGCAGAACGGCAGCTTGAGAGCCCACACCAGCCTGCAGTGCACATCATTGTGGCTCTTTCTGTGTTTCCCCTCTGGGGTTGTCTGCTGTCCTGCTGCCTAGTGTCCATGCCGCAGGACCTGCAGGCACCCCGCAGACCTGGCACTGTGGTGAAGAGGCAGGCCAGCACTGAACAGTCACGTGAGTGCACCGCTTTGTAAGCAAGTCCTCCTGTTCCACTCAAACCTTTGGAAACATGAGTCTTGCAAATAAGCAGAGTCAGGGCCGCTCAATGTGGCTGTTCCTGGATCCCTGATCCTTAGACACTGTGTGAGCTAGGTGTTTGCTGTTTCTAGCTCTTAAACTCTGGGGTTTCATCTGTTGTGCCCCCTTTCCTTCAAACTTTGCTGTCTCTCTCTCATCCATTCTGTGTCCCTTCCCTTTATCCAATGGGCTCACCTCACCTTGAATGACTATGCCTGTCCCCTGGGCGCTCCTTAATTTACCAAGATACATCTGTTGTCTTTTCCCTTCCCAGCCATGAAACAACAGGAGGCACTTGTTTACGTGTTTGAGGGATGCAGAGCACACTCAGCATTCAGCATCTGCAGCCCACAGAATGTGCTCTAACACCCAGGAGGTGCTTGCCAAGTAGTTACTGCAAAAAAGGCGAGTTAGTAACTGTAGGATACCACCCTGCAGGATGCAAGGGGCCCTGGGCAGCAAGCATTTCTAAGGCATTGCAATGCTACCAAGATGGTATAAGGAGCTGAGAGACTAGAACAGCAGATGCAAGACAAATAATGAATCCAGGCGCGAGCATAAAAAATGCTATTTAAATAGCATTGTATACCCTGACTCTACAGACATTCTGCTTGTAGCTGGAAGAGAAATATTTATACCTCTGAAAAACACTAATTGATAATAGCACTAGCAGTTTCATCTCTTGCCGCTGATCTGGAAAGTTTCATTATTTTAAGCTTACCAATAATTCTAAATCACTCAGGGTGATACGAGATACGAAACTGTAACTCACAGATGAAGTGTGTAATAATCTGGATTCACAAAGTACCAGCACCCAGAAGAAGTTACATAAAAAATGTTGTAGTCGGTAACTGGCAAGTTTTAATTTCCATGATGAAGGTATGCTAATTTATTTCTGATAGTAATCTGTAATAAGACTGTTTTTATAAAATGGTCCATTAATTACACCATCCATAAGCATGCTTTTATCAGTATAAAGTTATTATTGCTCCAAATATAATTGACAGTTGATTTAGTTCAGATAAAATTTAAATAACTAATGATGTATACTAAATATGTTTAAGAGATATTTATTTTCATTTCAGGCAAAGGATGGCTCTTTTTCTTGAGTTTATCATACTCATGAGCAGTGGTTGGTTTATTAAAATTTCTTTAATAAGGTCTTAATTACTTTCATTTGATCCTTTATTTTGTTTTAATAGGGGGTAATTGTGGGTTTGTTTTTTAACCTGAAAGAGATGACTATCTCTGTGTAAAAAATGAACAACACCCACACTCAAACAACAGCAGGTCTCAGACATGGCCCTGGGGCTATATGGGGCTTTAGTCTATCCTCCATTTATTTTAAAAGTTATTTTGATTTTTACTATAAGACTTGAGGAAGAATTCTAATAAAAGGAGGCACTCAAAGCAATGAACAGAAGAAGTCTGGGACTAATTTCTTTTAAGTGTTTTAAAATTATTGAAAATTAATCAGATCATGAAAATTAAGGTGTGCACTTATGAAGATTTAGTTTAAGGAATAGTATTAATTTTGAAAGTGATAGTTTGTGTACCCAAGAAAATGAGTGCAAAAAGGGAAATGGAATAATTTTTTTATTAACTTTTAAAATATATAGGCCTACAGGTTAGGTATGATGGTGCACACCTTTAATCCCAGCGCTCAGGAGGCAGAGGTAGGGAGATTTTCATGAGTTCTAGGTATGTGTGGGCATTTTGGCTGCATGTGTGTCTGTGCACCATAGTCATGCAGTGCCCAAAGAAGTAAGATGTCAGATCTTTTGGAATTAGAATTACAAACACATTGTGAGTCACTGTGTGGGTGCTGGGATTCAAATTCAGGTCTTTGGAGAGAAGAGCCAATGCTCTTTACTACAAAGCCACCTCTCCAGCCTCAGATCCATTTATTTTGTAATAAAATGAGAGTTGGGCTTAGTGAGGTTGTGTAGAGGGAGCTGAGAGGGAACCTATTGCTTCCTTTCCCATCTTGTTTCATTCATACCCATAGTCTGTAAGTGGGGCTGAGCTGCTGATTAAACTGTGGGCCTAGGAGCCCCTGAACTCCTGTTGAGTTGTATGTAGGTACACCTGAATATCTGTGCTCAAACCAACAGTGCTCATTTATCCTGAATGTGCACCCAAGATACAAAACCCTCAAAGAGTGGGTAGGAATTGTACTATAGTGAGAGTCGTTATGGGTGTGAGACACACATGCCTGACACTTATGCAATATTGGTTAATAAAATAACTTATCTCAATGTGCTGGTTTGAAAAGGTATGCCCACACCCCTTCCCCAGACTCATGTGTTTGAAAGCTTGCCCCTAGGGAGTGGCACTATTAGGAACTGTGGTCTTGTTGGAGTAGGTGTGGCCTTGTTGGAGGAAGTGTGCCACTGTGGGGGCAGGCTTTGATGTCCCCTATGCTCAAGGTATTCCCAGTGTGACACAGAGTCTTCTTCTCCTGTGTGTGAATCAAGATGTAGAACTCTTAGCTCCTCCAGTCCCATGTCTGCCTGCATGCTGCCACGCTTCCTACCCTAATGATAATGGACTAAACCTCTGAAACTATAATTCAGCCCCAATTAAATGGTTTCCTTTATAAGACTTGCTGTGGTTATGGTGTCTCTTCACAGCAATGGAACCCTAAGACACCCAACTGTACGGTCACATTTCCCATGATGATGCACATAAACAAGGGCAGCTCCTGGGGCTCAGACCCTTCAAGCTTTCTTTCAGGAGTGCAAGGGCTCAGGATGCAGAACCAAGGATGCCACCCATTCTCCTTAATCTTCCCAAAGAGTAAGACTCCTAGTTCTACGGAGTGGGGGGAGGGGTGGTGGAGTGAAGGGTAATCCTCTTGGAATCTCATCTCTCTGAAGCATTTAGAGCTAGTGATGAGGGGAATGAGTTGTGGGGATTGGTCAACTTGAGGGTGAAGAGAACGCAAACCAGGTCCCTCCATCCCCAGCGTGGCCAACCAGTCTTATCCCACTCCTGCCGCATACAGATTCTGATGCAAGTATCAGATCATTTTAAGTAAGCACATATAGATAAAGGCTGAGACTAAGGCAAGTCAATGTTTGCTTGTTTTCAAGGACAAGCAATCAACCAGTCAGTCAGTCAGTCAGTCAGTCAGTCAGTCCAACCAATCAATCACCAATCAACCAACCAGTCAGTCAGTCAGTCAGTCAGTCAGTCAGTGTGTCTGTCTACCATCAGTTTTTAACTGCAGAATGGATAAAGAGTGGATGGTATTTACTCTTCAAAGTGATTCTGACCACTACTGGAATAAAGGCGTCACGTTCTCGTTTGAGAGGACTAAATCTACCTGCTTTCCGTGAGGGAAATTTCAATGACTACACTTCTAAAACAACTTTCTGCACAGATACAGCATAACAACTGAAGATTTCTTGCTCTAAAGCTAGAACTGATCCTGACAACGAACTCATATTCAAATTGCTGTACCAACCAAATAGGTGAAAAGTTTAGCCAAAGACTATAAGGTGAAAACAGACAAGAGACCTATGTGCATCTAAACTCTTGATTAATCCTTTAGGAAACTATCTTTATTTTTTTTTCAAGCTATACTTATTTTTGAATTTTTATGTTTATCTGTGTTTGGCCTGCATGTATGCATGTTCCCCATGTGTGTGTCTGGCCTGTATGTATGTGTGTGTGTGTCTCTGGTGCCAGTGGAGGTCAGAAGATGACTGGAAGATGAGCTTCTCAAGAGCCCAGAGTTTATTTATCAATACTCTCCCTGTACTGTGCCACAAGTAGAAATATGCTCCATCTTGAGCCTAGCTGGTGTGTGTGTGTGTGTGTGTGTGTGTGTGTGTGTGTGTGTGTGTGTTGTATATGTGGTGCATGTTTATGTGGTTCATACATGTGAATGTGTGGGTATGCACGCCTGTTCCTGTGCATCTGGAGGACACAACAGGACATTGATGTCTTTTTTTAAAATTTAATTTAATTTTTTTTTTTTTACTCCTCATTTTGCCTTGAGTCCGGGCCTCTATCTGAATTAGAACCTAACTGTTCTGACTGGGCTAGCTGGCCAGTGAGCTCTCTGGCTCCAGCTGACTCCCCGGCCCCTAACACTGGGGCTACAGGCATGTTTATCTGCCTTCAGCTTTTTATGTGTGTGCTGGAGATCTGAATTCATGTCCCCAGACTTGCACAGCAAGCACTCTTACCCACTCAGTCACTACCACAGGCCCAAGAACCCCATACAACTCAGTGTTTGACACAGGTCCTTTCATAATTAAGACTATCAGTGTCATAACTGCAAATCTAATAGACCTAGCTTTGTTGATTAATATCTTTTTTGCTTGTTGCCATTTGAGACATTTGGCAAATCATATGAATGGCTGAGAATGGATGATCTCTTTGGAAACACAGATCACATGGGTTCTTGAGTGCACAGGAGATCCTTTAACTATAGAGATCTTAATGAAGGGTGGGGTGACGGGTAAGACATCTGCAGCCCCATTCAGTGCCACACCCCATGGTTGACACAGCCTCACTTTTTGGCAGCACCCTGCAGCTGCTCTAGAGTCTCTCTGGGCCTTGTGAGAAGGAAATAAAGTGAAGCTATAAACCTTTATCACAATAGGATGCCGGCCACCTTGGAGCTTTCTGTGTAGCTCCATGTATAGCACTGCAGCCTATTTTCATGCTGTTGGTCCAAACATCAAGAGTTTGAACTTTGCCTAGCTAAACATCCCTATACTGTGGTTTGGAGCTGGTTTGTTTCCCAGTGGTTCACTTGCAAAGGCTTTGGCCTCAGTGCAGAGGTCAGCATTTTAAAAAGGTGGAATCTGCAGGAGGTGCTTAGAACTTTGAAGGCATGGCCTAGGAAATTATCCCAGGACATGACCTCTCTGGCTTCCTGAATTGCCATGCAAAGTCTTTTTCCTGTATGAAAGCTCACTATCGTGACATCTATGCTAAATCCATAATCCAAGGCTAGATACATAGGATATCAGATTTTCTCTTTACTTTTAGTCTTCAAAGCTATGAGCTAAATAATCCATTTTTAAATGAAGTTATCTAGATTCAGATGATATGTGGTTATGGTATTTAAAAATAAACTAATATACTCTTGGAAGAGAGCAACTGGGAACATCTATTCTGTATTAGGTCCATTTTTAAGAATATTCTTAGTTGTATGACTTTAAAAGAAAAAGGAGGAGGAGGAGGAAGAGAGGCAGGAGCCACCATTATGAGTTATATAGCAGAATAAAAAGACTAACGGTTGGAGACCAAAGATATCTGCAGCCCCATTCAGTGCCACACCCCAGGGGTCACATAGCCTCACTTTTTGGCAGCACCCCACAGCTGCTCTAGAGTCTCTCTGGGCCTTGTGAGAAGGAAATAAAGAGATTGATATTTCAGATCTCACAATTAAGAAATCACATGTGGTGGGTCTGTCTGCAATAGGAAAGTTATTGGACCATACAAATGCTGATATGTAAATTATCACATAGGATGGCTGAGAGAGATATCCAAAATAAGACCACATTGAAAAATCACTGAAGACCAAGACATAAATAAATTCACAGATGTGAGGATACCTGAGTTATGATAAAGAAGCCAGAAAGAAGCCTGAAAAAAAAGATAACATCTTTAACAAATGGTGCTGTTCAAACTGGAAGGCTGCATATAAAACTTCCAAATAGATGCATACTTATTACCCAGACAAAATTCAATTCCAAATGTATCAAAGACCTCAACATAAAACTAACTACATGAACGCAATAGAATAGAAAGTGGAGAATAGCCTTGAGTTCACTGGCACAGAAGACTTTCTGAATAGAACACCATTAGTACAAACACTAAGATCAACAATTAATAACAGGACCTCATGAAACTGAAAAGGATCTATAAGGCAAATGACACCATCATTTAGACAAAGTGGCAGCCTACAGAATAGGGGAATATTTTAGCAAATACACATTTGATAGAGAGCTAATATCCAAAATATACAAGGAATATAAAAAGACTTGACCTCAAGAAAACAAATAATTCAATTAAAAACAGGATACAGATCTAAACAGAAATTGTCAAAAAATAAAAAAAAGGAAATTTAAATGGTTAACCCTCTTTAATAAAAACAAACAAACAACAAAAGCCCAAACAAACAAAAAAGAAATGTGCAAGTTCTGTAGCCCATTTTTTGGTATGTTTTAAAAATTTTATATTTAATTAATTTATTCAGATTACAACTCAACTGTTATCCCATCACTTATATCCTCCCATTCTTCCCTCCTTCCCACTTTCACCCTATTCCCCTCCCCTAGGCCTATGACCAAGGGAGACCTCCTTCCCCATGTTATGGTCATAAGCTATCAAGTCTCATCTTGATAGCCTGCTTATTCTTTCTTTGAGTGTCACCAGGGCTCCCCACCAAGGGGAGGTCATCAAATATGGAGCACCAGAGTTCATGTCAGAATTAGTCCCTGCTCTCCACCCAACTGTGGAGAATGTCCTGTCCATTGGCTAGATCCGAATAGGGGTTCGATGTTTATTACTTGTAATGTCCTTGGTTAGTGCAATAGTTTGAACAGACCGCCCTGGGACTTGGTCCACCTGTTACGAGGTTCTTCTTGTAGGTTACTAAGATCCTCTGGATCCTTCTATTTCCCCATTTCCTATATTTCTCTTACCAAGTGTCTGTAGCCCATTTTTTAATTGGATTATTTGGGGGGGGTTTTGGTGTTTAATTTCTTGAGTTCTTTATATATTTTAGATATTAGCCTTTTGTCAGATGTAGGGTTGGTGAAGATCTTTTCCCAATCTGTAGGGTTGGTGAAGATCTTTTCCCAGTGTGCGTGTTTCTCATTTTGTTCTGTTTACAGTGTACTTTGCCTTTCAGAAGCTTTTCAGTTTCATGAGGTCCCATTTATTAACTGTTGTTCTTACAGCCTGAGCTGTTGGCGTTCTGTTCAGGAAGTTGTCTCCTGTGCCAACAAGTTCAAGGCTGTTCCACACTTTTTCTTCTAACAGATTTGGTGTGTCTGGTTTTATGTTAAGTAGAGAAGGTAAAGAAAAAGTGGGAGCAAGGAAGGGGATATGGGGAAAGATAGCTAAAATTAAGAGCCATTTGAATGATAGTATAAAAACACATTACAGTGGAAGTTTTGTAAATTATATACATTTATAAAAGGGATCTAAATGAAATTGCCAAATAAAGGGGGAGGTAGAGCTTCACGGGGCTTCTCTTGTCATGAAATGAAGCTTCTAGTACAAAGACTGGATTGTATCTAGTTGAGTTGTTAGCTGAAGGGATCCTATTGGAACCCTCAAACGATGCAGGCTGTTCCCAAGACTATAGGTTACTCTCCAAAAACTGACAGCAAGGCCTCCATTGCTGAAGACAACACCTAAACAACTACAACTCACCAGACATGGACAAGTTTAGCTGGTGCCTACACAGCCTTCACTCTTACGTGCTGGTGTCTTTGGTAAGGAAGGTACTCTGCATGCTACCAAAGGAGAAATGAAAGCACCAATTCCTATGATCTGTAGTGGTGTCCTGCCTACATGCCAGTGCAATGAGGGCACAAAGCTTGTGGGCATAACCAACTACTATCTGGTTTGATTTATGGCAAACCCCATGATATGGAATCCATATGCAACATTGCTCATGTGACCAAGAACCTGAAAGTAATAGGCCACAGGCCTAGGTAAAAACCCAAATATAGCCACCTTAAAAACAAAAACAAAAACAGTAAAATGACTCATAATGGCATTCTGCTATAGTTATAGTTCAGTGCCTGAAACACTTGGTCCTAAATGGGATGTCTTCAACAAAATCCCTCCTCACAGAGCTCAGGTAATCCTCTAGAGGAGGAGGCAGAAAGATTATTCTTTGTATATATGTTACAGATTCCAGGTTTAGAATTTTTTTTTTTAATGAGATTTCTGTGTGTGTGAATGAGTGGTTCTCTGTGTCTATATCTGTTTTCATGTGCTTTCTCTTATCTTCTTTTCCTTCTGTTCATTTCATCCAATTACAATGTATTTGCTTTATCTTATTACATTTTATTTTATTATTATCACTTAAAAATCTGTTTGTTTTCTAATGAGAGACATAAAGGAGGTGACTCCAGCTGGAAGTGGAGGTAGGAGGAATTGGGAAGAGTGGAGAGAGGGAGGGAAAAGCATAATAAGAATATATAACATGAGAAAAGAAGCTACTTGCAGTAAAAAGGAAAATAAGAAAATCATTGTTAAAATGGCCAATCTCGCATCTTTGAGTTCTTAGTATTCTCTAGGGTCTTTGCTAAGCGCCTCGTATACAATGACTTGCAACGTTCTCCCAAATGTCTTGACAGATAAGAAAACCCAGAGGAAGAGTAGCTGAGTCCCTTGTCCACAGCCATTCTCTAGTAGGTGAGAGTGAGGGTCAGATGTGATAGGATACAATAGCAGGTGCATTAAAGAGGTGACGTAGCTCCTCATCTTCTGAAACAGAGTGCTTGAACACAGGAAGTAGAGTGCATGAAAACGGGAAGTGGAGTGCATGAACACGGGAAGCAGAGTGCATGAACAGAGGAAGCAGAGTGCTTGAACACAGGAAGTAGAGTGCACGAACAGAGGAAGCAGAGTGCATGAACACAGGAAGTAGAGTGCATAACACAGGAAGCAGAGTGCATAACACAGGAAGCAGAGTGCATGAACACAGGAAGTAGAGTGCATGAAAACGGGAAGTAGAGTGCATGAACAAGGGAAGCAGAGTACATGAACAGAGAAAGCAGAGTGCATGAACACAGGAAGTAGAGCGCATGAACAGAGGAAGCAGAGTGCGTGAACACAGGAAGTGGAGTGCATGAACACAGGAAGCAGAGTGCATGAACACAGGAAGCAGAGTGCATGAACACAGGAGGCCGTTCTGCTTCTCATCTTTTCTCCAGTTTCCGTTTAGCTTCAGGTCGGGTAACTTAAAATTTTTCAAGAAGCCATTTGAATTTTCGAAATAAAGAATGTTTAGAACCATGAAACTACTTTTCCTAACATTTTTTTTTGCGAACATTTAATTCTATTATCACTATTTAAAAAAGAAAACAAAATCTACAGTAACACAATCAGTCTTCCATGGTAGAAAGGTGAATAAATGTAAGATGGAATGGGAAGGAACCTCAAACTAAATCCCCATCTGTCCTGCATGATTATGTCAAAATTGTCCCTGTTTTCAGTTTAAAAAAAAAAAAAAAGAACTATCAGATACTATGCTCTACTGTGAACCCATGTCATAACTCTGACTATAGCCTAGGAAAGAGGTATAGCTGTGGATGCCATTTTACAGATTTATAGCCAGCAATTAAAGAATTTGCAAAAAAAATTCCCAAGGAGAAGTTATAGGCTAGCTGGAGCAAGAGAGCTCAGATATAAATGCTGGCTCCCATACACCAAACTCTACTGCCCCTTGGAGATAGCCTTGGAGGTTATTTCATGGGAAATATATGACAGCATTGGAGATAACCACCCAGGCAGTGCAATCACTGGTGATCACGCCCAGATTTATGCTTCTCAGTTTCATTTTTATAACTACAAATTTCCTGTAAGTGTTCTTCCCATTCAGTTTCCATAAACTAATCTACTGCTTCATCAGACATTTGGGGGCACTTCTGTTCCTTGTGCCATTTTTAGTGGTTTTAACTTTTCAGAGGATAATTTATGAATACCCACTCGTACAAGGCATTGTCAGTCACTCTGAAAAATTTTAGTTAATGAAACTGAGGCCACCTGTGGAGATTTAAAAAAAAAGTATGTGCATTTGTTCAGTGACAATTTGAAACTGACTCTGGTCTTACATAACAAGAGTCATGAGCCAAATGCCAAAAAATACACAGGTAAGAAAAATCTCCATGGGAGGGAAGAGAAGAATGATCAATGTCAGAGGTCAACCATAAAATGACCCTTGAGGGATGCACAGAGCTATTCAGGAAGGGACAGTGACATTCAGGTGAAAAGAATGACACAGTGAAAGCTTGCAGCTATGAATGGTTAAATCTTGGTGTCTAGTGGATTAATTGCATCGTGGATGTTAACTAAAATATTTAGTCAGGAAGTACGCCTCTCAACTATCCAACAGATACCTATCATTTGGGCAATTACAAACACATACCAGAATAGCAGTTAAACTTTCCAACACAAGGAAATTCAGAAAGACCCTTCCGGTTACCATTTCTGCAATGGAAACGGCATGGGGATGAAGTGCCCATAGAAGAGGCCAGAACAGGGCATTGAATCGCCTGTACCCGGAGTTAGAGGTGATTATTAAGTGTTTTCATGGCTGCTAGGAACTGAAGTGGGGCCATCTGTAAGAACAGCAAGTGATCTTAACTGCTTGAGCTGTCTCTTTAGCCCAGTGTGCCACCATGATTTAAAGAATGGTTTAAAAAGAGCCACTAAGGTTGCTCACTCTTGCATCTTACTTCTGACCAGTGGAATGGAGTTCATCGGCACCAGTTCCCAGGTACCTTCTTCCTGAGGAGTAGAGAAAACTGTTAAGACTGAGGGATGTGATGAAGGAGACCCTTGTACTTCAGCATCATCCGTTATCACTTAACTTCTTCATCTACTGTGGATCCATTTTGTTTATTGTCTATTTAGTAAAGAGGACAGTCTTCAACTACACAGTCTGAAGATCTAGAGCAGTGGCTTTCAACCTGTGGATCGAGAACCCTTGGTCCAGTGGTCGAACAGGCCTTTCACAGGGGTCGTCTAAGACCATCAGAAAACACAGCTACTTACATTATGATTCACAAGAGTAGCACAATTACAGTTATGGCGTAGCAACAAAAGTAACTGTATGGTTGGGGTCACCACAACATGAGTGACTATATTAAAGGGTTGCAGCATTAGGAAGGTTGAGAGCCACTGTGCTAGAAAGAGGTAACTGATAGGAGGTCAGTTTTACAGAGATTCTGCAGTCTGTGCAGGTGCTTTGTGGAGCTGGGAGACAAGGAACAGAAGAGGAAAGAAGGAGGCTCAAGCCTTGAGTTTCTTCATAGGGCAGGGAGGCTGAGCCAAGAGGACAAATGCATGTTGTACTTCCTTCAAGGCAGGAGCAGTGCCGGGGAGAGGCAACAGTGGTGACGTGGTAAGTGGAAGCCGTGGGCAGTGATGTTACTTTAGAGTCTCAGGGTCTCCCAAGATCAGAATGTCAAAACAGGTGATGAAAGCCATCCAGGTAGAAAGACCATCTTACTCAAGAGTTAAAAGTAAGAACTGTGGGGAGGAGGTGTGCTGTGCGCTCCAACCGATGTCTCCACATCCTTCGAGATCTTCCAGAAGGACGGGACTCCAAGTGGAGAACATGCACACATATTATGTGTTAGGCCCCAGGCAAATTCTTTTGCTTGTGTGATTTAATGTCTAGACTGACAGGAATATACCACGCAAGGCACTGTGGTGCTCCCACTGTATGGCTGATATCTTGAAGGCTGCAATCCTCTAAGAGCAAGATATGCATACAAAAATGGATATGGGCCTAGGATGGTAAGTAGCTGGCAAGAAGGTACTTATTGAGAGTTAGTAGGGGAGGGATCGGAGAGGGTAACGAGTGGTAATCACAATACACTCCACATGTGTATACAATTGTTAAGTAATTTTAGAGGAAGATGCCGTTGTGATATAGAACTCCATGGAACCTGTGTCCTTCATGTATGCAGTGGGGTTTAGCCAGTAGAAGGATCTGAGTAACAGATCTGAGTAACGGAGGGTGTGGAGAGAGAGTGCAGAGATGCTGTGCCTCCTCCTTGGTTAGGCACGAGACGCTGAGCCTTTCTGGTGATGGCACCACCTTTTTATGGCTTCCTGCCCTTCCATGCTCTACAGACATTCTTAGTCATGAGACACAAGCTGTCTGACCAGCCCTAAATTAGCCCAGATCACACTTTGTGAAGAGGATCCTCATTATTAGATTTTCCAGCAAATTCAAACTTATTTGCTCCCCCACCCCCATGTACTCCTCCCTGGCACATGATGTGTAAAAACGAAGCACTGGCTATTTAGCTCTACAGTTTTTTTGTTGTTGTTGTTTTTTTGTTTGGTTGGTTTTTTTTAGTTGTTTAATAAGTATTTTTGAGTAACCACTGTGTGTAACACTCTGGGACTTTTATTTTATTAGATTTTGTTTTATTAATTAAATTTGTTCTTTTGAGTTTTATACATGTATAAAATACTTACGACTCTTTAAGTCAATTTTTAAAGCTAAAATTCTTATAATATCATTTAGCACTCTAAAGGGTACATTAATGCATTCACAGTGATGGGAAGGTATCAACTTTATCTAGAAAAGTATGCTTGCATCATCCTAGCAAGATGCCACACTTATGGAGTCACTGTTTTTGAAGAGCTCATCCCAGAATGTGTTTCTGAGAGCTTAGAAGTAAGCAAACCAAGTTGTAGGTTATGCTGTGGTTCCATGGGATAAATGCTTCAGCTGGCTTTGGAGGCTGCACGTCTGACTGGACTAAGACAAGGAGGAGGAAGTGACCTGGCACGTGACTGTACTTTCTTGGGTGGGGAGTGTTAAATTGGAGATGCCAATTAACTATCCAGGGGTGACTGAAGGAGGCAGCTGCTGGGCAAGTCAAAGCACATTGCTAAAGATAGAAACGCAGAGGCCTCTGCATTTAGGTGGTATTTAGAGCCTCGGGATGGAATGAAGTCAGAAATAGAGTTCATATGAAGAGCCAATAGCCCAAGGTTGGCCTTTAGCAGGCCGGCATTTAAGAGGATAACGGCGAAGGCAGTTTGGCTTTACAAGAAAAACATTATAGAAGCTTTAGCTCCACAAATTGTTAGTCTCACGGTGTATGGGTTTAAGATCTCAGCTGACATTTTTGTTAACTTACAAGTGCTCAGATTTTTTAAAAGGTAACAGGAAGGTAAAAGTATCCTCCCTCTCTCTCTCTCTCTCTCTCTCTCTCTCTCTCTCTCTCTCTCTCTCTCTCTCTCTCTGTGTGTTGTTGTGTGTGAGTATGGTGCTGTTAGGTATGTGGTATGTAAGTGTGTGCTGTTGTATTTGAGTCTATGTGTGTGAGTGTATACTGCTGGTGTGTGTGTGTGTGGTGTTGGTATGTGTGTGTGTGCATGTGTGTGTGGTATGAGTGTCTGCAGTGTGAATGTGTGTGTGTGGTATTGGTGTGTTATTTTGTTCGCATGTGATGTGTGTACTTGTTGGTGTGCCTGTGCCTGTGCCTGTGTGCATGCAGGTGCTCTCCTCACTACCTTTATTTTTTGAGGCAGGGACCCTCCCTGAAGCTATAGCTCAGGGATTAGGAGAAGCTGGACGGGTGACTGGCTCTCCCACCTGACTCTGCTCTCCCACACATTGGATTACAGGTAGCTCCCACACTGCCTGGCTTTTCCCAGGGGATCTTTGGATCTGAACTGAGGTCCTCATGCTTGTGAGGAAGGCACTTTTCTGACTGGGGCCATCTCCCCAGCCTGTAACTTCCTTTTATTGTGTACCACCACCCACCCCACCTGAGAAAAAAAAAAACACCCATCAGCAACTGAGTTGCAATTTTCATTGCAAAGCATCTGGTTTAGGCCATCAGTAGGTTGATTGAGGACAAAGAGATGTGAGTTAGAAGGTTGATCATTACGTAAGGTGCTCGGTGACTAGAAGCAGAACAAATGGGAGGAAGGGGTAAAAATCGGTTATTTTAGGCATTTTCGGAATCAAAGCAACATAAGCAGAGCGTGGCAAAGGATGCATAATGACGGGGCCGCTATTATGACTGGAATGTAAAGTGTAATAGGATTTTCAGAAAACAATTTAGGGAAAGTGACAATCTTGCTTATTTAAATGCCGTGTGACATTCAGCATTACTCCTCCAGCTAAATCACAAAATTGATAAAAATGACTTCCAGAGATATTGTTGAATATACAGAACACGTGTAATGCATTTATCTGTTGACTAACCCTCAGGTGAGTGGAAATGGTATTGTTTCCTGGGAATCAAAGGCAGCATTTACTGAGCCATTATGCTAAAAAGTAGAGCGTCCATGCTTTCTTTTCCAACCAAGCTTTTACGATGCTTCTATTTTGGACATTTTCTTTTTTTTTCTATATGAATACACAGACTATACAATAATTTCAATTTACAGTATAATTAATCATTACCAAATTTCAAATTCACAAAAAGTGCATGCTTTGGTATATATTTTAAAGCTTCCTAAGACAATAAGTTGTTATTTTCCCTCATATAACTTTAAATTTAACAGGATGCAAGTTTAAAATCTCCAGTCTAGGAAAAAAGAGATAATGTGAAAAAGAAATCCAGCCTCAAATATTCAGAGTGGCTAGGACAGACGGCCGTGATCGTTCTCGCTCAGCAGACACTCACAAGTCATTTTACAGAAGTCAACACACATGCTGCCTGCTAGTGTTATTACATTTGGCACACAGCATTGGTGTATTTTGATATCAACAAATATGTGGCCATGTGATAATTTTCATGCTTAGTAATGGTCTACTGAATGGACAATATTGTTGATTGATTGACAGAGAGGGGCGGGTCTTATGTGGCCTGGTAGGCATAGAACTGGCTACAGAGAACAGGCTGGCTACAAACTTGGAGCACTACCTGTTCCTGCCTCCTGAGTACTAGGTTAAAAGTTTGTACCAGTGGTCCATTTTAATCCAACAACATACTGACAGACATTTAAACTGTAATTTTTCTTACACCAATTCATACTATATCAACAATATGTTTTAACATTCTATGTTTAACTCAACTTCAAAGAAAACTGTTCTTAACATTACTGAGTTAAAAAAAAAAACCCTAAGTGACTGGGTAGAGATCATGGATAATTTAAAGAAACAAATTGCCAATGTGCTCCAAAAACATTATGACCATTCCACCCAGTACGACTTAGTGTGAGGTCTTCTCTAGGTGGAAAAGCAACTCTTTTGACCTTGGGGGTTCTCACTGCGCAGGTGCTGTCTCCTCCCCATAAGGCTCTGCTTCAGCTACCTGCGGGTGGTCCGCTGGACCCTCTCTTCCTAGGTGACTGCACTGGGAGAAAACATATTAAACTGAAGAACCGTGGAGCCACCAAACAGTTCAGAAAGCATCAGAATGGGTATTGATGTGCAAAACCATTAGTTTTTCCTTTCTTAATATTTTTGGGGGACTTTTGTCTACTGATATCTTGTGGAGAGCTGCGAGGTGCCGCGCCTTAACAAGGAGCAGGTTTCTGCCATCCCGATGGCGAGCGCTCTCTAAGATAAACAAGTCCTTATATGGCAAAAGGCTGTGCAAGGGTAACTGGTGATCTGATGACACGCAGTCCTGTTCTGACGCGGACCTATGAGGAGGTGGCACCTGGCATGAGCTGATTGGCCCTTGAGTTGTACTTAAGCTTGGCCCTTCCCTTCTTTGGGGCCATTCCCACTGAGCTTAATCCTGAGTAAAGATCTCGAGAAGAAGTCTGGTTGTTGGTGTCTTATTTCCACTGGACGGTGCGGCGCCGACAATATCTGTGCTAATATTTTTCACAGTGTTATTTAATTCATTTAATTTAATTTTCTACAAATACTCCTACTTTAAAAATTTTAGCAGGAAGTCTTTCTTTGCTATTTCCTGCTGACATGATTCTTCTTTTGGGTGTCCTGCTAAGATCAAGGTTCAACAAGTATAAATAAATAGTAAGGATACACAGGTTCTGGAGACAAGCAGCCACTGGGCATACACATGCACTGCTGTCAATGAGCATTAACCATTCACGGTGTCGTTAGTGAAGTCTTCTATCACTAGAGTTTAAGGGTGTAAAGCTTTGACCATTAGCTATTGTAGGCATAAGGCTTAGCTTGTGTTTGTAGGTTGAGGAGGGTATGGTTGAAAGCAGGATGGCATTTTCATCCACTGAGCTCTTGCCCATCAACCTTAAGGCTTCTAGTTCTTGCGTCCAGGCCCCCTCCTTTGTGAAGGACCAGTTTCCTCATCCTAACTGGTAATAGTAGAAACCCAAGATCTGGGATAAACTTAAACGGACTCTGGTCACAATGCCTACCTTTAAAAATCACAGGGAACGAACTGTTCCCACTCCCTCTGCTTATCTCAAGGCAGACAATGCCAATTCATCACGCCACTGCTGTCAGATTAATGTTGGTACCATATAGAAGGGATTCATGTCACTGCCCAGCTCAGCAACCATCTGCTCGCCTCCATCATCTGCAGCCTTGAGAACAAATGACAGATGAGAAACTGCCTAAAGGGCAAGTCTGTGGGATTTGCTGATCCACTGTCCATAGAACTCCTTACAATGCCAATAGGAGTAAATGAAATAACATTAAAATCAACCTCTCTCAGGGCCAAGAGAATACACATGCATGCGTGCATACACACACACACACACACACACACACACACACACACACACACACACTGTTCAATACAAATTATTAAGGATATATGAAGATTAAAAATATCGAGGGAGAGTGACACTTTCGTAAGGTATGTTTTCCATCAATGAAGAGCTCGTTATACCCATAATATTTCTCATCATATCATGCAGAATTAACATTAGATGGAAACATTTGTATTATTAATTTAAATTCTGAAAAATATCTTGCCAACATAGCTTCTGTGAACCATGATGCAGAGTACTTCTTTACTGCCATAGATGGAGAATAGGACCATTGTCCCAGGTAGATCAGAGATAGCGGTGGCTAAGGTAAAGTAATCAGGTAAAAATAAATAATAATAATGTGAATTCTATTTCAGGGAATTACAAAGCCATGAATGTAGAAACTGAGACACGTGAACACAGGTAGTAGCACTTGTTGATTCCTGGCATCCGGTGTCATGATGGAGTTGGTGGCGGTGAAGCAAAAGCAGCAGAAGTGCAGAAGGAAGAAGACTAGGACCTGGCCCAGTACTCAAGCTGGACTGATATTGTTGGAGAAAGAAATGGGATCTCTCAATGCCTGTTTGCATTCCTACAGTAGCGTCAAGGCATCTACAGAAGTGTTTGGATGCAGCCAGCCACACCAACTCTCACAGCAGGTGAGGTCTTGCCATGCAAGCAAAAGTGGATGGGTGAGCAGCCAGTAGACACCGACACGTCATCAATGGGCAAAACCTTTTTCAGCAAGCTAGAGATAGAGTGGACATGGAAGTGGTCAGTAGCTGAAGAGCAGGTGTAGTTAGGCAGCCTAAAGGGGAAACTGGAGTAGAGTCTCCATCAGATTGATCCGAGGATGGTCCACTGGTGATATGTTGCTTCCTCTGCCCTTAAGGAAGTTGTGTATTTACGTCCATGAGAGAGATGTAATCAAGTATCTGCAGTTTACCGGACATGAGATTTGTTCTATCAGCCTTGATGAGAGGAATGTCACTAACAGTGCCTCCCAGGAGAGAGAGTCTTAACAAAACAGAGGTAAGCATGGCTGAATGGCTGGTGTGTGATAACAGAAGCCCAGGCAATAACCTCACTCGTTAGAAAAAAAATGCATTCATATTATGACTTTAGCGCATAAAATGTTGGTGTTAAGTTGAAGTGGGCCAAGAAGGACCACATTTAATTGCTTGAAGCTGAAGACAATGTAATAGTTGTTATCTATTTATTACACAAGAAAGACAAATATAATGAGCTCTTGACCTTGTCAGAAAACTCCGTATCTTAGTGATGTTTTATAGAATATAGAACCCTGCTAGCTCAGAACTGGAAAATACTTACTTAAAATTAACTGAGACAACAGCTCATACTTTACAGTTATTAGTTATAAAGATGGCACATATAGAAATAACTGGATAATACCTCATAGATTTATTGCATTAGTTTTCATATGCTACATTTTTTTAGTGTGGGGATATTTTAAAGATAAGAGATGTAGACATTTATTCTTAAAGATAAAGCAGTAATTTATGATGTTTTCCAAAACAAGGCTACCATTTATAATATGGACCATCCTTTAAGTGTACAGATTTGACTGTGCATAATGTTGGCATCTGCAACACATGCAATTTAAATTATTTCACAAAGGGATAGACTCTTACAGTAAATATGTCCTTTAAAAACTATATGTTATATGCTAGCTTTTGTTCTGGCCAGAAGGTCCCTGGTCTGAGAACATGTCTAATTCACACCATGATGAAGAGTTTCTAGCATCTTAAAAATTACATATTTTTCTTGGAGAATTGATTTGTACTCCAAAATGGTGGGTTTTTTTGAAAACAAGAAAAAACAGACGGCATTAGTTTTGAAACAATGACACTGAATTTGTTTAATGCCTCTTACACTGAACATGGGGATAGTTAGTAGTGGTAAAGCACTTCTTATTTTCTTTGGATATCAGTCCCGTTTTTATTCTTTGTGAGAAATTTCTTGCAGTATTTACTGAGTTTTTGCCACCAGCAAAGGAAATCTGGACCAACGGTCTTAACATATAAGGATTTTTTTTAGAAGTAGATTCTTAAACTGATATTTAAAGCATTATTGAAACATGTTTACTACCAATGGGCTGAGACCCTATCCGTCAGTGGGCAGCCAGTGGACATAGGCAAGCTGCAGTAGAACCAAGCCATTCTCAGTGACCAGCCGGGGAACATAGTAGAAGTTATTAGCGGACCAGTCTGAGGTACAGCGAGGCAGCGTAAGGGGAACACTGGAGTAGAGTCTCCACTGGATTGATCTCAGGTGCTGTGCCTCAGGCCCTCTCTCTGGCACCCTAATCCAATGCTTCAGGACCTATATAGTGCTCAGTGCCCAGCACCCAAGATGCAAATGGCACATGGCCATACTGCCATCCTCAATCATCCTCGCCTGCCGCGTCCCTAATATTTAAGCTTTACTTAACAAAAGTATGGGGGTCTGTGCACATCATGTATATATTATGGATTCTCAGCATCACGATGCTCATGCAACAGCTTGACCTGTTCATGTCCCATCAGTGGAGGATGTGGGGACAGAGAGGGACCTTACCTGGTCCCTCTCCACCTTTGACCAGGGACTTAGTGGAGCGAAACTCTCTCTGTCCTGTCACCTCCTAGCAAACACTGAGAAGCTAGCCTCAATCTGTAGACAGCCAAACAAACGCACGTGCATGTAGTGACACAGTCTGGCAGCGTTTGCGGTCCCGAGTGCCTCCGTCTACTGATGAGATTAGACAGAACCTGTCTCTCCAGGCAGCCTAGAGACACAAGGCTGACAGAATCCACTACAGGCTAAGCATATGCCTAAGCTGACAACCTCAAACCCGAAATGTTCCTAAATATGAAAGTTTTGAGGGCTAGCAAGAGGCTCAGGTGGAAAATGAAGACTCCCAACTATTATGTGACAAGTTGTAATAAAAATGCAGGAGCACTGCACAGTTAGCCTAGTGTCACCAAGAGACCATAAGGCCCATTCCCAGGTACAAAATTATTACAAGGTGCATAAGGTTATCTTCAGACAGTGTGTAAGAAGGGAGCATGAAAGAGAAATGAATTCTATGCTTAGACTGCGTCCCATTTCAGCGATAATTCATAATGCGCATTGCATAACACATTCTTAAATATAAGGAAACCATCAATCAAAAGCACTTTTGTTTCCACACATTTCATAAAATTGATCGTCAACCTGTGGTGTATTCACACAGGAGGTTCTGGGCATGAAAACAACGTGGAGAACTGAGAGCTGTCTAGATTGGTCAAGTGGGCTGGGAGAGACTTGACTGAAGTGGCAGAAAAGCTCCTGGGTGAGACATTGATCCAGACAGCAACCAGCTACTAGGTTCCAGGAACAGTATGCAGTCTTGGATGTGGGGGCGGGGTCTGAAGGACTGGAACAGAGTCTGCCCCAGCCCAGCAAGGAGAAGCATGCGTCTCATCTCAGGGGAAGAGGCAGACATAGAAATTGTTGTTTCTGTCTTGCCTGGGGCCTTGGGAACACTCTTGAGGGAGTCCTACAATAGCCATGTTGCGAGAGGGCAGGCAGCAAGCCATCCTTTCCGGGTCACATAACAGCTTGCAGGTACAGCTCTCTGGGGGCTCGAGGATGATACTCATGGGGGACTCTGCCTGAAAAATGGCCGAAGAGACTGAAGCAGCCAGCAGAGCAGCAATGCACAGTGCTCTGGGGAGCAGTGACAATCTGGGGGAAAGGCCTGCAGATCTCTAGGAGCATTGCAGAGGATTTGTTAGGCTCAGGGGCAAAACCAAACCAAAACAAAACAAAAAACATGTAGAAACAAAGTCAAAAGACTTGGGCTAAATGTCCTTCAAACATAGAACTTCATCTTAAAAATGCATGATGAACCCAAGGTCACTGATTGTGTGTGTGTGTGTGTGTGTGTGTGTGTGTGTGTGTGTGTGTGTGTGTGTATGTGTTGTGCATAATTGCATATGTGTTTGCATGTCTACACAGGCATGTCTGAACATGCCTATATTTTGCAGACATGGTTGAAGGTATGTTTGAACCCTGTGTGTGCACCCCTGTGTGTGAGCACATGTGTGTGTGCCAGTCTGTGAAAGCAAGTGATTCACTCTCTTGGAGGACGGGAGATAACTGCTGCCTTAAAACATTTCTCTATTTCTTCTGAATTTCATATATGAGTATTGTATTTATATCAGCTTTTGCCTCTCGTTTTTCCTTCCAGCTCCTTCCATGTTGTCACCTGCTCCACATCCTCTCAAGATCATGCCTGTTGTTCTTCAGTTCTTGTTCCGTTCGCATACACGAATCTGCAAACGCAGCCCGCTGAGCACCTTCAGTATTACTCCTGTGTGTGTGTGTACTTAGAGCTGACCACTCAGGGCTAGATCCCTGATGAGACGGCGACTTGACTTTCCCTTCGTTGTTGTTGTTTTTTTTTTTTTTTTTTTTTAGCAGCACAGCTTTATTTTTGTTTTTGTTTTTTTTTCCTCCTTTATTAATTTGTTCTTGTTACATCTCAATGGTTATCCCATCCCTTGTATCCTCCCATTCTTCCCTCCCTCCCATTTTCCCCTTATTCCCCTCCCCCATGACTGTTCCTGAGAGGGATTACCTCCCCCTGTATATGTTCATAGGGTATCAAGTCTCTTCTTGGTAACTTGCTCTCCTTCCTCTGAGTGCCACCAGGTCTAATACCCTTTGTTGTTTTAAGCCGACGTGCTCTAAGCGCAACCTCTCTCCTCCCTCCTCCCTGTCCAAGTGGCTTTATTTCACCACAACCCACGGATGCCTCAAAGCTCTTAGTGTCACTGTTCTCCTCCAATCTTCAGTGGTATCATCTCTGAAGAAAACATATAGAAAAAGTAACTAATGAGAGATATATGGGGCAGGGGTGGGGTAGTTCCAGGGGGGTAGCTATGAGCCGGAATTCTTATAAATTCCATGTCACAGGACTTATGGTGGCCTAGTCCTTTTTTTTTTTTTTTTTTTTTTTAAATCTGAAAGGACTTTGTGTAGAGTTGGCTGTTACCATAGCAAACACCATTTCATCAAACCTAAATAACATGCAGCCCTAATGGAGATGGTAAGGGGAATGCCTTGGAGGTGAAAAGACTTAATACCTAGGGATGCATTGACTTGCTTTTCTGTTGCTATGATAAAATACCATAACCAAACTAACATGGCACCAGGCAGCCAACGAGATACTTCTACCAGTAAGTCCATACCTCCTAAACCTCCAGAACAGTATCAGCAACCAGGGACCAAGTGTTCAAATACCTGAGCCTATGGGCAACATTTCTCATTCCAACCACACAGAGGTTAACTGGCAAACACGAGACTGTTCTTTTTCCATTTACTGTTTGGCTTAACGAAGCTTTGTGCTTGCTGTGGGGTGGTTCCTCTTCAGAAACCACGCAGTTTCCCCCCCCTTTCAATCACATTAGATTCATTAGGTTCAACTTATAAATAACTTGGCATGCTCAATGTGAAGTTTTCCCCCTTGACAATAAGACTTCACATCTGTGTTTACACACTCCAATAACTAAGTTAATAGCAAAGACAGTTTTGCAGAAAGTTATTAAATTGATTAACTGCTCGAAGGGCCTAAATGAGCCACACTCGTCTCAGAGGCACAAATATGTGTTAAATACAAGTCCCTGCTTCCTGTTAATACAGGGAAGAATCAGGAGTTTCCTGGAGGCTACACGGAAGGTGAGGCATGCTAACATCATTCTGCTACAAACATCCTTAAGAAAGGGTAGATATGATCAGCTATACATGGCGATTACAGATCACAGAAAACACCCCTGGGGCCAAGGTCAATAGCCAAGAGAAAGAGAGGAAATCAGTTTACACTCAATAGTTATTTGGGAAAGCAACACTGAAGCTGAGAATTCACTATGTGTGCACACCTGTGTGCGCAGGCCAGTGGATTCCTGTCTTGGAGACTGGTGTACAGGAGAGGAATGGTGCCACTTTAACTCCAACCTGTGTCAGCTTTGTGCTCTTTCCTTCTCACTTTCTCATTCTTTCTTTTGGACATTGGAAAGAAATGTGAAGGATGCTTAGACCCAAACATCCGCTACATCAGGACAATAGAATTATGTAAAGCAAGGGAAAAACTAAAACAAAATAAAAGCAAAACAAAAATCCCAGCACCAGCACCAGCACTACCAAGCTGCTAGTTTACATGCCCAGGATCCTTTTCATTAATGTTTTCTGAATGTGTGGTGATTTGTATTTCACAGCCTTGTACATCTGGGGTCTTACTGCCTCTCATTCACTGCAAAAGGAAGGTTCTGAATCACACAAAAAGGAGAATGGGTAGTTCTTTACCATCTGGGGACACCATGCATGCACCTACCAGCTTGTGACATGAACCGTCAGGGAGTTTGTCAGTGCATTTGTGAAAGTGATTAATCGAGGACACCCAACTGGAATGCAGGCTAATTTCTGATTTCATTAAGCAACCGCACAGATGATGTGTGTGTATGTGTGCGTGTGTTCGTGTGTGCGTGTGCGTGTGCGTGTGCGTGTGTGTGTGTGTGTGTGTGTGTGTGTGTGTGTGTGTACATAGTGGGCACACCACCTGAAAATAAAACTGAACTCTTCAATTAAAATCCATTTGTTGCAAAAAATAATTCATCATAGACTGAAGGCAAGCAAAATGTAGGCCACGGGTGTATTCGTGTGAACTGAGTCAGAATTCACACCATCTTCTCATCACTCCCTCCACACAGAAGTACATAGAGATCACACTGGGGGTGGCACATATTGAAGAGAAAAATACCAGACTGAAACATGTGTCACTGGGCTTTTATAAAAGAAACAGGAACTGTCAGGCATGAGAAGGTTTCTACTTTCAGTGCCAGTGTATACATATATGTGGGTGCGTGTAAGCTTGCACGTGTTTACCAAGACAAGCAAACATTCCTGCCAAAGTATTTCATGGGGGTTGGTAGCGACATCCTTCTTGACTTGTGCTTTTTTTTCTACTATGACTACCTTAAAGTCAAGTGACCATCCTCAAACCCTTTCCACAAATTGCTTTCTTCGTGAAAACCTTTTGATTTTCCCACTGGAGATCGGGTTAGGGACACACACCTTTCTGTGGGCACTGGGAAGACATAAGCATTGCTAAAACAGTGTTAAGAGCTATTGAACTTAAAATTTACTTGTTAAATTATTATTGTTAGTGATGGATTTTTATTAATTTTGTAAATTTCCTTTCTGCTGATCATTTTCTTGCAAATAAACAAAAACAGTGAGCATGTGGCCATTTGACTCCCTATTTATCAGCTGTTGGACTCTCGCTATCTACGCTACTCTGAAAAACAAACAAACAAACAAACAAACAAACAAAAAAAGACTCTCAGTCTGACATTAGCCAGACTGCCCTTAGCAGCAGCCATCTGGAAGAGTCTGCAGATACCCTGAGACAAGCATGCAAAGATTCTCTCTGACTTCCTTGGCTCCTGATAGCAGAGTTTCTGCCAGGAGGACTCTCTAAACAGTTTGAACTAGACTTTCTGCAATCACACATTTTGATGAGCCATTTTTACTCTGGCCATTGGAGGAGCACTCCCCTTGGAGGGGAGACAACTACCACTGGTAGTGAGATTATGGCTTATCCAAAACACAAGCCTTCATGACAGTGGTTGGTCCAGAATCAAAAACGGTCCAAACAACAGCTGTGACTGGCTCAAATGCTCCTTATCCATGGATATGAACAGCCTGCTTAATTTACTCCATTGAGAGACACTCTCCGACTACCTTTTATTTGTAATCATATCTGGTCTGATAAAGCTTTATCTCAAGTGGTCTTGAGTTGAACAAGTGCTCGAGTCAGTTCAATACTGGTACCGGCTTGATCTTACAGGCTCGGGTACACCTCCCTACAACTTGGCAGCTGAAGATTCTGCGGGTGCTACCTGAGCCCAGATAGTGAGCTTCTATCAGTATTCTCACATCATGGGCCTTCCAAACAGCCCAGCATGCTGACCTGAGCTCCCCACCACTGGTCTTGGCCTGAGAGGTCCTAAGGCCTCAAAGGTGTCCAGCAGTTGGTGCCCCATCCCTGATACTCGGCATTGGGCTGTGGAACAGCCCTGTTTGCTGATAAGCAAGTTGTCTACAAAGACTTCAGATCCATCCACCAGAAGTGCCCACAGGCCCAAATTCACTTGGTGGTCTCGGTGTGGAGCTGCCAATCCCACCCAAGGCTCCTATTCTCCTGCTAGAATACCAACCAGTAGGATGACACTGCTGAACCTGACAGGCTTTTGCCCAATCCAATGCCCAGCTCCTGACCAGCCCTGCAGGGGCCTCAGCTCCCAAATGCTCTCCTGACAGAGGCAAGGGCCCGAATCATCCTGACATCAGTTCCTAACAACTGGAGTTGAGCATTAGGAAGAGAAGTAGAAGCAGAGAGAGGAAGAGGGATTCTGGAGAGCTGATAAAACACAGCAAGGAGCCAGAGAGGAGAGTCTACAAACCACAGTCACTGGAGATGCTCCAGAGAGGTGGCAAGTCTGTAGAGGCAAGGTCTGAAGGTCCCTGGCCTGAGAGACGTTTACACTGGCCTACCAAGGACCAAGGATGTTTTAAGTACAAAATTAGAGGGCAGCTCCTGCTGCTGCTTCCAGCCTATGGCTGCTACTTGCTACTGTCTGACACTGGGGCAAAGGCAAGTTACGAAAATGTAGAATGTAGCTCTTGGAGGAGTTTCTTGCCTACCCACCATGTATATCAGAGCCAAGCACAGAGTCCACAGCCAACTGGTGATGTTTCCTGCTCTAAGCTTCTCTATGCTTTTCTCTCTGTTCATGTTATAGAGAATGGATCCATTCCTCCATACCTGACCACCCTCCTTGAGGACAGAGTGACGTGTGGCTCGGACATACCTTGGAAAACAGCAAAGAAGGAGGATGACAAGAAGACCTAGAGTTTGACCGATTTCTCTGTTTCTTGAGTTCCTAAAATGCCATGCCTGTGCTAAGTAATTTCCCTGAGCATTTGCTTGAGGACATGCGACTGGAAGCCACCACTATGTAACGTCAACCATGCCGCCAGTGAGAGTGCAGCCCCCTGAAGGAGCAAGTCAACAAGCAAACCTAGCATCGAGTGAGCAAAACTGAAGTTTCCGTTATGTCAGACTGGTCTTGTCTTCTAAGATACAGCATTAAGGAAGTTTGTTCTGGATGCCTTCCTCTAAGTAGAGAGTGAAAACATCTGCTGGATAGGAAAGCAGGTGTTGGGCAACGGATATTGACACTGTATGCTTTGCCCCTCACCTCCAACATCCGGTGTGGATTTCTATGCTGTGTTTGTTAACACTAGTTAATGGGAATTTTTGTGTGTGTGTGATAATTGTAGAGCAAATAGAGTAAACTCTCAAATATAATTAGGGAAAAGTGTTTCTAATTAACTTGTAACTCCTGAGTTGCAAAGTAGACACGGGAATCAGTTACGCATTGTCAGCCCTAACGAGCACAAATGCACTGTACATTTGCAAGTTGGTGAGTCAATGAAAACCAAAAGTGCTCACCAGTGCTTTCCTGTGAGCCTTCCTAAGATTCCAGTGTGTCTGGCAAGGGCATGTAAGAGAATGTTCATCTTAGGTCTCCAGCAGGAGAGCATTTGGGAGCTGAGGCCGTGGCAGGGCTGGTCAGGAGCAAGCACTGGATTGAGCAAAAGTCCATCAGGTTCAAGCAGTCTCGTCGTCCTACTGGTTGGTATTCTAGCAGGACAATGTGAGCCTTGGGTGGGATCGACAGCTCCACACTGAGACCACCAAGTGAATTTGGGACTGTGGGCACTGATCTACTGGTGGGTGGACCAGAAGTCTATGTGGGCAACTTGCTTTTCAGCAAACAGGGCTGTTCCACAGCCCAGTGCTGAATATCATCAGGGATGGGGCACCAACTCCTGGACACTTTTGAGGCCTTAGGACCTCTCAGGCCAAGGCCTGTTGTGGGGTGCTCAGGTCAGCATCATGTGCTGTTTGGATGGATGGTGATGGTCACCTAATATTAGCTTATTGGCATAAAAGTATGTGTGTGTGAGACATATGTGCATGCATCAGATGTTGAGACTGGGTATCCTTCTCAATTGTTTCTAAAGCTTGATGATGCTTAGTTTTGAGAGAGGGCTTCCCACGGAGCTCAGATCTACCCAGCTGACTGCACTGGCGGGTCCTGCTTTTTTGCCTCCCTGGTGCTAGACTTAAAGCTTGCATTGCTTTGAATTTTGGGGGGTCTAAACTCCCTGCCCTTTTTTTTTGTGGGACAAAAATTGAGCCACCAGTCCAATCGTTACAACAGCTAGAACTCTACAGTGTTTCTTAGGTAAGTAAGCATAGATAACAGTAAGCCCGGCCCCCAACACCGTGCCGCCATTGATATTTGCTTACATGCTATGTCTTGCGTTACCGTTAATAACGAAGGGATGTAAGACTGACTTGTATAGATAGAAAAATATCAACAGTCTAATCTTACCACAACATAAACTATAGCTCTTGTAAAGCTGACATAAAATACCTTACCCTCTGGGGCACCGTCGTAGACATTGGTAGGAGAGACGTACTACTGGGAGTGGGAGTCACAAAGGGAGGAACATGAGACTGAAGACTGCAAAGGACTGAGCTGTGGCATCACTCTAAAACGCCCTTCAGACTCGAAGTATGAGAGAATCAAACTCCCCTCTACTTTAACACACAACCACATTCAGGCTTTATTTTCTCAAGCAGAGCTTCCCTGTCTATAATAAGCCCTCATACCTCTCTGATCTCAGGAAAACAGATCACTCAATTTTTCATGACAGCTCTTGCCACTTCATGGTGCTAGATCTATTGATTTGGTTCATTTTCTGTGTTTTTTTTTCCTAGCACCACACAAGATCTATGAAGACAGGTCTCTGGGTTTCAGCTTGAAAGCTCTAGCGGTGATTATGAGACGATTTTGAAATTCTACTTAGGGTATTCATATGCATATATAATTCTTAAAATATCAGAATATCTTCTTATTTGGCTCATTCCCAACCCCATCTTCCATCCGGGCCTCTACGAAGCCCTCACCACAATCCTGGATAGAGAGAAGGAATCTGTACCTGTGGCGAAGCTGCCCCATGGCCAGAAGGAAACTGGGATTTCCCTTCTTGTTACACCAAGCCTCTTGGCCTCACATCCATAGAGTGGGCACTCACTGGTGTGTTTAATGAGTAAGTGAGTGAGAATAACCTAAACACCGGCATCTCCCTCTAGGACAGAGTGTGAGCTGGGCAGGAGTCTGATGGTACACATCTCTCAACTAGATTAGACTCAGCTTGGTAGGGAGGAAACTGGACGTCAGAACAGTGATGAGGATGATAAGTTTTTGCCTCTTTGCATGCAGACTTCATTGGGCTGATCACTGTAGAGAGATGACTCTGAAATGGCCAAAATTACAGCAAAGAAGAGGCAATGTCTCTGTAATGAGTGTACTAATTAGAAGCTGGCTAGATGCCATGTGGTCCATAAGAGACCAGGCCAACACACTTAGTCTTCTGCGCCCTTCAGCAATCAACTGGAATTGATAATGGTCATGCATTAGTGAGGAAAGATTCCTCCCCAGGAAGTTTTCCTTTCTGTGAGTGGACCGTACCTAATACAATGCAAGCTTCTTCCAACCACTCTTGCACTCTTTCCCAGAATGTTCGAGGGGCTTTGCCAAGCCTCCTGTTAGCTTGTGTGGTAAGGTCAAGCTCTAGCCTTCTTCCTCTTATAAACGTAATCACAGGGGATTTGAGCTTCCTGGTCTGCATAAGAGATGTTTTCTCATTTGGTAGAGGAGGAAACAGAACCTTCCAGGCCCCACAGGAGGCTGCCCATGTCATGATGCATATGTCAACTATCTGACCTACTTTTCCTGTGAGAAAACACTTTGGCAAAAGCAATTAATGTAAGAAAGGGTTTCTAGTTTTGTTTTGTCTTACAGTTGCAGAGGCATACAGTCCACCATGGTAAGGAACACATGGCAGCAGGTAGCGAAGGTATGGTGTCAAGAGCAGGAAGTTGGCTAGTCACATTGCATCTACACTCAGGAAGCATGGAGCACGAACGCATGCTACTGTTCAACTTCCTTTGTCCAGGATTTTACTCAGAGAATAGTGCCACCCACAGTAGACAGTGGAAGAAAAGTGTGATTGAGGCTTCTATAAACTGTAACCTGAAAAACAGTGACCCGTGTATACAAATAAAGCTTTGCAGACACAGCCACCCCTAAGTATATCCTAAGCCACCCCTAAGTATATCCTGTGCTACCTTGCCAAGTATAGGTAGACTCAGCGATTCTAATGCTGCTCAAGGGTCTATAAGCTGAAAAGCTTTCTAGCTGCACCTATACAGAGTTGGCTAAGTCCTGTTCTGGAATCGGAAGGGATGTGTTGGAGTTGCATCCTTAGCAGATAGAGATTTAGCTGGGCCTTCCAGAGATCTGCCAAAGACTAGGGAAGAAAGGAAAACCAGGAGCAGGTCCCAGGACGGAGGTATGAGGAGCTCCTGAGTAAGCAGAAATTGGAAGTAGGAGGCACGGAGCACTGTACTGCGGCAGGTGCACACACCAGTGCTTCATCAGGAGAGGCTGACTTGAAGACTGTGTGGAGACAGCCGATCCAACTACAGACAGCAAACAACAGCAAACAGAAGAACACCAGCTGCTGGGCACTGGATGAAGAATTGCGTGTTGTTAACAAGCCACAGGAGATTGAGTGCTGCCAGCAGACAGTAAATACCCTCCTGCCCATGGCATCAGACACCTAAGGAAACTCCCAGAGACCCGGAGGGATGGCTCACAAAGTAAGGCCACTTGTGCAAGCACTAGGACTTGAGTTCAAATCCCCAGCACCCACATAAAAGCTGTGTGTGGTTGTACACAGGTCTATAACTCCAGCATTTAGAGAGGGAGGGGGGAATGCTGGAGCTTGCTAGAATCCAGCCGAGCTCCAGGTTCAGTGAGAGATTATTCTGTTTCAGGGAACAATGGTGGGGAGTGATAAAGTATGACAGCAGGTATCCATCCTCCTCTGACCTCCGGGCATGCTCGTGGTATACGCATATGTATCAAGGAAAAAAATAATCTTACCTCATGTGAGTCCTGAAACAGTGGGTTATACAGAGCTGTCTAAGTGGGATGACCTGAGTTGGTACTACACTTCCCAGAATCCCCTTCCCTGCCTGACTCCAGGTGATGCTATCCACAGAGAATGCTGCAGTTTGCCAAGTACTAGTGAGGCAGCAGCCAGGAGTTCTGAGGATCTCCAGCAGGGCACAGCCAACACTCTGGGTCTGCCTGCAGACCTGATTTTCACTGCTCTGCTGCTTCGCTTCCGGGTAGGAGGCAACATGTGGGACACAGATCTGTCTGCTCACACCACATCTCTTCTCAGCTTCCCCAGACCCTCCCACGTGAGTGCTCTGAAGCACCACACATGGCCAGAGCGCAGTCAGTGACTGGCAGCAGAGGCCGTCAGTTTGTCTTCCCGGGTCCTGGTTGGTTGTTGACCTCTCTCCTGCATTGTGGCCAGCTTTTCTCCCTGACTGCAGCTGCTGACCAGTGTCCCCTCCCAGCTCATCATCCGGCACAGATGCAAAGCCTTTCGCCAGCTCTGACTACAATGCCAGGTCTTATTCTGACAACGGTCCATCTTCCGTGCCATTTACAGGGTTTCTGCTCCACCCGTGAAACCACAGGTGATGAGGGGGCAGGTTGCCTCCACACCATATGCTGATATTTGCAAGGTGGCTTTAAACACAGCTGCCCTTTTTATAATAAACAACAGAGTGCAGACAAATTTACTTTAGATGGTAAATGCTTAACACTATAGTGAAATGCTTTATTTATTTTATGTGTATGTATGTTTCACTTGCATGTATGTACGTTGGTGTAGCACGTATGCACATTGCAGAAAGGGGCCAGAGGAAGGGGTCAGATCCTACCAGTCTAGAGATGGAGATGGATTTGAGCAACCGAGTGCTGTCAATCAACCTGTATCTTCTGGAAGAGCAGCCAGTACTCTTAACAACTGCTAAACTATTTCTCCAGCCCCCTAACACCACAATTAACCTAGGCAAATTTTCTCTTGATTAAATTTAAGTTTACTGATAATGGACTATCGAAGCCAAGTGAAACCAGACTTGGATTGTTTCTTCACCTGAAGTTCAAGGATGTCCTTCTGTCCAGATGCTTTAGGGAGCAAAATGACAACCCACCAAAGATGTTCTGATCTTAGCCTCTTAAGTCATGATTACACCCTCTTTCACTATGATCTAGAACACAAGAGATACTGGCTTTTTAAACTTTATGTTTTTGAACTTTAATGTCTTTGGATTTCAGCATGAAATAGGTTTTACCCTTTGATATTAATTTCTCCTTGGAAATCTGGTGTCTCTACGTTGTTGCCCTGTTCTTCTGGGACACAGTTATTCATTTTCATCTCTGCACTGTGATTTTCTCTTATGGTGGAAGCACTAATTCATTGTGCTGGACAACAGGGGTAGATGTGGTTTGGAATAAAAAATGAAATTGGGGTTTAATTTTGAATGCTGAGAACACGGTGGCTCTAAATTTGATTAAAAATCTTGTTCTTCTTTCCCATTCCAGTGCCCCTTGCTGGGATGTATGAACTGTCTGCCCAGAATTATAAGTGGACCTCTCCCTCAAAAGCCGTGAAGCCGGAAGAAAGGCCTTCATAATAAACTACGTAATTCCTACTTTTGAAGGAACCTCTGGGTGAGTATAGAAAACTGGGTAAAAAGAAAAGTGCCCTGGCCTGGGGATGTAGCTCAGTGGAGGCGTGCTCAGGGAGTGTGGCTTTAGTCCATGGCAACACTAAACAAATGTCCAAATGTTAGCAGCCCAGGAGCTGCTGGAGAAAATGTGTTTTTCCTTTCCAATGACCCTTTCTGTGCAAGCGTGGCTAATTAATTTTCTGCCCAGATGTCTCCTGAATTCACAAGCTCAATTAGATGCTCTGATTAGAGTAATACCTCGAACCTGGCTTCCACCAAGGAGAGGGATAACATTCACTAACAGTTATACTTCTTATCTGTCCAACTGTTTGGAGCTCAAGCAGGAAAGATGGCATTCATTGGGAATCTGATGGAGCTAGAAAGAGAATGGAAAGATCGAATCTAAAAGATGAGAAATCTCATTCCATGTTGCAACATGCAGACGGAGGGAGGTTAGTGGACTGGTGGGGCTGTGGGGTGAGCAAGTTTGTGTTGAGGTCTATACAGGGGCCTCTGTCCCAGTGACTGGCTGTCTTAGTAGGGCTTGCTGAGAGATTTTTCAAAGAAGGCAAGCATGTGGTACCCGGAAAGGCAATAGAAAATGACGAGCTGTGAAGGGCTCGTTCCTGCTTCGCCACAGCCAAGCAAGTGCCACAAACACTCACAGGCTACAATGTGGGCTAAAATTCAGTCCTGAAGAGAAGCTGACCTAACAAAGACACTTAAAGGTGCTTCGCCACAAAGCATACCCTAAGAAGTCCACCTTGAGCAAAAGTTCACCACACAGTTAAAACATTTCATTAGCACCTATGGAGCTGAACAATCCCCAGCTTCCTTCTCTTGCACAGGTTAGACACCCTAGGGTCATTGTCCAGCCAAAGTATGACTGCAAAACTGAAGAGAAAATCACCCCGAAACAGGAGACAGGACACCAGGGCAGAGTATGAGATTCTTCAATAGCATTATTAGTAAAACAAAGATAAAGGCCATGAAATGAAGAAAGGTATACGAGAATCCATGACACTGAGACGGAATCCTGCCCCTGAGGCTCCTCCTCCCTGAGGCTCCTCCTCCCTGACGCTCCTCCTCCCTGATGCTCCTCCTCCCTGAGGTTCACACAGAGAGTGAGGACAACAAGTGCCACAAATAACTGTTAGGCAGCAGAAATTGTTCAGAGATTACATAAGAGAAATGGCAAAGGTCTCCAAATTACATAAGAAGAGAAAAAAATAACTTGAGGGTCAAAATCTGACTAATTACATAGAGGATAGAGAAAAGTAGGCTACAGGAGTTAGGGTTTTTGTTTTTTTTTTTTTTTAAAGGTAGCATTTCAGCACTGGAGAAGGTCACTCTTTTAGAGTACAAGGAAGACTTTTAAAAGAAGCACACAGATAGATAAATCAGCACACACCTTCACAGAATCTTATAATACCAAAGATAAAATTAAATTTATAAAATATTCCCAGGAAAAATAATAACCTAAACTAAATTCCACATGCGGTATAGTTTGATTACATCTTCAACTTTAAAACTAATATTTTCTTCATTACATCTCTCAAATGCTCATTTTGGTGACTAGGTAAGGCAGTAAGACAGCAGGGAGGAGGGTACTCAGATCCAGGAGACAGATATTACAGGCTAGGATGTGTGTAATAGATCTGGGTACAAGACCCTCATGTTGCCACATGTGTGAGGTTTGGGATATGATGCAGGGAGTGGACAGGGAGAAGTCAGCAATCGCATAAATCATGGGCAAGTATTTAAAAGCAACAGTTGTACATGTTTTCTCCCATATGCAGGACTTAATGTGTGTGTGTGTATGTGTGTGCACCTTTAGGTTATAAAGCCAAGAAGGGTACAATGAGAAGGAAGAGAGAAAGCAGAGTAGGCGACAGCATACATAGTATGAAAGAAAAGGGAACTATTTATAGGGAAGAAATCAAGCAAAAAATAAAAAGTGAAGGTGGGCCTGGAGAGACGGCTCAGCAGTTAAGAGCTCTGGCTGCTCTTCCAAAGGACCCAGGTTCATTTCCCAGCCCTTGCACGGCAGCTCACAACTGTCTGTAACTTCAGTAGCAGGGGACGTGACACCGTCCCACAGATATACATTCAGACAAAACACCAACTAATATAAAACAAAACTAAATAAAAAAGAGCAGGGTGAAGGAATGAGCAACAGTGTGAGGTAGGATGAATCAGAATGAAGTATACATTCAACATGTTATATATGAAGATGCTGAAATGAAACCCATTGCTTTGTATGCTAACTTAAAAACCAATGATGAAAACAACGAAATCATTGGCAAGGTTGAGTCAGTGGCTGGTTTCCTTAATTAAAACAAAGGACCATTTGGGGACCCACAGGATAAACAGAATAAGTACCCCCTACTGTTGGAGAAGTGATGTTCCCAAGGACATTTGCTTTAGACCAATGTAAATCTTACGAAGTCTTATGCTCCAGTAATCACAGTTTTATTATGATTTGTGAAGCATTCTCAACACTTCAGTTGTGCACTTCAAAAGTGCATGTTGATTATTTCCACATTCAGAGAGAGAAAACTTTGCACGAGCCAAGCCCAAAGGACATGCAGCATTTCTAACTGGTTTGTTTGCTCCCAAGCACTGTGAGTAACAGGCAGCAGGAAATAACTTCAACTGGGGTTAAATACAACGCTGATCATTATCTCATCATAGTTACTGCATATGAGGAAAATCATGCATTCCCAGGCCTATTAGGCATTGACAAAATACACGCTGCCTGTGGGACGAGGCTTCGGAGTGAGCAGGCAAGTGTTTTCCTTCCTGCACATACGGGTGTCTGCTGTATGCAGAAACCTATATTTTTATCATTTTACTGTTGCTCAAAGTTTTCAAGGATTTATTACATAGGTCATTTTAGAACTGTAAGATGACTGCTTTATTTTAGCCTTTTAATGTTTGTAGTTTGGCTTCCTCAGTGTCTTTTTTTTAATTGGTGTATATAACTTGCACATGGTGATGCATTTCACGGGGACATTTTAATGCAAGTGTGTACAGCAGCTGACCATGTCATGCCCCGACTCTTTCCTCCCTCTCCTGCGAATTCCTTGAGTTTCTCTAGAGAGCTCATGTCTACTTCCCTGTCATATATACATATGAAATTTTATGTATCTTTTTAAGTTCTATGATCCACAAGTGACAGAAAAGGTGTTAATTTGCTTTATGGACCTGACAAAATTCCCTTCGTATGATAATCTCCAGTTGCATCCATTTTCTTGTGAATAACATGTTGTTCTTTACTGGTGAATACAATTCCATGGTGTGTGTGTGTGTGTGTGTGTGTGTGTGTGTGTGTGTGTGTGTGTGTGTGTGTATCTTTTTCTTTACTTCCTTCTCTACTGATGGACGCATAGGTTGATCCCAAGACTTAACAGCTAGATTTCATGAACATTCCTGTTTATAAAACATGTTAAAATCACTAAATTGTTTATCTTAAAATTCTGTGCATCTTAGTCTATAAATATATGGGAAATAACTCAAAAGAACTTCCTTCTACCTGTTCCTCCAACATTTCCCCACACATTATATTTTCATGTATGGGCTCAGAGGCAGAAGAATAAGCCCCTTAACTGAGGGGACCTCTTATAACGCATCATGTCATGAGTCCTCATTGAATTATGTATCCTGCCTCCTGGAGAACCGAAAGGCACAGTTTTACTGAGTTCATACATGGACACTTGACCTCATTTCCAAAAGGAGTTGTGGAGGAGGCTCCTCGGAACAAAGGAGATGGAGGAAGCATTTCTTACATTCCCCTCTACCCTCCAATAGACACTGACTTCTTCATGGCCTGTCTAATACGTTTATAAAATCTGACAGGCACATTTGTCGAGATGTGTCTTGACATGTTTTGCATTCAGTAATGCCCAGGCACTGGCCATTCAGAGCAGGGCTTCACCTTGGCAGTGAGTCCTAGATGGAGTGTTAGCTGGCTGGCATGACTTAGCAGAACACCTAACACCTGTACACTTTAAAGTGCTTGGATGATGAATGGAAGGGATGGGGTTCTTGGGTTCCCACAGGCAGGCCCACTACAAAGAGACCATTGGACTTGGGTAGAGACAAGTGTCTCAGAGGAAGAGAGTGAAAGACGATAGAGTATGAATGAAAAGGAGGGTCCCATGACCTTGAGGATAAACTGGGATAGCTGAACTAAAATATTGAATTCTTCAAGCTCTTCAGGGGCCAAGAGAATTGGCGCTTCAAAGCTCACTTTGCAGATGACCATAGTCCAGTGCTGAAGATGAAAATTTGTCTCTAAGGCTCTCTGAGATACATTTAATTCACTTCATTTTCCTTTTCCTCAGGTGGGCACGGGAGGTTGGCTTTAGTTCAACTTGTGCGAAATCTAAACAGAAGTCAGTTGAGTCTTATGGCCTTCCTGGTACCTCAAGTCTCTGCTATAGGGGAAACATAAAAGGCTTTGTGCTCCCAGCACCCATATCTCTGCACAAGCTTGTGGTTACAAGTGTTTTTTTTTCTCATTCTCTTCTGCAAGATGGTACAGTAGCCAAAGTACTGCCATTTAACAGCACCTACAATGCTAACTTGAGCTACAGTGAGAATATAATACCTTGCTTCTGGGAATGCAGAGAGCTTCTGCAAAGGTAGTGACTTCAATTTCTCATAATTGATTCACCAACTTTGCAAAGGCAGTGTTCCTTTCAGGAAGGGAAGTGAATGAAGCTTTGGCCAACTGTTGGGATATGCTTGTTTGATCTCCCCAGGAGAAGTGGAGTAAGAAGAGATTCCAGTCTGTATGCTAAGTACTACATTCTTCCCACAACCCAAGCTTCACCACAAGTGGAATCTTCTGGACCTTCTAAGGATTGGATGCTTTTCATATTTCTAAATGGAGATCACAGAGACACGTTCCCCATTGTTTGGGATCAAAACAGTGGTCTCCAAGACCTTCCAAAAGCAGTTGGGGATGCAACAGTTGCTCTCAACTTCTTTATAAACACCCCAAATGCCAGCAGCAGCTCATGGGCCATGCACTGGGCCTGTTGCATTTTTTTTCAATGTAAGTCATCAGCCATCTCAACCTTTCACGAAATTTCTTTGATAATGGGACAAATAGCATTGAGGTGGCTTCCAGATAACAGTTCTTTTTTGTTGTTGAAGACGCTACAAAGGTGACTAAATTCCAAATCTTCTCTAAGCATGAAATGTCAGTACTGCGTGTGCAGAAGATATTGGGCAAGACTTCCATTCTGCTGGCGTTGTGCGTCCAATAGCAGAATCGTTATGTACCAAGCATCTTGTTTCCAACACACACACACACACTGAGTCTTTCTTCCAGGCACTTCCAGCTTACACACACAACCCGTGAAAATAAAGATGGGCCTGCATAATCATAATGACAGGGACTATGTTAAATTATGTAACTCACATCAAAACAGTCTCGAAATCACAAAATGCTGATAATGACCACTTTACCTTGCCTGACCCATCTGAGTCTAGTGTGAAGCATTACTTTAATAACACTCTAACCTTTGCCAATAATTATTCCTACAAAACAACTCTCTACTTGTGGAAAAAATGATGAGGAAATAAAGCCAGCAAGCAAGCGAGGGTCAAGCAAGTAAGGGTTGCAGAAGAAGACAATGAAAGAAAAAAAAGAGAGAGAGCCAATTTGCATCTAGTTTAAACTTAGGCAAGGACGAGGAAGAGAGGGAACAACTACCTTGGTGGGAAAAAAAAACCCACAAGGAAATGAAGTGAAATCAGGAGTCTTGGCCAGCCCTGGGTTCCTACTTATAATTCTGTAGCTTGAGTTATGTATATTTTCGCGTACTTTAGCAGCACAGGTAACAGGGAAAGTTTAGGCTGGAGACAGAAGGTCAGTGCAGTGGTACAGAAGATAATTAAGAGATCTTTTGGAGAGTTGAATTTGCAATTCATTGTCAAATACTCGCTTATAGGGGTCCTTTAATGAACCAGAAGCCAAACATCACCTACAAGAGCAGTGAACATAATGAGAAAGAGGCGATGTCAGAACAGTCTGGAGCCCCATACTGGGGACACGTACGTCATTAGAGCTCCAGAAAGTTAAGCCCGCACACCTACAAAGCAAGGGATAAGAGCTAATGGCTAACATTTACTCTCCCTAATTATTCCTGGAAAGGCACAAGCTGAATCCTTTCAACGTTCTCAGTCCTTAAGCTGCCATTACTCTACCAGCTACCATTATTAAATCCTAAACCCAAAAGTTGCCTGAGTGTGGAAAGGCATTCAGGTCAACTTTCAAAAAAAAATTCTTTAACATTCGGTACTATAACCTTGGGACTTTGAGCACGCGTGGGGTATGTTACTCTATAGTTAACACCACACATACAGCGTGCCCCCAGCGTACTTACAAACCAGAACATATGGCTTACTGCCAATATCTCGAATGCCTTGTCCTTTTGCCAGCTATTCGAATGTTACTCTAATGGTGGCCTGTGGGTACTGTAAGACACTCAACGAGTTGTAAAGCAAATGAGAAAGATGGATGTAAGATCACAGGATTGTAGCGATAACTACATGAACTGGATCCTAGTAATTGAATATGATCAACCTATGTGTGTTACCTTTGATGGCATCTTACTCAGTCATTTGAAAATCCAAGTGGAGAATGACTATGTTATCAGCACCTGTGAGAGGCTCTGCGTGGCAATAATGTGTTCACACATTTGCTTCTGGCTCGGATGGACAATGAGCCAAGTACCCGGAGATAAAACAGTGTCATTAAGGAAGAAGTCTAACCTGTGACCAGCTCTCGGATCTCCAGGTCTGTGGTCTTGCGGAGGAGTCTCACCAGCGCTGGGATACCACCACAGTTTTTCAGGGCGATTTTGTTATCATCGTTGGCCTTTCCATACACCAGGTTCCTCAGAGCCCCACAGGCACTACGGTGGACTTCTGTCATCCGGTGATCCAGCAGGTCCACCAGGAGCTGTATCCCTCCTTGTCTCCTTATCTGAAAGAACAAGGGACACAGCTTTGGCCTCGGAGACTCAGGTTTCCACTGCCTGAACCCAAGCACTGTTTTCCTCCCAAAACCTGCTGCAGACAAGTGCACTGATCTGAACTAAGAATCAGGAAAAGGAAAGAAAACAACCAAGAGCTCCTCTTGGATTCCATAGCCTATAGTTGCTTCAGTATGCTACCCATGAGACACTGAATACATCACCAATAAGAGATCAGTGTACAACTGTAGAATCTTGGAAAGGTGATTTTTTTTTTAACTTCATACTGGGTGCCTTAGACTTTTCTTGAAAAAAATGTTACATGTTCTTGGAGTTAGAATGATTCCCATTTCTGAGACTTAACTAAATTTATTTCCGAGTTAAGGGGCAGCCATATTGATATAGAATACTGACAATGTTCTACATAACAGCAAATTACTGAAATCACATGAAAGGCACTGGCGCTAGGTGAGAATCTGACATAACTGACGCGGGGGTTTTGTCTCAGAAGCTGTGGGGGTGCAAGAAGGCCACTTGGAGTGGGAGCACAGCATGGGTGGCCATGGGGAACATGTCTTACTGCAGTCTTTGATTAACAACAGTGAAAACTGCATTTCACTTTAGTGTTCTATTTCTTCAAAGAAAACCATAACCTTCCAGAGAGGAATGCAAGAAACGTTTTTGTGATACATTTCCAGAGATATGCTCTTTTTGCTACTCACTGACATTGGGGGCAACTTAAATATTTACATTGAAAAGAGAACAAAGTGGCTAATTAATACATAGACTTTTCATGACATCGTCATCTGATCACTGCTGCATTTGTGTGAAGAAATCACCTGATTCACTCACAAGGACTTCTTTTTTTAAAAAAAGACTTCAGTGATACTAAGGATTGAAGGATTGACACCTCTACAACTTAATTTTCATATTCCAGAAAATGTATTCATGCTACAGATAGGCTAAGACATAAGGCTGCCTCCTGCCACTCTCTCAAGCTTGCTTAACCACACTGCTTCAAGTTGAAATCTGAGCACATCTCCTCCCCAACCCAGCATTCTGAGGTCCGAGGACTGGTCCAACTATGCTCTTTGTTTCACCAATATGTTTTTATCCCAAGTGTAAAGCCATGCTCACAGCAAATGCTCACACACAAGTGATGAATGCGTGAGGAGGATTGATTAATACATGACTTGCTACCATCAAGCTCTACAGCTTTGCTAAAACACCTCTTTTCAAAATTGAGTAATATGCCTGGTAAAGGAGAAAAAAAAAGGCCTTTTGTGAAGAGTCAAGGATGTATGTAGGGGTCTCAAGTGGCGTTTCCTACACCAGCTCACACATATAAGGAGGGCAGGCTTTGTGCACACAGGGTGGAACACTGATGGTTCATTAAAAGCCTAAAGCAAGTGTTTTCAGTCATCCACAAAATGCAAACATAAAGAGAAGAAAGCCTTACAGTGCTCACAGAACCCAAATTCTTTAATCTGGAAAGCATGCATGCTGGAGTGTCTTGTTTCTTGTGCCTCCCATGGGAAAAGCACCACTGAAGGCCTCTCAGGGCACAGCACTGCTGAGTGAATGCTGGGCTCCTTCCCTCACACTGTCTGCACAGCCTGTAGGCGGTTCTCAGGATTACTGAATTGATTTTTATAAAGAAACAATGGCACCAGAAACAAATGTCCCGCCTTAACAATTTTACTCTGGGCTTGTCTGGCAGCATTCAGGAGAGCTGCAAGTGTGACAGGAACTGAGGACATCTGTATTATAGGCCCAGCTACTCATTACCTCACCTCAGAAGGGTACTCCATGTGTACAGAAAGGGTGAAAGGAATGTCCCCCTCCCCGCCCAACACCCTTGCTTCTCTGTGTGTGTGTGCTCTGTGCTTTACAATTCTCTGGTTTCAAATAAAGAAGAAGCCATCAAGAAAGAAGAACTAAATCTAACCATATAGTGAACCTATCAGGCAGAGATATTAAAAGAGAGAGAAAGTCAGTCAATTTTAAAATTTTGTAACTATTTTAATTTGTGATCATATCCTTCATAAAGCAATATACAAAAATATTATTTCAACTCATTGTAAGAGAAAACAAATACATGCAGTGCAAACACCTAGTAATACAACATAAGATAGTCTTTTCTGTTTAACCCTAGTTAGTACCATATGCCCAAACCTACCATTAGACATTATGTCCAGCTTGGACAATAATCCTTTGCCTCTGTTATCTTTAGTCAGAGCATCTAAATGAAAAGCTTTTGTGCCCTTGAACCTGAGTTTGCTCTAACAAAATGACACTCTGTGACTGTCTGAATGAGAGTGTCCCCCATTGACTCATGTGTCTGAACACTTGGTCCCAGCTGGTGGCCTCATATAGGGACATTACAAAACCTTCAGCAGGAGTTTTGCTTCTCCCACTGAGAGCAGATTTTGAGAGTTTACAGTCATGCCTCACATTTCAGTGTGCTCCTCTTCCTACGGATGCTCACATGGTATTCTGTATCATAGTCACAGAGGGTGGGGCTGGGTGCCGTATTCCACCTCTCTTGCTACTCTATATGTTATTTTTTTGAGACATGATCTCTTACTGGACATGGAGTTCAGGGGTGCAGCCAGACTGGCTGGCCAGCAAGCCCCAAGAAGCTGTCCCAAGATCACAAATGCATAGCACTTTTTACGCTTGCGCTATGATCTGAACTCAAGTCCTCGGGCCTGCATAGCAAACACTTTACTCACTGAGGTATCGTGTCCCTCCCCCGCCAACTCTATCTGCATGCCTCTTTAAAAAGTCAAATCTTAAGACTTTAGTGTTTGGACTATTAAAATACAGACTATATGTTAGCTAATACGTAGTGTTTTACATAATACAACAACAAAATAGAATTCACTTGAAAAATATCTGTCACATTAGTCGTAAGTGAATTGATATTTATTATGGATTAAAGAATGGTATGTGGTGTGGCATGTTCTAGCTGGCTTGTTTTTGTAGTACTTGGTAGGTATTTCAAGTTCTTTTCTGTCTTCTCCTGCCTCCAAAAAATTTTTTTTAAAGAACTGAATCACATTCCCATTTCTGGATATATTACAGTGAATTTACTTGCTTGTCTATTAGACAGGCTGTTATTATATTGGGTGCTTCCAAGTTTTTGGAAATTATGTAACAAAGCCACCTAAACACATGTTCAATTTTGTGCGCACTCAACCTTTGAATTCCTCTGGGCAAATACAAGAGAATGATGGTTGGGTCTTATGAAAATAATCAGGTTTGCAAACGCAGCCAAACAGCCCTGCAGAGCAGCTGTGCCACTGTGCACAGGACCACGGCTTCCCACTGCTTCCTCCATGACTGCAGAGCATTTGAAGGTCTCAGCGCTTAGATTCTAGCCACTCTATAAGGGTGCAGTGGAATGACATTGTGGTCCCCCTCTTTTAAGATTTCCTGCACAAGTGAAGGTGGGTTTTTTTTTTTTTGCACCAATGCAAATGGTAGAATAAAATCAATATTGAAATGCCGATGGGCCAATCACAGTTTCATATAAATGGACTATATCTCTGAACATGATAGAATCAGAAAATGATCACAAAAGGTTTTATTCCTAACCCAGATAGCTAGTCTTAACATGTTTATTACATAGCTCTTTCATATATGGCTGACTTTGGTCAATGATTTCTATGATGATGTGTAATATCTATTTCTCTGGCTAGTTGGGATGTACTTGGGATGCAGGACACCAAGAATTAAAAAGATGGAGGAGGATGGCCTCCACTTCCAGTGATGACGTGTGAATTAGCCAAGGAAAGCAAAACTATGTCCTGTTGTCTGTCCTGTTGGGTTGCTGATGGACAGGATATTCTTTTGTTTGCTTTTTCTTTTTTCCTTTTTTTTTTTAAGGTGCCCAGGCTGGTCTTGAACTCAAGATCCCTTATGCTTCTGAATAGTGAGATTATGAAATTAAATCAGGGAAGCAATGGATGTTTCCAAAGAATCTGAATTAACATGTGTCCATGTACTTAGCTCTGAATAATAAGCAAGTTTACTTCATAAGGGCCAGAATGTGCTTTAGTTACATGGTAGATGCTATTTTGAAGAATTTGGAAAATAATCTATTTGCTCATTATCTCCCTCCAGTTATATGAAACAACTTGCTTCCATTGCCTAATAAATAAATCAAGATGAACTATATTTGTTTTTCAATTATGTCTCATAGATGGAACATTGTATGAGAAATTATAGTTCCTCAGAGTTCAAACTGTGGCTCCTTTGTACCTTCTAGAAATTTACTTGTCTATAAACATGGACAACATAGAAATACTTTGTAGGGTTGGTCACAAGATTAGATGAGATTTGTGAATTGCTTAACAAAGTGCTTAGTAAGTATTCTCTCTCCAGAAAACATTGCTGTCTTGAAGTCATGCACCAACTCTGGCTCCTGACAGTTTTTTTCCCACCTGCTTGTCCATGATGCTCCCTGAGCCTTGGGAGGATGGAGTGTGATACGGATGTGTCATTCGGACTAAGAACTCTGCAGTCTCTTATTCTCTGTCTCCCCACCTCTTTTGTTTTTGTTTCTCAAGACACAGTTTCTGTGTGTAGCCCTGGTTGTCCTAGAATTCACTCTGTAGACCAGGCTGGCCTCAAACTCAGAGATCTCCCTCCCTCTGCCTCCTGAGTGCTGGGATTAAAGGCGTGTGTTATTACTGCCTGCCTTATTACCAGTTCTATGTCTCTGTGTCAATAAATAATGACTACAAGAAGAAGCTTCTCTGATGAGGGCTGAGAGATGGCACTAATATACAGATCTAGTGACATGCTATTGTGACAGCATTCACAAGACCTGAGCCAGCTTCTGCCATGGAGCAAGGGGAGGCAGGTGTGAAGTCTCACCCATAGCTAAGGACCTATTGGCAATTGAAAGCTAAAGGGAGAGATAGCATCAGCTTTCTTTAAAGATATGACCCTGCTAGGTCAGACCACCATCGCCTATGGGATAATCCCATGCCCAGGAGTATTAGAACAGCGTTAAGTAGACTTGGTTATTTTTAAAAATTATTTCTAAAAACTGAAGACTCAAAGTGAGGTGGGTGGAGGTAGGTGTAGATCAGGAGAAGTTTGGAAAAGGATAATACTATTAAAATACATAAAATGCAAAACTTCCAAGGAAATAATAAAAAATATTTACAAAAAGATTATCTGTCAAGAAACTGTAACTGTAAAGCAACTTGTTAAAGGATATTATTATTTAACATTATCTGATCAATATGTAAATTAATTTACTACTAGAATAACACAACATGTAGTAGTCAGTGAAAAGAATGCAGTTCCTAGTAGTATCTTTATAAGGTGGTATTAGTGAAAATTAAAAATATTACCTAAATGCATTCAGAATCCCATCTGGTATGTGGCTAATGAGATCAATAGGGGTTTTATTGTTCTATTCCATTGTATTGATTGGTTTTGTTTCTCAAGACATGGTTGTCATTTAAGAAATAATTTTATATATACAAAAACGTCCAGTGAGATATTTTACTAGCTATATTTCCATCATAATGAAAAATGAATTAATATATGTTTTAAGGGGAGTATAATACTAATTTTTCTCGTCATGTAACTTAATAGATTTTCCTAAAGACATTTAAGTAATTTTGAGCAACCCTAGCTCTCTATATATTTAAGAAAAATATTTCCTGTAAAGAACTCATATTACTAAAAAGAGTACTCAAACTCCCATTCTCAGAGTAATTTTGGTTAAATAAAAAAAAAAAAAGACTAAAGGGAAGAACACTTTTCATTTCACTAACAAAGTAACTTCCAGTAAGTAGGTGAGAAACCAGCACCATAGCAACCAATAAGCACCAATAACCAATAAGAACTGAAATGGCGCAGAACGTCCTATCTTATACTGATTTCCCCAGGCACTACTCATGTGCCTTGGTGGCGGATACGCAGTTTCATCTCCACCTGCATCTGGCAAGCAATTGTTTTTTGCAGTGTGCATTTCTGCCTTGCCTACTCAGGGGATTGTTGGAAAGGAAATGACACGGCATAGAGGGGTGCTGACAGAGGAAACAATCCTATGGGCGTCTTAATATTTGTTATTCCTTTTCTTCTTTGCATATAGGCATTAACTCTAAAATTCCCTACAATCGAGAGAAAGCCCGTCATCTTGTACAGGTCCCAACACACCCTCCAACCCATCAACAAGCCCTTCCTTGGCTGGCACTGACATCAGATAAGACTGTCACAGAGGCTCTTCAGGAACATGTGACAAGAAGAACACCTTGGGAAAGAGACTCTGACACTTTTAATCCTTTTGCCCTACCTTTCATTTAAGGGAAGTGGCTGCTACTGCAGTACATATTAGTAAAGATTTCTGTCTATCACTGGCTAGAGAAAACCATTTCTCATGGGAACCTCTGAAATGATCTATTTTTACTGCTGTATTAACTTTCAAGTACACATCACCTCAGGGTCCCATCATTTATAGAGATAAAAGAAGAAAGCCCTGCATTTTGGACGGAGCATAAATCATTATCTTCCACATGGTGATACATTCATATAAGCTCAAACTAAGGCACCAGCCAAGGACAATACAGGCGGTAAACCTTAAACCTCTACCCAGATCTAGCCAATGGTCAGAACATTCTCCACAGTAGAGTGGAGAGTGGGATATGACTTTCTCACATACTCTGGTGCCTCACCTTTGACCATGTCCCCTGGAGGGGGAGACCTGGTGGCACTCAGAGGAAGGACAGCAGGTTACCAAGAAGAGACTTGATACCCTATGAGCATATATAGGGGAAGGTAATCCCCCTCATGAACAGTCATAGGGGAGGGGAATAAGGGGAAAATGGGAGGGAGGGAAGAATGGGAGGATACAAGGGATGGGATAACCATTGAGATGTAACAAGAATAAATTAATAAAGGAGAAAAAATTTATAAAAAAGATACTTAAAAGGCACAAAAGTAGCTGCAACACTACGAAGAAATCCCTCCCCCATCCACTACAGGTTTCTATCTACCATTTTCCCTCTTGCTGACGAGAACAGCCGTGATGGATTCTGATCAGTTATACTGTGTGAGAATGAGGTAAGGTTGCACGTGAGTGTATGAGCAGTTGGCTCCCTGCCAAGAAATAAACAGTGAGGCCTAGTGCTACGCAAGTCACCTTCCCGAGGGTGGGGATCTCTCATCCTCCATACAGTTCTCAACGATGAGAATAATTGAACCCTGAAGATTCTCTTGGCTTTGTTAGTGCAGTGAAGGAAGGGCATCGTTTAAAAAAAATACAAGAAGGAAACCAAGTTATTTTCCCAAATGTTACCTTCAGGGTGTGCCATGATAACATGTCTACATTCTTTGAGTGTCAAATAATTAACTAGACAAAATGCATAATATATATATATATATATATATATATATATAGTGTGTGTGTGTGTGTGTGTGTGTGTGTGTGTGGTGTATGCATATCTGGGTGCCCATAGGACCATCCATGTGTGTCATGGAAGCCAGAGATGCGCTCGGGTGTCCTGTTCTATCATTCTTTACTTGTTCCTTTGAGATAGGGTTTTTCATTGAACCTGGGGTTAGGCTAGGAGCTGGAAAACCCTTCTGTCTCATCCTCTACAGCTCTGGGATTAAGGCCACACTCAGCCTCTTGCATGAGTGCTAGGGATTCAAGCTGAAGTCCTCATAGTTGAGCAGCAGATGGTCTTACTTCCTGAGCCATCATCCCAATCATCGAAGTAGGAATGTATCAACAGCAAAAAAAAAAAAAAAAAAAAAAAAAAAAAAAAAAAACCTCTTCAGAGTGGGAATAGCTCAAGAGGCCAGAGGTATTTTCTGGGTTCTATTCATGACTTAGGAGAAGAAAAGCAGGAGCCCTAACAGTGAGAACAGGGTGGGTCATTAATGACTGGCAGATGATGGGTTTATTATATAACGCAGGACATTCTGTTATCCCACAATTATAGGCATATATACTCCCCATTTGGTCTTGCACGCATGTGCAGAACATGATAATGAGGATTTTGCCCTTGAGAGCTCACTTCAAGGACAGGTTTTCTCTCAATGCACTTGTGTTTAATATTGGTTTAAGTCTTCCTTACTTATCTCTCCTTTTTTTCCAGAAAATTCCTGACCCCAAGTGACCAGGGGTAAGGAGGTGCTGGTGTTGCCCTACCAGGGAGGACACACACTTTTCTCCATGGGGTGTAGCCTTGGCTCTGGCCTTTCCTTCAGCTCCTTTCCTTGAGCTTCTGTCTGGGCCTTAAGTTTGCCTCTGAGAACACTTGTTTAAAGGTTCTGTGTGTGAGCAGACCCTATAAACCTGAGCTACACCCATAGCAAACATAACTACTCCACATTTGCACAACACAAGAATCATTGTCACTTTAAATGAAAAATAGTGTAAGAATGCTGGTGACCAACCCTTAGCTGCGTCATGGATGAAATGGTCCATAGGACTGAAAAGAGTTGACGGAGAGAAGGAAGCCTACTGGAAGACAGATTCACAATTATCAAAATCAACTAAAACCCCTTTAGAAATTAGTTAGGGGATCCAGCTAAGGCTGGCATAAAAGACAGATGGCAGAGTCCAATACATACTCATCAATCATATCAGTAAACGTTAGTGAGAGAGAGATCAGGGAAATTACTGCCTGTGAACATGATGGACAAAATGCTTATAACATTATTTTAGATGAGGATGCTAAGGTTTGAATCTAGTTTGTGCTTCTAAAGCCCACATACTCCTGGGGCTCACCCACAGTGTGACCTTGGGATGGGATTGTGGTGAACTTACTTCTCTTTACTTAAATGTATCACAAATGATGTTGGTGATATTTATTTTAGTAAAGATATAAATGGTACTTATCTTTTAAAAAAAACAAGTGAACTTTCCATTTGCATTTAAGCTAGGAATGTTCTCCTCTCTAAGTGTGTGTTGCTGCTTCTTTTTCTACTATCATGAGGATAGACATTTTTTTGCTGACTGTTTTGGGGACACAAGCAACACTTGCACAGTGAAGGAGTTTTCACAGCCACTTAGGGTTGTTGGGTTATAGATTTTGCACATGTTCAACCACTTGATGTAGTCTGACAGGTGCCAGTTAATTTGCACTCTACTGCAGGCGAGCGAGAGCCACCCTATGCCATTCACATTTCAAAGTGCTTTTAATGTTCCCAATCTACTTTATACAAATGACATCAGGCTTAAGTTCTAATCATTCTCTTATTGGTGAGGATGAGTCTCCAAATAAACTCTTCTGACCATGTGGATGGAATTGGAGAGCTTTGTTAAGTAATACAAAGAAATACATTAGGAAATAGAACAACATGCCCAGATCATGGATGAAAAGAGTAGATATTGAAATGTCAATGTTCGCCAAAATGCATTTATAGTTTTAACAACATTTTGATCAAAATGGATTTTTCTGAACATAGCATAACTTTGATCTATAGCCTTAGAACATCATAAAATAAAGACCATTTCAATAAAGAGGACTGAAAGGGATTATTTTATCTCATGGATAAATATTGCATGACGTTTCAATAAATAAAACATTGGGGTATTGATGCCAGAGTCAAGACGGCTGAGGGATAGCTTAGAAAAAAAACTGGCTGCAGTTAGAACCTGCTGTGTGATAAAAGGCAACATCAAAATCCAATGTGGGAGGGTTGAGTTACATGACAGAAGGCTCATAGGGGAGGTGGTCATGTGTCATGTGTACCAAAGAGGAGCTATTCATACCAAATAAAGATAAAAATTAGTTGACATGAACGTAAAAATGATTTCAAAGACGAACAGGGAATCCTGAAAAATGCCACAAATATTATATAAAGAACATTTTCAAACAAGCATATTTGTCTGCAGACACAAGAAATTGCTCCAGTGTTTGAAGCATTGACCTTAGATGTGTGAATAAGATAGTGTAATACAACCTGCTAGAGGTTACGTCCTGGGCTGAGGAGACATCCCTCATCCGGCCTGTGGTCCAGATATCCACTCCTTTCTCTCTTTCCCTTCCTTCTCAGTCTCTCAGCAGCAATGTGGGGGAAGAGTGAGCAGGTCTGCATTTACAACTGACTCGAAGATTAAGTGTGGGCTCAAAGTGCTCTTCAAATTCCAATCTTAAGACGTTAGACATCGCCTTTGAGTCTAAACATTTATCCCTTTAACAACCGCTAACAGTCATTCATTTCTTCATTAGGAAAAGACAGACTTTCATGTGATTATGTATAGAGAACTGAATTTCACATGTGGTTTATCACGGGATGGGGTTCTGGGTATGCGCTGGTGTAATTTTTGAAGATCCAAATGCCAAAAGGTAGAGATACAACCTAATCACCTGAAAACTTCTGAACCAATCAGAGTCTAGGAAGCCCGCAATATTCTCGCCAAGCCGTTTTTACTTTTGTGAAGATCAGGCCGCTGCCCATTTGATTCATCTTTCTTTCTAGCCTTTTAGGGAGGGTTACAAGGTCTAGACTCTTCATTTATGGAGGTAACATGACTAGACAGGAACCAGAGACTAAGAACCCAGAAAAGAGGCAAATATAGTGAATAGTGGAAAATGGGGATGCTGGCAATCCTCTGGTCATCAGTTTGCAGTTTCACCTTACAGAAGATCAGGCGAATTGTAAGCACAGTTTAAGACCTGGGAACTGAGAACCAACGAGACAGCAGAACCAGGAGAGAGGGTGGGAGGGCCAGTGGCAGCAGATTGCCTGAGGATGGGGGAGATGTACAAACAGGTGATGAGGGTTCCTGAGATGAGAAAGGAGGCCACAGGGACTGAGGGATGGAAGGAGAGAAAAGTGGCTACAGTAGGAAGTGGTGTCAAGCTGCAGGGCTGGATCTGGGGACTTTGGTCACAACTGGGTGCTGGCTTTGAGAAAGTGAAAAGGAGCATTGCTCTAAAACACGACCTTACAAACCAGTGAATATGAATGAGGACAGACTGGGTACCAGGCAAAGCCACTAAGACCACCCCAGCGAAAGAAACCCAGCAGCTTCCATATGACTGGCAGGAAGATGACTGTACGGTGTCAAATTTCAGATCTGCTTGGTAGATAAGGTTCTAAGTATGTTGTCCGAGTCAAGGAAGAACTGTGGCAGACTATGATTTTTGGCTTTTTCATTTTTAATAAACAGGCATGCTGTTGATAATCATCACAGCCACACTTTCTGGTTGATTGACAGATGGCAAAGCACTTATGAGAGACACAGCCCTTCATTTAAATTTCATTGTGTTGACACAAAAGCATACACTAAAAAATTATTATTCTCTTGTCCATGCACAATGGAAAAATGGCATCTTTCAAAAGCATAATAGAGAAATCATTTGTGTCTCAGATAGCCCACAGTTATAACTGATGATAAACAGTAAAGACAAAGGAACGCATTCCACTGAGAGAGCAGCGGTGGATATTTAACAAAAATTCCCTTCACGTTTATTTTATTTTAAAATTACATATCATTTTTAAAAGTACTACTTCAAGTAAGATTTTCACTAAACCTCCTGAAATTTTATAGCATCCAAAATAGCCTTTATTATATGAATTACATGATTGAAAGGGTCCTCTTTTTATACATTTATTTATTTTTTCTTTCCTCATGCAGTTATGAACCATTCCACATATTCCAAAACCTATTCTTTTTTGTTGCAGTAATAACAAATATCCAGGGGACTAAATTATGGAGAGGGAGGATACTTATTAAATGTTTGACCAGGTCTGGAAGAATCCACAGTGAAGGTAGACACGGTATGGTAAAGGCCACTGGAAAGTTAACAGAGGCAACCAGTGTGCAATTAAACTCTAAAATGCTTAGGGTGCAGCAGGTCTACATTTCTGTTTTTTACATTTATTCTTGTGTGTATGGGAATGTGTGTATCTGTGTGGGTGCAGTGCGCTACTGCACATATACGGAGATCAGAGGACAACTTTCAGGTGTCAGCACTCTCCTATCGCCACATCAGCTCTAGGAGGTTGAACTTGGGCCTTCAGCCTTGCCAGAAACATCCTTTACCCATGAAGCGGCTGGCTCCAGAGAGCCACAGGTTTTTGGTGGGGTACACATGTGGTAGGTCTGAGGAGAGGGTCGGGCATTAGTGTTAGGTGACTGTATGTCTTCTTGATCTTCAAACTTCAACACTGTTATGTGACTGAGGATACTTTCCATTCTTAGTGGAGCAGAATTTAAGATTCTTGATAATTACAAAGAAAAAACAGAGACCCAAGTCAAACTGTATGATTACAGCTAGCACCCTTGGCCAGCGTCCCTTGTTCCTTACAGTCTGTGTGTTTACTGAGTGGCTTTAAGGACAAAGAGGCCTGAAAGGGTGGAGAAGAAGAGGCAGGTGGTGAGATCAGGGGCAGCTGCCTGAACACAACATTCCCTACACGTAGCTATGGAGGGCACTGGATACACAAACAAGACACTGGAATCCACAGGAGCATGGGAGTGTTGGACATGGCAGCACGTGAGGCAGAACCCCGGGCACCTAAGCAGACGATGTGGAGCAGCGGTGGAGGTTGTGGCTTCAGAGGCAACAATTTGTCTGGAAAGGCATCCCAACGATTCTAGTGGTTTCATTTTAGAATGTGTAAATGTGCGTCTTAGAGTCTATTTCATCCCCTTCCTTCACATCTGTGATTTTATAAATGCTAACACAAATGAGAGGGTTTTCACACATCTCAACAGTGTACACTATAATGGTTATTTTTAATTTGATAGTCCTGTTTCTGGAGCCCAGAAAGTAACAGTAGAGCCTATCGATGATTTTTCTCTGAGCTCTGCCACTAGATCTGGAGGGACAGCCTGCAGGGAATCCCAAAGCCTAAGCAACAGGGAAAACAGTGCCACCACCCAGAGTACCCTGGGGCTCTACCAGACTCAACCCACTGTGAATGGCTATGTTCAGAATCCATGCAGCAGATGCCATCCTTATTTCTTCCTGTTTTTCTTGAACACAAAGAAAGCTGTGATTGGAAATCACTCTGCAGCATGGTGTCTTTATGTTGGAGCCCTGAGTGGTGCTGCTCAGCAGATTCAGTGTTATTCACTTACTATTGTGTCCATCAACCCAAGCAGAACATTTACGTGACACTAGGATTTTGTCACTTTTTTTGATGCATCCATAACCTTTGAAATTAAAGAAAAAAATAAGTGCTAAGAAATCCCATCAAGCACACCAACACTATTATTTATTCCTTAAGGGAAAAAGAGGATTTGTTTGGCAGAATGTATGAAAGACTTCTTCAAGAGTCCTGAAGGCCTAGCAATTCTCTCAGCCATTTTAAAGTCAGTAGTACTAAATTACTATAATTCTACAACACATAAGCATTCACACACACACAGTGCGTGTGTGCATGTGCAAAAACACACAGTGATGGTTTGAATGAGAATGTCCCCCATAGGCTCAGATGTTTGGAAATTTGATTCCCAGCTGGTGGCGCTGTTTAGGTTTGTTTGGGAGGTGTGGCCTTGCTGGAGGAAGTGTGTCACCGGGGGGTGGGCTTTAGCATTTTAAAAATCATGCGGTATTCCAATTCACTCTCTGCTTCCTGCTTGAGGTTCATGATATGAGCTCTCATTTGTTCCTGTTGTCATGACTTACACCTGTGGCCATCATAAACTCTTATCTCTCTGGAACCATAAGGCCAAGTAAATTTTTCTTCTACAAATTGCCTTAGACATGGAATTTTATCACAGCAACAGAAAAGTAACACACACACACACGCACACGCACACGCACATGAACACATGTGTGTGTAGTATACATGTATACTATAATTATATAAAATTACAATATAGATAATGTATAATTTTAAAGAACAGATAGGCCTCTGCCTCTTCACCAAAGTGAGAGTGACATATTTTGCTTCAACTAAAAATACGAAACACTGATATTCTTTGTTCTTGTAACTCATCATTTGCAAGGTCAAAGGTTCTGCCTGAGGTGTGCAACTTTTTAATAGATAGACAGCCACCAAGGCTGAGAAACAATTATTTCTCTACACTGATAACTTCAGTTCAAACACTTTCCCTGTTGTTTACCAGATTAAACATCTGCAATCTGCATTATAAGTAATTAAATGCTCTGAATTTACCCTGCTTTCAGACTTCACCTCTTGATTCATGTAGTTGATCAAGAGCTCAGACTCTTTTTTTATATAATTTATTCAGATTACATCTCGATGATGATTGTTATCCCCTCACTTTATCTTCCTGTTCCCACCTTCCCTCTCTCTTTCACCCTATTCCCCTCCCCTAGACATGTTTAAGCTAGCAAGTTTACTACTTCTTTATTGAATTTCTAGTTAAGCATTTAAAGGAACAGGTTTTGTACAAGTGATGACCTGGCTTCTGTTTTTAATTCCTCAGAAAATTTCCAGTGCATTCTATGTGCTGGCATATGAAGTTTCTCTCCAAACTCAAAGGCAGGCAGTGAGAACACATCAGGTTTTTAGCTGGCTTACAGACCCTAAGAATAACTGACCAAGAAGAATGTTTTGGGTTGAGTTTTAAAGTATAGACACGTGGTAATTACAGTTGTTTTCCTTAAACACACATAATCAGACCTGCCAATCACTGCTGAGAATCCTGCACATCCCAGGTCAGACGGTCACCACCCCAGGGTCTGGCTCTGCCCACTCTACCCTGCCTTCTCTTGCCATCATCTCTTATTGAACACATTTGGCTTTTGTTGCTCTGGGGTTCTGGACACTGATGAGCATGCAGGCCTGAATGGCTTCTTTTCCATCAAAAGCCAGCATAGCTCCTGAGAAGACTATTCACTTGGAACTCCTTCTCTCTGCCTTAGCTCTCTGTCTCTAGGCCCTGTTATACTTCCCACTTATTTCTTGACTATTTCTTTTATGAACATCCTTGAAATTCTGCTTCCAACCAGGTCTAGGAGATACAAACACTGTGAAAATAGAAATATTACTGGAAATACTCAACTCAGTTCTTCAGGGACCAGAGGAATATCAGGCACTGAGCAGACATTCCATGCTCTTTTAAAGAATGAAGTGTCAACCTTTGAACTTGGATACTTTATAATAATCCCATTTTTCCAGTCCACCTTTTTGGAGAAGCAGGCATATCAGGCAAAGCAGTATTTATACAAAGACTTCAATGCCTAAGAAGCTATTTCAGAACTTTAGAATATTATACAAGCCTGAACATATAGACAGGAGCTCAGGGAAACATTTTGCATATGTAGAAAGCATTTTTCTTAGAACTCTTTTGGTTATGAAGCAACAGTAATTTCCCACAAGTAAATGCCACCACTGTGCTCCTCTACTATGTGCACCTGTGTCTTGTTTATAGAGGCTGGTGCTGAATATATTAGCTAATTATAGATATGCAGATGTCTTGTTTGCCATAATGTAAAAATATATAAAGTCATGTGAAATAGGTATCACTCAGACCTGTAGATGAATTCCAATTTCTATGAGGTGTGCCTGGATTATAAGGTAAAGAGACAGACAAAAGTCAGAACAATAAGGCAGATTATTCATAATGAAAAGTCTCCACATTCTGCTGTCACTCTTCTGGGTAGAAGACAGAATTATTAAAATAGAGAAATTTGCATTGCAAAACAAATTATCATCTATTGATTCATTTCTTAGAACATTCATTGCAGAAAAAAATTCTATCTTGAGCCAGAGAAACTGGCAGGAGGAAGGAAACATCAGTTTTGTTTTTTTCTGGAGAGTGTATTAAAAGCTCCAAGGGGTTTGTTAACGTGGACACACTTGCAAGGGTGGAGAGTGGCAAGTTTGAATGTGAAGATCAAGGAAACTGTGATTGTTCACTCAAGTATTTGGAAGGGGATTTTTCATAATAACAGTTGGTGTTTCTGATCAATGCAATTAATGCTGAAGACCATGAGGTCACCAAGAAGGAAAGGACTGATGCCCATATCCTAGTCAGGGAGTCCTCAACTTTATCTGAGGAAAGGCAATTGCATAGAGCAAGGCAACAGGACATTTTCTTCCTGAGGCATGGTTTCCCAGGGCTCTTCTGAGAGACACATTTCTTTGCTTAAGAGGCCGCAGTACTAACAGCAATGCCTCCTACTCCTCGTAACACAAGACAGCCATATGGTCTGACTTCTGGCATCTGTGAGTATCTTACTTGACAATGGCAAGTTCACATTATAGATGGAATGAGGTAGCTGATAAGCTGACCTCAAAATAAAGACTTACACTAGATGCTCTGATGGGCCCAACAGAATCTCAAAGCTCCTTCTAATGTGATAGAGGAAGATAAACTATTTTGAATCAAGGAGATGACGATGTGAGGAAGATTCTACTAAAGATTGCTCGCTTGGAAGATTGAAGGGGGTCATGATCCAATGGAAACCACTCCTTCTCCAAGGTTGTGATGAGAGCGGGAACTGCCTCTGACATGAACTCTGGTACCCCCAATTTGATCACCCCTCCCTTGATGGGGAGGCCCAGAGGCACACAGAAGAAGGGGAAGCAGGCCATCCGGATGAGACCTGATATGATGTGACCATATGGTGGGGGAGGAGGTCCCCTTCTGTCACAGGTCTAGGGGAGGGGAATAGGGTGAAAGAGGGAGGGAGGGCAAATGAGAAGATACAAGCAAGGGGATTGCAATCAGGGTGTAATCTGAATAACTTATAATAATAATTTTTAAAAGAAGTTAAAAAAAGAAGGAAAAAATAGAAAGAGAAGCAAATAGCTTCTACGACAGCAATTTTGAAAAGCAACACAAATCCTTCTTGTTACACAGTTTCAGCTTAGAGAGGCAGATTTTGTATGTCAGTATTCCAGAGGTTTAAGTTGACAACGTTATTTAATACAAAGCAGCTAGATTTGTGGTAATTTGTTATAGCAGCAGCAGGAAACTAATACTCAGGGCTGTGGTCAAGCCCCGGGTTGTGCTCTCATGAGCAGAACTTGTGCCTTCAGTAGATAACAAAGCAGCTCTTTTATCTGCACATGTGTGGACAGCAGGAGGCTGCTCTGCCCTCTTGTTCTGCCATCCAACTTCCTGTCTCCATTGTGGTGACCTGTACATCATCTTCCCATGTTCCTATCACCAGGACTCTTTGGGCAACTAGAGGAAGTAATCTGAAAATGACATGGATGAACCTAGGTCTGAGAGAAACAAGACAAATGATTATCTGCTCTGCATGAAGAAGTACCAAGGGCAAGGAGTTCATTGCTTGATTTACGGCCATTCTATTGGCCAATGGCCAGAGTTGATGACTCTGTTTTCAGGTGATCTCAATGAGGAGAGGTAGAAAGCCTTGCCAAGAGGGTTGCACAAGAGATGGATGACCCTGCTTCACAGGGGTATCTCTGCAGACAGTTCACGCAGAGGAATACAGACTGGACACAGAAGATGTTTTCTGGTGTTTGGATTTTTGTCTTTTGTTCTGTTGTCATTAGGACAGCAGGAGAGAAAGAGGTGGCTCTTAAAATAGGTAATATTTTTTTCCTGGTGCTCTCACTTATAAGTCTCATCATCATTTTGATAAATAATGGTAGATTGGAGCAGGCTCTGAGCTCTGTACATTTTTCTACCCAGCTCAGCTTATCATTCAATCACACTCTTTCCAGTCCTTCACCCTCCTCTTTTGTAATCACAATGCCGTCAAAACCACATCTTGGGGTATATAGTAAACTCGGGTCCTGCCACAGAATGTTTTGACTAGGAGTAAGGTACTCAGTATATCTTCTGTGAAAACCATTACAATAGATTGCATGTATCTGAGATAAAAACGAATTTGAGATTGGCTTTTTCTCAGGCATAGATTTAAAAAAAAAAGAAAAGAAAAAGAAAGCAAGAAAGCAGGATTCCAGATTGTAATGGCCCTGTAAACCTTTGATACCTATCGAGCCTCTTTATTGGCTTGAACTTCATTGGCTCTGGTGCTGCCAGAGCCATGGGAGCTCTCCTCTATTCAGAAGTTAATAATCTATAAAGCTGACTCAGAACGGCTGGCTGACTGCTCTAGTCCAACAGGTCATTTGTGTTAAGAAGTCTTGGGAGCCAGGGGGATCAGCTCTGCTGCCCCCTCTGTGAGCAGAGATGTTGCTAGAATCTTCCAGAACATGTGTGCTGTTTTCGTTTCACGATTGCTGCCAGATCTAGCCAATGGTCAGAACATTCTCTACAGTAGAGTGGAGAGTGGGTTATGACTTTCTCACATACTCTGGTGCCTTACATTTGACCATGTCCCCTGGAGGGGGAGACCTGGTGGCACTCAGAGGAAGGACAGCAGGTTACCAAGAAGAGACTTGATACCCTATGAGCATATACAGGGGGAGGTAATCCCCCTCAGGAACAGTCATAGGGAAGGGGAATGAGGGGAAAATGGGAGGGAGGGAAGAATGGGAGGATACAAGGGATGGGATAACCATTGAGATGTAACAAGAATAAATTAATAAAAAAAAAAAAGAAAAAAAAGATTGCTGGGTGTTGGCTGTCAAGTGTTTCATAGTTAGTGTGAATAACTGGCTTATACTACTGACTTTCCTTCCTTCCTTCCTTCCTTCCTTCCTTCCTTCCTTCCTTCCTTTTCTTCCTTCTTCCTTTCCTTCCTTATTTTTTTTTTTCTTTCCCAGTCTTCCTCTCCTTTAAGGGGCCTGGGCAGTTGTATAACAAAAGCAAAAAATAACAATGACTTTCCTCTTTATTTCTTTAGCAGGTATTTATTGAACTATTGCCAGATTACAAAAGTATGGACTAATTCTGTCTTCCTTCTGTCATTTAAAATGTAAACAGAGCCTACATGAAGTTTCAATAAGCTTTGTTACTGACAAATAACTGATAATTGAATGTCCTCTATATAGCCTCAGGATAAAACACAGTTAAGTAGTTTTAATAATCAAGGACCCAAGCATTGAGTGTCTAAAATACTTGGATATTTACTTGTAAATCATAATTATGAATATTTACTTTCATTTTCCAATGATTTATTATTTTTATTTCATGTGTATGGGCGTTTTGTTTGCATGTATGTCTATGCCCTGTGTGTATGCACTGCCTGGGGCGGGGGCGGAAGAGGGTATTGGGTTCTCTAGAGTTGGAGTTAAGAATAGGTGGTTCCTATGTGGGCTGGAACCATGAACCTGGTGTTTTGTAAGAGCAATGCATGCTCTTAACTGCTGAGCGAACTCTCTAGCTGCACTCAATATGAATTTAACTTTCGGGTAAAGCTGGGTCTTTATTTTGAAGCTTACTTCTAATAAAAGCATTGTCACCACTATAATGTTTTTTCATTATTGAAGAATCCTCCTTGCATTCTCGAACAGCCGTCCAGTTCTTTCAAAGAGTATCCAAGTACGATTACAAGATGAAGCCCAGATGTTAACACAAGGCCCAATTCTCACCTTGGCCTGCCTCTTGCCAACAGTCCCCAGATATCTACACATAAAAACAAAGGAGAATTCTGTGAAGGTGATCTTGGGCATAGTCAGGACTTCTTAAGCACAAAAACTTCAACTTCCAAACAACTTGTGGGGTGCGGTCCCATGGGCTGTACATCTGAGTGTGGCAGTCACGTGCCCTTGAGAAGCAGGAGAGTCTCAAATGCTCAACATCCAACGAATAGTTTAAATCTTGTGTGTGGTAAGTTCAAGGAGTCCCTGGGCTGCACTGCCCAGCTTCCCAGAGCACATACACAGAACTTCACAGTGCACGTGTTGTCATGCCAACCTGTGCCAGCAAGTACTGCGCTAGCACTACAGCTCAGAACTGAGGCCACAATACCTCAGGAATCACAGTGCTTTTGCACACGTGCACAGTCTCCTGCTCGTATGGAAGCACTACGGTTCAATCATGGAAAACAAAGAGCTTTAGTATTTTCCTAGTATTGTTCCTTAGCAAGTGAGTACCAGATTGACATATCTTTGAACAGCGTTGTGCTGGAAAGATTGAATTTTAAATTGATGTCTGAGTTGGGCTTAGGATAGAACTTTCAGCGATTTCTGAAATGGTTCTGAGCACATCTGCATCACTTATGCACACGTATTCACACAAAGAGGTGATCTCACCAAGGAAAACTATAAAATCAAAAGATGATCAATTCTGAAAAACTTAAGCTATGTGTTGTTCATGCTATATTATTAAATATTCCGCTAAGATTTGTTTGTGTAAAAACAAATAAGCTCATCTGGCTCACTGGTATGCAAGTTTGTTAGCGTCATACGCCTATAAAAGAATCGTTTTTAAGTAAATGACTTTCTGTCACTAAATATTTTATGTAGACCTATTTTATATATTCCATACTGTGGGACATGTGAAAAAATTTTCACGTGGAAAGGAATCATGGGTGGGAGATGCTAAGAAGTCCCATCTACAGGGCCCTTCTTTCCAGGGTCCAAGACAAGAAGGAATCATTTTCTGAGGTATCGTATCTCCACAACATAAGAGAAAAAGGACATGTGAGCATTTATAAAAGAAAGGCTGTATTCTTGGTTACGTTTCCTAACAAGATGATAAAAATCCCTAAAATATTATCCACATTGAAGGTGTGTTTGTGTTGCACATGAAAGAAGGAATAGTTGGCAGATGACAGTGCCTATCCTGCAGGGCAAGAACGTGAGACCTGGATGATGAGTGAGGGACAGCCAAGACTTCAGCTAACCTAGGTAGAATTAAATGTAATGTAAGGATCTGGCATTCATTGCCCCTTTTCTTCCTTTTGTTCTTCATGAACTCACCCAGTCCTACAGATAATGACTCTACCACCATGTTCTTCCTCATCTGTCTTCATGGTGTTGAAGCCCCTGCTCTAGGGTACAGATTATGTCACCCATGGTTGGTAGCTTGTCCTCATTCCAATCCAAAACCCATGAAGACATGATGTGGAGGTTAAGTGCTGAAGGTATTCTCAGAATTCTTACTAGAACAATCACTGCTCCTCCTTACAACTGCACATATAATAACTATTATAGTACTATTTACTTTCAATTAGATTTCAAGGGTCAATTTGGCTTAACAAGGCTCTGGTGAGCTCTACTGGGAAGCTTGTCTCTTCGTATACCATATACCTGCATACATCATTCATTCATAAAATTCTAATTTTTTCTAAACAGTTATTGAAATTAAAATTAGCCTTGCTCAGATCCTTGGAGAATATAGAAACATCTTATGTGTGCATCCACAGTGCACAGTTTCAGAGAAACCGAACACTTCCAAGAGGGCTCAGGAGGAACCAGGGAACAAGGTACTTCTGCACTGGCAGTGTTAATGGGATGAGGGGTCTGTGCGCTCTGATTTAGAATGAGACGAGGCAATAACGCTGGCAAATTTGGGAGAGTATTTGGGACTCAAGAGTGAGGCCAAGTTCACTTCTTGAGGGCAACGGAAGACATAGCCAGTTAGCACAGACATCAGATGGAAACCCACAGGACAGCGCACTGTGTATGGGCCAAGTACGCTAACTGAGTCTTCCCGTGGTGTTGCAGGCAGCGTTTTGGTAAAATGTCTTCCTTAGCTCTATGCCATGGACCTCTAGAGGAGTTTTAGAAGGGAAAACCAAGAAGATGACTGATAAGCAAGATGGTACTCCTTGATTTGATGATTTAGAGAAATTTTTTTTTTCAGGATGGAAGCGAGGCCTCAGGGTGACGAGTCAGTCGGCAGCAACGAGAAGCAAATGTCTACTAGGAGGTGAGAGAGGTCCCGGATTTCCTGCTCCTGGTCTCAAAGACAAAAGGGGGCGGGGCAGGGGCGGGGGCAGGGGCGGGGGGCGGGGCGTCTAAACTGCTGCATGAAGTAGTTTAGACTGCATATAATGCTGATCACGTTCTGAGGGATGGACTCATGCTTCAGCTACAGCTTCAGCTACTTAAAAACATGACATAGTTCTGTTACAGAAATGTATTATGGGAAACTAGATATGTTTCAAGGTCAGCTACAAGCCATGAGACCGGGTCAGAAAATAAAATAAAATAAAACAAACTGGAGCAGAAAGCAAGCCTGGAGAGAAATCCCAGTGCAGCATGCACATGTGAAGCAACCAACATCCAACATCCAACATCCGTTTCTCCTTCTCCTAACTCTAAAGACTAGAAACGATTCCAGGAACGGGCAGGTTAAAAAGGACAAGCCATCCACACAGGAGGAGAGTGTGACCCACAAAAGAAATGAAAACGACACAAAGTGAAACGGAAGAAACCAAGACTAGAAACATCAAGGGCTTAAAAAGACACCGGCTGCATGGCTGTTCCTGTCGCCACCGTGCTCTGGTTGTGGCTCTCAACACATCCTTGCCTTGCAGAGAGAACATTATGCATCTGGTGATTTAAATCAAGTTTCCTGCCCCGACACTGGGTTCCTATACTCCACTCTAACAGTGGTCTGACTCCTGGATGTCCACCTGGAAGAATCTCAACGCAGTTAGACAGACTCAAGTCTGGCCATGTTTCTACTCAGGACCCCCATACGCTATCCCTGCCATCTCCAACACCACTCCCCTCCCTCACAGGGCGATGTGAAGGCAGAACCTCCGGACCCAGGACCCTCCCTCCTTCTTGCTCCATGTCTTTTTCCTCTGCTGGAGTGCAACAGAGGATAGCATATTCTCTTATTCAAAGGTAAGCCACAATGGTCTACCTTGGCAAATCCTGAAATCTTAGTGCAGTCCTAGATACCCAGGACTAACTGGATCCTCATGCCACCCTTCTTGATGGCCACACAAGGCAAGGCACCTGGTCAGATGTGAAGCTAAGCAGCCTCAGCATCCTACAAACACCATGCTCCTTCCACCCCTGCATCCCATCTTCCAACAGTGGGATTTCTGTCCTTTTCTTCGATCCCATGAAATGGTTATGAAATCACTGATAGACTATTATGATGTAGTTCTATCGAGGACTGGGCCCTTTTTGAATCAGTCCTGATCTCCAGGAACTCATTTTGTTCCGGGTAGGAAAATTGCTCACGTCTATATGCTGTGTCCTCTGGGCCTGTGAGAAGCATGCATTTGGTGCGTCACAGTCACATAAAAAGTGTTGTGCTGGTATCTGAGATCTCCAGGATACCTAGAGGGTGGTGGGCTCTGTCAACCCTTAGTCTCTTTAGCCCTTGAAAAAAAAAACTTCGAAGGCAAGACAAGCCTGACTGGCTGAGGGATGATCTGACAGGCTTAGGTCCAAGAAACAAAATCTTCGAAAGAAGAAGGGACAGGAGCAAGAGATGGAGATGGGAGGGGGGAGGGGTTCCAGAGCAGGTGATGAAGGGATGCATGTGACAGGGAGTGCTAAACACCCCCAGGCCCCAGGCCTCCTTCCTTTTTTTCCATTTTTTAATTAATTCATTCATATTACATCTCAATTGTTATCCCATCCCTTGTATCCTCCCATTCCTCCCTCCCTCCTATTTTCCCCTTACTCCCTTCCCCTATGTCTGTAACTCAGGGGACCTCCTCGCCCTGTATATGCTCATAGGGTATCAAGTCTCTTCTTGGTAGCCTGCTATTCCTCCTCTGAGTGCTACTAGGTCTCCCCATCCATGCGACGTGGTCAAATATGGGGCACCAGAGTTTATGTGAAAGTCAGTCCCCACTTTCCACTCAGCTGTGGAGAATTCCCTGTCCATTGGTTAGATCTGGGTAGGGGTTCGAAGTTTACTGCACGTATTGTCCTTGGCTGGTGCCATAGTTTGCGCAGGACCCCTGGCAGGCCTCCTTCCTTTGAGTAGAAAAAACCTGTTGATAACCAGCTCCTGGTCTCTATGGATAGCTCTGTGTCTGCTGCTTTCTCCACATTCCAAAAGTTCATAATTCTGACTTTGTCTCTCATCAATCCTGCCTCAGTGGAACCATATTTGTCTTCTTTATTTCTAATTCTGCCGCAGCCTGTTAACAGTACTGCCAACCTATTATCTCCTCCAGCGAGGGCGAGTCACGGTCCTTTCCCTTTGAGGCCCCATAACTGGTGCTCCACCTCCTCCATCATCCTTCAAGTGTGAAGGACCAGGCTTTCAGGAAAATTTAAAAAACGTATTGGCTATCATCTCCACTCGTTCCATATTAGCTCTGGCAGCATGGTGCTCATGAGGGACCACACATCATTTTCCTCCTGTGTCTGCGAGGGCTGTGATCTTTGCAACCTTGCAGCTTTCCAGAGCGCTAACCATAGAGCCAGTGTATTGTCCCTAAGCACATTTGCAGTCCTTCCTCCTCCTGCCTTGACTGTAGCTGATGAGATTACGAGTCTCCTTGGAAACAGGTCCCACAGCACTGCTTGTTAACATCACCACCTCCTTTCCAGAATCCTCCAGCTGATAGCAGCAGACCATAGGAGATGGACAGGCAAGGAGGGTGGCTGCGAACAATTTTTGTCAATAAAACCACAATACTGGTTTCACATTTAAATATTATAAAGTTTCCTAGTTGACATCTGCTCAGTGCTGTCAGCACAATAGTGTCCTTGTCACAAGGGTACACAGCCCCCAGACCATTGTTTAGTCTGGTAATCTAGGACTCAGAGAGGCAAAGCAGTTTTCACCAGGTCACGGAGCCACATAGTAGCATAACAGCCAGAGTTCAAGGCCTGGCTCCAGCGTCTTTTGATAAGAGCAAGACATTCTACTTCCTGATGCCTAGCAACCAAATGCATGCTCTTTAAAGGGGGAAATTAGGAACAATTTACAACAAGGGCAGAGAAGGAATCATTCAAAGGCAATTGAGTGAAAAGATGGATAGGACCTTCCCTTGAATTACATGAAGTAGAAAGAATCAGAAGAGAAATAAAACCATGAAACACTTAACACGTAGTAGACAGGAACAAGTCCCAATTTCTTTAACATCTGAAATGTTTTAAATCAGTCTGAATAAAACCTACGTTATGGAGAATGGGATATTTGTATATAAAGATCAGTTTCTGTATTCCAGTGAAATAAAGACACCTTCAAGTTGGAATAACAGTATATGTATGTATATATATATGTATATATATATACATATATATGATACAAACTGTACATTTTGTGTTCACATGCATGCATGTACACACATACACACACACACACACACACACACACACAGAGGAAGACATACTCACAGCTTAGAGTGGTGACACACATCAATAATCTCATATAATCTCAGCACTCAGAGGCTGAGGATTAACGTCAAGGCTAGCCTGGGAGACTTGGTGAACCCTCATCTCAAGAGAAAGGAAAAAGAAGTGTCACAGATACACATAAGCATAACCCTCAAAGCACAAGGCTAGCTCTCGTGCCTCTTCCACTAGCTCTAAATGGGTGCATCATGGATAGTGTTTTTTCTGGCAACCTCTGCTTTTCCAATTATTTTTTTTTTCTAAACTCGGGCTATTCATCCCTGCAGAAACCAGGCAGCTTCCCTAACTGGACTTAAATACTCATTCCAAGTACTCTGGAGCTGTAGTTTGCCTTCCCGTGTGTGTAATGTCTAGTTTTACAGTATCGTGCTTACATATGTTTGTCTGGTGCGTATGGATTCTTAACCCACATATTATAATATCCACATCTCTTTTTAATGCAAACCCAGCTGCAAGCCACCTTTCTTTATCTCTACTAGAAATACCTTTCTGTAACAATAAAGCCATGCATTAGGAACCAGAATGACCCCATTGGGAAGAAGGTGTTCTGAGGTAGGCAAATACAGCCAGAATTGTTTTTCTAGTACAACTTTCCTTATCTTGGAATGGTAAGTTTGGTGATAGACTCTTCAAGTACTTAAGTAGCATATTTGATAGTCAAGCTAATTTTTCTTAAGAGGAAGGATCAGTTCACAACTCTACACTAAATCTTCATTATTGGTGGGGTCGGGCCATTTGTCAGTTTTTACCACATGAGGGTGCACTACAACATTTGACTTTCTAGATAAACACAACATTAGTGAGTGGCCCTAAATTTAAGAGAAAACATCCTTGTCTTGGCAGAGTTTGGCCGTCAACTCTGCCTGCATACAAGCTTGCCCTTTTTAAGGCAGAATTTTCTCTACGGCAGAAATGAGGACATTTTGTCCAGTGGCTTGTTTGCCACATTTGAAGCCATCTCCATAAGGAGATTCTTTGATGCTCATCATCCTCTTTGAGGTAGGCTGGGAGTTGCCAGGAATTCACCTGTCTCACGGTCAGTGAATCTTTAAAATAATAAAAAACATTTTAAATGCCATAATCTGTACATCTCTGAGGTTTTTGAAGACCTTATCTAACTATTTTACCTTATCTTTCTAAAGAACATACCTATCTGTTGCACCTAAGATGTATATTCTTGCGATAAAAATAGACCAGTAATTGATATGACCATGATTTGATCAACTAACAATTAACTTGCATAACTTATTTATCCTCAACAGCCTGCAATAGCACTTTCAAAGTACTGGAAGTAAACCTTGTATTATAGTTGAGTTATATGGGTACAATATCTCATATTATAGTATATATATATATATATATATATATATATATATATATATATATATAATGAAGAATAATCTTACATTTGAATTCTATACTACTGTATCTAAAATTAAACTTATTTTGCATCTATATACATGTTCCTGTCACACAAACATGTCTGTCAGATATATTAGGCCAGAAGGCTGAAGATGATGCTCCAATGTTACAGAGTTTTGGGTGACTATTCAGGTAGCAAACTGTCTCTGTCATCTTCTCATTTGGAAAGCTACTAACCTGCATTCCTGGCATACTCAGGTAATCAAGTTTATTCCTTCTTAAGTCTCTGATGGAGTTGAAGACCAGGTAGCTTATTTTTACGATGAAGCTTAGTTGTTTAGGAGTTAAGATGTTTTTAGGTCTAGATAGGTGTTTTAAGTTGATAATGACAAGATGTGATGGAGATTGATTTACATTCAGAAATTTAGACATACCAAGATAGGAAAGATGTTTTCTTCAATCCTGGCAAATACAAATAGCCAAGCCACTAAGAATGTAACATTTATATAATTCCTGATTGTGTCATGGTTCTTCTTGCTATAGGTACTTTACTGTATATATGTATAATACTATAAATGTATATGTAAAAAGTAAAAAAAAAGTTTAATAAAAAAGAAAAAACATCCTTAATTTAAACATTTAACACTTTTTATTAAATCAATTTCCTTTTAATTAACTAATTTCATTACATTTAATTTAAATGTATAGTAGAATGAAATATTAATGTTTTTATTATAAAACACCCATTTGTTGTGACTTAGAAGGGCAGAAGTGCTTTTTAATCTCTAGGATGTGTACTACTTAAATGTTACTGAATTGCACAGAGCAGAGAGCTCTCCAGGTGTGGCTAGGAAAGCTCATCTTCTTGTCTACTCAAGGGTATATACAAAAGCAGACATGAGGAAAATGCCAGAAGGAAGAGCAGAGATAAGTGAAACATTTTACAACCCATAAATACTTTTCATCTAACCTCCAAATCAACGGGATGCTCTGGCACGCTTAACTGAAGAGAAGCTCCCAGAAAGAATGAAGAAAGGGTCGACAAAGATGCTCAAAACTCATCAGTCTTGACGTATCTCTTCGGACGCGCTCGCAGGCCATACTCCCAAGGAAGCTTCCATGTCCTATATCCCTTGACTTAGAGTTAATTTACTGTGACATCTCCAGCAATTCAGCACATGTGGCAAGCACTGTTCACATATTGTTGATATCCACGCATGCTGCCCAAGCTTCCGCCCATTTAAAACACTACCCACTTAGATACCAGATGCCTATTAGCCACATGGAGATGAAGTGTACAGTGCAGTGTGTGACGACTCTCACACACTGCATTGTGGGTGCTCAGATCTTCTCTTCATCCCTCCAGTTCCCATGCTCTCCATCCATGTTTCTTCAGCTGCTTTTCTTGTGATCTTGCCTTAGGCTCTGAAGGACTTGTGTGTAGCCCTCCCATCTCTCCCAATCTTCAAATGCTCGCTGATCTTCAAAGTACATAGACTTAAATGTGCTACCCAGGACTGGGGCACCTGGTGGGATGCCAAGACTGGACACTGTCATGCTGACACCACCTAATACTAACTCCTCACTTTGGGGCACTGCAGGATGCTCACATTCAACTTCGTTAGCTCCATAGGAAAGGCAGGTGCCTGGCTTTCATCTGCTGATTTAAGGGTGTGAGTCCAAGACTTTGTACCTAGAAGTTCCAGCATCGTTTTCAACAAAACTGAATTTCTGGACTTCATTATTTTAAAAAACTGTACAAAACACCATGATAAGGAATGGGGGATCTATGATTTATGGCTCTCTGTATAGAGGAGATTTAATTCTGCCTTCTGCTCAATGGCCTATCCATTGTGTGAGCAAAGTCAATACCAATAATGAAATGTAGACTGAAGGGCTAAATCAATTCCATAAAATGCAATAGAAAGACTAGAGGACTGAGTAAATTTGGAAAGGCTAGTGCCTTCCAGATTAGTGTTTGGACAACAGGTAATTACAAAAATCAATACCTGTATATGAAAACATGACAGGCAGCCATCCATCACAAAAGGAGGAGCAATAACTAACAGTCTCGACTCTAAATAAGGATGAGAGGACAAAACGAGTATGTGTAGAATTCTCATCAGAGTTCACACATTTGTGTGTGCATATGTGCATACTCATGTGCATACCTCCCCACGTGACTGAAGAAAGTGGGGGCATGTTCTCCCCCCATATTCTCAGCTCCTCAGTCCTACACCACCATACTCTTCCTTCTATCCCCGCTCATGAGAACCAGAGGACAGTCATCAAGAGGAGTAGGAGTCGACGATGGGAGCACCGGTGGGGAGGAGTTCCACTGATAATACGAACTGTCCTTCAAGTGCTAGCTAGCTGTTAAAGAGAACTCCGAACACTGAGAGTGCTACAAGCAGCTCAGTGACACAGCAAAAAGAAAGAACTTCATGTGCACATGTGCACACACACACACACACACACACACACACACACACACACACACACACATACAGACTTGCATACACTTCATGTGTTCATGGACACACTGACATATACAAACAAAAGACTGCTCATACAGGTACATGGGTGTACACACATGTGCACAGACATACTCATGCCTACATATGCTCACAAGGCATACAGCATACACATGTATACACTAACATATACATACAAGTTTTTAACACAAATTCTGACAAGTTTATAATTTCATAAGCTAAAACTATCACTTAATGCCTGATGTTCTTAACCACTAAACTGTGGATGAGGTTTGTTCATTCACTAAGCCATGTGCATAAATCTAGTCACTCAATGCTACCAATACACACTTTCAGCATCACACATTTCTGCTTTTGTATTTTTCTCTTTTAAAGTTTCTTTACATTAAAACTTAATTACACCATCCCCTTGCTTCTCACTCCTTTACTTTTTAAAGACAAGCCAGAAGGTTCCAGAAGGCAAGAGCTTTTTCGTTCCAGATGACAGGCTTGGCTGCTGGCATGGGACACCTTCTCTATATGATTTGATAGATGTGATGGTTACCCTTCACTGCATAGCCTCTGTCCACCACAGGGCACAGAGGCTAATTCTGATATAGCTACAAGTAAGTCTGAGATCTGCTGTTGGGCTGCATGGCAGTCAATAGGCCTTGAGGCCAGTCCACAGAGCATGTGTTCAAGATAGTCAGACAAGCACGTGCAGACTGCCCTGGAACATGGTGCCTGTGAGGCCTGACTGGATGACTTGCTTTTCTGATGCATGGCTTCTGAAAGCTTAAAAGCTGTCACTCCCTTCTGTTCCTTCTGTCCCTCACCCAAAAAAACCTGAGAGAAATCTTGGCTATTTCCTTGCTTTGACACCAGCAGGAGATTTGCACCAGTCTGTAGGTAAGAGCTCACTGACTGACTATCCATAGTCCCGAGCCAGTGTCTTCTCCAGACTTCTTGCAAGCCACTTCTGGACTGTGCAAGAGCTACTCTGTCTATTCCTGAAAGCCACACCATGCCTTGCTACATGCTCTCTCTCAGGGTGTGAGTGATGTCAGCAATCTCAAAATCAGCACCAAATTAGGGGGAGGATCCTATCCTACTTGCGACGGACACACCAAGTGCTCCTGAAAGCATTTTGCCAACATCAGAATGAGAAACGTTCCTGACCTTGGGAGAAACTCGAAAAGTTCTCCTCTCAGAGCACATCAGTACATGGTACCCTAAACAGGAGTTTGCTCTTCACTTTGCACAATGACGGTGCATTAAGGGTGTGTCAAGGCAGGGTCCATGAGATCGTGTCTATATGGAACATCTGTTGGATAACTGTAAAATTATTTAGGTCTTCTAACAATAGGTACGTTTTTACATTTTAAATTTACCCTTGATGGTTAATATTTTTGGGTTGGAGGTTGGTCTCATGTACTTTGATGCTAATTACTGCTTGCAGTCTCTGTGTCCGACCTTGTACCTTGCCTAAGAGCCCTAACCTGTTTGACCAATAAAAGGTCATCACACCTGGGCAGGGCAAATGGGATAGGTGTGGCTAAGGTTCCTTGGCTTGGGGAGACAGAGAGAATCTTGGGAGGAAAGAGACCACGGGAAAGGACAAGAGAAGGAGGCTGCGTCGTGGGTTAGGTGGAGAAGAAGCACATGGCCTTCATGGATGGAGACTTGGCCCAGATGATGATAATTAGCAAGTATTTGGGATTATGGATGGGAGATATCTTGATAGAAATTATTAGAAGCAGATGGCATGGGATTGGGGCAGGGATCCCCCATACCTGCCCCATTATGGTTAATAGCTTAGGACAATAATATCTGCCCTGCCCCAGGTTATCTAAGGCTAGTTTAAAATATAACAGGCATCTATGTCTTGATTGATTGCTAGCAAGTTAGAAAATACTGCTGTAATAATAATTATAAGCCTAATAATATTAAGTAACCATAAATTAACCATAATGTTTTTCCTTGTCTAAAATTTGCCTATCTTAGCATTTGAGGTTAGGTAATTCCAAGCTGTGTGGTAGCTACCCTGTGGATTGCAGGAGACTCTGTAGCATTCCTGGTCTCTGCTTCCTAGGCACCAGTTCCACCACCACATCCCTCTCCAACTGTGACAGTTAAAAATGTATCTAGCTACCAAACATAACTGTAGGACCAAATCACAGATTGCTGAGAAGTACAAACAAATGTGTGGTTGTTTTTTTTCTGATGATGGGCATGAACCACCTTCTTAAATGAAAATCTGCTGGGCTATATACATCCAAAGGCAAGCAAGCCAAAATCCACAATAAACTGCAATGACATCCTCAAATCTTTTCCTTTTCACTGTTAAGCCAATTTGGACTCATACTCAAAACTGCTAACACACCACGGAGATGACGCATTACAGTTTATAAAAATCTTTTAAAAATTTGATTGCTCAGCTTCTTGCATGCAAATGTGTGTCCTTTATCTGAAAAAAAGGAATTTGAGTTAGCTGTGGTGACCATGGTGATTTTCCAGGAATAAAGCACACTACAATGTAGTATGTATCTTAGGGCATTCCAAAAACATGGAGCATTTTAACAACCATTTATGTGATGGTCATAGACAGCAGTCTACTTAATATATCACAAAAATCCATATCATATCCAGTGCTGCTTTTGTAAATGGCTCAGAACAGTTGGTTATGTGGCAAAGCCGCCAGTGCTCATCCTACTAGCAAGTTCTCAATGACAGACAGGCCATCATGAATCCTGACTATAATCTGAGCAGATAACAATCGATGTCTTGCATTTCTTAGTCTTGGGAGACAGCTTACTCCAAAAGACAAAATTGGGAAAAGAAAGACAAACCATAGCAGCATGGGGTACTGAAAACCCAGCTTCTCTAAGATGGGAAGGCATGCCTGGCCCTCTCATCCTCAGTACTCAACCAGAAAAGGTAGATGCATGCATACACATGCAATTAATTACATGACAAGCCTCCTGTCTCTGTCTCAGAGATGGGTCTACAAGTTGACAGCGGAGTTTTGTAATGCTCATTTTTCTGTCGGATGTGACTCTGAACATACACCTAAGTGGTTATGAACCCCCAACGCCGTTCACCTGATGGTGCCGGCAGCACTCACCTCTGCTTTGATCTTATTGTCCCCGAAACAGAGGTGTTGCAGGTACGCTGCAGCGTTGGACTGGACGGATGGGAACTGATGCTGCAGCATCTGTATCACTTCAGGCAACTCCGGATCTCTCCATCCAAACTCCCTGAAAGGAAGCAGACTGTGAGGGATATGTCCAGCACACACGGGGTTCTCCTAAAGCCCACCAAATGTCCATTAACAGTCCAGACAACATCTCACAATGACTGCTCTGGCTTCCTCCTGCCTACATGGGTCCAGTGCAGCTTTTAAGAATATATATATTCTTACTCCATGAATATATATATATATATATATATATATATATATATATATATACACATACATACTCCATGAAGATTACATACATGTGATCTGAACTTCACAACAGAAATTTTACAAACGATTAGGAAAATAAAAGTTAAAACACCCTTCATTTTTCACTTGGGCTTAAATGGGTAAAGGACACATTTTTCTAGTATATGATTTCAAAAGACAGGCACATAGCATTTGACTAAATTATCAGGTGAAAAAAATAGTAGGGAGAATCCAAACTGTTAAGATACGAGGCGAGCATGCTGACCTGTTATTTTATTATTTTCATAATATCTTTTTCAAAAGGAGACCATCCTCAACACTGCAAAAACCATGTATTTAAAGCCTCTTAAGAGGCAAAATTAAACAAATGGAGAGAATAGACTTTATATGATTATCTGAGGTTGAAAGTATAGCAATATAATGACCCTATGAAGGTAAATTATTTATTAAAAGAGCTGTTCAACGCATGCTAGCAAATTTTATGTGTTCTGTCTTTCTGTAATCTTTTCCTTACAAGAAGAACCAGTCCAAGATGCTGGTTTCTCATTTACTTTCAAGGCATATGCTCCAAACTATTTACATCTATTCTAAAACTCAACTTTTGGGGGTTGTTCATAAGAATATTCTTGTATGAAATCTCTCCGCTTGTCTGGGTAGATCACGTGGCCAGTAGGGAAAACTCTGCAGGTTCTATTCTTACAGCAAGGATATGATTTTTAACAGAGAAATAAAAAGCAACCTCTGAGACCACAGATGAAAACCTGACCTCACAAGGCACAGTGGGGACCATTTATCTGAAAGGAGACATTTATCTGGAGGAGACATGGGGTGACTCTGCAGCCCCTCCTACTCCTGGTGCGGTAACTCAGAAGCATACATCCTAAAGCTGTAGGGCAAAGCTGTTGCCTGAGCATGGGAGTCATGAAAAATGGGGCAGAAAAGAGAGAGACAGAGGTTAAAAGTTTCCTGGCAGATTCTAACTCGTTCTCTTTATCTTTCCTTTATCACAACCCTGAGAGCTGTCGAGCAAACCCTGAAGCATATTGGTGCTGAAGACAAATGCAATAGGAAGGCTCCAGAAGATGGCCAGTTTTTATTGGGGAAGATAAAGCATTTGATTTCATGTGCAGAAAGACTTCAATAAAATTGCATTCTGTCTTATGCTGACACATTTCCCAAAAGATATACAGCACATATTTGCTAAAAAAAAAAAAAAAAGTTAAATTATTGCTGGCATTGAATCCTCTTTGATCACAGAAGAAAATAATCATGGGTCAAAAAAATGAGAAGTCAGTTTTCCTCTCAATTTAAATTAAGCTTCCATGAAAAGACACTGCATGGCTAAGATGAATTTAGGTAAACTTACACTTTCAGAAAGCAATTAGTAAAGAACTCATTCCAGCCTAGTTTATTAGCCAGATGGTAATTGCTCTATTAGGCAAGGGCTTATAGGGCATACATCAAGAACACCTTTTGATCAAGAGCGCTAGGGAAAAATTCTTCCGTGCTCTTGAACATCTGTGAATTATTGCATCCATGTATGTGTGTGCGCGCGTGCACACACACACACACACACACACACACACACACACACACACACACACACACACCAGACTCAGGTTGGCAGGTGAACATTCCAAACGCATAGGGACTCCATTAAAACCTCTAAACTGTTCTCTGGCAGGTCCAAGGAAGGCTGCAGCATCCCCTCCTACCCCATCCACAAGCCTCTGTAGTCACTTCCCACCTCAGTGCTCTTCTAGACATTCCAGTGTGGCTTTGACTGCACTTTCCTGGTTCAAGCATCTTGGAAGAGAGGCTTGGGTACCTACTGCCTTCTCTACTCTGCTGGATGTGTATACTGATACAGTGGAGGGGGGGCACTGGCTGAGTGGATGCCCGCTGAGCCCATCTGTTGGAGTGAGATTATAATTCCTACCTTAGAGTACTGGTGTGATGGTTAGCAATAACAGTTACAGCTGGCACCCAGTGTGGGCCCTCTAGAAATGTCAGGGGTTCCATATAACTAGATGAAGGAGAGAAAAATAATAAATAAGAACCATCTACAGTTCCTAGAAGGAGGACTCATAACTCTCATTTGTTACTGGGCTTTACCCTCGAAATGTTAATGGAACCGGAGAATATGCAAATGTACCCTTTCCTCCATTATAGCTTGTCACGTAGACCAACAATACTGTGACTCCACCCTCACTCACTTATGGGCTGTCTGCGTAGTTAGGAACACAAGGCTGAGCACAGAGCTAAACAGATAGCAGTTTTTAAAATTCCTTACTATGCCACGCTGGCACCGAAATCAAAGGGTTGATTTCATTAAGTCCCCCCAAGGAAAAGAGCCTGAGGACAGCCAGGGTCCTCCCAATTCAAATTTCACTTTTAGAAAAGCTTCCTGTTAGAGCAGACATTCTCCCTTTGATGGCAGCATGAACAACTTTATTGGTGCCTGTTTAAACTTAATATAAGAAGCCTCAATCATGTGTGTGTGTGTGTGTGTGTGTGTGTGTGTTTATTGGGGTATGTGTGTGTGTGTGTGTGTGTGTGTGTGTGTGTGTGTGTGTGTGTGTGTGTGTGTATAAGCACACATGTATGCAACTGTGTGGAAACCAGAGGTGGTTTCCTCTGGTGACCTCTTCCATTGCTTTCCACTTTACTTATTTTATTTTTTTGAGACAGAGTCTCTGAACTATTGACTTGGTTAGACTGTTTGGCCAATCAGCTCTGGAGATTCACCTTACTACCCCTCTCACCCACAAGCTCTGAGATTAGTGAGCTTGATGCTGTACTCACTTCTTCTTCAAATGGAAGTACTTGGGAATCCAAATTCAGTTTTTCATACTGGCAGGGCAGGCACTTTACCAACTATCTTTCCTAGGCCCTCAATCACTATAAACTTTTGAACTCTAAAACTTGAAAGACTACTAATTTTAACTTTTTAGATCCAGAGCCACGAGGTAGGCTGTTTTGTTCTTCGTTTCACTTTATCTGCAAGAAGTTGGGAGGGGCTCAGAGGTGATCAAATTAGAAAGTAGGCAGAATGCTTTCGTTAATAATAAAAAAGGGGATCATTTCCATTTTCACTAACCAAAGTGAAGTTATCTGATGATACTCACATGAGAGAATGTCATCTACTTTATTCTTGAGTAGTTTGCAATTCCAAACAAAAATCTGCCAAAATTTTGTTAATTATATTTGCTTTGATATAAATAGTAGTAGAAGTAGGACTATCTAGAAAGAAGGTGAATTGTCATAATTTTGTAGAAAGAGGTGGCTTTCTTCACACTGTCGTTTTAGTAAAATGGTTCCACTCAGCCGAATCACAAGTGTGCATTTCCTCTGCTATGATCCAGGGTTCAGCATCACACCTGAGCAAGCCAGCCACCTGTGCCTAGCTCATGAGGGGATACTACAAACAGCCTTGACAATAGGAAGTCACAAAAATGTAAAGAAGCATATTTGACAGTTAAATGAAATGATTGAATCCCACTAGGAAATCAAGAAAGAATGGTCTGCAATATCTATTCCTGTCTCGGGTACAATAGGTCTCTGGTTAGAGGATGTGGGGATTTGAGAAAGAAAGCCTCCTATAGGCTCATACATGGGAACACATGGTCTCCACATAATGGAATTGCTTGGGAAGGATTAGGTGGTGTGGCCTATTGGAGGAGGTGTGTCACTGGAGGAGGGTGAGCTCTGAGGTTTCAAAAGCCCGTCCCACCCAGTTATCTCTTCTCTTTCTCTTTCTGCCTCCTGCTTGAGGATCAGGGTGTGAGGTCCCAGCTGCTGCCCCAGCACCATGACGGCCTGCCTGCCACCATGCTCTCCACTGTGATGGTCACAGACTTTACTCTTCTGAAACCATGAGCCCCAAATAAATTCTTTCTTCTATAGGTTGCCTTGGTCATGGCACCTTATCCCAGCGATAGAAAAGCAACTAAGGAAGAAGATATTATGGAAAGTCACTTCATAGCCTCTAATGTCCTCCAAGACCTAATCCTGGACTTGTGAGGGCTTCCTTATCTGGAAAAATACACTTTACCGATGTGACCAACTGAAGGACCCTGTAAGGCAAGGATATTATCTTGAATTACCCACTGTTCTCTGATGCTAATTCAAGTATTCTTAAAAGACATAAGGGAGGATACTTGCCATAGAAGAACATGACAATGACAGCTTGAGATTAGTTAGGCTTATGTCTTCAGGAGTGGGCAAAAGGGTCAAGATCAGAGGGATGGCGGAAGAGCATGGCTCTGGGAATTTTCAAAGGCAAGGGATGAGATTTTCCTCCACACAGACAGTGATAACCCTGGCTCCTAAGCTGTGTCATGATGCATCTGAACTTGGATTTATGACTTGCAGAACTGCAAAGGAAAACAAATGTGCTGTTTTAAGTCCCTCAGTGTTGTGCTGATTTGTAGTAGCAGCAAGCAATGAAGTCAGGAGTTTAGACTGTCACAACACAACCTTGAAAAGCCTGAGAGAAACCTCATTATTAGGGCAAAAAGGTAGAGACTACTGCCTAGCATACCACATGGGACATCGCCTCTAAATCTAATTCTGAGTGTCTTCCCTTTCATTTCCAATTATGAGGCACAATCTATTGACTTCCTTACTACTTCTTAGGTATCTACATATTTGTAGTGACAGTTTTCTTAATCTTCATCTTATTTCTATAAAAGCTTATAATCTTAATTTCTTGTATGTCCACATCTACCTGCCTGCTTTATCTTAGGATCCAGCCGCAAAACTTCCTACTCCTCTGGCAGTGTTTACTGCACGTCTAGAGTACCTGGCCACTGAGGCTGACCAGAGCTACTTTTGTCTTGAGAAACTTACTTTCAAACAGTAACTGATAATTAACTGTCAAAAGATGAAAAGAGATTCCTTCCTGGATTCTGGTATATGCATAAGGTGTTTTATTCCCCCAAATTCATGTCTAGCTGAAGCCTTAGGTAAAGCCTTAGGTAAAGATGGAGAAGAAATCATACTGGTCTACAGTGGTCCCTATGTCTAAAGAAAGTGTCCTTAAGAAACACAAGGACACATAAATACAGAGAGAAGGCAGAATGTGAAGATGGAGCCAGAAATGGTGTGCTGACATAAGCCAACCATGTGAAAGTTTCCTGACAGCATAGGAGGGAGGACCAGACTCTGCTCCATCACCTTTGGAAAGAGCCAGCTCTACCAACACTTTTGTTTCAGACGTCCAACTTCCTAGATGGTGAGAAATTGGTTCCTGCTGTTTTGTTTTGTGTTTGTCACTAGTAGTGCTACGTTACAACTACCAGGGGCCATTCAGAGAACTGTGACTGGGAAGTTAAAACAGTGAACCAAAATACCAACACATACAACACTTGGGCCTGTGAGAGTTTTCGAGGGACTGCCGTTGTACACATAGAGTCTGAGATGATGCTGAGTAAGAAGATTCTGGGGCAAGAGTGTACACAGCACATCAGGAAAAAAGGCTCAAAGGGCAGTGGGTTAAGGGGAATAAGTTCTGAGCCTCAGTAGGTTAGGCCAAAAGGATCCAGATACTGTCAGATATGTCAACTACTGCAGCCCTTGACTACACGGAGCTATGTGTGTACAATCGGAAGGCTTTAATCAGGCTCATGTTTCGAAAGGACCACTTTAATGGGGGATTGTGTGCATCTGTTAAAATTCACAGTCTGAAGGTAAAAGTGTCAATTACACATGGAGGCAGCAGAATTGATAAAAGGATCTTTCTGGCTGCTCTGTTTAAAACAGAACCCATGAACTGCATGGAAGTGGGGAGCAGCAATGGAAACCAGGGGTGCTGAGAGGCAAGGAGTGCGGTCTAGTGCATGGTGCAGGCAAAGCCATTAGGCTATCATGTTGTTTAGGGGAGGCCACTGCTGGACCCCGTGATCTATTGCTTCAGAGAAGGATAGCCACAGGTGAGATGGCATGTTTCCTAGTGGCTGAAGAGAGACAAATAGGATAATGATGAGAAAACTCGCTATTTATGAACTATTTGGATCACATACATTGGTCTTTAAGCTTAGCCAGCTGTGTGATCCTTCTTTGAGTTCAGTTTATTTAGAGTTGGAAAGGAAAAATGAAATGAAAGGACCAGCCAAATTAGTGCTGTTACTTACTAACTTTCATTACATGTAGTTTAGAATCAACAAATTTCTGTTTCTACTAAAGATCTAAATATTCTAAAAGGCCACAAGGCTGTAAAAGTTACCCAGTCACTGTAATACCTCTGAGATATGTCAATGAACTTTAATTGCTAGTTATGTATTCATTAGTGTTATTAAATGGGTTTACTTATAAATGTTGCATGAGGAAAATTAATTTCATTTATATATATGAATATATGTATGTATGTATTTATGTACACACACACACACACACACACACACACACACACACACACACACACGAACTTGGGTGTCCTGGAGAGTCATAAAGGTTGCCTTTGGTTAAAAAAAAGACCAAGGGAGAAACTATACAATAATGCCATGAAATTTACCTTAGAACCATAATGACTTCATGGAAGGATGCTTAGATTTACTTATCTACTTACTTACTTACTTAACATACTGGTCAGAGCCCTCTCCCTCCTCTCCTCCCTCCCATCCCCTTCTCCTACTCCTCATATGAGAGGATTTCCCCCCCCAACCCCCCCCACAACCCACCCCGGCACATCAAGTCACATCAGAGCTGAACACATCCTTTTCCACTGTGGCCTGGTGAGGCAGCCCGCTTGGGGAAAGTGATTGAAAAGCTAGCAACAAAGTCTATGTCAGAGAGAGGTCCCTCTCCATTTTTCTAGGAAACCCACATTAAGACGCAGCTGCCATCAGCTATGTTTGTGTATGGCGCCTAGGTCAAGTCCATGCATGGTCCTTGGTTGGTGCATCAGTCTCCATAAGGTCCCCCTGAGTCCAGGTTCGTTGGCTCAGTTGGTGTTTTTGTGAATCTCCTGTTCCCTCTATTCTTCTCCCACTCTTCCACAAGACGCCCTGTGCTCTGCCCAGTGTTTGACGATGAGTCCCAACATCTGTTTTGATCTAATGCTGGGTGTTTTAAAGTGAGTCCATGAGGCATCAAAGAAAACTGCCTGATTTATGACCCTTCTGTCCAAAGAGAGGGAAAGGGACCCGAAGCTCAATATGCTTGGGTTAGGGGTGTAGGACTTAAGGATGTTGGATCACCAGTTTTTCCTTTGTCCATGCCAGTGAAAGTGCAACATTTGCCTTAATATTAGATTAGCAATCTGAGAGTAAACAGTCAGAAACATTAACAGTCACCTTTAGAATGTTTAAGTGTGGATATTTTTGTATGTGATATACATGCATGTTTACACATTCATGTATACATTTCTATAGGTGTTATACACACATACATCCATATAATACTTGACTGCATAGTGTATATGTATGTATACATTTATATTTATATAATGTGCATACACATATATTTTAAAGAAATATTACACAAGAACACTAAAATACTATGTATTTAGTGCCTAGTTATGTGCTAGGGCAATAATAGACATGCTAAAGTGGACACGGGAAAGCCCATGAGGTCTCAACTCATCACACTAAAAAAAAAAACCCTACAGGCAACTAAAGAAATCTGAAAGTAGGAGAAACAGTCTTCCCCAAGGACTAGCACATGAATTAGTTATACAATACCAAGTGTTCAACCCTGAAAACAGTCACAGCAGTCAATGAAAAAAAGAATCCATAGATTTGAATGAGAGTAAGAGGAAATATGGGACAATCTGAGAGAGTGGAAAGTTAAATCGGATCTTATAATTATATTATAAAACAAAAATAAAAACAAATTGAGTAGCTATGTAATCTGCCAATTCTCAGTACAAAGTGGTACATTTGATGAATGTTACATATAAAAGCTTAGAGCTTCTCTCAGAAGACACAATTAATATGATTAGATATATTTTAATTATAGCTTGTCTCTTGGCATTCCACCCTAGGCTTTGTTACTCTGGACATAAAGATGTGTCTGTTCCATGACACCTGTCACAGTGTCTTTACATTGTAAGTCACAAACACAAACACAACCATTGGGGCTTTGAGGTCACCTGCCTGCCTGAGTGTGGCCTCAGCCACTCCATTATATAACCTTATCTACTGTTGCATCTCTTTGAAAAAAACTACTTGTAGCATGCTTTCCACATGTACATTCACATTTATCATGATACTTTAGTTCTATAAAGTATGCTATTTCTACTTAAGACAACATCCAGGAAAGATACCACCCTTAAAGAAAAATTCAAGAGAATCTAACCTTATCTGCTGTAAAATTTTGTCACGTGCCCTCAGCCTCTACTCCTTACTTTTGGATTTAGTCGGCAACGGAGGAAGCAGAAGTATGTAAGATGAAATGCATGCAATCCAAAAAAGAAGATAGTACATTTCTTTATGATCTATGGGGTACCTTTCTGGTGAAAAAATAAATCTTGTGTGGTAGCATTCTGGAAGAGTAAACTTCAAAACATATTTCTAACCACATTAGTGCCACATCAATGTATTTAACCAAGATTACCAAGTCACACCTGTCGTTAAGCAAAATTGGGCTTTACTGTTCTTAACAGGAAGAATCCGTGCCACAGAGACTGCGGGCCATGTTTTTGTGCTGGTGCAGGGAAAGTATCCCAAAACTTGGCTATATTGGTGCCCTGATAGGATGGTTTACTTCTGGACTGGCTGCTACCATGCATGCACAGAAATTGTGCTTGGGTATCTTAAAGACCCTCACCCAGAAGAAAGAAGAAAACAATGCTCACCCTGTGTCTGACAGAACCTGACACAGAAAAGAGAACAGTGCTCACCCTGTGCCTGACACAGAAACACAAGTCATCTGGGCAGCAGAGGGAGACTGCTGGCTACTCTTTGTGTGTTGGATGACATTCATATTTTGACTGTTCTCAGACATGACTATAGAGGATCTGGCTTTTGTTAGACAGTTGACAGTTTTGTTAAACCTTGCCTGTGGTTGGTGAGCTACAAAAGTGTTTGTGCTCAATATAATAGAACCAAGACCTGTCCATGGTGGAAGCTAGTCCAGGGTGCCAGGACCCTACAAGCCTGGGCTGGGGCTGCCCAGGGAAGAGATCTCGACAGTATAGGAAAAAAGGCGGTAGTGCCATCTAGAAACTTCCTGCTCTAGAGCTCTCTACCTCAAGTATTATGCTGAGGGCTAAAGTGATGTCCCAAGCCCTCTGCAAATCATGGCAAAATTACAACTTCTATAAAAGAGAGAAGCCACAGTGCTTGTATAAAACCTCTTTCTTCTTGGTATTGTATACCTTGAAGTGTTGCATACAGCGAGTCTGACAGTGTAGCTCCTAAAGAGTGATCCATAGATTACATTGTTTTAGCTTGAGACAACACTAAGTAGTGGTTAGCTGCTAGAGCAGGGAAGCAGAAGAAAGGCCTCTGCTTCATTAAGTCTGAGGCTACCGGTGCTTCTCACCAGGACAAACAAACACATACCTAACAAAACAACTAAAATGCATCTCTAAGCGCAGTTCCACTTGGCCCCTTAAGGAAGCCTACGGAAGGCATGGATTCTTTCTGATATTTACTCTTCATTCATGCATGAGATTCTTAAGAGCATGGCGCTGCCCAAGTCAATTTGCACTTACTTCTTATCTCTGGCATCAAATGCAGGGCAATTGTCCATGACATTTTCTTTGATCCAATCCTAATGCTTTTTACTATAAAGCTACTAACTTACATCCATACCCAATGTCTGGATTTTTCTTTTTTTAAAATATATTTTATTAATTTATATATATTACATCTCAATTGTTATCCCATCCCTTGTATTCTCCCATTCCTCCCTCCCTCCCATTTTTCCCTTACTCCCCTCCCCTATGACTATGGCTGAGGGGGACATCCTCCCCCTGTATATGCTCATAGGGTATCAAGTCTCTTCTTGGTAACCTGCTATCCTTCCTCTGAGTGTCACCAGGCCTCCCCATCCAGGGGACGTGGTCAAATATGAGGCACCAGAGTTCTTGTGAAAGTCAGACCCCACTCTCCACTCAACTTTGAAGAATGTCCTGTCCATTGGGTAGACCTGGGTAGGGGTTCGAAGTTTACTGCATTGATTTTTCGAAATATACAATAAGGGGACTATTTCGTCACTTCAGTTTGAATCAAACAAGAATCAATGAGCGTCAGTCAATGGGTGGAGTGAACAGAGGTGTGTGCAAGTGGGGATCTGTAGAGCATTATCCTTGAGGAGTCTATGGCTTGGCAATGGAATACATACACAAAGTTATTATCAAACTACAATAACAATAATAAAAAAGGTTTGATTTTTTTTTAAATTCTCAAAAAATCAATTTAATTCACACAACAATTTAATTAATTTCTTTCCTGAAAAAACATCTGGTTTCCATTGGCATATCTATGAATATCTTATCATCTACTTTCTATGTTCGATTTTTCAGGTTGTTGGTGCCTTTCTTTGATTTCTATCTTTTTAAAAAAATTTTATTAATTTATTCATATTACATCCCAATGGTTATCCCCTCCCTTGTATCCTCCCATTCCTCCCTCCCTCCCATTTTCCCCTTACTCCCCTCCAGGGATCATTTCTATAGTTCGTTAAAAAGGTTCGGTTTTTAAAAGCAGTGTCCACTTATCTGATGATTCCTTTTGTTAATACGTTCCCAGGTATGGCTTAGGGATACCTTAGGTATGTGCCTAACTCTTAGCAGAATGGCTCTGATAAATTTGAAAATTAACTAGACATTTGCAATGAGTTTGGAGACCACTTTTGGTATTGTTGTCACAGTACTTGCAGCTTAAAATGGGCAGATGGTACCCAGACAGATAGAGGAGGTCCCATGGCAGGGAAAAGAAAAAATGGCAGGGAAATACAGGCTTACATATTCAAATCATAAATGCATATATTGTGTCTGTTATTTCCCTCAATAATTAAGGCTGAAAGCTTTGCAAAGGTTGTGCCATTTTCATTTCCTCCCCTTTGCTGATAGGAATTGATTTTTTTAAATCATAAAAACCTTTGAACACCCAGGTTGCTAAATGACAACTTAATCAGAAAACAATACAAACATGAATCATAATCAAAATTTGAAACTATACTACGTTCATATGGAGTTTTATTCCATATTAGCTGTTATAATATTTTCTCAAAATATTTAAAATAAACCACTGTGCCTTTTAAACTCCTGCCTGCCCCTGAGTAAATTAGCACTATGGAGCAGTTTGGCAACAAGGATAAGTGAAAGGTCCCTATAATAGCTTTACTTAAATCATAGTTAAAAACAAAACAAAAAGCTTTAGCATAATGGGTAACTGTTGGAGGAAGGGCAGGTCATTTGCATATGAATGGAAGTCAGTCTTGGAAAGTTTAATTTTAGAATTTCAATTAAATGACTCACCAGATAAGTCAGCTGAATGTAAACATTTGTCCTTTGGGTAATAGATTTTCATTCATTTCTAAGAATTTTTTTCTTAATATGTTTGAAATATGCTATTTATGATGGTGAAGAACATAAATTGTAGCATTTCTTAATGAATAGAGCACCAGGGACAAGAAAATCATTTTAAGGTGTCCTCTGAACCCTCGTTCTCAGAATTCTCCTCCCTTTCCCTCTTTCCTCAAGGTAGGAGGGCAGCAAGTGTGGGAAAAGCTTAGCAACTGAGGCCTGGCTCTCAGTGAGTCCACACCCCTCACAATACACTTGGGATCCTTACTCATACCGCAGTGCACACAGCACTGAATCATGCAAGAAGTCTTTTGTAACTCTTGCCTCCTTTCAATCTTATCAGGGAAATACTCAGAACTAAATGGAGGAGGCCATTCCAGTCGGGACTGGTTTGGGATGCATATACAGTAAGACAGTCTTTGTCCTCTGAGTGAACTTTTAGGGGAAAAATCTCCTATTTTTGGCTACATGTGACTGGGCATGCATATGATTACAGTAAGATGTACCTAGGGACAGAATATGTGCAATGAAGAAAATCTTCCATGATTCATGTCTGTCAGTCGACACAGAAAGCCACCTAATTTGGCAATCGACTCCTTCTCTTGCTGTACCCATAAAGGAAGCACCAAACAGTGACTTGCTGCTCCTGGCTCTAGCTCAAGGAGCCTGTCAACGCTTCTGCAGTGTGTACTGTGCTGTCTCTTTAAATAAAACTTCTTGCTGTTTGCTAGTTAGGTGTGCTTTTCTAATTCTTTGAATCTAATTTTCTAATTCTAATTCTTTGAATGCCAGGAACCTGGAAACACCAGACAGAGACCCCTGGTAACGAAATGGATAGTCCAAGAATCATGTGATGCTCATGACACAAGTACCACTTTAGTGGCAGCTGTCAGTGAAAAAAAAAACCACTTCTTTCATTACATACAACATGCTCTTCACAGTATAAAATTGGTTTCAACATCTTCAATCTTCTATTTGATCTTAAGGACCTTCCTTCCTGCCATTCCTTGCGCTTTCTCCAGAGCCTTTGTTGGGCTGTGATGAACTTAAGATTTCAGAAAGAGAAACCACACAGGAGAGCTGAGAGCCAGGAAAAGAAAATGAGTTTGGTGATGAGCAAGCCCTGCTCTGGGGTCAACGTAACAAGCAATTGTCTTGGGTTTGGCTGCACTGGAGTGAGATCAGCTGTGTCTCTTTCTACCACCATAGAGGCGATTATTACCTAGTTACTGAGTATATTGTCTGCTGGATGCTGCATTACTTCCCGGTATGCACTGGTATTCCTTTCCCTCCACACGGACAGACATCAGCTCAGTAAGAAGTAACGTGTACTGGGCATGCTCTGTGCAGCTGGGAACTGTGCTTGTGCCTCGCTCATTAATACCCACCCCAGGCCCATCAGGAGGGTACACTAATTCTCCTACACAGATGCAGCCACTGTGTCATCCAGCAAATTTCCTGAAGCTCATAATCAGGTGGTTATTAGACCTGTGGTCACAACCAAGATGCTCACTGTCTCATTAAGCTGCTTTATTATTATTATTATTATTATTATTATTATTATTATTATTATTACTGTTGTTGTTGTTATTTTGCAAGTTAGGTACAAGAATAAATTTGTGCCACTCAAAAATTCCATTCAGATCAGAAAAAAATATGTTGAGTTTAGTACAGACACAAGGCAGACTGAAATTTTAGATACAGTTCTGTGATTAAAATACGTGTATTAGTCACTCATGTGGTGATATTTTATGTTAATGACTTTTATGCTTTCTCAAGGGTCCAGGGCCAGATGACGGAGCATGGAAAGATGGGTCCTTTCCACCAATGCCTGCACAGCCTGTTTGCTTCTAATTCATGATCTGTTCTCCAGTCCAAAGAGAGCCAACTTCTCCAGATTCCTTCCTAATTTAAATCTCTTATTTCTCTGGCATTCCTGTCAGTCAGCTGTCACTCATTTTACTAATCATCATGGTGGTCAAACAATGCACTGGCTACATTCCTGTTTCACAAGAGAGCTGTGTTACTTGTTAGTTCAGTGGGAAAACATCCTCCAGGTAAAATACTTTTCCACTATTCTCATTGGCCTACCAATCTCAGTATATTTTCATATTAATGTCTTCTTAAAGGGATTTTTTTTCAGGCCAATCAGAATCCATCTGCTAAGATTTAAAGCTCACATTTTCTTTATGCATGTGTGATGTAAAACATGTAACTGTCTATAGTCTCCGTACTCACTTATTTCCCTGGAATTTTATGTTACTTTAGCCTAGATATTTTTATTAAAATTTATTATGATGACTAGAAAAATAGTGACCATTCAGAAAGTGATGACTGTGTGGTCATCAACTGTAGGGAGCGAAAGCCTGAACTCAGCTGACAAAGATACAACTCTCTCTGCTTTAAAGTAGCTGCTCAGTAAGCTCTCATCTCACAGTCAACTCCTAGTCTCCTCCAACATTCTGGGTGCTGCTTGCTTTTTGGCAGTTTCTATTGACTGGGGGAGCTTGAGTGACCTGTCCAGAGCTCACGAGTCCCCAGTCAGCATTCATGGACTTGGTCCCTCTGCTCCACACACAAAGCCAGCTGAGGGGCTCAACCACGGCAAAGGAAGCTGCATGGCTCCGCATAAAGAGTGAGGCAATGGAACCGTAGGAAAGTCAGAGAACCTTGCTCCAGTGACACACAGAGGCCTGAACACCACTCGGTTCTCTTTTGTCCTTTGATAACCATTTTGACTCTGTTTGTAGGCGTCAGAGGTGCAGACTGAGCCGAGAAGCCAGAGGGAAAGAGGAATTTTTGTTCCACTAGGCCAGAGGAAGGTGCATTTCCTGGAGCTAAGAGAGCCCTCAAACTCATCTGGCACCATTGGAGGTGAAAATTTGTTTTTCTCTGCCAGGAAAAGTAAAAAAAAAAAAAATCTATACTTCTCTGAGTAAGGAGAGTCAATGCGGCTCTTATCTGTATATGAAAATACTTTTGGTTGACTAAAATATCATGAACATTTTGGTAGCCTAGAACATCAACCGGAAGTGCTTGAACTCAGGGCATCAGTTTTTACCCACTAAAGCCCTTTTGCTGGCCAAATACCTGCCATTGCTATTCTAAGCGTGGCAGAGTTAGTAGCTAATGGTACATTTTCAGATGTGCTCTGCTCTCCATCTGTTGTGCTTGCGTCATCTGTAACTTTTTTCTAAATAGCCCTTGACCTATTTATGTTTAAGGTTTTGAGTGTGTGAGATTTCAAGTTTACGGTTCATTGTGTAAGTTAATACCGCCTTTGTAGTCAAATGAAAGCCAGATAAGTTGCATTAAGAAGACAAAGGTCTTTTCCAGTTCCATCCATTTGCCTGTAAATTTCAAGATTTGGGGTTGGGGTGGGGGAGGATGCCAAATCCTACTTCAGGATAACTTTATGCATGTGGATTTCAGTGAGGGCTTGTCACACGTGTGATCTGGGAAGGCTTGAAAGATACCCCAGAATGAGGGCTTCAGAGGTGGCCTTGGGGGCCTTAAAAAGCAGGTTTCTCCCTCACCTTCTCCTGCCCCGCCCCCAATTTCCACAAAGGAAGCCCAAAAACTGAAACCTGCTATTCCAAGGCGGATCGCGGAGCCCACGAGCTCCTGCTCACCAAAGCCAGCTGTAAAGCTGGTTACTCTTGACTGTCATTCTAGGGGATTTAAAGTCATCTAGGAGATCTACCTCAGTGAGTATCTGTGAGGGTTTCCAGAGAGGCATACCTGAAGATTCTCCCTCAGTGTGGAAGCTCCAACAAATGGACTGAATAAAAAGGTTGTGTGTAGGCTTAACCCCGGTGTTCCTCCCTTTCCTGACTGTGGATTCAATGTGACCAGTCACCTCATGCTCCTACTGTACACCTTCTCTATCACAATGGGCAATATCCCCTTAAAGTGTGAGCGAAATGAAGGTGATCTGGCGACAAGAAAAATAACTAATACACTAGCCACAAAACAAAGCTACAGTCACCTAGCCAGGTCTCATCTTTCCGCACAGAAGTTCTGGATACAGAAATTATCAGTCCCCTTCTCCCCTGGATGGGGAGACCTGGTGGCACTCAGAGGAAGAATAACAGGTCACCAAGAAGAGACTCGATACCCTATGAGCATATATAGGGGGAGGAAGTCCCCCTCAGTCACAGTCATAGGGGAGGGAAGTAGGGGGGAAGCAGGAGGGAGGGAGGAATGGGAGGATACAAGAGATGGGCTAACAACTGAGATGCAATATGAATAAATTAATAAAATATTGAAAGAAAGAAAGAAAGAAAGAAAGAAAGAAAGAAAGAAAGAAAGAAAGAAAGAAATTAATTCTCGGTCCTACAATGTTTGATAATAGGTCATAGGACCCCATTTCAGAAGGAGTCCTGCCTCACACCAAAAAGGACAGAGTTCTGAGCAGGGAGGCCAAGAAGGATCTGAACAGGCCTTCCTAGGTTTCTCACTCAGCCCATCACCATCAGTTCATGTTTTTGTTGTTCCCGACATATACGTCTATGGCTGACCCTGCTGCACTGGACCCATGAATAGGTAGGGCGTTTACATCTCTGACTTTCAGTCCAAAGTTCCCCCAGTCACATTAAATGATCATCAAGTAATTATTCTGCTTTTCTTTTATTAACTGGACAATTGTGGACCTTGTGGTGGGCTAGGAAGGGTGGACTCTTCTGCTTCTATATCTACTTGCTGTGATGGCTGCACACCCGGCTATTTCTAGGTACCACTCTGAGAGATCAGACAGTACATAGCAGCTTTACAGAGAAGCCAACCAGAACTTCAAAGCAGCAAATGATGATACAGATACATGCTGAAATTCTAGCACATTCTATGTTCATTTAGCAGGTAGGAAAGTTTCAATCATTTTATTTAAAAAAAAAAAAGCCTATCATAGAACTAAAATTTGGAACACTGTCATGTAAAGCAAAATTCAACCACATCTGTTTTTTTTCTTTTTCTTTAAAATGCAAAACCTATGACATTATCATCACCATAAATGAACATGGCAAGGGTGAGAGGGCAAGATTATTCCAGAAGAACACATAGTTCAAAGGACTATTACTCCAATAACCGTTAGATAATTACCGGGAATAAAAGAATGGTTTACAACTTTTAACACAGAGATAAAGAACTATAAACCCACCTTCCATAATATTCCTAAGACCTTGTTGCTTTGGAGATTTAAATGCTTTTCTAATGGGCTCTTTGTTCCAGGCGGTGCCCCCTTCCACTGACCCTGAACACCTTGGCCACTTCAGGCTCTTAATGATGAGTTCCATTATTCCACTGACCTCCCAGCAGTCCTGACCTGTGCCCTGTCACCCCAGGACTTTGCTCCAGGACAGTTTTACATTCTACCCCTTTACTCAGCTACACTGTGGATCTGTGTTTAACTCCTGTAAAGATCACATGCCCAGACCCAAATCTGTTTAACCCTCTACAGATCCTATCTATAGTCTGTCACCAACTCTGTCAGCTTGGCCACCGGTTATTGCCGTAGGCCTGTCAGCACCTGTAAAAAGTTCCAAGGATGAACAAATTGATACTATTCCCATCCATGTGGTGAGCTGATGGGATTAAAATGCCAGCTGTGAGTCTGGCTTACTCTGAGGAAAACACTGCCTGGTTCTTCACATCACGGGAGTTTGCCTGGCCTTTGCTGTGGCTGTGGAACACCACTCACAGGTCTTATATCATGGAAACTTTAGGTTCACTGTGTAATCGTGTAGTGATGTTTCTTCACTTAGGTGGGGACTCTCCCGCCAGCGGGGGGGTGCATGCCAATTTTAACTCTTTTGCATGTTTTCAAAACTTAACCTTTTCAACATGTGGGCTCTGATAAAGTAAGTGTCTGAGAGGTAAGCAGAACTAATTCACAGTAAATAAAGACAATAGGATAATAATGAATGACATCTGCAGTGTTTTATGAGATCACTGAATAGATGTTCACTGTCTCCATTATCCTGCCTTTGGGACCACAGTCATCCACTAAACATGGATTGCCAATGAGGACTAGTGAATACTAAAACCAAGGGGCTCTTGGCAACTATGATTGAGTAGCATTGTGTAAGGCAGGATTTCCTAGACTAGGCACTACATAGGTTTAGATCAGATACTTCATGGCTAGAAACAAGAGGCTTTCCTGCACTGTAACATGCTAAGAAGTATCTCTGCCTTCTATCAATTAGGTACCAAGGGCATATAATCCCCTTACATTGTGCCAGCTAAATATGTTTGCTGCTATTGAAAAATATTTTGTGTGCATGTGTGTGTGTTGTACGTGTGTGTTGCACATGTGTGTGTGTGTGCATGTGTGTGTGAGGTCTAGCTAAGAAGCACAAGCATGAAGTAGTTTTCCCAAAGTAGCAAGAGAAAGGCCCAACACAGCCATCACCCTCAGCCACGCTCTACAATCTATGTTAAGTACTTATCCCTGATGGTAGTATTGCCAATGGCAGGGCAAGCTTTGTGAACTAGAGCTCTGTGAGTTTGGGACCAGAACTATGGAGGCAGAAGAGTGAGCAGGAAAGATGTGCAATAATGGCCTCTTGTTACCTTTGGTTCACGCAGTCTAAGTGAATGACTAGCCATGGGGCACAGAAACAGAACACAAGGAGGCTATAGGTGTATATTTCCAGAGCTTTCGGCCATCTGAAAAGCATCCTGATGGCTAAGGAGTCTTCTCAGTGCTCAAAAAATATAGTTCATGGAGTGACAAAGTGACTATTCTGTGCTGTCTCTTTCCAGGCAACTCGGCAGTATGCTCAAGAGAAGGTACCTAGAGTCAACAAACACTTTCACATTGATACCATCCTCTTATCATCCAATCCGGCCCTTTTCCATCAAAGGTTGAGGTGGTGTAGAATTTTCCAATGTCATAATTCAGAGTTAAATAATGCTCCTCAAACACTCTGGTCTGTCTGGAAATCAGACCCTCTTAGCAGAGCATTCATGAAGACAGTTATCTGAAGCAAGTCTAGCACCTTAGGGCTTGATGTACTTTTAAACCTGGACTTTGGAGGATCATAAAGCCCTTTCTATTAGGGAGCCTGGCAGTACTGCAATAGTGACTGTGTCTTCCACAGACATGTGGCTCGAATCAGGGGGTGCAAACCTGGCCAGGCAGAAAGCACTTAGCAGGGCTGCCTCAGTCTCAGTTCTTTGCTCTCCCCCAAATCACTGTGGCGTCCATCTGGTCACCTCCAAATCCTTTAAAACATTTACTCATCAACGCTGCAATTACTCTCCACAAGCATTTTCTCTGGTCTAGGTGGCTTAAGGTGAGAAAGAGAAAGACATCCAGGTTCCACTCAACATGAAGGATTTCATGTGTGGTACTGTAAACAGAAACAACTACTCACGGCTGGTGAGGTCACAGCCCCTAGAGGAGGACTCCTGTCACTTTCCTAAAACCGTTGTCATTCCTAATCATGTTCTAAGTACCTATGCTTCCTATATCACAGATAAGTGCAGCTTCCTCCTTCATTAGAGAAGCTTCTTATAGCAGCTGTGAAGAATAGGGGAACCACGGCAGCGGATGCATCTGGAAAGCAGAATGTTAAGCAAGGAGACCCAAACTCAGAAAGACAAAAAAATACGTTGTCTCTCACATGTGAATACTAGCTTTATATTGTACATGTGCAAGTATGTAAGAAGATGTTAGTGTTTAAAGTCTAAAAATCCAGAAAGATGGCCAAGACAAGGCAGTAATAATTGATGAAAAAGAACTGGGATGGCAGAAAGACGCATGTCAAATGAAAGAGGAAGAATCTGAGGAGGTGACAGGGTGGGGGAACAGTAGTAGATGATTGGGAGGTGAGGGGAACAGAGCCACAAAATATATCTTAGGTATGACATAATGATATGAGATAATATACTGGCCTTAAATTTTTTCAATAGAACTTGCAAAAGGATGCATGCTACGATGTTTTTCTTTTCTTTTAACATCTGATTTCTTCTTCCACATCCTCTAGCTACTTAAGAGATTTTGCATCCCTCTGCTGCTCTTTGCCTGTGCCTGCTGTGTGAATCAGCATGTCCCTTTTATAGAAGGCTGTTCTCTGTGTTAACTGGACTAGGTCACAGCTCACAGTCATGTAATGAAACATGAACATAGGTGTGGCTCAGAAGGTATTCCTTAAGTGGTCCTGACTATAACCAACTGCCTCTGAGACAAGATGAGGTATTTTCTTGTCATAGAAAGGAGAAAAACAGTTCTGGGAAAGAAGACATCATCTGAAACCGTAGAACCAATTTCTTCCTGAGTTTTCAGACTGTCAGCATTCTTTACAGATTTCAGACTTGCTAATCCCACAATTTTGTGTTCAACTCTTTGAAATACACACACACACACACACACACACACACACACACACACACACACACACACACACACACACCCTGATATATCAGGGATTGCAATTCTTTTTTTCCCCTTGGGAAATCTTGATTAAAATACCTTACTTCCCCTCCCCCCTCTCTCTCTCTCTCTGCCCCTCTCTCCCTCTCCCTCCCCCGCCTCTGTGTGTGTGTGTGTGTGTGTGTGTGTGTGTGTGTGTGTGTGTGTTGATGGAGATCAGAAGATAAAGACCAAGAAGAAATAGAAATCACCTATTCCAGATCTCATGTGTGAATACTTCTGCTGGTGGAAGCAATAAAAAGATAAATGGCTACCAAAGACAATGACACAAGCCCTCACCTCCTGCTGTGGCCTTATACTTTCTTCTCCCATCATGAGATGTAGTCTAAATCCCTTGCTTATATTAGCTAGTTTTCTCACTGTCATGACAAATTGCCTGTCAAAAAACGATACCAAGGGCGGGGAAGGGGGGGAGAAGAGGTTTGGTTTGGCTCAGAACTTGCTAGTACAGTTAGTACAGTCCAGAGATCGAAGCAGAATCTTGAGAAAGCTGTTTACATTACACCCCGTCAGGAAGCAGCAATGGTGGTGGAAGCTGCTGCTCTGCTTGATTTCTCCTTTTTATTGAGCCCAAGACCACAATCCATGGTGTCAACTAACCTAACCTAGACAGTTCCTCATGGACATTTGCAGATGCCCCTCTCACCCAGTGATTCTAAGTCCTGCCAAGTAGATGGTCAAGCTTACTCATCACACTCCCTTTGAAACTGGGTGGCCTGTGGGATCTGACTGCACTGACAACATATGGCTCAGGGCTCGAAACCAAGAACCATGACACAATCAGGAATTATATAAATGCTACATTCTTAGTGTTTTTGGCTGTTTGAATTTGACAGCCTTGTAGAAAACATCTTTCCTATCTTGGTGAGCCTAAAATTCTCAATGTAAATCAGTAGGATGTCGCCATTATCAACTTAAAACATCTATCTAGACCTAAAAACTTCTTAACCCCTAAACAACTAAGCTTAAATGTAAAACTAAACTATTGGGTCTTCAACCCCATCAGAGACTTGAGAGGGAATAAAATTAATTAGCTGTGTATACAGGGAGTGCAGGTTAGCAGCTTCTCCCCTGTATCATTTTTGTGGAGTGCTTTCTTTATAAAATATTATTTTATGGATATGGGTATTTTACTTGTATTACTTCCTGGGCACTACATGCATGTAGAAGGACAGAAGAAGGTGTCAGATCTTCAAGGACTGGAGTTAAAGGGACTGAGCCTCCATGTGAGTACTGGGATTCAAACCTTTGGAATAGCAGAGTGCTTTTATTCACTGAGCCATCCATTTCTCCAGCCCCAGGAATCTTTTTCTCATTTACTAACTGAATTAGGAGGGCTCAGCCCACTTTGGCCAGTGCTGAGCCCTCCTACATCAGTTAGTGGCCATTCCACTAGGCTATACATGAAATGCATCTGAGCAAGGCAGAAGAATCAAGACCAAAAGCAATGTTCTTCCTTCTTTAGTACCCAAGTCATCTTTTCAAGATGAAAACTATTCCAAAGAGGGATGCAGCTGTCTATGTAGTACTTTATTATGTTATAATCTTTTTCATGAGACAAGAATAAAAGGTCTTCAATGATCTACTTGAGAGCATCTCTTAACTGCTGATGACTCCCTGATGATGGTGGTAAATGGATATGGTTCTCCTGCACCAAGACTGTGGATCAAAGGAGGCTTCATCTTTTATGCTCAGCAATTACTATTTTTAAAAAGGATAAATGAGGGGGATGGAGATTTGGTTCATTCATTAAGAGCACTGGTTATTCTTTCAGAAAACCCTGGTGTGATTCCTAGCACCTACATGACAGCTCACAAGTGTCTTTAATGCTAGCTCAAGGGGATCTTACACGCTCTCTGGCTTACATGGACACCAGTCAGGCATGTGGTACACAGATAAAAGCACCCATACACATAAAGCAAAATTTAAAAAATTAAGGGGTGAATATACTTAAACCATCCAGAAATTATATCAAAATGGAAGTACTAAAATTATATCTTAAGTTTTCTGCCTCATCAGAGGCAGAGCTGTCCATGTGGTCAGCAAAATAAGAGGTGTGATTTTTATGACATTTACAGTGGCTTTTACCTGACCGGTGTGTGCATATTTCCTATTTACTGCTTTGAAACAATGCAGGTTTCATTGTTTCAATGAAATAGTAACCATGGAGTATAGAAATCAATGAGTAACCATGGAGAATGAGGAAACAGGAAGGAAGGAGAAAAACACATTTCCATGTGAATGGCCTTGGTTATGTTCAGCTCTATGAGGTGCCTAGTTCATAAGTACTGTTAACTAACAAATGGTTGTGATAATAAATGACATGACATATTTTAAGTTTGTTCCTTTTCCTTCTGGACTTAAAAACCAAAAGACGTTTTACATGAAAACTCAATGAAAAGGAAGTTTTTAAAAATAGCAAAATATTTCAATTTTATGTAATACACATTTTAATATATAGGAGTTGACAACAATCTGAAAAGAGTCAAATTGGCAAAGATGCTCATTTTTCAACTGTTAGAGAAGCAATGTAAAATTTAGTGTTACTGGGAAGTTGATGAGTTAATGGGTAAAAAATTAATTCATACAAAGGTTATTAAATTAATTCTGACATATTTCTAATTACAATGGGCCCAGAGCAGGGCTCTGAGGATTTTAATTGTCATTAGCTCACACATCATGGAGTGATGAGTCTGTTGTTAGGTACACACGACAATGTCAGGCAAGGGACTAACATTTTCAATATGATATATAGCTATAGTCATGCATAAGCTTGTATGCCATTTTGCCCTGAAAGAATTTAAATGTGGTTTCTTCTTTAAGAAAAAAAATATGCTTTGTCATAAAGCAAATCTCAATACATACAAGAAAACTGAAATAACACCCTGTATCCTATCTGACCACTATGGATTAAAATTGGATTATCAACAACCACAGCTTACAAACTCATGGGAATGGAACATCTCGCGAATGAATAAAAAAAGGGTCAGCACAGAAATTAAGAAGTAAACAAAAGATTCTAAATATTTGAATGATAATGAATTATGCAACATATCCAAACACATGGGACACAATAAAGACTGGTCTAAGAGGCGAATTCATAGCACCAAGTGCTTAATGTAAAAAGAAAAACAAAACAAAACCAGGAGATTGCATGCTAGCAATGTAACAGCAAACATGAAAACTGTAAAACACAAAGAAAAAATCACATCAAAAGGCAGTAGTCAATTTGGATTATAAAATTCTTGCTTTAATAAAAATTCCTTAAACAGTGAAAAAACAAACAAACAAACAAACAAAGAAAACAAAAGGGAATAGACAGCAAAAATTATTCTAACTCAGGGCTGAAATCAATAAAATCGAAAAGAAAAAACAAATTTAAAAAAGTAAAACAAAGTATTGGTTCTTTGAGAAAGCCAGTAAGATCGACAAACTCTTATCCAAATAAACTAAAGTGAGGAGAGAGAATTTCCAGAATTATTAAAAATGGAAATAAAAAGGGTTATAACGAGACAAACTTTAAAAACCTGTATTCCACTAAACTGGAAAAGAAAAGAAATGGATAATTTCCTCAATAGATATCACTTACAAAAGTTAAATCAAGATCAGATAAGCAATTTAAACAGACCTATAACCCCTGGTGAAACAGAAGTAGTCATTAGAACTCTCTAAGCCAAAGTGTGCCCAGGGCCAGATGGCTTCAGCGCAGCATTCTACCAGCCAGGAAGCTTGAAGGAATTGACTTAAAGCCCACCCCATGAGATGGAACTCACACCCAACACTTCTTCGGTGATCAAGTCAAACTATGGCTCCAGTCAAGGATAATACAAGCCGTAAACTTCAAACCCCTACTCAGATCTAGCCAATGGACAGGACATTCTCCACAGTTGAGTGGAGAGTGGAGTCTGACTTTCTCACATACTCTGGTGCCTCATATTTGACCACGTCCCCTGGAGGGGGAGACCTGGTGGCACTCGGAGGAAGGCTAGCAGGCTACCAAGAAGAGACTTGATAGCCTATGAGCATATACAGGGGGAGGAAGTCTCCCTCAGTCACAGTCATAGGGGAGGGGAATAAGGGGAAAATGGGAGGGAGGGAGGAATGGGAGGATACAAGGGATGGAATAACCATTGAGATGTAATATGAATAAATTTAAAAAAAAAAAGACCCTGAGAGCAGATAGTCCAGGGACCTAGGGTGAAACCAAATACTATTGCTCTAATGAAAGAAACGAAGGAGGGAAGGAAGGAAGGAAAAAGTAAGAAGAAAGAAAGAAAGCAGCAATAAAACGACTCCTAATGACTTCCTAATGAAATTATAGATCACTGCCTTGCTCAGGTATCCTCAGAGAAGCTTCCCCATGGAACAGAAGGAGCAAATACTGAGAGTCACAGCCAGACAGTATACAGAAAGGAAGAGATCTTGGAACACTCAGACATAAAAGTGTGATGTCTTTGTCAATTCTCTCTCCTCGGGGCTCAGGGAGCCCCACAGAAGAGTAGATGCAAAGAGCGTAAGAGCCACAAGGGATGGAGGACAACAAGAAAGCAAGATCAATTCACATACAGAGACCGAGGCTGCATTTATAAGGCCTGTACCACATGTGTTCCTAGGGCAGAACGGAGAAATGGACACACGCCCTCATCCCTAGCCCAGAAGCTACCTCCACTTGATAACCACTTGCAAGTGAATATTTAGTTTCCTCCAAGGGAGTCTCACTGGGAAACAACCCACTCTTGAGGGTAGGCTACATGCACAGTAGGAGATGCCCAACAGAGTATAAACAAACTCAATGGCGTGCGGGCATGTTCCTTGTCTCGTCATCTCATGTCAGGACTTTTCGTTTATTCTTTTATCTTGTTATTTTTTATTTTAATTTCATTTATTTACACATTCTCTTCTCTCTTTTTACCCTTTAGGTCCTTTTTGTATATATTATGGTTGCAAATTTATTGTTTGTATGGGAGTTCTGAGTGTGTGGACGAGTGAATGCCTGTTTCTTGAGCCTTTTCTTGGGCTATTTTCCATCTATTTGTTTGTTTTATCTGATGTTATCTTATTTTATTTTATTATTACCCCTTGGGAGCCCATTTATTTTTTTAACAAGAGACGGAAAGGCAGTGTATCTGGATAGAGAAGGAGGCAAGGAAGAACGGGGAGAAGCAGAGGAAGGGAAAACTGTAATCAGAGTATATTATGTGAAAAATTATTTTCAATAAAAGGAAAAATATGCTGCCTAATATGAGACAAAATGACAGTAAGTTTCCAAAAGTCTGACACTAGTCCCGGTCTCAAAGGACTCAGGCCTCCACTCCTTATCTTGCCCCTAAAATTACACTGGGTGGGGGTAGGAAGTGCCAGGATTTTTTATATTCTGAGAGTTCCTTCCCCCAGATTCTGCTCTCAGAAAGCTGTCTTTGTTATTTACTGCTGCAGATACTGTGGTTAGGATCTGGCAAGCTAACCAGTGTCCTCCTGGAAGTGTGCAACTGAGACGGACAAACACCCAGTTACAGAGTCCTCTAGCTGAACCGGCAGTTGACGATCTAGTAGGCAAAGTCACAGCCTCTTACTTGGCTCCTATCTCGGTCAGGAAAGCAGCTTCCTATGGTCCTGCTGAAGACACCAAGGACTGTTTACTTCTCTGGCTGGCTAGTCATTCTGAAAGCGACGTGTTTTATTTCTATTCTCTGAGAGCTGGGAAGTGGACTTCTTGTCACTGCCATCCGTGGCCTTTCCAACTCACAACTTGATTTGGTAAGTAGTAAAGAAAGGGAGAACATGGAGCATAAAGGGTTTTGTAGTTTGAAGTAGGGGAAATCAGATTCACTATTTTCCTATCATTCAAGTCAACCTGGGGTTGAAATAATGGGCACTGCAATATAAAACTCTGAGATTCCATCTTACATCCATCAGAATGGCTAAGATCAAAAACTCAAGTGACAGCAAATGTTGGTGAGGATGTGGAGAAAGGGGAACACTCCTCCATTGCTGGTGGGCATGAAAACTTGCACAACCACTTTGGAAATCTATCTTGTGCTTTCTCAGAAAATCAAGAATAGTGTTACTTCAAGACCCAGCTATACCATCCTGGGCATATACCTGAATGATGCTCCACCATACAACAAGGACATTTGTTCAACTATGTTCATAGCAGCCTTATTTGTAATAGCCAGAATCTGAAAACAACCTAGATGTCCCTCAACTGGAGAATGGATATAGAAACAATGGTACATTTACACAATAGAATACTAATCAGCCATTAAAAACAAGGAAATCTTGATATTTGCAGGCAAATAGATGGAACTAGAAAAGATCATCCCGAGTGAGGTAATCCAGACTCAGAAAGACACACATGGTATATACTCACTTATAACTAGATATTAGCTCAACATAGATGTCCACTGAGAGTGTCCACTCAGTGCGGAATGGATACAGATGCTGCAACTCACTACTGGACTGCAGGTGAGAGTGAGAGTGATATGGAATAATGGGAGGATGGAAGAACCCAGAGGGTTCAGGAGCCCCACAAGAAGACCAGCAGCTCTGGCAGATCCAGGGCCAGGGTAGCCTGCACAAACTGTTGTATCTACCAAAGACAATGTATGCAGTAAACCTAGACCCCTGTTCAGATCTAGCCAATGGATAGCTCATTCTCCACGGCTGTGGACAGAGCTGGAACTGCCTCTGACATGAACTCTGGTGCCCCAGTTTGATCACTTCCCCTTGGTAAGGAGGCCTGGTAGCACACAGAAGAAGGGGAAGCAGGCTATCCGGATGAGACCTGATAGGCTGTGGTCAGATGGTGGGGGAGGAGGTCCCCTTCTATCAGAGGTCTAATGGAGAAGAATAGGGCGAAAGAGGGAGGGAGGGTGGGAACAGGAAGATACAAGTGAGGGGATAACAATCTGGAAGGGATCTGAATAAATTATAACTTAAAAAATTACATAATAAAAACAAAACAAAACAGAAAACAAACAAACAAAAACCCAACTTGATCAATATCGATCTTAATGGTATTGGGGCACTATCCAAACTTACACACACACACACACACACACACACACACACACACACACACACACACACACACACACACACACACACAGTCTAAGGTAATCAAGATGTGCTAAAATATGGCCACACATCAGTCATTTAATTCACAATTCCTATGAAAGACATCAAGAGTGTTAAGAAAAGTGTCTACTCCCATGTGCAGCCATCCATGCTGAGGAGTCCCAGTGCTAAACTGAAGTGAAGTTGACGTATACAATCTGGTCTGACAAGTCAGAGAGGCAATAGATAATTTCTAAACAGAGTGGTTTAAAATGAAACCAAACAACCACAGATATTCGCAAGCATGTAGCAAAAAGGGGGCTCAGTAAGCCTGAGCCGTATCACATGGATGGACGTCCAACTTCTAGCCACAGACAGAAAGTGATCTGACAATGACCAGCGTGAGTTCTGGGTAATGCTGCTTCCCTGGACCAGCTAAAGCTGCCTTACAAAACCCGATGATTCTCCCAGTGGAGCACCTTTTCGTTTTGTTAAGTGGATGCTGCCTGGTTCATAAATCAATACTAAAAGCCAATTAGATCTTTGAAACCACATTTGGTGAGGTTTTTTGTTTTTGTTTTTGTTTTTTTTTGACATCAGTTTTACATTCACAGACTCAACGCTGGATTAGCTTGATCCTTACATTCCTTTCAATAACAGGCTTTTAAAAAGCAGGTCTCAAGAAAAGACTTTTTTGTCATAGGATCACTCAACTTATTTACACATGGCGGGATCTTCAGAAGGAACTCCCAGTGGCTCTGATGCAAACAGAACATTCAAGAGATGCACAATGGGTCTGGTGCCTACATGAGCCCCAAATGGAAACTTAAAGAAAAAAGCCACAAGAACATGTAAGGGACAAGAGATTTCTCTTCTTGTAGCCAACACATACCCCTTTCAGGAAGCATCTACTCTTAATTTTTTCCTATTGACCACCAAGCATGCTTCAGCCCACTTGGCTGTACCACTGACATCTCAAACCATCTAAGCTACGCAATGTCTCCATGTAGGATACACTTCAGTATTTGATTTCAATGCATTTTTAACTACAGAGATTGAAGGAGCTATCATGGTGAAGGATAGTGAAGATCAAAAAAAAAAAAAAAAGGATATTGTGAATTCTATTTAATAGACGGGAAATAGTCAAGAGATGATAGCCGATTAGAAAACAAGACTCCAATTAATAAAGAAAGTATCTCAAATGTGTGATGGAGGGATGGAGGAAGAGAGGGAAGAATGGACAAGAGACCATGGAAAGCCTGGGAGAACAGGAGCACTGTGGAAACACCCAACATGAGGTACTTTTTACAACTTGTCCACAGGACTTTCATTTATGGCCTCTTGCTTCACTGCGCCTCACCCTACCCACAGCGTTCAGACCTTACTGTATCCAGCATTGGTATTCCTCCCTCAGCATGCTTGTGTTTGAATGTGTCATTCTGTCCTCTAACTCACTGAAGATTGTACGTGTGTCTCTGTCACAGATTGACGCAGCGGTTGGGGAGTAGCTCTGGTGGTGCCTATTAAGGTCTTCTGCTCTCAATATCTCTTTGTAGCCACATGTCTAAAATCACATTCTTCCTCATGGTTTCTCATCCATATTCTCAACTTTATCTTCCAGGTAAGTAAATGTAGAGACTCTTTTAGAGATATATGTAGCCAAGAGTATTTTGACCAGCCTTAATTTTTAGTTTGATACCAGGCTACCTGATTGGAAGATGTGGTTTAATTGTCTGTTTTTGGTCTAACATGTAGTATAAAACACAAAGAGCCATTGCTTTTCATCGCTCTTCCAACAACAGTGCCTCAGGATTGAGATTCAGCAGTATTACCCAGAAGGTAGTGTTGACATCTGAATTTCTGTAATTTGTGGATGGCACTTGGGTAAAGACACTTAATAGGTACATTGAGTTAAGAGATGATAAAGTTCTGGATGAGCTCCAACCCAGTGCCTAGTGCCCTTCTACCAAGAGGGTAGTTGGGCTCTGGATCCCGTGGAGACAGACAGACAGATGAAGAAGGCTAGGTGAGAGCAGGGTGGGGATTAGGGTTAGCCACGTAAGCCAAGGAGAGCCAAGGCCTGCCACCAAGGGGGCTGGAAGAGGGCAGGAAGGCTCTCTCTTGAACCTTTAGTGACAGAAGGAACATACTGACACCTGGTCTCAACATTTTGCCTTTATAGTGTGAGATAAAACAATCCTGCTGTCTCCTCCACTCAAGTTGCAGCATTCTTTAAGCAGCCAGAGTCTAACACACATCCAAAGGTGCCATGATACATATTGTTATTATCGAATCTGCTTCAATGACAGTCAAAGAGAAAAAATTATTTATAAAGTACTTTCAAAGAGAAATACTTTAACTCACATTCTATTCTAAGAACTTCAAAACTATTTCTTCTGACACCCTTTTGATTTTCAAACAGATAAGCAAAACTTGATTTAATTATGTGATAATAAATATCTTAACAACCAACATATATGGACTGTTTATAATGTGTCAAGTCTAGTATGAAGACCTAATATGTATATTACAGGTGCATATGTACATGTATAGGATTTACAGATATGAAGAAGTCCTTTTCTTGTGGTCAAATAATAAGTATTTCATACTTTAGCTGCACATGTTCTCTGTTACAGATATTTAACTGCCTTTGTAGCATAAAAGCCAGCACAGGAAGATGCAAATACATAGGCATGGCTTTATGTCAATAAAACTTTATAGAAACAGGCAGCAGGTGGTACAGAGTTGAGCAGTATACTATAATTTGTTGACATAAACGGAAACTATCTAAGGAAATTATATAGTGTTCACAGGGGAAGGAACTAAAATTGAAAGGCAAAAATCTTTTGTGAAATCATATAACTTATATACAGTACTGGGCATAAATCAGCTGAACTTATGGTATAGTCATTCAGTTATACTATCATACAGGAAAAAATTTCTCACTTCAATCAAAAGCATATTCATTAAATAATGAGCTTTCCAAAACTCTACTGTTCTGATGCCTTTATTGTCTTAGCAAAAAATGAAATGTAACGATAACATCAAAAGCAAAACAAGTCTAGGCTAAGTTTTATTAAGTCAGAAAATAAATTAGTGTAAATGTTCTAAAAAACTGACAGACACCACCAGAAAAGATATAGGGAATTAAAAATTGAGAGCTGTTGATTGATAGCACTTCACACACTTTATGTATGAGACCAGAAGAGTAATGTAAATGAAAGAAATGGGAAAACAGCAATTTAACAGATCACTCTCAAAAGATGAAATACAACTGGCCAACGAGAATGAGAAAAGTGCTCAGCATCCGTAGTTGTCAGAAAAGGCAAATCAGAACTGCAATGAGGCTCTATCTTACTCCAGTCAGAATCCTTATCACCAGGAAGACAAGCAGCAAGAGGTGCTGGTGGGAACATGAGGAAAATGGAGTCTTTATACGTTGATGAAGAAATGTGAGCACAGCCACTGTGGAAGTCAGAAGGAAGAAGGAAGAACTGCCTCATCACATAGCTGTGCTCCTCCTGGGAATATGCACAGTGGAGTCACCCACATAAGATGCTCACACGTCCATGTTTACTGCCACCTGATTTAAAGTAGCCAACTAACAGAATCAATGTAGGTGCCATCAACATGTAGGGATGGATAGATAAAGGAACGTACCCACAGGAGAATTATCAACCAGACAGAGGAACAAAATGAGGTCATTTGTAGGAAAATGGATGAAACTGGAGATCATTATGTTAACTCAGCAATACAACTGTCATGTGCTTTTCCTCATATGGGAATATAGCTCTCTCTCTCTCTCTCTCTCTCTCTCTCTCTCTCTCTCTCTCTCTCTATCTCTCTCTCTCTCTCTCTCTCTCTCACACACACACACACACACCAGGTATGAAAGGAGATGCTGGACCATTTGGAAAGATAATGGTATTAATTGAGTGCGGAGTGGGGCAGCTGAGGGTGATAGGGTGGATATGGTCAAAGTGCATAGCATAGTTGTATGGCAGTGTCATGAAACTCATTAGTTTGTATGATGAATATCAGCTAAAAATATAGTAAATAAATCAGTAAAAGCTGGATATATATATCTCTATTGTTCCCTTGGTTTTCTAACTGTGAAAGCTCGTAAATATAATGACATCTTTATGGCTCACTGGAATCAGAAGAAATAGGTACGCTTTCCCACAACACAGTCTTTTCTTTCATAGGATAGTCCCAACAGTAAACCTCTTCCAGCACCATAGCTCTGGCCTTTTCTCCTCTTCAGCACAAATGCTTTGAAAGACAGTCGCATTGGTTGGATCTCTGTTCCTTTCATGGAGGAAGTCTCCAAACTCCCTATCAGTATTTGACTCAGAAGACATGTGAGCCTTACTTCTTCTCCTGTTACTTGCAAAACCATCCAGCATTTCCCATATGCTTGCCATTTTTAAAAACTACCTTTACGTTAGCTGGTTCTGGGGCTTTGATGGTGCCATTTTACTAGAAGGGTTAAGAAATCTTTAATTGCTCGATATAAAAAAAAATGAGTGTGTCCTTCATCTCACCACACCAACTGACTCATGCCATTCTTTGAGTTGGTAATTTTGACCACCACTTGAGCTTCTTTAATCACATGTAAGTAAAACTTAGTTCCCAGAATACACCTTCTGTTCAAATCTGACATCACGTTGTTAGGCCAATGGGTATTTTTTTTTTATCTCCGTGATTACTATAAACACACACAAAAATATAAATAAAATCTAAAAAATTAACTCCGGATATATACTTTGAACATATAGCTGTAAAAATGCCACAACATTTAACTCTTCGCTGTAAGAATGCTACAGACAAATAGAATTAAATTGCTTAACTGGTCACCCGTGACTACGTGTAGTGCTTTATTGAAACTCTGGACACAAATGGATGAAGAGCTTTCACTGCAGGGTTTTCCCATCCCTGGGACTTAGGAGTACATTCTGCCTGGGACCAGGCATCCTAAAAGCCCTGGGTAACTGATTACATCCCTGCCTCCCCTTTACCTTTCATAATTAGCCGCACACTATTAAGTTAATGCACATTTATCTACAACAATTCAAGTCAGACTGTGAGAGAATCTTTCTAGTCTATAATTACACTCCAGTGTAATTAGCATAATTTCCACTGCACATATTTAATAAAGAAGCTGCCTTTATGGGTTGGTTTCTCCTGTGGAAACTCTTCCACGAAGCACAAGCAGGAGGCCAAGCCTCCTTCTCTTGATCTGTCACTGATGCACCAAGCACATCTGGCAGTGCTTTCTGTGAATGATGAGTGAGGAGGAAGGGCAGGCATCTTAAAAAGTGGGCCAATGGGATTTCCTCTAGCATGCCACTGTCTCCCAAGGCACGGGCAGCTAAGGGCATGACCTCATCAGTTATGGTAGAGGACTGGTGCCTAGGCAACAGTACCATGAGAAGCTGGGAACTGATTACTTCCGTTATCTTGGCTCTGCCTCTCTAGCATAGCCACCTGAGTGCCTCAAATCCAGTCACCAGTAACTACCACTAGATGTCACCAGTCATTAACTGAGTCTCAGATAAAGAAGCACTTTAAGAGATTATTAACTCCCCTAGCAACTTGCTTCCCTCTGGACAGCCTCCTCGTGAGAGACTGTTTAACAAGAGGGAACCAACCTATTTGCCCAAACCTGAAATGTCAAATCCTCACCATGCAATTTTAAAAGATTCCATACATTTGGTAAGTGTGTGACATGTTTGTCCTGATAATTATAAGGGGGAAAAAAAAAGCAAAACAAACAAAAAACCAGTGACATAAATGTTATTATATTTTACATGGACATTCTGTAAAAGAACTTCACTAAACAGGGCTTGCCAATGTTTGGGGACAACAGTTTAGCTAGATCCTTGCTCGTGTCTATGGATTTGATACTCAGAAGAAACGAAGCATCTTAATCTCATGGTGATGAAAGTAAAGTAGTGGACCTTGTGTGCACATGTGGATAAACAAGAGAGAAGAAAGAAATCATCATGCAGGGCAGAAAAGCTCAAGCTGGAAGGTGGGATCTGGAGAAGTTGGATGAATTAGGTCTTTAAAGGCATGGTAGAGAAGTAGGGTGTGTGTGGGTCTCCTCTGGATCTCTCATTTACTTTTCCAGATGTGTACTGAAGAGATGAACATTAAAATGCAGTGTTGGTGACCAAAGGGCATACGGAAACATCTCGGTGGAATCCATTCATGCTTCCATTAAGATTAATAGTTGTGTGCATGCTCAGCTGTGCCTACACATTGTGTGTATGTGTATGTAGAGGTTAAATGTCAACCTCAGGTGCTGGTGCCCAGTGCTGTTCACCTTTTTTGTGGGGCCTGGGGGAGCTGTGGGGCAGGGAGTGAGGTGGGGGAGAGGGTAAGGAGCCACCAAGAGTAAGAGGGTGGAAATCTCATCCTGAGTAGGAATGCTAAACCCTTGTCCTGGTACACATCGCCCTGGGTCCTTACTTTTGCCTGCCCCACCCCAGGTCACGTAGTCTGGTAGCCAGGTTAAACTTCCTCTCCCCTTATAGGTCATGCCCAGTAGCACCTACTCATACAAATGAGGCCTTCCCAGAAGCCTGGCCCCAACCAGTGATGCACACTCACTCTCAAAGCCCCTACCCACGCCCGAAAGGTTTAAGTAACCTTTGTTCCTCCTCAATTAAATGAGCTAGCTGTCTCACTTAAACCTGCCTCCTGAGAGTCCTATCTCCCCGTCCTAACCACAGCCTGTGGTCTCTTTTCCTCCTGCCTGTTGCTGATCTCCTTCCCTCTCAGGATTTGTGGGTCCCAATAGCGGCCAACCATGCAGCTATAGGCAGGGAAGTCTGCAAGGCACTTTTTTTTGGGGGGGGGACGATAGCATCTCACTTTCCCTGGGACTCACCAATTTGGCTAGGAACAAAAATCTTTTACCAATCGAGCTAGCTCCCAAGCCCTAATAATTATCATTTTAAAAAACAGAGTCAGTGAGTGAAAGAGTCATTTCTGTCACATTTCTATCTACTTTGCTATCTTTAAAATGGCCTAAAAAGCACACAGAAAGTATTACATTAAAGGTGTTATAAAATAAAGACCCATTGATGTCATTACAATTTGTATTTTTTTTTTCTCATAGGGAAAACATTTTAACACTGAGAGTTCATGTGCCTGTGAGCACTTGCATTTGTGGCCTGTCCTGAAATTTATGGCTTTTTCTTTTAATATCCATTTTCCATCGCACTGAGCTGTGTGTACTCTGACCCTTTTAAATGTTTGCACTATTGCAAGTGCTGCCAGTAACATGGTCACAGGTATCTGGATAGAGAAGTCGGCTAAGAATGGTCGCTTTATTCAACGATGAATATTTCATACTCATTCTGCTGCTTTTTCTTTGTTTTAGGAAGCTTTTAATTAAAAATATATAATGTTGGTGAAGTCATGTTCTCTGGAAGCAGCCTGACATGGTTGGTTTCAGCGACATCACTGAGTGACAAGGCACATTGGCTCTCAGACATTTCCACCTGCTCTGCTGGGAACTAAAGAGACAGGGGTAAGGCCCGCATGTCCATAGGCTGGCAGGGCAGCGACTGAGAGAAGCCAGGCAGCCTGCCTCGCAATACCCACTTGAGAGAAGAAATTGGGTTTTATTGCCCCTCATGACACTTATTTACTCTCTGAAAATATAAGCGAACAGGTTTGTAGGGCATTGAAGCCCTTACAGTGGCAGAACCTGTAATTGGCATCTGTGTGGTCCACTGTAACAGAGGCAGCGATGCCCAGCTCTCCCTGACTTAGTTCATCTTGGCCAAAATCAGGAGATCATTTTGTTCAAAACCAAACCAAAGCCAAAATACTTTATTTAGGAGAATCTAAATTTCAGCCGAATTTTACATTATGACTATGCCAACAGAACATAGCCCATGGTGTTTTCAAAAGCTGGCAAAGATTTTGAAAAGTTTAATGTGAAGAGAGACCCAAGCATTTGGGTTCACAAGGACTGCATGCAGGGGGGGTCTGACATGCAGACTGCATAAGGGTAAATACTTATCTAAAAAATAGCTCTTTTCAGAAAATGCTTCCAGACCAGAGTTCCTCTCTGGACTTGCCCTTGCAATCTCCTAACAGAATGATTTTATAGAAGTAATCTCCTGTCCCCAGACACCATCATCGCTCTCTACATACATATGGCAGACATATTTAGATTCACACATTCATCCGGGAACTCCATATTATAAAATCATCTACTGATGGAAAGGTTTAAGACATGGATTCTTGAGCTATGTGACTGTGTTGATCATGGGACTATTAACCACAGAGCAATTAAAGTCAGAAAGCTTCTCACCGAACTCTAAATCAGAGACTAAGCCTCCACAATGAAGCGGCCTACATTTGATCTAAGCCCTCAATTTTGAGTCAACTTTCCATGAATATTAGGCTGTACCTGAATTAGTTCCTTTATGAACTTCCTCCCAGGTCCCCCTTGGTCATAGACCTAAGGGAGGGGAATAGGGTGAAAGCAGAAGGGAGGGAGGAATGGGAGGATACAAGTGATGGGATAACAATTGCGATGTAATTCGAATAAATAATTATATTAAAATAAAAAAGAACTTCCTCCAATGAAGCTTTTTAATTTTCGTTTTGTTCATAAGCAGAGAGTGTGAGCACAGGAGAATATTTCTCTATTACATTAACTCCCCGATGTTCTGACATCTAACCACCTATGTGCATGCACTGAGACTCACATATTGACCTTGTGTGTGACATAATGAATTTACAGAAACTGAGAAGTGCTGGGGAAATATACCATGCAACATGTAACATAGGCCGTCAGATACATGATCATATTTCTATAAGCCTATTATATATGTCCAAGGAAAGCAATCTGGTAGAAAAGAGAACATAGACCCAGCATTCTAATGCTTAATCTCAAAAATGCTTATACTTTTCTGATGTCATATTTCTGGCTAGATTGATTTTTTACATGGTTGTGGAACAAAAAATAAAGCAAGGCTCATGAAAAATACAGGATCCCGCTTCAAGACATGGCACTGTTAAAAGCAGCTTTAGGAAGGATCAAGCTCCCTTCTCTTTAAATGAGTATCCAGCATTGTGCTTCTGGGCTGTGTCTCTTAATACTTCTTTTGTGTGGCTTTATTGGATTACTGCAACCCAATCCTTATTCCTTATTATTGCAAGAAAGCTTAAAACAGCAGATTAAAAAAAACCTCCAATAACAGCACCCTGGTAGACAAGAGCTAAGCAAATAATGGCTGGTGCAAATACTTTGTTTAGCCAAAATAATAATATTTATGGAAATTAAATTGTATTAAGTAACATACCAATACTTACTATGCCTTAGCACTTGGCAATAAAATATTAAAGCATGTAAGATAAGAAAAGAAGCATGACCTACCAGGAAATGGGGATGGAGGTGAGGACATCCTATTGAGACTCTAGATGAGGAAAATATAGAGGATAGGCAAGTAGGGGGACCCAGAGGGTCCTAGAAACCTACAAGAAGAACATTATGATGGCTAGATCTGAGCCCAGGGATTCTGCTTGATCTAAGGCACCAACCATGGACAAAACGGGCAGTCATCATCAAACCCCTACCCAGATCTAGCCAAGGGACAGAACATTCTCCACAGCTAAGTGGAGACTGGGGACTGACTTTCACAGGATCTCTGGTGCCCCATATTTGGCCATGTCCCTTTGTGGGGGAGGCCCAATGGCACTCGGAAGAAGGATAGAGGACTACCAAGAAAAGACTTGGTACCCTAGCACCATATTCAGGGGGAGGAGGTCCCCCACAGCCACAGTCATAGGGAAGGGGGATTGGGGTGAAAGTGGGAGGGAGGGAGGAATGGGAGGATGCATGGGATGGGATAGAAAATGAGATGTAATAGGAATTATTTTTAATTTTCAATAAAAATGTGTTAAAAAAAAAAAGAAAAGAAGCATGTTTGATGTCACTACTATATCTCTAAGTTTTAGGTATTTAAAAGAAGGAGCTGAATATGAACTATTAATACTGTCACTCAACTCACCCAATCACAGGTTTGTTTATGTATAATTAAGTAAAAAGCCAATAGCCTTGATGCGAGTGGTGTACTATTTATTCAGTTCTAAAGCATTTTTAAAATAGCATTTGTGATTAGGTCATTACTGCCTATGAATGAGTTGTGGTTCTTCAGTTTGAAAATCAATCTCTCTCTCCCTCCCTCCCCCACCTCTCTCTCTCTTTCTCTCTCCCTCCCTCTCCCACCTCTCTCTCTCTCTCTCTCTCTCTCTCTCTCTCTCTCTCTCTCTTCACATACACACACACACACACACACACACACACACACACACACACACACACACACACTACATCATTTCTCTGTCTGATCACTCAGTAGCCACTTGCAATAGTCCAACATGGCCACCCATGTTATTTTGCACCCATTGATGGCACCCCACACTATTGATTCTTTACCTGATTCTTAGACATACTGCTCAGAATATAGTGGTTTTGGAAAGACAAATGTCTCTGGGGAATGTTTTGTATATATGTTGTATCGAGACTCATAAATAAAGTCTGATTGGAATCAAGGTCCATTCCATGGGGTGGAACCCATTCCTGAAACTGCTTATGTGGCCAAGAAAAGGAAACGAGAGAGGGCTATGGACCTATGGCAAAATCAAAAGTTACTGTTCTGCTAAAGAAACAGAGCAACAGTCAGGAATTATATAAATGTTACATTCTTAGTGTTTTAGCTATTTGTATTTGACTGCCTTGAAGAAAACTTCTTTCCTATCTTGGTGCATCTAAAATTCTGAATGTAAATCAATATCTATTGTATCTCATCAGAATCAACTTAATTGTTTCATGGTTCTTCTTGCTGTAGGTAATTTATTGTATATATGTCTAATAATATAAAAATGTATGTCAAAATAAAAAATTGAACAGAAATTGAAAAAAGAAAATAAATTCATAAACACTCATCTCTAACAAATGATGTCTTTATATTTCCATTTATGTTTTTTGATAATGAGCTGATAATATTGTAAATGTGTTTGTAATTTATTAAACAAATAACTATTGCTAAAAAAAAACATAAATACTTCTCCTTCAAAAAAAAAAAGAGAAAAAAGAAACAGAGCAATAAAAATGATTCTTAGTGACATTTTGCCATACTCATAGATCAATGGCTGGGTCAGCTATCATAAGAGAAGTTTCCTCCTCTTGTGATGGATGTAGTGGTGTTTTGGGAGGTCTTTTGTATAAATGCTTTCTCTCTTTCTCCTCCTCTTCTTCCTCTCCCCTAGTCTGGCCTGTTTGTTTTTATTTTTTTTTTAATTTTATATGCCTGATTGTTTTCTAATAATGAGAGCAAAAAAGAGTGTGGATTTGGGTTGATGGGGAGGCAAGGAGAACTTAGGTGGAAGGGAAAGCATAATCAGAATATATTGTGTTAAAAATCTATTTTCAATTAAAAAAAAAGACACGGGGCACCTATGTGGATGCCTGTGAAATGAATATAAGAGAGCACATAAGAGGCATAACTAGCTGGGCTAGGAGCCTCACATCCTTCTGAGCATCATTGCACAGCCGTCTTCCCTGGCTGGAGGAAAGGCCCTCCTCTCATCATGACTCTTCTTGAGCTAAGGTAAGGCAGATGCCTTTGTTAAAAGTAACTAGATATTATTACTATTTTTATTAAGAGTCATAAGCTCAAAGGAAAAACTGGGCTTTTCATCCAATCAAATTTCTTTCTTATGAATTCCCCTGACTTCTTGTGACGCTGCACACCTCTACAAGTGGGAGGCATTCCACTCAAAGAGCGTCTCCCAGAAAGCTCAGTAAGTGGCTGCTTCCTGCTTTCCAGGCACAGGGAGGTGAATCTGAGAAGCCACCACTCATAGACCCAGGAGATGGTATTATTGTGTCTATTACAGTCAAGACGTAGTAGTCTGCTTTTGTGTTGACACGAAGCATCGTGATGTGGCTCTGCAAATTGTTTTCTCACAGGAAAAAGAACACAGAAAGGAAAACACTTTGCTTTATCATGTCAAGTTTCCCGACAAGGATGCTTGGGTTTTTTTTTGTCGTTCAGGCTTTAAAATTTAGTCCTGGGAAAGGAAGACACAATCTGATGTCTATGTAGATTCCCTGGGGAGTATTTATGCTTTTAATTTTTACTGTTATCACGTGATTCCTGTTCTCCCACTCTCAGAAATACATCTCTGCAGGACTTCTTAGTGAAAATCTTCAACAGCAACTCATGTTGAACACCTATCAGTCACTTTCTCACCAACTGGGAGGAGACCAGGTCTCCTACTGGGATTTCACTGGAGCTACAGTTTTCCTGCAACCAGTGCTGCGCAGCTTTGTGACACTCAGCTTTGTGAAACTGTGTCCCACAATGCCTTGCACTCACACGCTAGGAAATTGTGGGGCGGCTTATTACATTCTGTGGAATATATAAATATATATATCCATTGTAGCAAAATCAAAAACCTTTTTCTTGGGAAACTATTGCATCAAACCTCCTTTTCTTGTGGTCACACTATGCAGTTAATAACTTGTATCACTAAAAACATTAGACTGTCTGTCCCCTGACAGCTGTTCATGAAATCAAGACGGACGGGAACCTCATCCTTAAACCTCTTCTCTTGCTCTAGTTGGTACAACCAGCCAGTTCAAAACCTAATGTTCTGGGTTTGAATTTTGCCAGAAGAATTACTAGGTAGGTACCTGACTATGTGTACGTGTGTGAATCTACTTTTCCACCATTGCTCAGGAGCAGGTATGAAGGGCAACCCATCCATCACTGCTCCAGTCACAATGATGAAGGAGATCTCATCAGAAGAAGCGCTGTGAAACTGATGTCACCGTTCTTAACCTCACACCACACAAGCAGGACCTTTCCAGTTCCTGCTAATGTATAAATTCCTGCAGCTTTACATTTAAGAGAAACGAAACTTTGAAACCGCTCGAACTAAAGACTGACATGACTTCAAATCAATCAGCACACTCTTTTGTGCTAACCCACGGGGGAATGCATTGAACAAAATGTATTTCTTCAACAGACATTTTACTAATTGTGTTTTCTAGACAATTTAATTCCATCAAGAGAAACATACAATTTTCAAATGGCAGAATATCTGATTTTAATTCCCATGACATCTATTTTTGGTACAGGGTCTTCAAAATACACTTAAAACATAGTCGTATTCATTTATTTGAAACTCAAAACACCTTTATTTATATAATTATTTTTAACTGGTGTGACTTCCCAGAACATAAAACAATGGCATGCTGATCTGAAACAAAACACATCTCAAATTACAAAAACATATGCCGTGTGTTGGAAATCTGCCTACAACAAAATAGCGTACCTAAGTGCTCTGTTTAGTTCCTGTCATTGTGTCTTTGCCAATAAAAATGAAAGGTCTCAAGACAAAAATCATTTTAGGGTGGGCTCAACGACCTGTAACCCTATAAGACAAAAAAGAGGGAGCGTGAGATGCAAAGGTTACCTGGGAGGAAGGTCACATAAGATAAAGAAGAAGAGTGGGCTTAAGAGCAGCTGGAGACAGCTGTCGGGGATCTGCTGGTGCCTTGGCTGTAGATCACTGGCCTCTATTGGTTTATGCTGCCAGTATTACAGCAATTTCTTCTGAAAGCCCTAGGAAACAGACAAGCTAAGCCATTTGAAGATTATATGCATGTAATCCAAGTGTGTAGTGTGTAGTACTACTTGAATGCAGCCCTGTGCCTCTGTAGTCTTCTTTCTCGAGCAACGAGAGGAGATACTTCTAATTACATTTATGTCTAAGCATGTGAGGCTGTGGTGGTGGTAGGGGAGACACATGCGTGTTCCGGGGCAAGTATGTAGATGTGAGAAGACAGCTTGTAGAAGTCTCTTCTCTACTTTTGTGAGATGGGTCCTGGGACTTGAACTCAGGTCATCGGGCTTGCTGTCATGTGCCTTTCTTTACCTGCTGAGTCATCTTGCTAGCCCAAGAAAAATGTTGATAAACTCATCTAAGCATGATATTACCCTATGAAGTCTATTAGAAGTTTGGGTTCTATGAAATAAATTGAGAATATTTCAAGCTGGTAGCTTGTATTGAAAACAGAAACCACCACTTTTTCTCAATTTCATAATTTCCTTTTTCAGTTAAAAGCAAGATAATTGATTTATTTAAAATGATAACTTACATTTGAAGGGTTTTTAGAAATTACACATGACCCCATTTCCTATACCTTCTGGTGGTTTTTATCTTTTTTTTTTTTTTTCTTGCCTAAGTAGTAGCAGCATCTTGGATATGGAGTCACTGATTTAAAATAGCTGAATACAGTTGTCACCAGTATGCAAATGCTACCGGCAAATTCTTTGATGTGTATTTGGAGTGGGAATGGTATAGTTTCACTGATCTGATTTAATTACAAATTAGTAATGGAAACAGTCTTTAAGAAAATTGTTTTGTTTTTTATTTTTTATTTGATTTCTATAGTGCAAATCTACAAGCAGTGTCCAGGAAGAAAAATAAAATGTTTGAAATGGTAAAAACAAAAACAAAAACAAAAACAAAAACCAAAAACCCACACCTTCCTTGTGGCTCAGTCAGTACCATCCTTGGTATATAAGCATGATAAACCAGTGTGGACCTACAGCATCTACATTTAATTCCAGGAACATCCAATACCAGTGCTTGGGAACCAGACATAGGGGACCAAGTACATCCAACACCAGTGATAGGGAACCAGAGACAGGGGACCAGGCACATCTAACACCACTGCTGGGGAGCCAGAGTCAAGGAATCTCTGAAGCTCCCTGGCCATACAGACTAGTCCAGTTAGTGATCTCGGTTCCAGTTGGAGACTCTATCTTAAAAAAAACAAAATGTAAAGCTACTGAGAAAGGTATCTGACATTGACCTCTGACCACCACATGTACAAGCAGATACATACATATGAATAACCACCGCTATACACATGTACACACACACACACACACACACACACACACACACACACACACACACACCTAAAGAATTTCACAACACTTGATGTATAGAAACCCCAAGAGCCAGCACCAAGCACTCTTTCAGATGGCTTCACTTCTCTTAGCTTTGAATCTGTTGATGCAAGAGAAAGCAGTGCCTCGGTACACCTTCCTCCACATCGTACCACACCTCTGCTCTCTTATGCAAACAACATGTCTACAAGGATAATGTACCTTAAAAATGTTTCTACCAGAACCCATGCTAAGCCCTATCCCTCGTGTAGCAATGTTGAGAGGTAGGGCCTAGTTGAACCGCTGGGTCATGGGGACAGCCCTCATGAATGGACCAGTTCTGTCCATGTGGGCGTGAGCTCTCACTTTCATAAGACTGGATCAGTGACCCCGAGAGTGGACTGGTGAGAAGCAAAGGGACCCTTCCCTTTTGCATCTTTTCTTGCCTTCCTTCTCTGTACCAGGAGTTAAGGAGAAGGCTCTTGTTAGTCCAGGCTCTTAGACTTCCAGGGTTCCCAAGCCAAGAGCCATAATGAACCTGTTACCCTTTAGGTATGTAACATCCAACAAGGGCTCATGTGTTAAAAGGCTTGGTCTTCATCTGGTAGATCTAGTGACAGAGAGGTGACTGCATCAGGAGGCGTTACCCTTTCTGCAGCCATTACTTGAAGGAATTCATAAAAACTTGCAAAACTTTCTGGGTGTGATGGAGCTCTTTGACTAAGGATGCAATGTGAGCTGCCACCTCGTGTTCCTTTTCTTCCCTGACATGATAACAGTATATACTTAAACTATAAACCACAATATGTTCTTCCCTGAGGTTCCTTTTATCATATAGTTCTTTACAGCAATGGGAAAAGTGACTAACACACCTCCCAGGCTTGATCCAGTGGTGTCAACTGATGGCCAGCCAACCAGTAGTGGGGTACACTCTGAGACCTCAGTCCCTGTCACTAGTTCATCCATTTACTGTTCTAAAGAATGCAATGATGCTCACACTGGATCTCTTTCTGTCACACCACCCAGCTACAACCCGGCAGAAAGCGGGTGGTAAAGCTGTGTTACTGGCCAAAGAAGAAGGCGTCCTCCCCAGGTTGACTCCCAGGACCTGAGAATTGTGATATTCTCCCACCCAGAAGAAAACGTCTGGCTTAGGTATGGGATGGAGAATAGTGAGGTGTTGCTCTGGAAATCACTGGAAAGTTGTTCTGTCAAGCTCCAAGCCCCATTCAGGTGGATGCGATGGCCTTGGGTAACAATAGACTGCCAACTGGGACCTGCATTCGGCTGGGAAATGAGAAATGGCTGCTGGGTCTCTAGTTGCTAGGCAGTTAACACTGACTAAGATCACCCAGGCAGGTTGATTTGCATATCTTTTTTTGAATCAATTAATTGTGATTAAAATTAAGCTTTCATATGCAAATTCTTCTTGCAATTAATATTTACAAAGCAATGAACCATAAGTAAATTTAACACTATTACTATTTTAATTGTTCTTATCAGCTTTAACTCAAACAGTAAATGACAAGTCAAGACTGCTATTTGGGTGGTCCTTTTAATGATAAATTTTGCTAGAGAGCTTTAATCCAAATTAAAAGACCCAAAGTCGCATTTGTCCCAGTCCAGCGCTCTTTCTTCCTCTCATTCGTTAAGGTAAAAATCTGATAAATTAAGAGCCGGTAGCTGTCCTAACAAGCTCACGGGGTTCATGTTGTCATGGGGGCTGGTTGTCTTTCAGTAACTAGAAAATCTTTTGCTATTTTTAAAGTTATCATTTGTTTTCTCATGTTTGAGAAATCCCAAGGAACTTTTATCTAGGCTGTCTAATCATTAATCAATTCTGAAAATAATACTGATTTTAGTAAGATAAAATATGGAGGCCCCTCTGCTCCAGTAATATAACTCAAATCTCAGTTAATTCCCATGGCTAGTGTAGTGGGAAACTTCTAGAATTTACTATGTAATAAGTATTGTTAAATCAAAGCTGGTGTTTTCTTTTCTTTTTTCTTTTTCTTTTCTTTTCTTTTTCTTTTATTTTTTAAATTTTTTGTCACTATAAGGCCATTTTGAACAAATATAAGTTAGACCGTTTAGAAATTTCTAGGAAATAAAAAATAAGTTAAATCACTGTTAACTAGTTCAGTATTGAGGACATTTCCCAGCACTTCAGAACCAGTCCTCCAGTTAGAAGGCAACAAGGAGACAATGGTGGTATAAGTTCCTTGAGGAGACACCTGTCTCCTCAAAGTGTTGACAGAAGAATGATGGAAAACAAAGGGAAAAAAGGAAAAAGAAGAGATGTTTGGGGGATTCTGAAACCAAGTGAACGAACAAATAACCTTTGATTTACATGTTAAAAACAGTCTGGTTTTGAAGTTAACAGAAGCCAGAGGGCTGAGGTGACACTTTGGCATAGTTGAGGACACCAGCACTCTCTGTGAAATAGAGGAAGAGTCTTGGCAAGGACCAGAGGGAAATCAAAGGAAATGGTGGGTATGACTGCATTGAGGACACTGAGCTCCTTAGAGATACAGTTCTCTCCACCCTCCCCATCTTCTCCATCTCCCTCCAGAACAAGGTACATCTACCTACTATACGCTCAGCATCTTTCTCTTGCACACATGAAGAACTTGAGGTCAGAGGTCAGGATTAATGTCTAGGAGATGGTGAAGCAATGGTCATTGTAAAAACCATGAAGGATATATATCATAAAGCAAGAGTTAGTAACAGCATCTAGGAGTGTAGAGACATACCAATACCATAGCACGTAAGTAGAATAAGAAAGGTCAGAAAGGCAGAAGTACCAGAAAATAAGTGTAACTGATATGGGAACAAAGGACTATCATTATCTCACATGATACACAAAATAAATTAAAAACCCCTTCAAGAATAAATCTAAAGGATTACTTTTTAAGAATTCTAATGAAGTTACTTGATGAGATGGCCTGCATTTTTAATCACAGCAATCAGGAGGCAGAGGCAGGCAGAACTCTGTGAGTTCCAGGCCATCCTTGTCTACAGAGTGAGTTCTAGGAAAGCCAGGGCTACATAGAGAAACCCTATCTTGAAAAACCAAAATCAAAACAAAACAGAAATAATGAAACTAACTGACATGAATCAAATGGACCTAACAGATATCTATAGAACTTTGCATCCAAACACAAAAGAATATACCTTCTAAGCACTTCACCAAACCTTCTCCAAAACTGACCACATAGTCAATTAGAAAGCAAGCTTCAACAAATATAAGAACATTGAAATAACCCCTTGTATTTTATCAGACCACCATGGACTAAAGCTGGACTTCAACAACAACAGAAACAACAGAAAGCTTACAAACTAGTGGAAACTGAACAATTCTCTACTCAATGATCAATGGGTGAAGTAGGAAATAAAGAAAGAAATTAAAGACGTTCTAGAATTCAATGAAAATGAAGGCACTACATACCCAAACTTATGGGACACAATGAAAGCAGTGCTAAGGGCAATGGTCATAGCACCAAGTGTCTTTAAAAAGAAACTGGAGAGATCCCATACAAGCAACTTAATAGCACACCTGAAAGCATTAGAACAGAAAGAAGCAGATATACCTAAGAGGAGTAGACAGCAGGAAATAAATTCACAGATGAAATCAATAAATTAGGAATGAAGAGAACAACACAGAGAATCAACAAAAACAAGATTTTCTTTGAGAAAAGTCAACAAGACAGACAAAACCTTAGTCAAACTAACTAAAAGGCTAAGAAACAGCATCCAAATGAACAAAATCAGAAATGAAAAGGGAGACATAACAACAGACACTGAGGAAAAAAAAAGCATTAGGTCCTACTTCAAAAACCTGTACTCCACAAGATTAGAAAATGGACAATTTTCTTGATAGAGTTCACTTACCAAAGTTAAATCAAGATCGGGTAAAAAATTTAAATAGACCCATAACCCTAAGGAAATAAAGTCAGCTACTAAAAGTCTCAAAAAAAAAAAAAAAAGCCAGGGCTGGATGGTTTCAGTGCAGAATTCTACCAGACTTTCAAAGAAGAGCTAATACAATACTCCTCAAACTATTCCACAAAACGGAAACAGAAAGAATATGGTCAAACTCATTCTATGAAGCCACAGTCACCCTGATACCTGGACCACAAAAGGACTCAACAAAGACAGAGAATTTCAGACCAATTTTCCTTATGAACATTAATGCAAAAATACTCAATAGAATACTTGAAAACCAAATCCAATAACACATCAAAACATCATCCACCATGATCAAATAGGTTTCATCCCAGGAATGCAGGGATGGTTTAACGTATGAAAAACCATCAATGGAATTCACCATATAAGCAAACTAAAAGAAAAAACAAATAACAGGATCACTTCTTTAGATGCAGGAAATGCTTTTTACAAAATCCCACACCTCTTCGTGTTAAAAGTCTTGGAAAGATCAAGGATACAAGGCTCATACTTAAACACAATAAAGGCAATATACAGCAAGCCAACAGCCAACATCATGATAAATGGAGCAAAAATAAAGCAATTCCACTAAAATCAAGGACAAGACAAGGCTACCCACTCTCTCTGATACAAATTGGAAAGGAAGAAGTCAAAGTATCACTATTCACAGACGACATGATAGTACACATAAGTGACCCCCAAAATACTACCAGAGAACCCCTGCAGCTGATAAACACCTTCAGCAAAGTGGCTGGATACAAAATTAAAGTTAATAGCCTTCCTTTATACAAGTGACAAATTGGCTGAGAAAGGAATTAGGATAACAACACTTTTCACAATAGCCACAAATAATGTAAAATATATAGGTGTAACTCTAACCAAGCAAGTGAAAGATTTGTATGAAAAGAACTTCAAGTCTTTGAGGAAAGAAATTGAAGAAGACATGAGAAGATGGGAAGATCTCTCATGCTCCTGGATCGGTAGGATTAAGATAGCAAAAATGGCCATCTTACCAAAAACAATCTACAGATTCAATGCAATTTCCACCAAAATTCTAAAACAATAATTTATAGACCTTGAAAGAGCAATTCTCAACTTCATATGAAAAAAAAAAAACCAGGAGAGCTAAAACAACTCTGTACAATAAGAGCTTCTAGTGGTATCACCATCCCTGACTTCAAGCTGTAACACATACGGAGCAACAGTAATAAAAACTGCATGGTACTGGCATAGAAAAAAGGCTAGAATAAAATGAAACACCCAAAAATAAACCCACATACTTATAGACACTTGATTTTTTGACAAAGAAGCCAAAATCATACAATGGGGGAAAAGCATCTTCAACAAATGGTACTGGTCTAATTGGATGTTTGCATGTAGAAGAATGCAAATAGGTACATATTAATCACCATGCACAAAATTCAATTCCATGTGGAGCAAAGACCTCAACATAAAACCAGATATGTAAATCTAATAGCAGAGAAAATGAGGAATAGGCTTGAATGTGTTAGTACAGGAGACAACTTTCTGGACAGAACACCAGCAACTCAAACACTAAGATGAATAATTAATGATGGGACCTTATAAAAGTGAAAAACTTCTGCAAGGCAAAGGACACTGTCAATAGGATAAAATGACAGCCTACAGATTTGGGAAATGCTCTTCATCAGCCCTATATCTGACTGAGAGTTAATAACTAAAATATATAAAGAATTCAAGAGATTAAACACCAACAAACCAAATTACCCAATTTAAAAAATGAGATATAAAACTAAACTGAATTATTAACAGAAGAACATTTAAAGAAATATTTAATGTCATTAGTCATCAGGGAAATGCAAATCAAAACAACTGTAAGATTCTATCTTACACCCATCAGAATGCCTAAGATAAAAAACTCAAGTGACAACACATGGTGGTGACAATGTGGAGGAAGGGGAATACTCCTTTATTGTTAGTGGGAGTGCCAACTTGTGTAGCCACGGTGGAAATCAATCTAGAGGTATCTTAGAAAATTAGGAATAGATCTACCTCAAGACCCAGCTATACCACTCCTGGGCATGTACCCAAAAGATGCTCCGCATACCACAAGGACACTTTCTTAACTATGTTCATAGTAGCTCTATTGTAATAACCAGAAAGTGGAAACAACACTTTAAAGATTTTAAAAGGACTTAAAGAAATAAGGATTAAACTCACAAACAATAACAAGCATTGGGACTTACACCCAGGTGAGCTACTTCTAACACCATTACCCACACTCTAGTACTAGACCAAGGTTAGGTAGGCAGGAACAATTTAGAGATTTCTTGTTCTCAATAATTTCTGAATACTGAACATAATAGAAGAAATGCAAAACGAAGCAGAGAGCTTATCAAATGGATAAAAATGAAAATGGCTAAACAAATACAAGCAACAACCCATCCAATTTGCAAGTACTCATAAAGCTGACTAAGAATTGCCACATATGGTGAAAAAGGAACTGGCATAGGTTCATAGCAGATGCAGAAACAAAGCCACCACTTCAGAAGATAGAAAGTAACCCTTCAATTTGGAGATGGGCATACCTCTATCACAGCAGTTCCAATGCCTTAAGGACATACTTCAACATCTGCCTAAGAGCAAGTGCTTCCTGTCAAACGTCCATCTTTAGTGCAGTGATAAAACACCAAGACCAAAAGCAACTTGAGGAGGAAAGTGTTTATTTCATGATAGCTTATAAGTCCATCCCTGAAGGGAGCCAGGGCAGGAATGCGGATGCAAGAACTGAAAAGGAGACCAAGGAAGAATGCTACTTTAATGACTTGCTTCTCGTGGCTTGCTCAGTCAGCTTTCTTATAGACTCCTGGACTACCACCCAGGAGCTGGGTCCTCCTACAGCATTAATGAAGAATACATACCACAAGCTTACTCACAAGTCAGTCTGCTGGGGGTATTGTCTCAACTGAGGTTCCCTCTTTCCAAATGGCTCTAGGGTGTGTCAAGTTGGCAAGCAAGACAAGAATGACAAATATCTACATATCTACCGATCTGAAAACAGATAATGATCTACAGTGTACACACCCAATGAAATATTACAATGCAGACAAAAGTAATAGAATATGCACTTACAGTCCTGAATGGATAGCTCTCAAGAGTGAAACTTCTAGCATGATCTCTAGTATATGTATCATGATGGTCAATACCATGTGCCACCTGGATTAGACCACAGAATCTGGCAATCTCTGGTATAATTTGCATAATAGTCAATGTCATGTGCCACCTACACTAGACCACCTATAGACACTTGGTCAAATATTATCATAACTGTTTCAGTGAAGGTATTGTTTGGATGAGATTGACATGGGTGAGCCTCAATCAATCAGTTGAGGAAAGCTGTTCTGCTTAGAAGACGCACTTCTGCCAGCAGACTGTCTTCATACTTGCATGCCTATCTGCAGATGTGAGTTTGCTCACAGTCTACAAAGTCATGAGCCAATGGTTCAATATAAATATCTCTGCTTCTGTCTGTTTGTCTATGTATTTATCATCTGACTCTTACATTGGTTGTTTTTTTTTTTAAGATAATAACAGCTAACAGATTTAGGTGACGTAAGTATTTAAAAGACACAAAGTGACTGACAGGCAAATATGTACTTGGATGCTGTTCTTTGTCAACAGGCACTAAAGCAGTCTACATTCAGTCTTCACAGGCTTGCTTAAAGAGCCTCCCTAGCATGTGACTGCAGGGAAGAGGTTCAGACAATCCTGAGACTTGATTTCAAGTGAATCTCATTTTCAGGACAGTGACTATGCCTCATTTCCAGCACATGAAGCTGAGCTGATTTTCTTCAATTACAGTTTGAATGACTGGGCCAGTTTTGAAACCTACATAAAACCGTTAACTCAAGAGTGGAAGCCAGTCAGTTGTTGGAATAGTTAAAATTATTCCTTTTTCTGGGCGGTTGTTTTCACATATTATAATAGCAAGTAATTTGTATTCCAATGTGTATTATAATTTATAATGTATGTTGTAAGTATGAGTTATCAAAAAATATGCTGTCCTAATTTGTCAGACATCATTCAGGTATGACAAATTATTCAGTGTCTTCTCAGTTTTGACTCAATTGAAGCCAGATGCATTGCTATAGCTTAGTTTTCTCTTTTTCATAAACAATTACATCTACATCTTAAGGTGGTATGATACGGCAATCATTTGCTGTATATTTAAAGTCCTATGAGATTAGGATTTCCAAGGAAAAGTAACATTAAGTGACACAGATATATTGAAAACCACCTACATACATAGCTTTTATTGTTATAAAAACAGCTCATAAAATATTTCCTGCTATACCTTCAAGTGATGTCTTTAAGGCCCAAGAAAAACAATTGCTAATTAATTTTAACACCATGTCGATTATGCTAACAGATTTCTAATTAAATCCCTTGTTATGCAAATCAGTCCTTCACTGCTTCTATGAGTGTAAGGATTATATAGGTTGTCAGATACCAGATACTTATTCACTCCTGAGCCTATCGTGAGGGCTTCATTGTATGCAGATCTGTCTACATAGTTTTTATCTGGATAAAATGGATGCCTATGATGGAAATCAATCAAACAAGAAAGCAGGTAAGACTGAAGTTTGACAAGCAGCTTTCTAAAAGGGCTCTGGAGCAGTGGGTAGACAAGTTGAATATTACCTTATTATGAAAGTGTATAACTAAGAATAATGAAACTTTCTTCCTGCTATGAAATACAGGGTTCCTTGATTATGGAAAATATGTGTGACCTCCAGTTCTTTCAAATACAGACAGTACACATTAGTTTCTTTCATTGACATAAAAGACAAGACGGAAATCAACTCAAGGAGGAATATATTTATTTGGTTCATCCTTTCAGAGGTTTTAGCCATAGTTGCTTGCCCTGTTGCTTTGGGTCTGCTGTGACATAGACCTACTAGCAGTCAGTGCAGGATGGAGCTGTCACCTGGTGATGGTTGGGAAGTAAAGAGAGGGAGAAATGGGAAGGGAGGAAGACATAGAGAGAGAAAGAGAAGGAGGAAGGGAAATAGAGAGACAGAGACAGAGAATGTTCATGCCACCAGGGTGTCAATGTACCCGTCAAGGTCAAGAACATAGTCCCAGTGACTATTTATTTCCACTAGGCCCCACCTCCTAAACGGTATTTCTAATAGTGTTACCAGCGTGGCCCTCAAGCCTTCAAGACATGAGCCACTGGAGAACATTAAGACCCTAAGCAAATTATCAATAAAGCCAAGTGTGCCTGTTACTATCTCTAGGAACACCATTAAGTGAGGCACAGATCCTGTCTGAAGGAGGAGGCTCCCCTGCAGGAGTATAGGTAATAAACCAGGAAGTGGAATACAGGGCTTATTGTGCTCTGATGGGCCACCTACCACAGCTAAGAACTGAGACGGCCTTCTAGATGAACAGAGTCTTTAGAGAACAAGGGTTGAGAAAGAGAGGGAAGGAAACAGATTTATACTGGGCGCACCTTTAAGGAGGAAAATATTTTTATTAGGGAGCAGTCTATTCTCTACAACTAAAACTTTGCCATTAGGGAGCAGGGTATCTATAAAAGGAAATACTATGACGAGAAGCAGGAACAAGGCCACAAGGGTGTTTTTTTGGCCCACCAAAAACAACAAGACTGACGTGGAAAATTCCTTCCTTCGCTGGCAGATCAATTGTCAGGGCCAAAACCACTGACTGATGGCAGACAAGAAACCTTTGCTATTAGTTTTCACAGTTCCCACCCACACTGGGTAAGGAGAGGACAGGATGGGAGTAACAGGAACTAGCCTGGCACCGCCCAAAGCAAAGCCTGATGTCAACCATCAGGTACAGAAGCTACGGCAAAGACAACATTCAGTGTAAGGCGGAGGAAGCTTCTCATGAGTCTCAAAGACCGCTGGCTTCTCCAGCCAACCCAACATGTACCACTTGTGAATCCATCCATACTGAAAAACCAGGAGCTGTGTCAAATAAGACACACACACACACACACACACACACACACACACACACACACACACACACACATATCTAAAAAGTCTACTCCGCCCAGAGAAGAGAACTTGGAGAGCTAATCACAACGGGAGGCAGGCCTCTATGGCATTAAGCCTTCTGTATGTTCCTGAAAACACTTGTACATGGCTCTGCAGTTAGAGCCAACAGGCCTGATGGCTGTGTGCTGTGGCAAAGCCCAGCACAGGCTAGTCTCTTCTGAGGGAAGGCCCAGTGAGGCATCATCCTTCCTGTCCCCAGTATGTGCCAGTCCCAGGCTGCCTGTGGGACTGGATTCCTGACAGGAACCACTGTGAGATGCCAGGGATTTAAATGAACCTTTACACTCAGCGTTCTTCAAAGGAAAATAAATAATTCAGATGAATAGAGAGTTTCATTTTCTGCAGAGAAAACAAATAACTTGCCTGTGTAAATACAGTTTCCTATGCTATAAAATAGGGACACTCAAGGGACTATCAGGCAAATTAGTTTAACAAAAGAGACAGGAGCTAACAGTGCTGGCAGCAGTATGGGTGAGTGGGAGGAGGCGCTGTTTCAGGAATCTGGGTGTTGGATGGCACTCCTGGCTGTGTTTTTCTCCAGAAAGCACTCAAATGCTTCCTCGTGCTACAGACATGATGAGCACCAGAGGGTGGGTGGGACCAACAGAGGCTTTGCAACCCAACACTAATCCGAACTGACACTGCAAGGGACATTTCCCTGTGAGCTCAGGTGCACAGCTGAGACTCTGCTTTGTATTTTTCTGCCAAAAGCCTTCCCCTAAGCTACAGAAACCATCTGCCTTCACCTGAGGGCAGCCCAGAAGTACATGGAAGTTAAGGTTCTCAGGACAAGAAAGACCAGTGGGAGCTGGCAGGTTTAAGTCTGTCTTGGTAGATTGCAAGTAGAGCTAATCTGCCTGTTTCTTTCACGTGCAAAGAAAGAGAGCCAGGCCTCACTCGGTGCCCAATGTCTGTCTGTCTCTCCCTACTTGCTAAATATAAGATGTGCACTCAAGCCCCTGTCTCAGGTTCTACTTGTAACGATCTCAAAATTAGGACAGAGTGAAGACTGTGATCACAAAAAACGTATTGCCAAAGTTGCTGCATGTTGACAGCAGGGCTACCAGGGACAGGAGGAGGAACATCCCCAGCTAAGGAGGCAGCAGGAAGACAGGGTGAGAAGTGGGAAGGACATGTGTGGGGGTGCTGTCATTCCCATATTAAAGAAGTTCCTGACTTGAAGATTCTATGAGGTTCACTGACTGATCAAAATTTGATGATAGTGAGAGAAGGAGTGTAGGACCTCCCTCCAGAGTCGAATTATCTCGGGCTGTCTTTTCAAGCCTGAGATATAAGATGCAAGCCTTTAGCAGCCGTTCATTACCTATTGCTGCCTACTTATATGTGACCCAGCATCCTGTGACTATCTTGGTACCTTTGGGGACTTACTAAATTAGCAAACTAGCTTCCACTAACTCAGAAGCTAAGAACGCCATCGGACAATACCTGAGACCTACAGCAGACATTTTTCTTCTTGGCTGTAATCTGCCTACTTGATGCTTCCACTGACATTACTGAAATGTGCCTTACTTTATGATTCCTTTTTTTTTTTTTTGTCCTGTAATTATAAAACCTTCAGTAAACTCCTCCCATATTGTCCAAATTATTAAGGGCAACCTAATCTGTGTTCCCTGGCCATGGCTGCCCACATTTTACTCAAAAAAGAACTGTCTCTTGTTGGTGGGTGGGGTGCCATTGATTGGTGAAAAGGTACCAGCCCATCTGTTAGGCTCTGCAAAGGCCCCTGAGCATCATTTGTTTCCAGGAACAAATGTACCTAAGGGACCAAACATCAGGTGTAGCTCAGGCTCCCAATGCCCAGAGCACCCTGTCCATGCTTTTCAGCCATAATGCATGGCTGTATGTTCAGGAATATGTGCATGTGTGTTTGCTAATTACTGTCTATTATAAGTGAAGCCAAAGGACACAAAAACTCTATCTTTACTACAAGCACCACAACTTGGCATTTTCTACTTTGCCAGGTGGTCTTTCTCTCCTTCTCTGCTTTGTGCTTTTACAGTTGTTTTCACAGCATGTGGTTTGAAAACCACTAGTCTAGATTGCTCTTCCCAGGAAACTGAATGATCACTCATTCTCCCTGTATCTCACCGTCTTGTTTGGTAAAGTCCAAAGGGAAAGGTGGAATGGCAAGGACAGTCCTTCCTGTCTCTCAAGGAGTTCTACCACCTTCACCAAATTCCTCACTGAGCATCAGGTCATATTCTCTATATTCCATTAATTTTAATAGTTAACAGATGACCCCCTAAAGATTAAAAATTGCATTTGGCTTTATATATTTTTCTAGAAAAATATATTTACTAAGATGTCTTTTAGTGATATACTTTCATATTTTGAATTCAAATATCAATAAGAAGTCATAAAATACTTGCAAAATTATAACTTTAATTGCCTTATCTCTAGTGTATTCTAGGCTTCTCCCTGCAATAAAACATCAGTTCTGCTTAATTTATCACTTTCTCCTGGCTCCAGTGCTACATAACCATAAACATGCCTTTGTCCTTAGTGTCCCCAACCTAAAACATCCCTCATCTCACTACAGACACCAAGCTAATCTCAGCTCTGACGTGTCCCGTTCCATTCCCATAAACCTTTTCTCGTTTCCCCACGCCTTATCTTCTGTCTTTGAATGAGTCTGGTTATAATGTTGTGCTGCTGTTTGCTTGTGTGGCTCTCAGCACTCATTCTACTCCCTTTTGGACCCAGAGCACCTAAGCAGTACAAGAAGACAACAACAACAACAAAACAAACAAACAAACAAACAAACAAACAAAAAACAGGTGGGAAGGAAGACGAACCAAATCTCATGTGTCCAATTTTTGCATAGATCCTCCTAGACACATCTGTAGCTGCCATTTCCCAACACAACAGTGAACATGGGAAAGCCAAGGAACATTATCGTTTACTTATTATTCTGTAAGGCAGGCACTTTCTCTTGCCAAACTGAATTTGGCCATAAGAGTACCTTCAGGGTACTGAGAAAATGGTAGACTTGCAGAGGAACAGCTCTTTCTCTTTACAATAGCACGTAGGGCGTGAGTATAGTGGCATTGTCCTGCAGGTCAAATTGCTGAGACATTCTTTACTGCCAGGTAGGGTGCTACTCATATAAACAAGAACAACCCACATGATAAAAATCAAACCGACCGACCCAATGAACCAGCCAACCAACCAGGCAGGCAGTAAGTGAAGAACAACTCCACTCCCGCTGCCTGAGTTCTCAGAAACATTGAAACCTAGGAAAAAGCAGGCTCAAAGGCGTCTCAGGGGAGTCACCTTCACTGTAGCCACTGATGCTTCTCTCGGTGTGGTCTCTCATTACTTCAGAGGCCACTCTGAGCTCCATTCCTCACTGTTGACCCCCAGATATAAATGCAGATCACCCCTTTTGGCCCCCGTGTCCTAAAGTCCCAGGGAAAAGACCACAGGGACTTAATTTCGACCAAGAAACTAAAGAGTAACATAGTTACTGCCACCAGGATATGGCCCTTCCAGTCATTTCCGGGTTAGTCATGAAGCACACCTGGAGTCCCAGAATGCCAGGCTCCCTCAGCAACCACCCGGAGAGGGGCTTGAGAAAGTTGTTAAGGAAATCATGTCTGGGCAACCTGCTTCCAAGAACTATTTCCATGCTCTGCTGTTTAAAATGCATTAATATGAGCAGTCTGCTCTTTGCTTATGAGAAAAGATTCATTATTTTAAAGCATAGGTCTCTTTAAGTAATTTTCAAGGTTCTGCATATTTTCCCTTAGACCAGATTAAGAGGAATATGGAAGCAAAGGCACCTGTTCCTTTTGTCTGTAGCCTTCTGCACAGAACTGTAACAGGATGCTGATGATACAGTAAGACCACACCTTGTGCACCTGGAACATGAGGTTTCTTATCAGGACAATTGTTGCTCATGTCAAGATGGTGCAGTCTGTAACGCTCACCTTCAGATCCAACAGTGACACTGACTGCTGGCCTTTCACTGTTTCTGTCTTCATGATGCTTTTAGGACTTTAAATAACGACTGCTTTGTATGTGTTTGTGTGTCTGTATACATGCAGGTGAAAGTGTGTGAATACCTGTGGAGGTCAGAGGTCAGCCTCACCTGTATTTCCTTACAGGCTTTCCATCTTGATTTTTTTTTCAGTCAGGGCTCTTTCATCATCCTGTAACTTGGTAATTAGTTTAGGTTAGCTGATTGAGAACCCAACATTCTGTCTCTCTAGCAATGAATTAAAAGGGTACAGTGCCATGCTGGGCTTTTTAAAATGTGTGTTTTGGGTAATCTAAGTTAGGTTTCCTTGCTTGCAAGATGAGCATTTAGCCAACTGCACTATCTCCCCAGATGTAAATACATACCAGCTTTAGGCTTGCAATTGTATTCTGAGTGGTGCGGTGCATGCGTGAAGTCTTGGCACTCCACATTAGAACAAACAGGTTAAAAAGTTCTGGAGAACCGTGAGTTACAGTCACGCTTCGACTTGAGGCCCTGACTCAAAAACACCTTCTTTTAGTTGTATGTGAAGGATGACATTCAAAATAACAGCTATCATTTCAAGGCGTCTGCTGAAAAATGACCTAGGGCTCCACTATAATTGACCTTCAGAGGGGGCTTCCAACAAAGTATAAAAGAAATTCCATCAAAGGGAACATTTCATCAAAAACATCAATTTTGCCTAGTATTAGCCTTACTTTTATGATCATGGAGGTCACTTGGTGCTTTGGTGTCAAGCCTGTACTCATATTACTCTTTTACATGAAAAGAGACGGATCAAAGATGGAGCCTTTTTCAGAAGAATCCTCCCGTTCTAACATAGAGTGACCGCCATCGTCTCTCTCACTGGATATACTGAAGCAGGGCACAAGGGTCCCTAAAGAGGATGGCATGACGGCAGCTGGTTTTGTGAGATTCGTTAAAACTACTGGTCTAGGAATCCTAGGAAGTTAAAAGGTTCCCTTAGAATGTTGACAGATCAAATTATGTTGCTGTGGGGAGAATTTGAGTACATGACTATGAGGAAAGATGAGTGGTCACATATTAACTATCTTCAGGGAACAGTGTTTGGTGGTTGGTATCCAGCACAGTACTGTCTTCTACATGTAGCACTCCTGACCCATATTTCAGCTGGACAGGTGCTAGGAGTCAGTCCAAGGCAAATGGTCTAACCTAGGAACTTACACAAATTTCTCTTTCCTTCACGACAATTTGAGGGACAAAATTCTATCCCACCTCTGTATTTCAGTCACATATTAAAGTCAAGAAATGTTTTTTTTTTTTCACTTTGCCTTGGCCAATTTGAATCCCCAGCACCACTGCACGTGTGCTGCTATGCTGGGCGAGGCTTTCTGAAAATACACAGAGCCACTGTGGTGGCTCAGTGAAAAATGGGCTCATAGACTCAGGTATCTGAACCTAGCACTCCTTTAATGACATGTGCAAGGTGCACACTGATTGTAGGCTACTCTTCCACTTTTGACATACTCCTGTTTATACTAAAGAAGCAATGGTGGTAAAAATTACCTGGCACTAGAGCCAGGCATGGTGGCACACGCCTTTAATTCCAGCACTCGGACACACTGAGCATGAATTCTGAAGTGATAGCAAATTTTACTTTCAGTAACATTATGGTCTAGTGAAACTCTTATAGAAAAGAAATACAAAAACAAACAAACAAACAAACAAACAAAGCCAGCTCCAGTTGTTTGACCTTGATTGTGTAACAAAAATGGTCAATTTTAAGGAATCTGACTCAGGAAAGCCAGTCCTTCTAATAATATAGTGATAAAGATGAGCACAAAACACTTGGCTGTGTGGTGGCTCTCATTTGTAACTCTTTCTGTGGGTTTTCTAATCAGGCAGGTTTTTTTTTTCCTTGAATGTGGTTATTTACTTTGGAGAAACTGCATGTCATTTTCCTGAAGATGAACAAAGTAAATGTCTCACTTCAAGGAAGACAACCCACATCACTGCTTGCCATGCTCCAACCATGAGCTTCCACAAAGACAGTATGGAGGAAACTCAGATTCACCCTATGGACCTTGGCAATTCCCTAGTTCTTAATGACTTCTGATGCAATCATCAGTGATATTAACAAATGAGACTTTCAGAAGTTGTATAGTAGGCATTAGTAGTCAGAAGATCGGAAAGAAAATTATTATGAAATCTGTCAACATCACACACAACTGTGTAAAATCTACTCAAGATCGCCAAGGTCCATCCAAGAGATCGCAATAGATTTTGAGTGACAGTAGAAAAAGAGTCATTAGTGTTTTCAAGTCCATCTTACAAGTAACCTTTAAGATAATTTAGAGTGTGGTGCAGTTTCACAGAATATCTACAATTACTTTAAAAAGCTTTGGAAATATTCATTGTTTCCCATCATCGTGGCCTGAATGAGTCTCACAGGCCCATGCAGTTTGAATGACGGATACCCATCATTGTTTTGGAAGGCTATGGAACCTTTGAGGTGCAGCCTTGTTGGAGGCATAAGTCACTGCAGGTGGTGCTTGAGGGTTTACAGCCTGGACTCACTTCCTATTTTCTCTGAACAGGATGAAATTGTTTTTCCAGCTTCCTAAGTCTCTTCCTTAAGCTACACTTGTCAAGGTATGTTATCACAGCCACAGAAATGAATGAGTGTGGGGATATTTTTTTAATGTGACTCAGACAAACATATTCTAATCAATGTTATCTCCAGATGCAGATGAGAAAATTCAGCTGTTTCTAGTGAGACAAACACTCTGTGTATTTGCAATGATACCAAGTATAGTCCTTCTTTTTCTATTTTTTAAAAATTTATTTTATTTTAAAATATCCTTTCAAGTAAGACTGAATTACTCATTTTCATCTTTCCTCTTTGTCCCCCCTAACCTCTACCATGTCCTCCCTTCCAGCCCATCTCACACTTAAATGGATAGTCTCTTTTTCTTTATTATCATTACATACGTGCATATGTATATAGGAAAATATAAACACAGCCTGCTGAGTTGACTTTTGTTTGCGTGTGTGTGGCTTCAAGGCTGATAGCTCTGTATTGGATAACCAATAAGGGGGCTCAAGCCTGGGAAAGGCTAATTATCCCCAAGCAACTTTCTTATATGTGGAAAGTATAAGTATTTTCAAAGAAATTTATTTCAATATATAATAGTTTTGTTTATATCTTACTTTAGGATGAATACATCAAATTAAAATATTTGCCTTTTTAGTGTCGCATGTAAACACTAATAAATAGGAACAACACCGATAAAAACTCTCTGAAGTGTCCTGTAATTTTTAAATGTATAAAAGGAAGTCCCCCAAATTAAAAACTGTGAACTTCTGGCTAGAGGGTCTAAGTGGGAGCAGTGGGGATGGTTAAGCTATAAGCTCTGTATACTTGTGCCTGGATCACCTCGGGATGCACAAATCCACTGCATTGCTGTATAGCCTAGTCTGGTCCCAGAGTCAGGATCCTCTTGTTTCACCCTCTTGAGAGCTAGGATTACACACATGCGCAACCACACGGGACTCTTTAGGGAGTGTTGTAAAATATAAAGTGAGCGGATGAATTGTTCCTAGACTAGCAAAGCCTCCAATGAGTGATGGTTACCTATTCTTTATGGAACTGATATAGATCCTTACTTGGGCCACATTTTTGTCCGCAGTATGGAGAAACTCTGAGTTCACATGTAAGGATGCTCACCTTGGATGCATTGGGAAGAGTCATTTGGTGAACTCTTATTAGAGAAAGAAGTATGGTGATATGCATCATCTATTATGTCTACTTTTCTGTAAAGAAAAACTTTGTCAATTATTTATTTTGTTTAAAGATCACCTCTTAGGGGTTCAACAAGCTTTTCTACCCTGCACTATTAATTATTTTTTCCGCATTCAAGGTGGGGAGCTTAGCTACCAGCTGTATATTTACTGCAGGAAACAAATATTGCTAGCTCTCTTTTTATGTGTCACATCTCAACAAGTTGCAGTCTTCACACTGTCACCGTCTTTCTATTCTTATTTTTTAGTATTTTAAAATTATGTTTATTGTGTATGTGTGTGAGATACCACCACAGTGAACATGCATGGAAGTCATAGGAGAATTTTCTCATTTCTGCTCTTTCCTTCCACCTTGTGAGTCCTGGGATGTCAACACAACTTATTAGAGGTGGTAGCAAGTGCTTCTACCACTAAGCCACACTGCAAGGCCTGTCATCTTCAATTTTGTTGAAGAATATTGATTTACGTTCAGAATTTTAGATGCACCAAGACAGGAAAGATGTTTTTTCAAGGCTGTGAAATACAAGTAGCCAAAACACAAAGAATGTAACATTTATATAATTCCTGATTGTTCTTCTTGCTATAGTAGTTTATTGTATAAATGTGTAATAATACTGATATATATGTAAAAATGAAAATTAAAAATAATAAAAGAGGGAAGTATCTTTCCTAAAGTCACAGAATGGAGACAGATGGCGTGTGGTTTGAATAGGTCTGGCCCCCATAGACTCATGTGTTTGAATTCTTGGCACATGGAGAGTGGCACTATTAGGAGGTGTGGCCTTGCTGAAGGAAGTGTGTCACTGTGGGCTTTGCGGTCTCCTATGCTCAAACTCAGTGTGACACACAGTCTCCTGCTGCTGCCTGTAGATTAAGACATGGAACTCAAAAGGCTGCTGAAGTCCTGTCTTAGTGGGTTTCCTTCGATCCATGATGCTTAAAAAGCACAACTTAGATCTTTTAAAGCTGGTTAAGTCACTCATGGCTTTACTCTTCCACACTGTTCACCAAAGCTAACCTAGTACAGCTTATAAGCAGGTCACATACAGATCTCACCTGATTACAGGTTGTAAACACCAACTAACTGAAGAATGCTTCACTATTATGCTAGTTCGAGAGCATAAAAAATAGTTAGCAATATAATAGACCTCCGAGGGATTTAAAGGATACTGTCAACAATTTCACAAACAAACCTCAGAAATGTCAGCCTCCCCAATTCCTTCAGTCCTTACATGCATAAGAGGACTTGAGACCAATTTAGCTCAATTTTAATGTTTCCTAAGCATTTTGACCAGGTACCCGGGTTTAAGCTACAAACACTGGCTGTGTCCACTCATATAGCCACACTTTCCGTTATCAGGGATGTAAACATTTTCTAACATGAGCCTATTTTCTACATTGCTTATTCACATGTGCCCATCAACAAATGCAACGTTGTCTGGTATATGTTTTGGCTTATGAGTCTGAGTGTTTTCTGGACAAACTGTATTGTTTGTGAAGACCAATGTTCCATGCTAGCATTGCATGCATCCAAATATTAATAATGCACAGAGGCCCAGAGTTAGAGCAACAAGACAGCATATTCAAACACTAGCACGCCCATCCCCTTTGAGTGTGGACAAGTCAGCCTAAATAAAGAATGAGAGGGCAGCAACAAGAGCTTCAGCTACAGAGAAGCAGAGGCATCAGATACTATATGCTGATAGTGACAAACTTTCCAGAAGGCAGCCAGATCTGCTGATAGCAACTGAAACATTGAAGAAAGTGGCAAGAAGGAAGGAGCTCTGCCTTGTGGAACATCTATGAGACAGCTGCCACAGTCAGTAGGTCTAGCATTTAGACCTGCAAGGAAAGGCAATAAGCATTAGGTGAGGCTTGGATTTGAATTCTTTCACTAATTAAAGAGTACATTTCTTGCTAAAAAGAAAAAAGAAAAAGACATAGAACTCAGGGGTGTAATGGTGCATGCCTTTAATCCTAGCACTCGGGAGGCAGAGACAGGTGGATCTCCAGGAGTTCGAGACCAGCCTGGTCTACAAAGTGAGTCCAGGACAGTCAGGGTTATTATTACACAGAGAAATCCTGTCTCAGGATTAAAAAAAAAAAAATAGAACTCTTGGCTCCTCCAGCACCATGTCTATGATGATGAACCTCTGAAACTCTAAGTCAGCCCCAATTAAATGGTTTCCTTATAACACCTGGCTTGGTCATGGTGTTTCTTCACAGCAGTGGAAACCCTAAGACAGGTGTTGAACTTTTTCATACAAGCCCTTTAGGACAACAATCACTCCTGTTCCCACTTCCCTCTGACACCTCTAGACACTTTCATTCTACATCTGGGGAGGCTAACCTATTTACTGGCAGCATCGTTAGTGGGCTTTCTCTAAGGCAAAAAGCCCCCTATGACAGTCATGCTATTCCCATCTCCTTTGAAATCCCCTCTGTAAGTTGCATGTCTTATCATTCAAAGGGGTCGCTTCTAGAGTGAGGCCAGTGAAGACTGCAGACTAACGCCAATGGGCTGAAGCTCGTTGCTGCACACTTAAGTCTGATGCTGGGTGCTATGGAGCTGTGGCCTCTGGGAGAGAGTGTACACCTTCTTTTAAGAAGTATTTCTAGGGCTGGAGAGATGGCTCAGTGGTTAAGAGTGCCGCCTGCTCTTCCAGAGGTCCTGAGTTCAATTCCCAGCAACCATATGGTAGCTCACAACCATCTATAATGTGATCTGATACCCTCTTCTGCAGATAAAGCACTCATATGCAATAAATAAAAAATAAGTAAATCTTTTTTTTTTTTTTAAAGAAGTATTTCTACAGTCCTTATCTAATGTGCTGAAGAGTCCCTGGTTAATGCTCAGATCCTCTGAAGAGAATAAACAGGTGATGAACTTGTTCCTTTTGGCTTCCAGGATAGGGAAGTATAAGTAGTTGTCCTAGAAAGAGAAGTGTCGGTGGAAACAAGCCGGCTTCCTATGAGAGGAAGAGTAGGCAGATAAAGCTCCAGGGATTTTTTGTTGTTGTTGTTGTTTTGCCACCATGGAAGGTTAAGTAATGGAAACTGTTCCTGTGGCCATCTAGTCCTTGTATGTCACTGGTAATCTCATGGAGGCCCATGGTTGACACTTTCACACTTCAGGACAGTATAACCCTCCTCAGGAAACATGGCTCCTGCAAGTTCTGCTACTTCAATTCTCCATATGAAGATGCAGCTTGGAGTTCCATGGACTGAACATACTTTTCACCTGCCTTGCTCTTTCTTTCATAGTTTGGAGACTTCTCAATAAAAAAAATTGAGTCCTGATTAAACTTGATTTTTCTTTTTTGTAAAAATTTTTTATTAATTTATTCTTGTTACATCTCAATGGTTATCCCATCCCTTGTATCTTCCCATTCTTCCCTCCCTCCCATTTTCCCCTTATTCCCCTCCCCTATGACTGTTCCTGAGGGGGATTACCTCCCCCTGTATATGATCATAGGGTATCAAGTCTCTTCTTGGTAACCTGCTATCCTTCCTCTGAGTGCCACCAGGTCTCCCCCTCCAGGGGACATGGTCAAATATGAGGCACCAGAGTTCGTGTGAAAGTCATACCCCACTCTCCACTCAACTGTGGAGAATGTTTAATAAAGCACATTTTTAGCTGTCTCAGGTAGTCTCTGGGATGGAATATGCAGCTTTTGTTTACCTGAAATTCAACTTATGTGGGATTCTTTTTAATCACACTCAACAACTCCAGCCCTTCCTCGCTGCACACATAACTCTTTTGAGCATCCCCAGACCCCGTGCCAGCCTCTCCAGGGAACAGACTTCCCAACAGGGAAACAGGAGGGAGCTATCTTCAGATAATCTAAGTCTACAGCACATTTCTCCCTGGGGATTAAAGAGCATCAAAGATGGTGGTAGGAGAAGACAATGAAAAAGAATTAAATAAGAACTCTTAGTATGGGGTCTTCCTCCATCTGTTTCTTCATTCTAGGTGCCAGTGATCGGAAAACAGCTTTGAAGGCCTCAGCTGGAGCAGGTGAAAGAACCAGTAGAAAGAAACCAAAAGTCCATCCTGGCATGTGGTTCCCACACTGTGAGGTGAGGTGTTGCCCAGGAAATATGTGTGTCATTATATTTTAAATTTTATAGGAATAACCATGAATAGTTCATTTTTGGAAGACTTCTTCAAGTGTTTCTAGCATTGCTTTTCCCCCCTAACACTCCTCCAAGATATCAAACATTACTCTTCCCCCTGAAGTTTCACTGTTGATAGAGATTAAATTATATTTATAAACTCTTTTCCTCTACCCTACAATAAAGTATGGCTTATGAACAGGCAAAGAACAAGTGAGAACACATTATTCATTGTGTTGGTTTTAATTCTAATATGTACATTTATATTAAAGTTACAAACTATATCACTGCGGAAAAAGAGAAGACCTACTGTCGTAGGTTTTTCATTTTTTTCCAACAGGACAGTGATAACTTGTGTAGCTCACTGATTCTTCATTGGTCAGTTCTCCTCTTTCTGGGCTAGCTTCAGCCTGAACGGCTGGTTTGTGTCCTCTGGAACAGTGGGCAAATCAAAGAAGATAGGGGTGGATCCTAACGAGGCAAGTGGGCAGCTGGGATGTAGAACCTAGGGACCTCTGTGCTGGTCTGGTCACTAGCTGTCAACCAGGAAGCAGTAACCGGCTTTGCTCTGCTTGTGTTTCTAGCATTTCCTTTGTGTGACTAGTTTGTATCTGTGGTTTCAGATGCCAGGGGTCAGCCCTTATCTGCTCTGAGATGGGGAAGGGAAGAAGCTGTACTTCATAGGACCTTCTTTTCGTCTCTTAGCAGATGGCAACCACAGCCACCGCAGGGAGAGGACAGCAAGCAGAGGTCAGGGGAGGCAGATGAAGATCCTTCAGTTGTCTCCTGCCTGTAGCATTCCTACCCTCAGGAGCCTCTTGGCTACAATCTGGATGGGGCATGCGCTGAGTTTCAACAAAGAAGTTGTTCTTACGTCAATTTCTCTCATCTCAAACTTATGCGGGGCCACAGAAGAGAAAAAAAAAAGGAAGGCTATCCATTCGCATGGGTGGCGCTGGAACTATGCAATAAATCCTGAAGAAACTGACTCTAGCACCAAGGACTAAACACACCATCTAAAGGTAACTGAAAGAAAGGCAGTGGCCGATAAAGAGGCCTCCCAGTAGTTTGACAAAATGTGACTCATTCTCTGCATGGAGATGCCATGGTGTGACTTCTACTGTGGCCACAGCTTCCCTGCTTTTTGAGGCCACCTCTGACTACTGACAGCTCCAAAGTGGAAAGGACCTCCAGGGCAAATGAAGGCTGTCCAATCTAGCACATGCTCACGGTTGGAAAGAAGTGCCTGGCAGGTTTCGCAAAAGCGGAGTCAAATCAGAGAGGTCAGCGATTTCATAAGCTCCACCTCCCCAGAGAAATCCCCCATCTCTCCTCTTGTTGCCCTGGGTAACTTCCCCCATGTGCCCACATTCACAAGGACAACTGGACCCTTAGCCCTAGTTGGTGGCTTTATCACTGCTCATCTGGTCACTCCATAACCCTTTCGTGTCCCTTTGTACTTCACGGGTGTGAACATCTTCAGGCCATCAGCTGTGCCATGAACTCGCTTCTCCTCCACATTACCTAGTGTAGTCCTTAGCATTCAGCAGAGGTTCACTCACTTCGGCTTGGAAATCAGAGGCACAAATCAAGACCAAGATGGGCAGAAAAAATATTGCTTTTCATCTTAGGACAAAACTAAAACCTAATTACTTATTTTGATTAGTACAGGCTGCCCCTGGTAGCTATCATGATGGCTCCAAGCAGAACCTGGGAAGCAGATGGCTTCCAGCCTCTTCTCATTTTCTAGAAGCCCTGGGTCAATCACATGTTGTCTGTGTATCAGTTTCCTCCTCCTAGAAAAGGTAGTAAAATAAACTCTTTCACTGGAGTTCTTGTGAAGACTTTATGCCATACAAGATGCAAGTTGCTAAAGTAGGCATCTGCCATAGAGTAAGCATTTATTGTCCTATGTGTCTATCTGTGGTGGCAAAGAAATGATTTACACTTATTAGCTAGAGGTCCATGTTTCTCCTGGAGCTTCTTATGCCCGTTAGTAGGAAGCGGATGCCATTAGAAAGCAAACCTGACTTCACAGTCTCCAAATGGCTGGCCTCAATGTTCCTTCTAAAATGGAAGTGTTGTCACTTAAGGGATGTATTGAGGTATGTTGAGGGATAGTATTTCATTAAAACACTGTGAAATGTTTCAAAAGCAATCTGTTATTTCAACTTGGCCTTTCTTAAATGTATATACATTCATGTACAGACAGAAAGAGACAGACAGACAGACAGACAAGACACAGAGTCTTCCTCTCTCTGAGTCTGTCTCTGCCCCCCTCCTCTCTCTCTCATCCATAACCCCTACACACAGGAGTATTTTTCCTTTATCTTTTCTTTACTGCTCATATTTATGTACTTCTTATCCACAGAGTTATGCAGGATGTTTTTAGTTGTTAGATTGTGTTTGTTGTGTTTAGTGATGATCAGATTCAGAGCCGTCTACATACTAAACAAGTGCTCTACCGCTGAGCCCCAATGTCTATTCTGACAGCCAGGATCTGAAGGCCTGAAAATGGCACAATAATTTTGGGTTCTTCTACAAAAGCATGAAATTGCTCAGAATTAGAGCTCTTTCACTTTTGTTTATTTATAGGAATGAAGTCTGTCTGCCACAACCTTGAGACCTTGGGTGGGGTATCAGTTCTCTCCTACCATGTGGTTTCAGCGTTCACACTGAGTTAGGACTGATTGCAAGCACCTTTCCCCCACTGAGCCATCTTGTCAACCCCTAGGGTCTCCTTTTTTAAAGGTCATTTACTTAAACTGAGAACTGGGGCAAGAAACAGTATGCTGAGGTAATGGGAGGGATCCTTGCAAGAGAAGAGACTCCCCCCTCCCTCGTCTTTCAATCTCAACGTGAGTTACAAAAACTAGAATTTCTTTTCTCCAAAGTGTGTCATAGAAACCCAATTGCCCCTTTTTCTTAGAGGCTGTCATAAAGTCTAACCTTTCCCAAAGCATTCTGTGTAAAGAAAAACGAGAGTCTATAACCCACTTTGCTTGATAGTAGGTCACAAGACCCTCCTTCTTTATAGAAGAGGCCCTGGCTCACACCCTGGCTGCACAAAGATGCCAACAACATTGACAGACTTCGCTGGATTTTATCACTTAGATCAATACCATTACCACACAGCTATGCATGCTTCAGTGAACCTAAGTAAAAAAAAAAAATACCGCTGGTCTTCAGAGTTTTCAATCTGAAGCCTTCCATGTGGCACAAAACTGTGATCCAATAACTATGCTATGCTTAACCAGGCAAGCTATGCCTCTTTATGACAGGCAGGAAGTGGGTCACCTCCTCTACTGCCTCTACACCTCCACCTATTCTTCCCTGTTGTGGACAATGCCGTGTGTTTCCTATCAACTGGGGAGCCTAGTGAGGTCAAGGAAAGACCCCCATTTTCTTGCAGCATGCAGGGCTCTGCTCAGCTTCCAGTCAGCAGTCTCAGAAGCATGTCTGGCTGCAGTGAGGCTTTCCACAGCCTCCTAATCATTTCACGACTGGAAACGTAACTTGCTGATCCAGCTCTTATTACATACGAGGCGCTGTTAGGAGTGCCTTTCAAACAGCAACCCCTCTCTGCCTTACAATCTGGCAAGGAAGGTATCGTTTCAGTGTTTCCATTTGGCAGACCAAGAATCCAGCATCAGGGAGTTTAGGTGGATTCTCCGGGATCACACAACAGGAAGGAGAAAAAATAAAAATAAAAAAGACCTCAATATCTGGCTCTAGGTCCTGGCTTCTCGTCCACAGACTCAACCCTTTTGAGTCTAAATTCCTATGTTTCAGGATAGAGCACTTCAGTTTCAGGCTAATAACGTCATAGTTGTCATGACCCCTCTAGTGGAGTCTGTGTGACAAATGTTACTGCACAACCTGAGGCGACAACCCCTACCCAGGGAGAGCCTCCTTGGAATAGTTCCTGCCAAGAGTAACTGATTACAGCCTTCTTTCTCATTGTGTTGACATACTCTGTCTTTATTTTTCTCCTAAACTTACTCTCATATTAGAACTTTTCAAAACATGATGACTGTTTCTGTGAGACTCCCTAACATGGGACTGCAGCCAAAGACTATTCAGGCCCAGAGTTCACCACTAAGTTCTGCTCCACTTGTTAAAAAAAACATGACTAAGAATTAATTATCAGTAATTTATATTATGACTTACAAATAAAGTGTTCAAGAAAGCTCCAGATACTGGCGCTCAGATCAAAAGAAGAACTAGGAAAAAACTGTCTTGGCACACAGATGTTTGGCATGATGAGAGAACATTGGCCTTTGATAAAGAGGGCACATGCGTACTGATACCAAGGTAATGACTTAAGAATGATGAGAACACTATTACTTTACATTCTGTACTTTGTACTGTATATGCCTGATCACTTCACTGACTCCCTTGGAACCACTCCATAAAAATACGTGACCACAACACACTTCCTGTTTAAAAAAATGTGTATACAAATCTAGACTGCTTGCCTGCGAAATACACTCAGATCAAACTCCCCTGTGTTTGACTCTGTTTGTCACTTTGCCTTTCTTTGTCCATTGACGCTTCAAGAACTCCCGTTCCCAAGGACCTATACCCAGCTGAGATGGCCCATGACACACAGCCCCTTAACTGTCACCAGCAACACACCTACAGAAGCCTCCCTAGCCAGCTCCATGTGCCTTGTCAAGCATACTTGTTTTGTATCACGCATCATGCTCTACTGAATTGTTGTTCATGGACCCTGCCCAAGCTCAGCACTGTGTCTCCCACACTGCCTGTAAATATTTCTCAGTGTCTACCATGAGCCTGCCAATGATTCGGGCAATGGGTGCTATGGGAAATCCAAAGTCAACGATGAACACACAGATCCTGGTGCACTACTGCAAACTATGGTTGGACGTATGGTTGTACGTAGGGTAGAAAGCTGAAGGATGGTAAGAGGGATTTCAACAAAAGATCTGGTTGAGAGGAGCATACAGTAGTGAGCTCCAAGAACACATTTTCCTCAAGGACATCTGGAAAACAAGCAAGGTGGATAAATGACAAAGAGCACGGGAGTGACCAAGAAAGATGACCCTGATGCATGGTTCTGAGGAAGAAGTGAGGTTGGTCCATTTAGCTTCTTGAACTAAGTAAGCTAAACAATGAATAAGCTGAGGATAAAATCTACACGGGAGAGGCTGCCTAGTTTGCTCAGTCCTCGGCACTGCAGTTAAGAGATGATTAGGTTCCAAAGTTTCTGCTATATTGAGTGAGTTCATTTTGTCACCACAGTGGCTTTATTATCCTCAGAGTGAGTTCATCAGAAAAAGGATGAGGTTTAAGGTGCTCACTTTGCCTTCTTTTTCTTGTCATCTTCCATGTGAGGGTGCTGCAAACAGGCCATTGTTTGATCCTAGCCCTTGTATCAGCCTTCCTATTATTACAGATGTCCCCCAAATGGCTAAAATATCATGTACATTAAAAATAGCCTTTGTACATAATCACATTTTCCATACATCTCCTTGATCCTACTTAAATTTCTTTCAAAAATATTGTATTATTTCTTTGAGAGTTTCATATAATGTGTTTTGATCATTTTCATCTCCCCTCCTCCACACAAGCCTTTCCAGATCCACCCTACCTCCCTTGATTTCCCTTTTAAATAGTGAAATTTTAGGATGGCACTGTGGCTGGAGGATAATACCCAGATTTCCAGATATGGCAACTGCTAAAACTTCAGCATCCTCCCTGAAGTTGCCCACCCTTCTTCTCCATTCCAGTAAGCCTCTGGGTGTCTTCTGCCTGCCCCAAGAAGCTGTTAATAACAGTTCCCTACTGTCAATGCTGACAGTCTGTTTCACCCTGCCTGAGCCCCTTGCTTCATTTTTATTTCTTCTATATTTTTCAGATTGTAATATATCATCTCTCTCTTTTTCCTTTCCTCTTTCCAGGCCCTCCTACATAACCCCTCCCCGCTCTCTTTTAAATTCATGGCTTATTTCCCCCACTAATTGTTGTTTTAAACACACACACACACACACACACACACACACACACACACACAGTTCTAGCCTCATAAAATACATAAGTATATCGTGTTCAGGCTGTATGGTATTACCAATATGCATATTTTTAGGGCTGATCATTTGGTATTAGATAATCAAGTACTGTGCTCTTCCTCAGGAAAGACTATTTCTTCTCTTCTTAGTATTCTTTAGCTACCTGTAATGTCAGAAGCTACACCTGTAAACATCACCAACATAACCACCAAAACATGACCTGAACAGGGACAACAGTAGACATGGTAACATGGATGCAGGAAAGCCCAGGAGCCTTCGCCGTACACAAAGTCTCACACCACTTTGTTTCCAATTGCTACTTGTCCTTCAAGGCTCGGTGGATAAATCTAGTCTGTACCTTCCTAACTCTGCAGTGTGACTAATTGACTTTTCCTTTTCGTCCATCAGTATATATTTTCAAGATTTTCTAAGTTTCTTAGTAAGGCACTGAAACAGACCCTACACCACTAGTAACTGTTATGATATCATGTTTCATATAGTCTTTCTTGTGACTTTATTTGTTCCTATAGCAAATTAGAAATCCGAGGCTGCTTCTATCAACATTATTAGGGCATCCTTTGAAAGCACTGTAAGGAAAGCAAGCCCACAGGGCAGATCCCAGGATATCTGTTTTCCTCCAATTTTCAACTGAAAAGCTGCAAGAAGCATCACACTGTCCGGTGCATTAAAAATCAAGTTATTTGTGATTCTGTTGCCTTGGAAACAGAAAGACTGTTGCCTCCTTGACTCGCTATCTTTGTAGAATTTACAGGTTGACCCTGCACCTTGGCACGTGAGGCCCATATGAGTGTGCTTTTAACCACACCAGTGCATGGACTGTTTGATGCTGTCATCCTTTACCGTGCTGCTGAATCGAAATGCCAAAACACCTCAAAAGTTCAGCATGTGTGGTTCTCAAACAAAAAGGCAAAGAACTGAGTTTGGTCTAAAATTCAGACAATCCAGTTTTCTATCATTAGTGACAACTATCAAAATCTGCCACAGGACAGAGATGACTGCCACCCCTTTCCCCCAAGAGGATGATGTCCCTTTTCTGTGCAATGTTGACAAAGCTTGAGTTTGGATGCAAGGCTACCTTGGCACTTTGGAAATTGTAAGCAAAGCTTCTGAGGTGAAGGTGGAAGTGCGCAGCCTCCTGCAGAGTGGACCCTGTGTCCAAGGGCTTAGTTCAACGAGGCCAGCTTACTGAGAGTGTGATCCAGAGCATTTTTCTGAGTTGCCTTCAAAGCCATTTATCCATCCCCATAGACAAATTTGTCTTCACGGCTACAGCAATTCTTTTCACATCATTGGCTTGGAAATGTCATCCCCCCCCCTCTCTGTGCCTGTGTCAGTAATGAAGTAAAGGGAGATCAGAGGCCTTTATCCTCAAGGTTATACTGCAACCTCTGTGGGGTGTGTGTGTGTGTATGTGTGTGTGCGTGTGTTGGCATACAGTGTTTTAACTCATGAGTCAGGCTTGCAAAGCATGGTAGCCAAATTTAGAAGGCAGCCTGCTGGGAGAAAAGGTCTATTCTTAGCACGAGACAGACCAATTGAAGCCATTTTGGGGACTTGCTTTGAGAATGCAAGCCAATGGGTGAGAGACAGTTCACTGGCCAAGTGCTGCCTAGACTTAATACCACATTCCTCTTAATAATATACATTATGTCTGCAGTTTAATATCCACTGATATCATAGGATCATTTTACGTATTTTGTGTTTTGTTTATTTTCTTTTCTTATAATCTGACCTGTAAAGAATCCATGTCAGACCAAGCTGGCTTTGAACACACAGGAAGGAGGCTTCCGTCCTCAGCCTGCCAAGCGCTGGAACTGTAGGCATGAACCACTGCATAGGGCAGTTGAGCTCACTGTAACTAGCATTATCTAAATACTTCCCCCAAAATATGACCTGGAATTCATTTAAGCAAAAACAAAGAAAGAAAGAAAAAGAAACAAGCACCGGTCTACAATGGAAAAACACACGAAACAACAGATGCTCAGGATGAAATGGAATGTGTTCTTCTCACTTCTCATTGTGGTAGATCTCAGTGCCACTCCCTGTTAAAGCTTGGCCACAGTTAACACAAAGGGGTGGTAGAGTCTTTGCCGTGGAGTCAAAGCTCGTGCTGCTTTTGGATGCATGTGTCGAAGTCCTCCTCCCGAAGGTCACGGTGTGAGGTCCTGGGGTCACAGTGCCCTTTTGAGAGTTCTCGCACTCCTTTATGCCACATAAAGCACACAAGATGACTACTGGCCGTTGACCAGTAAGTTGGTCCTGATCAGACACTGAATTTGGGGTACCCCTCATTTTGGGCTGCTCGACCTCCAGGTTTGTGAGAAAACATTTCCCTCGTTTATAAGCCACCCACGTAATGGTATCTTGCTAGAGTAGCGCAAACTAAGAATGCTACATATTCTTGCTTAATTATAATTACTTTTAGGGGACTATCTATATATTGCATTTGCAAATGAGAATTGGACTTCTTATTTATTCTTTTAGAAATAGGGCTCAATGATTTTTTTTACTTCGCAAGAGTCACCTCTAAATAAATATTTCAGGCACAGTTGTGCTGTGAAAGCAGCCATTCACGTGTGTTAAGAAATAAGCATGACAGGAAAACTTTATTGAGAATCACAGGTGATAGGCCAGACCTCACCTCCAGGCTGTTTGTTTGCCAGCCCTGACTTAGAGAAAGGGACATGCTTCCCCCGAGGGTGTGTTAGTCACAAAGGCAGAATTAGAGATAATACATAGAAAGTTAAGTAGGTGTTAACAGTTTGACTCTGTTGTAATTTCATTTTTAAAAATAAATTTGGCCTCAGTCAAGCCCAAACAAATGGGAAATCTTGAATGAACACGAATGACTGCAAATCCACCGGGAAATTTTCCACTGCTCAGATTGCATCTTTCCATTCAGATGTTCTAGTCTTTAGTGACACACATTTGGGTCATCCCAAAGGTCTGGGCCTCACTCTCAGCAGTTGCTAGACAGCAATACACTAAACTCACCCTTAGCACAGATTTCCACCTGCGGTTTCATCATCTTCCTCATTTTTCTCCTAGCCATTCCCAGTGCTGAGCACAGGCCTGGCTTGTAGGCGCTGTTCAAAGCATGTCTGCTGACCAAGTGGCCTGCCATCTTCTACTTGACAGATCAGAAGTGAATCCTTAGTTTCCCTCAAACTTTGTTTCGCTTCCTACCTCCATTGCTTCTATTTATAACCCTGTTTTCTGAGGTTTAAAATTCCAAACTCATCTCTTGTGACAGCTCATAGATCCATCTCTTCACTCCATCCCACACATTAAAAATCACTGTAATCTCCTGCGGCTCAGCTCTGATTCTGTCAATCTTTGTTCCTAACACCTGGGAGCTCTTGGCTTTCAGAAACAAAGCTCCTTGCCTCTTCATGTGAGACCACTGAGGGAGGACACTGACCAGCTCTTCCAATGACCTTTCCATCTGGTTTAAGTCAGAGGCCCCTTCTCATGTGCAAGACACTCAGTTCAACACACACACACACACACACACACACACACACACACACACACACACACAGCTCCTTGTAGACATATACACATGCGTTCATATTCCCTACATACCCTTACCCTCACATAATCCCATAAACTCTTACATGTGCATCCTTAACTTCTTAAACACTCATGCCCATCATCCTCATAAATCCACTTCCCCCCCCACACACACATCATGTCTCACACACACTTGAAACCCTGATACTCAATTTCTTGTATATTTACTGACAGTAATGTCTACCATCAAACACCTGTCTTCATCCTCATCCTTTCTTACACAGTACGGGCTCACTCCCGCACACTAACAGGCCCCACAAACTCATGAAAGGCGGGCTCACCGCTGCAGACTACACACTCATTGCACATACCCTGTTCTCTGTATGAGTTTCTGCTTACGACATTTTATCTTTCTAGAATACCGTTTCCTATATTTTAAAATCCGCTCCCCCTGTGGAGAATCTGGATCTCTTTCCGTCAGTCCTTAGGGTCTGCAGCTTTTTTACCCTTAGTACATCTACTAGAGCAAGGGGCATCTGGGCATTACCAGGTGTTTACACAGAGTGGTGACTGCTTTTCTTCCTATTTTACTAAGTTCTAGACTCCCTCCACCCCTTCTTCCATCTTCTTTCTCTACCACTTCTTCCATCCTCTCCCATCCCATTCTTTTTTTTATTTTAATTTTATTAATTTACTCAGATTACATCTCAATTGTTATCCCATCACTTGTATCCTCCCGTTCCTCCCTCTCTCCCGCTTTTACCCTACTCCCCTCCCTATGACTGTGACCGAGGGGGAACTCCACGCCCACTATATGGTCATAGGCTATCAAATCTCATCTTAGTACCCTGCTTATTCCCACTGACCCTCATAGGGACTGCACACCGGCTTCTACAAAACAAAGAATCTTCCTGTCCCGCCTGCATTTGCATAGTAGCACCCCCCTGCCCCTCGTTCTCTGTCCCCTGGAGGAAGTTCCTTGGTGCAAAGGGAAGTGGGGGAGCTGCAAGGACAGCTTGGGGAAGAGAGCTGCCAAGTCACACGTGAGTTTCTTATAAACAATAAATATATGCAGTAAAAGTATGTTCAAAGTATTTTAACAAAGATGCTAGAAATTACTTGTTGCTTACCTGGAATTCAAATATAACTGTGTGCCATTTATATCAGCTTACTAACAAAAAATAATTATTTACAATTATTTTCTTATAGAATCAATAGGAGCAGTAATAAAACCTAATAGCTGAGGGTTCACTTGGAATGAGAGATGTCATCTTAGTGTTTTCAAACCTTGATTTTTTTTCCATCTTGAAGAAGGAATGGACCAAAACCATGAATGATTCAATGTGGTAGTAGATGTCACCTAGGATGGCATCTTGTGTCACCTTACTAGTTTGAAAACGCTGTAATTGTAGGAATAGCACAGACCTTAAATTACTTTATATTCCATGTCTGGAAAAGTATTAAAGTAATTTATAAATAAGTCTGTGCTGTTGATACCATTTTTGCCTATTTTTAAAAAAAACAACAACTTTTTTTTACCTATAAAAACTGATTTCAAGGCATGGTTTATATTATAGTTTTCACTGCCAGCACAGCATAATGCAATTGTGGAATTATAACTAATGATATTTTCTTTGAAATAAATTATTAATATGTGAACCTATGTGAATGTGTATTTATGTCACACATTAGCTTTTCATAAAAGAGAATGAAGATGTTTGTCTTTGCAGGTTTTTTTTTCTTAATAGTTCTGAGAGCTAGTGAATTCTGTCCAAGACTTACAGTTCAGTGACAACTCTGGGTTTGGTGTTTCAGCTCAATGACAAGTTCTCTGTCTTAGCTGTGAAAATGGATGGCTTAATCTTAGCTCTGTTTGGTTGGTTCCATGCACAGCAAACTAGGGGGCAAAGCTTGACCTGTTTAAAATATCCATAGCACCGGGTTAGAACTCACTGCCATCCCACAGTCACTCGCTTCTTCCGCTGCAGGTCGCCACCCTACATGGGGGCCATGTCGCTGAATGTGGGCACGTGAAAAACTTGGCAAGAATAAGTTTTCTAAGCCCTCAACAGGCAAAACTTAATCAAGTGAAACATGTGACCAGTTTGAGGTGTGCTGACAGCGCTTACCTCACCTGCACTGCACTGTGAGGTTTCACTGTATACGCTGACCCATCGTGCGCCAGCGAACACCGCCAGAAGCATGTCGCATTAGACTGCAGACCTACTGTGTTACCAATTACAGTGTCTCCACCGTACAGACAAGTTTTCTTTTTCTTTAAGTAGAAATACAATGATTCAATTGCGAAAACAGACAATATTTTCCTGCCATCACTCCCCATCATGCATCCAACGGTGACGACGGTGACGTCTTTTCATTGTGTTGCTGCAGAGTGTCTGGCACTTAAGGACTGCTGTGAGGTGGTGACTCAAGGTTTATAAGAACTGCTTTCAAGAATTTTGGCTTAGGAGTAAGGACAGAGCTGCCAACTATTTCGGAAATTTCCCCAAACATGCTTTTGCCATTTTATAGTATTTATGCAAACCTTTTTGCATTCTCAACATTGATAATTATAAAACCAAAATATAGATCAACCCAGAAAATGCTGAAGATGCCTTATAGCCTGCCGTATTAATTATTCAGCTGAAATCTCTTTATGTAAAAATAGCACATCTGTCTTTGTGCAAATCTGCTTTTGTCTTTGATAAATACTAAAATTATATGTAAAGCATTGTTTTTTAAATTTTATCTTTATGATTTATTAGCAGTACATGTTTGATTTGTATGTCTCATACCCAGGGTCACAAAAATATTTCTAGTGCATAGAATTAGTGTCTTGAAAGTAAAAACCTTAAGAAGCCTTAAGAAGTCAGAAAGCACAAATTAATTTCCCATTCTGCTCTGAGTAGCCGCTAAACGGACAACACTGACCATTCCCCATCCGGACTAAATTGCTTTAAGACCAAGAGGTAAACTGTGTTTACTCCATTAGCTATGATTTGTTTATGGTACTTGTACTAACAAGAATTCTACACAGTAATGTGATTTCAAAGGCCAGTTAGGTTACAGTTGGGGGAAAAGGGGTTTTCTGGAATGCAAAGTCAGTAGTTTGTTTGTTTTTTCTTACTTAATACTGAAAATTAGGATCAGTAGCTGCTAGTGCTTGAACACTCACCTTGTCACATAGTGATTAAAGACCTTAGACACATGTTCTATTTTAATTTAATCTTGACACTCTCATATATGAAAAGCAATATATTGTCGACATATTTACCCACTATTGTTCATTCAACTCTCTCACTTCTACAAACCACCTTCTTCTTTCCAAACTAGTTTACCTCCAACTTTCTCATTCTATCTATCTATCTATCTATCTATCTATCTATCTATCTATCTATCTATCATCTATCTATCACCTATACAGTGTATGTCTTGTATTGACAGCATAGCCCCTCTCTGTTTATCACTGCAATGGCCATCACACCGTAGCCAGGAGACAGTGTTTTTTGCAGACTTCTACCAGTCTCCATCTTCTCCACCATTCTGTCTCCTCTACCCTGATGTTCCTTAGATCATGGAGAAAGTGATACAGATGTACCACTTAGGGCTGAGCACTCACATCCATTTAGTCAGCATTTTTGTAATTATCTTATTTTTATCTTTTTTTATTCTTATTTTTATTTAATTATTAGCCAGCATTTTAACCCAGTTATGAGTTTCTCCATTAATTGTCATCCATGCAAAAAGTAACTTATTTAGATATTAAGGACTCTCTCTCTCTCTCTCTCTCTCTCTCTCTCTCTCTCTCTCTCTTTCTCTCTCTTGATCCCAAAAAGAGCAAGTACCGCCATTTTATCCTGATTCTTCAGGTTTAGAGACTGAAGCTTTAGTGAGGCTTAATACATAGGCTGATATCCCTTAGCCACAGTCTAGTGTGTAAATTCTGTCATAGTGTAGATCTAATTGCCATAGCTGTTGTACATCACAGGCTACATCTTCTGCTTCCTGGCCACTGCAGGATGGTAGTGAGGGCAGCAAAGTCAACGAGAGGACTGGGACTGAACAAAGGATGGCACATTCTTGAATGTTCTAAGTATCTATCTGCATTATACTTTTACTTTTCACCTGTATGCTGGATGGCTTTATGTCAGCTTGACACAAGCTGGGGTCATCTGAGAAGAGGGAACCTCCGTTAAGAAAATACCTCCATAAGATCGGATTGTGGGCAGGCCTGTAAATCATTTTCTTAATTAGTGATTGATCAGGGAGGGCCCAGATCAGCATGCTTGGAGCCATCCCTGGGATGGTAGTCCTGGGTTCTGTAAGAAAGCAAGCTGAGCAAGCCAGGAAGCAGCACCCGTCTATGGACTCTGCATCAACTCCTGCCTCCAGGGTCTTGCCCTCACTGCTTTGATGATAAAATATTATATGGAAGTAAGAGTGAAATAAACCCTTTCATTCCCAACTTGGTTTCTGTCATGATGTTTCATCACATCAATAGTAACCCTAACTAAGATACCCTGTAATAAACACTAAATTACCCTCTATATAGTTTTATATGGCATTTTTTCCACTTAAAATATATTTTTGTGCTAATTATAAGTACATTTAAAGCCATCTTTATAGTGACAGACTTTGGGATGCTGTATTTACTATCAAGGTTATTTGAGGATCTATGCAAAGGTGGAAATGTGAAGAGGCCCTTTCCTCGGATGTTTGAAGGGCCCAAGATCTCTAGTGCAGTACTAAATAGAATACAGAATTTCTTTGCGTCAAAGGCCCTGTCAGAGCTGGAGAGCCCTAGGCTTAGGAGTTTGATCAAGTGTTGTGTGCCCGCTAAGGAACACATGTAAGATGCTTGGAGCATCTCAGGGATGCTTAAGGAGGTCTCTGTTGGGCATAACTTCTGGTTAAGCTTATGGCTCCAGGCTGTGAAGATTCAGGGAGTCCAGTGCTTTCTCTATTACCCCAAAACAATCCCTTAGTATGCTGACAGATCTGTGTGCTATCTGTCACTCTTCAGATCCTGGCTAGGCCCTGCCTGGGCTCAGAGTCACCTAGAATCAAGGTTTGGATCCTTTACTGTCCATTCGCAGTCTCCTGGCAGTGCCCCATCTCATAAACTGTGGGATCTGATTTGCTACCATGGCCAAGGCCAACACCAAAGCATCATGCTAGGTCCATTTTCACTCACCATTATTCACCACTTAGCCCTGCCTGTGAACAGTCCAGGCTGCATGCCCTACCTCACTCAAGGTACTGACCCCACAGAGGCTCCTTGGGCTTCTAGATTCCAGACCTCTCCTCATGCTCACCTGAGATATTTGGAATCCTTTCCCTGCAGGAAAACGGAAGGGACCATCTCTTCAGACCATTCACTCTCATCTGAACTGATTCCCATTTTCTCAGACCTTTCTATTGTTAAAATAAATTAAATCACCCCACTTTCCTTTCATGCCACTAAATCCATCTTTCCGCCAAACACACACAATTCTCCTGATTACACTACCCTCACCGCACATCGTATCGGTCTGCCTTCTAGCAGCTAATATGCTAGCAAGTCTGTCAGTGGAAAGAAAACACACACACACACACACACACACACACACACACACACACACACTTTAGGTTCTTACCTCTCTCCATTCCCAGGCTCACCTTTAGGAAAATCACCAGAGATGCCTATGATAACAACGCTATATTGATAATAATAGATACCTATATAATGTCTGGCATTGTTTTACACAGTTTGTATATAGTAACACAAGGGCTCTATGACTGATAATAAGGCATGATACTTCTTATTATCCCACTAGATATGAACAACTGTGGCAGGTAGGGTAAACAAGTCATGATCACATCACCCAGAATTGAGATGAACAGATCTGAACCAAGACAGCTCATATTCCTGAAGGCTTTATTCCACACTTCACTACCCTTGAGGTCTTTATTTTTCACCTTCATCTTCTGGTAAGTCCAGCAAACTGAGCTTTACTGGCCCCCAATCCGAGATCTACAGCTGAAGACAACCAGAGCTCCCTGCCCACCTTTGTGCTAGATGGCAGAGCAGCAGCGGACTCAAGCTTGTCTTTTGTCTCCTGGGTTTCAGAGGGTGAGCTCCCTCTTTGATCTCCTACTTTCACTCCAGCTTGCTCTGCCAATTTTTCCTCTGCTCAAAGCTGCTTTGCCAGCTTTGAGGGGGTTGCTCAAGTGTCACAGGAGGATAACAATAGTGCTCACTTCCTTAGGAATCACAAAACTGCTGTGACGTGGGCAAAAAACTTAGGCCAGTGTCTCACCCATGTGGAGCCACGGGATTGGGACCCCATGTGTTCCTTCCAGCCCTGTCTGTGCCCTCAGCTCTAGTACCTCATCTATACTTAGACAGAAAGGAAGAAGCCAAGCCTTTCCTCCTGCTCCTTCTCCTGCCACCCAAACTGATGTCACCTGGAATGGCTGATCTTGAGAAAGGAGATTCATCCCTTCACCACCACCCCCTCCCCCGCCCCCCCCCCCCCACAGCTGCTCAGGACAACACCACTGCAGCTACTCTCACCTCTTTCTCTGAAAATTCCAAACTAAATTCACCAAAGAACTCTGTGGGTGGCACCTTCAGTACACTCCCAATTTGGAGACTTCTGATAAACATCCGTCCTCCTAATTTCACGCTTGACCGCTTTCTGCAGTGTCCTCTACAAGGCATCCCTGCCCCCCACCCAGTCCATCCCCATTAAGTATCATTTTTCTTGGAGCCCCAATGGTCCTTTAAAATCTATTATCCATATCTGTAAAAAAAAATGCTGAACTCTTCTCCATCCAATTTGTCACAGATGCAGTCTTAACAGGATCACCCTACAAGTGCGCCTTCAAAATCCCTTCTGCATTTCTCTGCCCCATTTCTCCAGGTCGGCGTTTCCAAACTCACAGACCTCTGGGCTGCAGTTTCTCAGGATCCTTGCACTTTGGGTTCCCTCTAGTCCTGAGCTCTGGGTTTCTGCTGAGTTTGTATTCACCTTTTATTCACGTTTCTGCTCAGATATGCCTTTCCTTGGCCATCTTGTCGTCGCCTACGTACTATGTATATATATATATATATATATATATATATATATATATATATATATATATACACATATATATATATATGTATATAAATGACAGGCTATTAGGTAAGGTTTAAGTGTGAGAAAGCACAAAATAGATCTTCAATTACCTTGGATTTTTTCGTACATTCAGAATACCTTGGCATGTCACTTCTGACTCTGCAGCAGATGCCATGCTCTCAATTTCCACGAGGTTTTGGGAAGGCTTCATTCAGCCTCAAGCAGAAAGGGCAAGGTGCCCCTCACTGACCTGATACTTCAGAGTACTAATCAAACTTGAACTGAGAATGGTGCTGCAGGCTTCTGCCCATTCCACAGAGAGTTAGCATCTTTCCTCGTCGGTCATAGGACTTGGCTAACTGCAATCAACTGGCATGGCTTAAGTGGTAAGACCAACACAAATCAAAAATAAATTAAGTCAATGTCAAATACAACATTGTCTCTAACTTTTTTTTTCCTGTTAGTTTTTAAAGATCCAGTTGACAGATTTTGGCAGAAACAGCAATGTTCCTTGGGAATTAATACCTTTCACTTTCATGCACAGAAGAACAGTTGTTTCAATTTTGCCTTTCCCATTACGATTTTTGTTTATCTAAATATTGGTGGCCTTAAACAAGCAAGTGACTATGTCATGGTTTTCAAAAAAAAAAGCTCTGTGGGTGAAAGAATAGGGCAGAATACCAAGCATTTAATCAGCTGAGCTACTGAAAAAGAAAAAGCGTGTTAGAGCAACACTGAAAACAAGAGCTGTTTAATATTCAACATTATTAAAATGACACCAATTCCCAAGAATGGGCTAACAGAACTTAACATTGATTTACGTAATCTGTTCTTTAGTTTAATAAGCATGAAGGTGTTTTCAGAACAAGGATACCACAAATTACATTTGTATAAATTCAAAGCTTACACCTCTCATTTCTCCTTTCCTTGACTATATGAAGAGCTCAACAAAGCATTCTAAAATACAGCTTTACCATCTTTCCAATAGCATGCAACATCCAACCAAGCTGATAATGAACTGGCCACCAAGAGACACAGAATCAAAGCAGTTTCAGCTATCAGAAAAACCAACATAAAAGGCTAGTATTTTACAAGACAATAGAAAAAATTTAAGAAACAGAAACATACGCTGTTATGTTGAAAAAGAAATCTAACTTTCCATTTCTATCACCTGTTGCTGTACCAGTGATAAAGGTCATTAGATCAAAGCAATGCTGTATTCTGGAGAACAGCACTATGACCAATGGCCCAGTACCGTAGTTATAGCCCCATACATCTCCCAGGTTATAGTTGGAACTGGACAGAGTCCAGCAGCCACTGGGCCAGAAACACAATGACAACTCATGCCTTCATACTCTGTTATTCAGGAACTTCCCATTATTTCTGAAAAGCCATCCCGTATTATTGCTTTATCAACACATGTCACCTTGAAATGATGTAAGCTGGACCCGTGTGAAGCTCAAGAGATGCAAAGTGCTGGGTTAACAGAGGAAGACAGAACGCGTGTCCTGTTTAGATGAAGTTTAAAGAGATGAGAGAACTCATGGTACAGTACGTGCCCGTGTGTATACAGACGCGGTTCCTTGTAACGGCTCCCTAAAGATTGCAGATATGGATGTTGGCTGACACACAGCTCTCTCATGTCTGATTGTGAGGCCGAGATGAACCTCACAAAGCTCAGCACCATTTCCTATGCCTTGGGGGTCCTGACTGGAAGTACAATAAAGATGTCAAAACTCATCAGGGCAGGGACACGTTGAAACCTAGACTCTAGGGAGTAGCACCCCTACATATCTGTGACTTCCATGCTAGGCTTGATGCCTCCCTGAACCTAGAGCACTTTCACTTTGTGGAAAACTCATCATGAGGCTTGTACACGTAGTCCGCTCTAGAACACGGTCGACTTTAGAGATGCGGAGCTCCACCGTCTTAGATGTGTTCTGACCATGGACTGGGTTGTCTCCAGAATTTGGCATGTCCGGACTTGTTCTGGGTATAAGAGGCTTTCAAACAGATCCTGGTAATCCTTTTTCTGAGATTTACATGGCAAACACCAATGGGACCAAAACAGTAATACAGACCACCACCCCATCACAATATCACTGTGCAACAGAACACATGCCTAGGTGTCTAGGGTACTACTCCCCAGTTGTTAACAGTGGAACACCATGGCAGCCCTTAAATAAGTGATCACAGGCCCAGTTATTTCTTGTTAAAAATTTTACTGAAAGAACTTACCCCAGTAGCTGGAAGAGCTGTTAGAAAGCCTGGCTTCTGCCTATATAAAGAATCTGGGAGGTACCTGGAAGCATCTCCGTTGGCTTCTTTGCTTTAGCAAATAATAATGGGACATGAGATGATACCTATTCTAACAAGGCCGGGGCACCTCAGGTTACTGGCAGGAGAGAATTCTGGCTTTCTTGAAAAGATGAAATGCCCAAGTCTTCTCCATTTCAGGACAGCGTGCCAGCGCCGAGACAGTGTGCCATTGAACGTGAAGAGCACCAGGCTGGGAAAGTGTATAGTCACCATTGTTTCGAAGGCACTCCAGACATATTCGTTTGTTGTGTATTAATTGAAAGAAACCATTTGTTTTCAGGCTAAAATGATTCACTTCTGAAATCTGCTAAGGAATGGGTGCTGATTTCTTAAAAACCTCAAGGCCAAGTTTCATTTTTCCAGCTTTCAACTCAACACATTATTCTGTTTTTCTAAAGAGTAAAAGCCTTAAATGGAAATAAAAGTCTGTAGCTGAAGAAATGACCCCTTTTTGCCTGATCTGGGGTTGGAAAGGGGCTAAGACTGTTTCCTTTCTTATTTCTGAGAAACTGGCTCAAAGGTGAAGCCTCTAATGGAAGCTTCAAAGTTCTATTTTCTTTTATAGGCCTAATGAAAGAGTCAGAACTTGACCCAATAAAATGTAGATTGCGATACATTCCCATGTGTACAAGAAAGCTCCATGTTTTATCCCTTTGGAATGGTTAAAAGTGTACTCTGATAAATCATTAAAACACACACATTCATAAATATATGAACATACATGTGTAATTCATTTCTCCTGACACTAAAGAAATCATTGTTAATTACTGAATGAAGTGATTGTCATGACTAGTAATATAGAACTGAACAAAAATGTGCGTTAAGCCATAATACTTTGGTATATAATTATGAAATAAATAGTACGATTTTATTGAAAACATAACTTCTTGTTGAGGTGGTTTTGTTTCTGTGAACAAATGCTCTACAATGGGGCAGGTTGGCTTTCAACCTATATTTCTGTTTTTGTTTTCTATACATATGAGTTTTTTAAAAAAATATTTATTTATTTATTTATTATGTACACAATGTTCTGCCTGCATGTACACCTGCATGCCAGAAGAGGCCACCAGATCTCATTATAGATGGCTGTGAGCCACCATGTGGTTTCCGGGATTTGAACTCAGGACCTCTCTCCAGATCAGTCAGTGCTCTTAACCTCTGAGCCATCTCTCCAGCCCCATATGAGTTTTTTTTGAAATGCTATTCACGTAAGTAGGTTTCAAAGGTGGGAGAGACGTCTCACTATTTGTGAAGAAGGTGCAGGGAAATTGTGAAGGGAACTAGAAAGGGGCCTTTAGGAATGAAAGCTCAGACCAGCTGTTGAACAAGACTGTCCTTATTCTCAGATACATTACCTCGGCCTGAGAGCTGTTCATCTGCAACTTAAGGCATGTGTCTCCTATTACTAAACTCGGAGGACATCCAGTCCAATGACATAGCTTGCATGGCTGCTTCCTTTCAGCGTATCTACTTTTCTCTCTAGTGCATCTATGTTTCTATCTTCCCTTGCAAAGGTCAGGATCAGCTGTTCGCCCTTCATCCTTGGTCCCTAAGAGTTGAGCCCTAAATCAAAGGTGCTCACTGCCATAACCAGATATATGACATGTTGCTACCTCCTATTGATGAATCAGAAGGAAAAGAGCTGGGACAATACTCAGTTTTCAATCAAAGCTTCTTACATTTCAATGTAAAACGAGTCGTTGTTATGTGGTTCTACAGATTTTGGTCCATAGGTCTGGGAGTAGATCTGGGAGTAGATTCTTCAATTCTAACAAGAAACTGCAGACTGCAATGTGATACACTTGGCTGAAGACATTGACGTAAATGTTTTACATGCTGATAAGATACACCTGACCAAAGTTCCTGAGGAGGATCTATCTGATAGGGGACAAACAAAATGCATCATACAGATTGTGAAGAATGACAATGCAGGAAATATCCATATCCATATCCAGGGATCTCAGAGAGGAGAGAGATGCTACTGCGTAGATGTAATCAGAGGAGACTGGATGTAGCGATGTCATGGAGACTGATGGAGGTCAACGGTATGACATGAGGACAAGGAGTGGAATGAAACGCTATAGATAGAAACAATAAGGCTTTGGAACGTATCAATAATTTTGAGATGAAGAGTTCAAAGCTCCCTCATCAAGCTGAGAATGGTTCAATAGGAGGAAAAAAAAAGAGAGATATTTAAAGGATTTGGCTGGGGAAGGGAGATGGAAAGAAAGAAACCTTTGAAAGGCAAAAACCCAAAAGTTTTATTAGGTAAAATATGCCTAAAAATCTACACTCTGACATTTTAAATAGTGAGTTTATACTTTGTTGATCACGATATGAATTTCATGAAACACCTGGCTTCTCAAATTCAGACACTTACGTCAATTAAGGAACATTCTAAGCCTATAAAAATAAAATAATCCTAACACTTTATTCTGCCAAAACACTGCAATGTAATACCAGGCACATGTAACATGGTCCAATCAGAGTGTCATCGTAATGCCATTGTTTGAGTTCCGGCTTCTGCAGTAAACTGGATGTAGTGGTTGGGAGATGTTTCTGATGGAGTCAGTGACAATGACTGTCACATGCATAGCTCTCATCTGGGGCTGGTTAAAATGTAGATCATGGTGTCAGAGGCATGGAGTAGGGGCTGGGATTCTAAATTTCCTGCCAGCACCTAGGCTCAAGCCTGCACTTTGGAGAGCAAGCCTCTAAGTGCTAGTAAGTTTCTCTCACTCTAGAACTTATTTGAGTAAAACGATATGTTTCAATGTAGAATTCAAAATATGGAGGGATGAATAGTTTTTCAGTGTTTTTAAACCTTAAGTGATGAAATGATTATTCAATTCTAGAGATCAGTGCACTTCTGTAACTGGGCATGCTCCTGTATTCAGATCATTTACATATATACACACAGAGACGAACAAATATATAGATATATACATGGAAAATTTAAAGCTGTCCATTTTCAAATCTCTTTTTATGGAACTATATATTCATTTTCAAGTTTTTCTGAGATGAAAAATGGATCTATAGTGACCTTTATACTTTATACTACATTAACCATCAGAGACATCACATCTATATGAAGAAAGTGTTGGGCCAGCTAGGCCAGCCTCCCTTTGGCCTTCCAGAGAAGTTGTCACAAACAGCTCCACCTGAGGACACAGCTCTGTACCTTCCTACAGAATCCTATCACAGCTAAAAGCTTTCTTATTCACACCAACCAAAGGGGACTCTGTTAAGCATCAGGCAGATGATGCAATCTCAGAAAAACCTGTTTGGCTATGCACTGTCATGGCTGCTCACCGAAGGCCCTAAAGCCAGCTGGGACTGTGGTGATAAAATACTACTGACTGTATGCCATTTGCAACACTCATTTCCTCACAGCTCTGGACGCTGGACCCAAGAGTCAAGGTGTTGTTGGCAGAGGTTTCCTTCTTAGGCCTCTCTCCCCCCTTTGCACATGGCTGGATTCAAACTGTCCACACAGCGCAGCATTTCTCCCCAGCTCTACAGGATGAGGGCTTCCGTGCACTGATCTCAGTTTACCTTAATCACCCACCTGGAAACTGTTACTATGTATCATGAGTCTAGGGGTTAAAACTTCATCACAGAGATTGAGAGGATGGTATCGAGTCCATAGCACATCTCTTGAGCATTGTGAAACTCAAGGTGCTGGAGAATTCTGCACATAAAGGCAAAGCCTAGTCTTTGCCATAATGAGCCCGGTGAGCAGAGCCAGGACAAAGAGTAGGTGAAAGTGCGTTGCAAGGTGACAGAGGGACCTCTTACCACAGGCTGTAGTGAGGCCCAGAGCACACACATTCCACCCACCGCACCAGCCTCAGAGTTCCTGCCCGGGCACCCGAAAGCTCCTATTGTATCTGAGCCTGTGAGCTGGTTTTCAATGAGGCCCTTCTGGCTGAGGCCGCAGAGCCCATTTCCTGCCTCTTTCAGACCCCTCTGGAAACTTACAACAAGCTGCTATTGACTGAGCTTGCCGCAGTGCATTCTCTTTCCCTGCAACTCGTAAGTGCTCGCTGTGCAGAATGAGCTAACGCAGCATGTGACGCGCGCAGACGCTTCGGCCTGGAGCGTGGGCCGGAATGGCAAGTGCGTAGTCCTGACCCAGGGGCCGAAGGGATTCTTCTACACAGCCCACTTGGCCTCCATTTTTAATAAACCAATGATGTCAGGAATAAAACTGCAACTGAAGAGTGCCAATGTCCTTGAGGTTAGGGTTAGGGTTAAAGCCACCTAGACAGAAGCAGATTCAATTTGTGTGTGTGTGTGTGTGTGTGTGTGTGTGTGTGTGTGTGTGTGTGTGTGTGTGTTTTGTTATATGTTTGTGCATATTGTTTTACGTGTCTGTGGATATTTGTGTAGATGTGTCCAGAAAAATATTTATATATTGCTTCACAGGCACACAGTATTCATGCTATTGGAGCTCCATGCACAATACGAACACTGTCATTTTTTGCTACTTTCAATCTGAGTCATGACATATTTAAGATGCTTCAGCCATCCTCAAAACAGAGGACAATGGGCACACCATGAGGCCCCGACAGAAACCCGCCTCTTTATATAAAGATGCACAGGCACTGTAACACATCACCTCTCAGTGTCAGAAGTACTTTGCTGCCACCGACTTCATTCACCTTAGTGAGTTATGTTCTAATATAAGCAGGCCTGGCTGGAATCACAGCAAGGTCATTATGGATACACACAGAGAGGGGTCCTTTGGGCTCATGGGAGAACACGAGGCTTTTCCATCGAATTCCTTGGTATTGGTTGAAAGCTTGATGACTTGGGGCCTTTGTGGTGATTTGGCGCCTCATCCTTGGAGTGAGTGGAAGTCAACTGAGTCAGAAATCACGAGCTGGAATTGTGGCTCTGAAGCCACCAGGCAGCATGACAAGGACCAGAGTTATTAAAGAGAATTATGAGCTGGTTGGCATCAGCAGTTACTAAGGGTAATTTGAAATAAAAATGTAAGAGATAAGTTTTCATTTACATTCGATTTAAAGTTTATATAATTTTAAAGCATGGCTATTTCCTACTTATTTCCTAGCCACTATTTTCACCTTATTTACCCAATGCAAATGTTTTTCAGTATCCAAAACAGTGCCGGACCGTTTGTTCAGTAAATATTCACTGAGTAAAAGAATAAAATATCCAAAATTGATCATCATAAAGATGCTAATTCTCAAGTGGTATGAATGCTTTTGTTCTGTAGAATAATATGGCATCTAATTTAAAAAGCTACTTTATAGTCATTCTTTAACACAGTACCATAGTTATTATAATTAGGCAATATATTATTATAATATATTTTTAGAATTTAGTAGCCCATTTGGGGAGTAGTGCAAAGTAAAAGTGGTAACCTCCACAGGAATGAATTTTGCCATTTCCTACATGGTAGTGGAAGGCATAACCTCTCTCTCTCTCTCTCTCTCTCTCTCTCTCTCTCTCTCTCTCTCTGCACGGTGCATGTGTGTGTGTGTGTGTGTGTGCGCGTGCGTGTGTGTGTGTGTGTGTATGTGTGTGTGTGTGTGTGTGTGTGTGTGTATTTGTGTGCTTGTATGACTATATGGGCATCGTGTGAGTGAAAATGCCCATGAACACCAGTGGATACTGGATTCCCTAGAACTGGAGTTGAAGGGGACTGTGAGGTCTCTGATGTGGGTGTTGGAAACTGAGCTTGAGTCATGCAGAAAAACAGTAAGTGCTCTGAACCACTGAGCCATCTTCCTAGTTGTATGCCTAATTATTTTTAAAAGACAAAGTCTCTCACTGAATGTGCAACACACAAATTTGGCTAGGCTGGTTGGTTGGCAAGCCCCAGGAGTCCTCCTGTCTGCCTTCCCTGTGCTGGACACCACATCCAGCTTTATACAGAGGTTTGGGAGACAAGAGCTCAGGTCCTCATGGTTAGACAACAGGCACTTTACTGCTGAGCTATATCCTACCAGCCCCCTTGTTTACATTCTTGTCCTTATAACATATACAGAGACCGCACCATTCTGGCTCTTTCAAAACTAGTGCTATTAAGCACATCACAAACCGTGTAAAGCCCCTTCACAGTCCCCTCCCGAACATAAAGCTAATGGTCATTAAACCTCAGCTGCCATTCTCCCACACCCCCTAGTAGCGACTACCGTATGGCTCTGTGAATTTGATACTCTCATTGCCTTATAATATCCCACAGAACAATCTGCCATCCTATCCTGAGCTCATTTCACTAAGAATGCCCCTGAGGTTCATCCATGTTATAACGGAGCTGTACTTCCTTCATTCCATATCTACATTGAGTATTGTGTGCATATCCTGCGTTTTGTTTATCCATTTGTGTTTTTCTGAACATGGCACTTGTGCCAGCATCCTGACTATTCCCCCTTTCAATAGCAGAGGGTAAAGGGTTTCAGAGGACACACTGAAAGGACAGGTCGGTGGCTCATTGAGAAAGTGACTCGGGTTCAGTCTACCAACTCACCCTACGACTCAGTGACTGAAGAGGGCAATCACAGTGTCTTTGCACAAGGACCCAGAACAGGAAGCAGCAGAGGTGATCATCTCTGCCCCACCATGTCTGACAGCTAAGCTGGCAGATCTAAAGACTCAACTGGCAGTGGGAAACTGACCTTCAAACTTGGCTCATAGCAGCGCCTGCATGTCCCTAGAATTCTGACTTGCTTTCTGCTTTTTCAACCTACAAACTTCCCCTCTACATTCTGCCTATGCACACAGGCTCACTTGAATTCAACAAGGACAAGTATGACACAAGATAGAAAAAGGAGAAGGCAGTGCTACTGGGAGTCCTGTTGAACGCTTGTTACCTCTAACTTTATGACTGTTAATTTTATATGGCATGGTAGATACAGATAGATTCTTAAAGGATCAAAAATAAATTCTATTACATTTAGAGAGAACATAAAATATATACAGAAAAAATACTCTACTTCTACTCATTTATTCATCAAGAATACTCAAAACAGTGTATGTTGGTAGATTCAATAAAAAGGCCAGGGATACTTTTTCACACTCACAAAGGTGGATATATAAGACTGGCTAACCTAATCTTACATTACTCTCTCGTTCAGACAAGTAATTATTCTCTTGTTGTGGTTGTTAAGTCAGTGGTTTCCAAATGTGTATCTTTATCCAACTTTGTTTTCTTCTTAAGACTACTTCTATGCCATTGAAATACCTGTCCTACATTCAAAGAGAATTCATGTCTCTCTTCATGATGTCATAAGTGATTGGGGATGCTTCAAGGCAAGGTAAAAGAATGGCCTCTCTCTGTTGGTACCCACACAGCTTTCAAAAAATAAATTGATGTGTAGAGTCAAAAATATACTGGGACCCACTGGGCTGACTTTTGAAAGTCAGGAGACCCACCCCTAGCAAAGGACCCTTTAGTACACAGCAGCTGATGTGGCCGACTGAAAGCCACACTTCAGGGCTTCTCACAAATGACCCAGTTATCACAGTGTGAGCTTCATCGGTGTGGTGTCCCACCTCTAAAGGAGTTCCCAAGATATCGCTCAGGTGACGAACTCCAAGGTGGAAGTTTAAATAACAGATATGAGAAAAGAGCAAATCAAATATAGAAATGTCTTAGAAAACTGGGTGACTGTTCAGGCAGTAAAATGTCTAAGTCAATTTGTACATTTTGGAAGCTGCTAACCTGCACTGCTGGTTCACTCAAGAATTTAAGTTTTACTCTGTCTCAAGACTCTGAGGGGCATTGAAGGCCAGATAGGATAGTCTTACAATCAAGTTTAGTTGGTTAGGGGATAAGATCTTTTTAGGTCAAGATAAAGAGGTTAAGTTATTAGGGTTGAGATAGGATAGACACTGAATTTCACTCAGAAATTTAGACCCAAGAAGACAGGAAAGACATTTACTTCAAGCTGGACAAATACAAATAGCCACACTACTATGAATGTAACATTTATAGAACTCATGATTGTCACATGGTTCTCCTTGCTGTATGTAGTTTGTTTTATACATGGGTAATAAAGTAAATATATTTAAAAAAGAAAATTGAGAGGGTAAAACAATGAAGATATGTGAATACTCTTTCCTCTCACCCACCAATGTGTTTCATTTATGTAATTGTGCCTTGTTGCTATTCCTGACGCCTTTTCTTATTCTCTTTCTTCCTCCATTCTTTCTAAATTTATCTATCTACCTATCTATCTACCTATCTATCTATCTATCTATCTATCTATCTATCTATCTATCTATCTATCATCTGTTTTTGTCTTCCTAACACATTTACTATCTGATAACACGCACCTACTACAGCAAGCCCATTAGAGTGGTTAGGAATGATCTTCAGTAGATTGAAGATTCTCGGTTAGTGGAGTTTTCAAATTATAATATGCCATGCACAGTGGAACTTCATGCTAAAATGTATTGTTGCCCTGAGTTTGAAATGCTAATCTGCTTTCTGCCACTGTCAGAACCTCTAAGTTAATGACCTCACTATGCTGCGAAGGTTTTCAAGAGGCGATGGAAATTAATTGTGACTGCTTAACACTGACAGTCAGCTACCACTTGTCTGGCAACAACAAATATTTTGAGCGCTCCATTTTTGTGGGCAATTAAATGTTCAGTGCAAGATAGTGAACTATGACATCAAGTGACACATTAGTACTGGTTGCACATGGTAGTAAAGGGGGGATTTCACACCTTCACCTGTGGCAGAATAACAGGGTGGGATGATAGGAATTATCCAGTCAGAATTTCCCTTTAACTTTTCTACCTAAAGATGGCTCTATCTGTTCTTTGTTCTGTTACAGGTATCTTTCTTTTGACTCAAAATAGTCGAGCAGCTCCCGACATTAATTATGTTACCACATACAGGGTTTGAAGACGATGCTAAATCCAGTGGTACCATCTAATAGCAGAAGTACCTTGAATGAAGCATCCAGCCACTTCAGTCCTGTTCTCAGCAGCACTTGGAGGACAAACAGTCATATTTTTAATCAGTGCACTGAAGAGTCATTGCTGATATCATATTGCACTTGGTTTATACTGGAGCAGGATGCGCAGAATGCGTAGCCTTACACGGTTAAGGTGATGAAAGATGGCAGCCACGGCCGGGAACATCTTTAGCACGAGTGTTAGCTGGTAATTAGAGAGCGACTCATACCATGGAGGTCTTGGAATGATGATATTAAATAATGGATATAAAATGTTTAACACCAGGCATGAGCCATATTATGAATTAATTCTAATTGTGATGATTGTTACTTATTAACATTACTGTCATTTAGCCAGCAAGGAAAAAAAACCCCACAATCAATGTAGGGCACCCAAGGTAACTTTGATTCTCTTTCTAAAAATAATGGTGAGCTGTGGGGCAGATGAGAAAGCCAGACAGGACAGTGAGAGGCCAGCGGCAGCTTAGAAGAGGGACAGAGCCATTGTGTGTAGAGGACGGCGGTGAGGGAACTGTCTTCAAAACTGTCACCTTCTCCACAGCCTCAAAGATAAGAGACAAGAGAATGAACCTACAAGAGACATAGACTGTGTTCCAACATTAGTGTGGAGCGCTGGGGATGCAGTTAAGCTGGTGGAGTGGTGGGCTAGCACACATAAAGGCCTGGGGTTTATTCTCAGTGTGGCTTAAAATATGGCATGGCAGTGACTACCTCAGAACTGGAGCAGTGGTGGAGGCAGAAGGATGAGAAGTTCAAGGTCATCCTCAGCATGCTTGAGGATAGCCTGGGCTACATTGAGACCTCCCCCAAAATAAAAACCACCAATTGAGATGCAATCTGAATAAACTAATAAAAATAAAAATAAAAGCCACAATACAGTAACAAAACAACAAACACCAATACCACGAATATCCTTGAGTCTGGCTCATTTTATAATAACTCTGCAAAAAGGGTCAGTTTGAAAGGCCAGCTGCAGGGACTGGGTGGGCCGGAGAAGGGATAGGGGGATTGTGACTGGCTGAAGTGAATAGCGACTTTAAAACTTGGGAGGTCCAGTTACGAGAGTGATAGCTGGGTGTTGGAAATGAGCATTAGGCTCTGCAGAGATACATAACCCAAGAGAAGTAGACTACGGGGATGTCACACATACTTTGTGGCAAACATCGCAGTAATGTGACTTAAGCCAGATAATAATCTAAATTACACAGGAACATCATTTAAGCATTAAGATTTCAAAAGCATTCTAACCTACACCCTTCTTTATATATATATATATATATATATATATATATATATATATATATATATACACACATATATATGTATATATATATATGTATATATGTGTGTGTGTGTGTGTGTGTGTGTGTGTGTGTGTGTAATTTGCTCTTATTACATCTCAATTGTTATCCCATCCCTTGTATCCTCTCATTCCTCCTTCCCTCCCTCCTGCTTTCCCCCTACTCCCCTCCTCTATGACTGTGACTGAGAGGGACCTCCTCCCCCTGTATATGCTCATAGGGTATCAACACCTTTCTAGAAACATTATAAAATTCTACTGTCTCTCTAAAGTTTCAATTTAATGTAAATATTGTGAGTGTGATACACACTGATGAATAATGAGAAAAGCATTTGAAAATGTGCTTTACTGAAGTTTACACATTGATAAAATATGGATAAAAATATTATTTAATGAGTCAACGTAATGTCTCAAATAAAACAATTTTCCAGGATATCTCTAAATAGCAAATAGAAAGTAGTAGTCATGAATATATATTTTCCTAAAAGTGCCTTTTTTTTATATTATTGATCAATTTTTCAACTTAAAACAACTCCAACGAATAGGAATATACAATTGAAAACATAGTTGCCGGTTTGGGGAAAATGTCTTCATTTAAAAAATGCTACTGTGTGCATTTCTCTGTAGGGATTTTAAAAAGAAAACAAGAGACTTATTGTAAATTGCATTTAAAATGAGATACTTTTGGAACTAGAAGGATGGTTAAGCTGATAAGAACACTTGCTGTGCAAGCATGAGGGGCTACATTCAAATGTCCAAAATACATACAAAGCCACACATAACCTTGCACATGTCTATAAACCTAGTCCTGTGTGGGGTAGACACAGGAACATCGCTGGGGTTGCTGGCTGCCAGCCTAGGTCCAGCTTCAATACAAGACCCTATCTCAGGGGAATAAGGTGGAAACAACATAGTAGGGCACCCAGTATTATCTTCTGGCTGTTGTGTGCACACTGTCATGTGCATACCCACCCCACATATGTATGCCAACATCACACACACACACACACACACACACACACACACACACACACACACACACACACACACCACAATATTTGAGCACATTTAAATTTTTTCTTTGAAATAGCTGTCTCTGGCTCTCTGACCTGGACTCTGTTGCCTGCTTTTCAATCACTTGCCCCTCGCAGAGCTGCCTTGTCCAGCTTCAGTGGAAGAGTATGTAATTAGTCCTGATGCAACTTGATGTGTTGGTGTAGGTTGGTACACGGGGTGGGGGGTCCCCTTTTCTGAGGAGAAGGGGAATGGGGATAAGGGGAAAAATGGTGAGAGAGTGGTAGAGGCAAGAGAATGGGAGAGGATGACTAGGATGTAAAATGAATAAATAAACTTATAAAAAGAGAAAGAAAGCTAGAAAGGAAGGAAGGAAGGAAGGAAGGAAGGAAGGAAGGAAGGAAGAAAGAAAGAAAGAAAGAAAGAAAGAAAGAAAGAAAGAAAGTGCACCAATTTCAACAGCCTGAAAAAGAAGTAACCAAACTCACTAAAAATGATAAAATTGTTTGGACTTGTACACCATGTCACAAAAGCCATAAACACAACTTCTACTCTTTTATGCATGAGAACACTTCTAGTAGCTCCAGGAGACAGTGATGCATCTTTCTTTACGTAAAGTTTGTTTGTTTTTTTCAAGATTTAACTTCTAAAATAATCATACTATTGTGACTTACATGCATATTTAACCTGTCAATAAGGATATATAAAAACATATGTTACACATATATAGAAACAATTCAATATTTATGTCATATATGAAGTATATATTAGTCATTTTCATAGTCAGGAGGTTTGCATCCTACAGAAAATAATATATAATTATAAATAAACAAAAACCTCCAGCAAATGTGCCTGAGAATTGGATTTTGTATGTATAAAAACCTCACTCCCCAAGGTTTCTGGACCATAAGACGCTGCCATCTGGTTGGATAACATGTTCCTACGCATTTGGTAGAATCTACAGTTAAAAGCAGGAAAGACCTTGTGACTGAGTCCACTACTACCAAGGAGGAAATCCCAAACTCCCGGGAACAGTCAGTCTCTGGGGCTTCAGCACAGACAGCAAATAAGACTCTCTTGACTCGAAATCTTTATGTTAAAAAGTCAGTATTTGCTCAGAAACTTTACTGAATAATAATATATAGCTCTTTAGTGAAAAAGAAATTGGTCTCTGTTAAGATCAAAGTGTCTGATACTGGAAAACCTGAGGAAGTGTAACAGAAAGCACACACCTCAGGGTAGCTGTGTTATTGGCATAGACACCTGAACTGCGTCCTGCTGCTACAGTGCTGCCCGCAGCTACTGACCACACCTCTGAAGAAGCCACAGAGCCTATACAAGGAGCAGAACTACTCATGCAAAACAAAAATCACAAAATGCTCTCATAAGGTCACCAGTGGGCTTATGGGTCTGTGTGCTGGGCAGCACCAGTAGCTATCCTCAGCTCACTGGGCTGTAGGCTGCAAGCTGGACATCCCATCTAGGCTAGGGAATACTGTGTGTAAAAGCAGGAAATGACTTAAGAGGCTCAAAGGTTCCAGTCAACAGCTTCTAGCAACAAAGTCTTGTGCCCTAAAAGTTAGTTATCTTTGTCCTAGCATCCTTAGTTCTAGTCACTGGCTAGAAGCAACCGAAAATTAGCATTTGAAGAAAATACAAAATGTCTGTGTACAGTGAATGCTTTGGACTTACAGTCGAATGGCTTTGAATCCATAACAACAGCAACAAGAGTCTTTTACTTTAGGAAAACTCTGCAAGAAGACATTACTATGGGGGCAGAAGAGACGGCTCAGAAGTCAAGAGCACTGACTGCTCTTCCTGAGGACCTGAGTTCAGTTCTCAGCACCCGTATGGCAGTTCACAACTGTCTGTAACTCTAAGAGCTGACACCCTCACAGGACATACATGCAGGCAAAACACCAATGCATACATATAAAATAAAAATTAAATGAATTATAAAAAAGAAGGCATCACAATATTTTATTCTTCATTCCAGATATAACCGAGTTTTTCTTTATTTATTTTTATAATTTTATTGTATTATTTACTATATATATAATTATTTTCTTATATTACTTTTATTAAGAAACGGCAATCTGATTCTAGTCCTTGCCATGAGTCCCTATATTTTTTTGTCTCTATCTGTGCTAAGCATGCTGGAATTTTCCAGAATTTATACATATACATAAGGCCAGTAGGTAGCATGCTTGAAAATAAAGATAAACTTATAATCCATATGGCACTAATTCTCACATGTAAGTTGAACATGCATGAAAGATTAGTGATTAATATTTTCTTACTCGTTCTACTACTTCTTCTTAATGTTTTTCTCTTTGGTTTAAAGCATGCACTCAATAAATAAAAGTGACATAATCCATAACTTGTGAGAGCTGTGACAGCATACAGAAAGAAGCAAGCCTATAAAAGTGACAGCAATATAGAAAAGGAAGGATAGTCCATTTAATAACATGTTTTTAATGCACAGTATAAAACACAGAAGTTAGGCTGCATCCAGAGAAATATAAATTTAGTTTTTTATTAAGCCAAATTTCTTTAATGTGAACATGTAAGTGCTTTTTATTGCAGATAAAAATCTTTTCCTAAGGAGGTAGCTCATGCTTATAATCTTTGCACTTGGGAAGTTGAGGCACGGTACAAGCGGAGGTGGAGGCTCACTTGGAATACACAGTGATTTAGGAGACGGCCTTGCCCAGAGAGTGACACCTGCTTCAGCTGAAGGCATATTATTAGTGCATCTGTCAACATGACACAGCTTACAGTAATCTGAATAAAAAAGTCTCGGCTGAGTGACTGTCTTTATCAGATTGATCTGTGGGGATGTCTGTGGGGAAACGGTCTAGGTTATTGACTGATGCAGGAGGGCCTAGCACACAGTGGGTGGCACCATCCCTAGGCTGGTGATTCTGTGCTGTGCAATGAAGCTGCCCAAGCCCTAGCCTGTGAAGAAGCAGAGCGCCAGGAAGCAGCAGTCCTCCATGTTTCTGCCCCAAGCTCCTACCTGGTTTCCTGCCCTGACATCCCCAGTAATGTATTCTTTCAGGAAAGTGTAAGAAAATTAACCCTTTCTCCCACAAGCTCTTTTTGGCCAATGTTTTACTACAGTAAAAGGAAAACTAGAATATATAATAAACAATATATACACTTGCGTATCTGCAAGCTAAGTATCAATATTAAAGTCAAACGATGTCATGTCTGGCTGGTCCAGTGGTCCATATGAATACCTCTTTTGTTTTCACTAATGTTTTATTTCCATATATTTTGAAACAATGATAAAAATACTTTCTAAGGAATGTTCTAACCATGCATACTTTAAAAATTAAGGGCAGATTTCAAGTTCAAAGACTTTCTGACTGCTGTGAAAGCTTGAAAATCCCGACACCAGCACCAAGCACTCTGGGTGAGCTATGCGTTTGGTCTCCTGTAGTTAATCCTGAGCCTTTCGTCCAGTTCAACCGTAGAATGCAGACTGTACCAAACACACACTTAGCAAAGGTCATCCACATGGGCTTCATTTGTATGGAGGCAGCTATCTCAAAACTCGCCTTTCATGTCTGAAGAAACAATTTCTTTTTAGAAGAGAAATCATGCAAATTCTCGAAATAGTACATAAGAAAGAAGCTGTGTGCTCTGTCAGGGAGTTGCCTGGGGATGAATTTCAAATTTATCATCACGCTCAAGCCCAGCCCTGAAGAAATGCCAGGATCTTGGCTTATCTAAAATATTTACAGGTGCGGATTATTTGTGTGTGTGTGTGTGTGTGTGTGTGTGTGTGTGTATGTGTGTGTGTGTGTATGTGTGTGTGTGCGCGCGCGCATGCATGTGTATGCATGATCTGTATATGTGCATACATGGGACTGTATGTACATGAATCCACATAGAGTCAGTTCCAACTTCAGAAGCTGGGCATCCTGCAACCCCTGCTGCCCTTGGAAACAAGACTGTGAAACACAAACGCCTTACTGAATCATCCCTTTAAGAATCCACAGCAGAAACTCTTACCAGTCCGTAAACAACACTGCCTAATATGTCCATGCTTAGAGAATAAAAGTAATATGGAATTTCTGAATTATCAAATTTGAGAGGAATCTGGAAAGAAAGCCTTTAATTCTGATGAACAGAAAGACAGAGGTGACAATAAATTCTTCCTCTCAGACATTAGCCCACATGGACCAGGACACTGAAGGTCAGGCGAGGACTTTGCCTGGCTCCTGCCCTCTGCTCCCACATCACCGCAGACGCCTCCAGATCAAACTAGATGGGTACATCCACAGGCACCCAGAGCTGTTCCTATAATAGTATGTTTTATTTCTGGGTGTTGACCTATGTGTCCATATTTCATATCAAACAAAAATCGTAAAACCCAAGAAAAGCCAACCTTTTCATTCTCAGCCAATAACAAGAAGGCAATAACAGGTCACAGCTTGCCAACACAAAACTAGGTTATAAAACCTTTTTAATACATCTCAGAGTAAGGAAATACGGTTTTACCCACCTGGGGTCTTTCTGAATGCTGTCAATGGATGGGGACCGGGCCAAGGTGCCTTCGGGTGGGAGGGCAGGGCCAGATTTGCTGTACGGAGAGTCAACGGAGGGACAATACTGCAGCTGTCGGTAGGGGTCTGCGTAGTTGGAGGCTGGGCCAGCAGCATAGCTGGCCCTCTGGAAGGTGGCTGCGGCGGCATTCTGTGGCCCGTGCTGGCTGCCTGTGCGCTGCAAGGGGACGGAGTCGACACCAGGGGAGGATGGGGCTAGGACAGGAAAGTAGGGACAAAGCAAAAAGTTGAGGATCTGCTCACAGAAATGGTTAACCAGGTCTAGGCAGGGGGAACATTACACACATAAAAAAAAAATAGGGGTTTGAAAGAATAAGACAAAATTAATCTGTCACAGATGACCCAAGGTAGTCAATGCTATCTAATCAAATGACAGTTTGTTCACACGCTGTTTCAGAAGTCAACTGAAATAACTGAGAGGAAGCAGACCTGCTGGGTGTACACACTGTCAACCAACATCAAAGGGAGGCACACACATTCCACGTGTGAGCGTTACTCAGAACTAAAACCTGCACTGTCTGTGTGTGTGTGTGTGTGCATGTGTGTATGTGTGTATGTGTGTATGTGACTCTAGCTGAGTGCCTGTTGCTGAGTGCCCATGAGGCTCGAGGTTTGATCTCAAGCATGGGTTAAAACTAAGACCCAGCAGAGACTATTTTATAAGAAAACATGGACAGTTAGTTCTTTATCATTTTAGTAGAGAGCATCCAATGATGTGCTCAGATTAGCATTATCCTAACTTTATTAAGTTTGTAATAAATTTAACCGCAAAGTCATTTTCCGGAATAGAGGAAAGGGAAGAGAGAGTGCGGGTGTGTGTGTGGAGAAAGGGGGCTGCACATGCTTAATTAGTACCGCAGCAGCATCCCGTGCTGGGCTGGCCTCCTTTCTGTAAAGTAACTCTTTGAAGATTTCATGTGCCTCTCTCAGTAGAGCTGTCACAGGAACGAATGCACTTGGGAGACAGTCGACGTGTGAGGGAAGAAGAAAGCCACCCAGCCGCGAGGCAGAGTAAGGAGCTGACGTGGCTTCCCCCAAAGTCTTAGCATCTTTCAACACGTCTATGTTGCTTTGAGATATCACACAAGTTACTGAAGTCAGTTCCACTGTTTCCTAACTCAGTCTCCACCGCTTTTTCTTTCCTGGGGTCGGTTGTTTTGGATTATGTCAGGCACTGTTTTTATCTGTCTCGCAAAAAATATTCACATCTAATGTCAAATTGACATATAAGATAAGGATCTCTTACTTCCTCTGAGAGGGAGGTGACTGGTTATTTACTGTTCTGGCAAAGGTCAGGCACCGTCATTATGAGGACACTTTCTTTGTGACGTTGCACAGCAGAACAGACATGGAGTTACAACAAATGTCTAGATACAGGAACCTATCCCCCATGTGTGCTATATGGAGTTAGATTTCAGTTACAAGTCACACAGCACAATCCTGACTTCCAAAGAATTATTTCTTAGTGCACATTTTTGTCATCTTTACTCATAAGGGCCATATACCAAAAGAGACATCAAAGGTAATTACGTCACATCAAGGAAACACTTGCTAAGAGTATGTAAGAAATTCTGTACAAGCAACACATGCTGAGAGTAAACTGGGTAAGACAGTCTTCTGTTGATTTGAATCTATACGTTCAGGATTTTACCTTTCCAATTACCTTTCCATAGTTTATCCTACAATGGGAAAAACTTAGGAGAACAGGGCTCAATGGCATGATAAAACTGAAACATTTATGAAAAATCTAAGAAAAAGTGCCCATATGCCCTGAGAAGTAGTATTTTAAAGTGATTACTACATAAGTGGTTTTTAATTGTATTTGACTACAAGTTGCAGCAGGTGCCCATTGTCAGCCACGATAAAGAAACAAATGTAATAAAAATTTGAGATGTCTTTAGCATTACACTACATACTATAACCAAAGCAGTTTAAAATATGTATAAGAACCTAGACACAAAACTTCATTTTCATTGCGAGCAGTGCTAAGCTAGCTAGAAAACCAAGGGCAAAAGGGGAAACTTAGCCCGCTGCCTCATTTTTGTAGAACTACATTCTTCATTCAGGAAACGAAACATCAGTGTTTATTCTTGCTGAAAATTGTTTTTGGGCAAAAATAAATTCCTTTCTAAAAATGTAGTTCTGTTAATCTTGGTAATTCACACAAGCAGGCACATGCAGTAGAGACCAAGAAATAACACTGCCACCTAGAGAAGCCATTTTGGTGGCTGGGAAATGATTGGGTGGTAAAGAGTGAGCTGTGAAAGGAGGAGAGTCCCAGGACCCATGGGACAAAGCTGGGAGGTGGGTGCATGGCCTTCCCGTGATGCAAAGGCAGACACAAAAGGGGTTCCCTGGGGCTCCCTGGCCAGCCAGCCTAGGCTAACTGGTGAGCTCCAGACTTTGCCTCAACGGTGAGTGGCACATAGCTTGTTTTCCACACCCTACATGTACCTGTTAACGTACCAACATACACATCTAACCTGTCCACATATGCTCAGATATTAGACAGCTACATCTTTAAAGAAAAGGCAAGAGTTAGAGGAAACACTGATGACCCAACCTTGTGAAAAACATAAGGGAAGAGGCTCAAAATGTGCAACACTGTGGAATTCTACCAAGGCAAAACAGGAAGCAAAATGCACAGGCATAAGGAAGAAGTGGTGGAAAATGTTAAGTTCCTAGTTGATTTGGAGTTCTGCTTAGATTTATTTATTTGTTTGTTTATTTATTTAGTTAGTATATGAACATTTTGCCTGCATGTGGGTCTGTGCAATACATGTGTGCCTGGTTCCTGCCTACGTCAGAAGAAGCCATCAGATCCCTTGGGACTGGAGATATGGATGTTTGTGAGCTATCAGGGGAGTGACAGGTTCTAGGCAAGATGCACAAAGTGCTCTTAACTCCTGAGTCAACTCTCCAGCCTGCTATTTGATTTTCATTGTGCCCTTTTCCAGGGATGGCCCAGTCAGTCAGATCTGGACTCCTGCTCTAGTCCTTGGTCTTGGACAAGGTAATTGGTTTCTTCAAGATGAAACTCTGGAGTTGTATGAGGGAGCAAAACAGCCTCTGGGGATTACGGTATGATTCCATGCAGGAAAAGCATCCAATGAATAGTACACCAATGAGTCGTCATCACTCCACTATCAAGGCTGAAATCAATAACACTATACCAAGGATCTGTGCCAAGGGTCCTGTCCCTGGGCATCAGAGGGCTCCTGATTCACTGTCAGTTTACTTTACAGGTGAGAAACTGAGCCTTGGAGAGATGAAGTCACCTGCCAGGCTGGTCTCTAATAGAAAATGAACTCAAGCCTCTGTATTAGTCTCTGGATACTATGCTTATTACCAACCTCTAGACCAGGCTTAGCACCCCAAAGGCAGATGTTTGTGAGTTACTTAGTAGAATGAGCAAAGCTTAAATAATGATAAGAAGCATAGGATTAGAGGAAATGTTGACTGAAGGTAGCGGGAAGAGGTGGGTTAATTACAGAAATCAAACACCTGAATACCACACTGAAAAGTTATGACAGATTAGTGTGTAAACCAGCTTATATTATTTTTATAAAACTGAATTTACAAAGATATGTAGAAAAGATATAAAAAATTCAAAACATCTCACATTTTTTTAAGTTGTAGAAGACAAAAAGTAAGAGTGCATGTAGCTGTGTTAAGGTCAAAGTGTCCTGACAGTGCCTTGCCAGTGATTTCTCTGTTTGGCTATAAGAATGTCGGCTTTAAAATCTGAGATGGATGAGCAACTTTGCAAAAGTTAAAAAAAAAAGATTTCAAAAAATTGCTATAACTTTGACTTCGTAATTTTGACTTTGATAAGTGGCCCTCCAGAAGTATCAACCATGAGCAGAGAAGGAGGGAGGGAGGGAGGGAGGAAAGGAAGAAAGGAGGGAGGGACAGACAAACTTAGTTTGTGTATCCACAGGGTTAAATGAACATATACATGCATGTACGCAGATACAGTCCAGAGAGCTGTGCATGTGGGTGCACACATATGTGAAGACCAGAGATCAAGCCTAGGTACCTTTCCTCAGGATCAGGCGCCCTCACTTTGCATCTTTTGACAGGGATCGCTCACAGGACACAGGGCTCACCCATCCTGCTCGGCTGGCTGGTTACTGATCTTCTGGGATGTTATGTTCTCTGCCTCTCCAGTGCTCAGACAGGAGACACATAGTACCACATATAGGCTTTTTCCCTATAGGATACCGAGGACCAATCTCAGAGCCTCATGTTTGGATAAGAGGCTTGGATATCCTGCCAGACCTTAATGAATATTTAAATCTCTGTGTAGGTCTCAGTAAAAATCATAGTTTTTGAGAATTTCAAGATAGAAAATTATAATTCAAATTTATACTGTCAAATTAAAGTCTATACTAATAAATTAGAATGACACAGCCACAAAAATAAGGTCTCTATCAGTACAAAGAGGGCAACAATAGCTCTTTAATGAAAAAATAGGTCCTGTGACTGTGGGAGAACAAAACACGTGAGAAGTGCAGGACACATGGTGGCGTACGCCTTTAATCCCAGCAATCGAGAGGCAGAGGCAGGTGGATTTCTCTGAGTTCAAAACCAGGCTGGTCTACAAAGTGACCACAGCCAGGACCACAAGAGAAACCCTGTCGCCCCCCCTCCCAAATGTGAGAAGCTATAATCTCTAGCAAAGCAAGAGGAAATTCCTTCTATTTTAGGCAAACGTTTTTACAAAATAATCCCAAGGGATCATAGAATCCCAAGGTTTCTGCTACACAGAAAGCACTCAGTGAATGAATAGTTGTATTAGCATTAGAGAAAATGGAACTGGTTGAGTATAGTGATGGGCATCTCTGTCCTTACTCCCCAGGAGCGCGAGGCAGGAGACTTGGGAGCTGAACCCACCCGGGTCTACACTGGGAGACTGAAGGGATTCTGGACTACATAGCAAAACCTTGATTCAGAAAAGCGTCAATATCGCAGTTGCTATTTTATGGGACTGTATGGGTGGCTCTGGGAAAGAACTGTATGAGTCAAGGTTCAACACTGCCCTCTGATTGGCTGAGCTGTGTGGTTCTCTGTACATCCCATGCAAAGCAGGCCTCTGTGTGAGCATGGACAAATAACACCCGTCTCTCTACAGGAAGGTGTTCCTTTAATTCACCTTCCCCTTAATTTCTGCCATTAGACATTTTCTCCCATCTGAGCATGAGAGCTCCACTGACCCTGTAGGTTACTGCATCCAACCAAACACGCTCCTGGCAAACATTTGGAGGGGTTGGCACTTCATCAGCTCCACACACTTGCTCCTACCCTCTCACCTCCTCTACAAATAGCCCCTTCTCCCTCCATGAGCATTCTGAACTCAGTGAACTGTGCCGCCAATCCTCTCTGGGGAGCTTTAACAAGCTGCGTCTTCTGCAGTGGACTTGACACTTGGACAGACACCTGTGCCACTGCTGAAATTATCTGTTTGTTTTCTGCAAAGCTGCACAAATAAAACCTTAGTTTGTCGAGGCAAAAGAGAGATGTTCTGTGTGCTGCTATATTTGAAAGAGGGACAGTATATCCTTGTTAGTAAATCCAAACATTGCTTTATGAATGATGGTCCCCAAGCATTGTTTACTGAAAAGGGAAAAACAAGAAGAGAATAAAATTCAGGAATCTGGGCACACTGCAAGAAACTGTTATGAGGAATATAAAGTGGAGTTCAATAAAGAATAAGAAAAATAATTCTTTTTGTTTCTTTACCCATGATTTTATATTTTATCTATTTTAAATTTTATTTTATGAGTATGAATGTTTTGATTTCACGTGTGTCTGTGTACCATGTGGCTGTCTGGTGTCTGCAGAGGCCAACTGGAACTTGCAAATCACCATGTGGGTGCTGGGAAGTGAACTGAGGTCCTCTGAAAGAGCAGCCCGTGTTCTTAACTGCTGAGTCATGTTGTGAGGAAAATGTAATCTTGCAGAGCCTACACCATGTCTCCAGTCTCATGTTTCTCTATATATTTGTATATCTAGATAAAAATGAAAACACAGCATGTATTTACATGTGCTATCTGGATAATTTCATACAGAAAAAAAACATATAAGAAGGCAATTAAGAAATAGTGGTTCTACTTAAAACATGAAAATGGCTGAGTGACAGTGGGGCCAGGAGATGTCAAGTCTGTTACTTCAGAGGTAAAACGCCTTTGGCTCCTAATCTGAAATACTCTCACCAAAGACACCACGGACTTGAACTCTAAGTGTCTTCCAAGTTTCTGTACTTAACACAGGTTGTGCCTGTCTATTGTCAATGGATAACTATTCAAGAATAAATACAGCATGGCATTGTAATCTCAATTGTCGCTATCTCTTCACAGAGAAGTATTTTCAGCATGGTCACACTCTCACTGGAACCCTCACGACTGACGTTCAGGCTGTCCTCGCTGCTCCTACTTGAAGCAGAGGATAAGTGTCCCCTGAAACGTGGGATCAGGTGTAAGGATGCCACAGGCACTGTTGTCATGAGTGAATATAACAGGTTTGAAAGAGAGAAGGGGACAAAATCCTATTTTAAAACAGTTGACCAGTTTTGGTTGGTATATATATATCACAGATAACTAAAAAAAAACCCACTGTTTTAAACATAGTTATCTTATTTCATGTGTTTGAATCAATTGTGTGCATGGATGGCTATACACCATCTGTATGTCTGCTGACCAGAGGCTAGAAGAGCTGTTGGATCCCTTGGAACTGCACTTACAGATAGCTGTGCGCTGCCATGTAAGTTCTGGGAACTGAACCTATGTATTCTGTAAGAGCAACAAGCTTGCTTAACCATGAACCATTTCCCCAAGGCCAGATCTAAGAATTTTAAGAAGATTTTTTTCTTCTATATACTCTTTAAAAAAAAAACTTTGTTCACTTTACATTCCGATTGTAGCCCCCTCCATCGTTGCCTCCCCGTCCCACCCTCCCTCCCTCATACCCCCACCTTCTCCCCCTTTCCCTCTCTTTCACTCCCTTAGACCTCAGAATGGGGGAGCCCTCCTCCCGTAACATCTGACCTCAGCCTATCAGGCCTCATCTGGACTGCCTGCATCTGTCTCTGTGGCTTGGCAAGGCCGCCCCACCAGGAGGAAGTGATCAATGTGTGGGGGCCAGAGTTCATGTCAGAAGTAGTCCCTACTCCCCATATTATGGGACCCACAAGGAGAATGTGCTGCCTATCTACATCTGAGCAGAGGTCCACACCATGCATGGCCCTTGGGTGATGCATCAGTTTCTGCAGCACCCCCTCCCTCTGCCTGGATTTGTTGGCTCCATTGGTCTCCCTGTGGAACTCCTAACTGCTCCAGGTCCTTCTGTTCCCCAATTCTTCCGTAAAACTCCCTGTGTTCCACCCCAAAGTTTGGCTTGGATCCCTAGCTGGGTGGAGTCTTTCCGAGGACCTCTGTCCCTTCTCTTCAACTGCTTCTGGTGTCTATTCTATATGTCCTTCTGAATGAAAATGAAGCATCCTCCATAGGGTCCTCCTTGTTTTTTAGCTTCTTTAAGTCTATGTATTGTAGTGTGGTTATCCTGTATTGTGTGGCTAATATCCGCTTATAAGGGAGTGCCTACCATGCCTGTCTTTCTGGGTATGGGTTACCTCACTAAGAATGATCATTTCTAATTCCATCCACTCGCCTACAAATTTCAAGATTTCCTTGTTTTTAATAGCTGAGTAGTATTCCATTGTGTAAATGTACCACAGTTTCTTTACCCATTCTTCTGTTGAGGGGCATCTAGGTTGTTTCCAGATTCTGGCTACTATGAATAAAGCTGCTGTGAACGTAGTTGCGAAAATGTCCTTGTATGGTGGAGCATCGTTTGGATATATGCCCAGGAGTGGTATGGCTGGGTCTTGAGGTAGAACTTTTCCCAGTTTTTTTTAAACAAGGTACTTAAAAATATAGATTAATAGAAAAACAATTACTAGGACATTTTCAGTATTCAGGTTTAGCTACTCTAGTCCAGGTATATCTATGTACAATAGATATCAATGTTTGTGAGGGAACACAGAGGAGTGGGATGCAGACCATCTGCATGAGACCTGATGGGCTGTGGTCAGAGTGGGGGAGGAGGACCCCACCTGTCAGAGGTCTAGGGGAGGGGAATAGATCAAGTGGAAACAGGAAGATAAGAGTGAGGGGGTTGCAAACCAGATGTAATGTGAATAAATTATAATTAAAAAATAAAATAAAAATAAACCCTTCCTTATTTAAAAAAATAAAGTAAAATGTGAACAAGTGAGTGGACACACTAGAAAATGAATCAATCCATATATATATATGTATATATATATCCTCCCATGAATTTTATATTCATATTTCATGCTACATATATTTATTTCCTATCATTTACAGTGAGGTACCAATGGACGATAACATAGCCATGTGTTTTAAACACCCTGAACCTATTTTCAGTTCTGTGTGGCAATGCCTCCCTGCCTAGAAATGAGGACAGAATAATAAACAATACTATCTTCATGCGTCTTCTTTGTGTGCAGATACCATGTGATGAGCTAGCACACACTGCCTCATTTAGAGTGAACAACAACTTGTCTGAATGACGCCATTCCTTGATGCCAACTCTTTACTTCACAGAGGAGAAAGTGGAGGACAGAGGGGGTAGACTGGGGACCAAATCCCAGGCTGACTGACCCTTCTCCACTTGTTTCATCCCATTTGATCTGCTGGACAATAGATATTAGGGTATGCCCAGAAATATATAGCCCACATGCTTTGAAAGATAATATGTTATGCAGAAAATCCAAACAAGAGTAGAATGCAAGATGATATATACCACATCTAGGTAAATCTTTATGATGATGGAAACGGCACTATGGTTGGATGGGGAAATGTTTACGTACCCATAGTAGCGTCAGTTCTATTACCTAGAGGGACACAAAGGGGCCAAGCCAACCTAACACAGGAGAAGAGGAGAAGGCAGGGAGGGATTCTGCAGAGCGAACATGAGCAGATCTTCTAGCTTCCCGTCTTTAGACAGTTAGATATGACCCAACATTAATTGGCTCTATAGGAGGCTCAAAAGTGGAGACAGATCTGCCTGCAATAGCAGGTTGGTTGCAAAACAGAATTAAGCTGCTTCACTGTCTTAAGTACTAAATGACTTTACATCAAGCATGTCCTTGTGATTTGTGTGTAGAGTTTGTATACACACAAATATAAACCTGCTGAATAAAAAGTTCAAGAAGAAATTCTATGGAAACTTAACTCTCCGAGCAAAATTTCTTAGCTAACGGAAACCTGAGTCAAGGTCGTAGCCTGGAATCTGATAGACTTGGGGCCATAGGTGCTATGATCATTTTTTTTTTTATTGTTGTATGAAACACTTCCACTTCCAATGTGTGCCATGCTCTGATCTTGATCAATTCACTTGTCTCAAAGTCTGAAATAGAGCCAAGAATTGGAATGGCCATAAAAAAATAAACTCTAGAGCTTCCTAACCATTTTAATTGCTAGATGGAAGAACCAGGCTGCTAGCCTGTAATTATTGGTCCACGGAGGTATACTTTATGTTGACATCTTAATTGTTCTTAAGTCCCAACTTCTGGCACTGTTACGCCCTTATGTGAAAATTATAAATGGTATCATAGTCACTGGCCAGTTGACACATCATCCTTGGCTCTAACTCTTTCCAGCACTGCTCTGTCTTCTGATTTATGTATGAAGTGAACTATTCAAGATGTTACTATGGACCTTCCAGGACAAGGCTAATTTTATCACTTGCCAGTATGTAGTCCCCTTTCCTTTTCCTCTCACCACCCACATTTATAGACCCTCAATGAAAGGAAGGGCTCTGGTGGATAGGGGTGGGATACTACTGTCTGGGAGCGTAGCTGACTAGGAGCCACTGCGGACTCATGAGGTAGTCCCTGCCTCATTTAGGCTGCTGCATTTCTGGAGTACCATGTTGACTTCTGCCTATCACTGCTGTCTTCAGGTAAAAGGGGACAGATAACAAACTTTCTTGATGTATCTCTACTTATAGGCACATCTAGGACCAGAAAGGCTTCCAAGGTCATCCTTGGAACCTGCATCCTTCTATTAGGTTGAGAGGAGGAAAGAGGGAGCAGGTCCTGTTCTGCAGTGGCCTGGTGTGCCTGGGCAAGACAGTGTTGAGGCTGAGTCTATAACAGGGAGTGACGGGGGCTTCCTCAGACCCTGTCCTCTGGCATGGCTTCCATGGACTGTGTATCTACTGAGCTTTGTGGAAGCCAAACAATTCCAATGTGAGAAGTGAACTGTTGTGTGAGGAGGACACGGGCTTCCTAATACTCCGTGAGGTCAATCACATGAAGGTTAAGTAGCCCATGCATGGCTTGGGAGTTCAGGGGACTTTTTGAATACATGAAAAGGAGAAAGGTGGCACCGTCTAAGCTGGTATCTGAGACAGTCCCCATGTAAAAGTAACTGACACTGGTAGCTTCTGTTTGGAAGTGGAGAAGGGAGGAAAGAGAGAACGGAAGTTGGGAGGAAGCAGAAAAATGATAGTGGTAAGTGAGTAAAAGAAGACACTCCAGACATCCGCTATGATGGAGAAGCTTGTAGAGCCTTTACCTGCTTTACCTTCAACCTCTGCAGGCAGTTTTGTGGTGGTTGTTCGTTTGTGCAGTTATCTCCCTACAAATCTCTCTACTCAAGAGTGGCTTATTATTGAGCTTAGCTGTAGTCAGGCACCTTGGGGGCCCAGAAACGAGGTCAGCATGTAAGAGGGAAGAGCAGGAGACAGTTGCCATGGAGTTAGTATGATGCTTGGGAGACCAAACGGGTTGAAAACAGATCCATGGCACTGACCTTTCAGACATTCCCATCCTTTGTTGGACAATTTCTTCTACTTTAGGAAACTACATGAGATGAAATGTGTTCAAAGATAATCAGTAGCCTGCGAGCCACACTGGATTAAGGCAGTACATCAAGCAAACAGTGGGTGGTAGCAGATATGCCTTTAATAACTGACTGTCTAAAGCCATTAAGCTCCATGGTTGGAAATAAATCTGTCTTGCTTGCAAATGGTATTTAAAAACATGGGGTCAAACAAGACCAGGATCTAGGACAAGACAGCCTAGGTATGCCCTTTCAAAGACTGACTCCGAACAACCTTTTGTGTCTTTGGATTTCACATCTCCACATCAGCCTCACAACGTATGGGATGAGCATTAAAATGTGCCCCAGCCATAGGATTCGTAACTATACTCAATGCATTAAGGAATGTCTCTGAAAGTATCCATGTACGATCTAGTCGTGGGCTTAAGACCTTTCCCTTGCCTCTTAGCACCAACTGTTCATTCCCTAATTGTTAATGCACCTTTCCCTCATCTTTATTGCTACGAGTAGGTACAGTGAAGGTGAGTGGCGGGCTTTCTGTGTTGCTGCAGCATTGTCTGACACGTTTGGGGAAGAGAAATGAACAAGCTACATAGCTGGTTCCCTGCCACTGAAAGGCATGAAGATAAGGCTGCTTGCTCATGTCACCTTAGCCATCCATCTGAACTGAGGACAGTACCTCAAATCTAAGGGCCTCATTAGAATATGACCCCCTTCTCCTGCAGGTCTCTATTCTTGCTCTGGTGTGTACCGAACAGGAGATATGAATAAAACAGCTCCAGATGCAAAGAGGCAATCTTAGAATATTTCCTTATAGCAATTCGGTCATTATTTTTGACCTCTATTTATAATACTTTACATTTTTTAGGTATATGCTGTAATAGATAATTTAATACTATTTTGTTGTTGTTGTTGTATGCCTTTAGTATATGAGTGAAATATACATGTATACTAAGGTATCATCTCAGACATTTGGGCTCTAAAGAAGTGGGCCCTGGGGTTAGAAAAGTATGAGGTCAGCCGGCCAGATGCAAGCACAAGGCCTCCTGGGTGGGGCAGCTTGAAGGCCTGTGTCTGGAAGCCTGTAGCTTGCCTTTCTCGGTCTTCTCTCCATGCGCTTTATAACATGTTTGTAGCATTGTGTGAATCATCACACTTGCCCAAAACTATGTCAAAGTTCCACCGTGCCAGCTGGCATAAGGTGTTAGACCTCCGACTCCCACATCTTGGCAGGTCTCTGTTGTGGTTGCTATTGTAATAGGATTCTTTGAAGCACTCTGGGGAGACTGTTGGTTCCCCTCAAAAGAAGAACAAAAGCATAGCATTCCTTTGCTCCAGATGGCTCGCCATTGGTGTCTGGGAACAGGGTTGCAAACATTCTGCAAAAGGCCAGGGTCTTTGAACTGTATGGTGCCTGTCACAGCCTCTCACACTGCTGCTGCCTCTGCAGTGCCAAGGCAACTGTAGGGGACCCTGAAAGGTAAGGGTGTGGGTGCGACCGATAGCTTTATTCATGGACACTAAACTCTAACTCTTGTGCTATTGTCACGTATCAGAAAATATTTTCCATCTCTTACTTTTTCCCCCCAGTCATTTGGACAGTTTTAAAAATCAGTCTTAGCTCTTGAGTGTTACTAAAGCAAGTGGCAAGCTGGATTTGGCCCATGGGCCACTGTGTGCCTATCGCAGGCTTAGAGAATATTACAGTGAGCCATCTGAGTGAGAAATACTACTGTTAGGCTCATGGGTTTTAACACTTGGTTCCCAGTGGGTAGTGTTTGGGAGGTTATGGGACCTTTGGGATATATAACCTTGCTGGAGACAGTGTGTCACCATGGGTAGGCTTTGAGGGTTTATAGCCTTGCCCCACTTCCTGTTCTTGCTCTTTACTTCCTGTGTGTGGAAGTGCGATCAGCTGCTTCCTGCCCCTGCCCTAGGCCTGCCTGCTGTCCTGCCGTCCTTATCATGGTGAAGCTAGCATGAATCCTGCTCTCTTCTAAGCTGTTACCCTGTGTGGGTATTTCGTTACAGTAATAGAAAAGTAACATAGAAATGGCTCCCTTTTATTTATGTATGAGCACATTCTACTGCTTAGAGTATGAACTAGGTGCACAGCAGGTTATCATAGCTAATTTTTAAATAATCCTCCAAAAATTTACTAACAAGAAACAATCCTAAAGGCATATATAACGAGGGCTCAATAACGTTCCTTTGTTGTCTGTTTTTATTCAAAATAAGTGTTCAATGCCACTGAAGTTGACACCTTTTTTTCCCACAAGGCGCACACATGAAAATAAAATAATATTATATTGATAATTTGCAAAAAAGAAAAAACAAATAAATATTCAAGTGGCCTAACTCCAGAGAGCAGCAGATGTAGCAGGGATAAATCAGTGTCCTTTCTTATCTAAATCTAAGTATATATTACTAATATTAGATGGCATTTGCGATGTCACAAATAAGGAAGACACTGAGCCTTTCCTCTTTTGATGCAGTGGAACAGTGAAATGCAAATATCCAAAATCAACTACCAGAGCAGCTTCCCTTGACTTCAAGACCTGTAATTCAGCATCACATGCAGCTTAACAAAATCACTGCACCGTACTTAGCGGTCAGGAGAAGTTACAATTTGCTGATGTTACAGAGGGCTGGGCTGAGCTTCTAAGGGAAGGCTAGCTATGCTGTGCCTCTGCTGTTGCTTGCAGCATGTGGGGCAGGGAAGGGGCAAGCAGTTAACCAACCAACAGAGCCATCTTTGCTGCTTACCCAGCATCATGAGGCTTTACCATGAGCGTACCACTAAACATGTGTCTAATTTCCCTATATTTTTTATTATTAAGGTCAGTGCCATTAAGAATATAATCATAGCCTTAGACTATTTTGTGAATGGCTACAGGTCGGAGGAAACACTTGTTGTTCTTCATGTGTCCTGTGGCTATGTACAACTTAAAAATACATATTTAATCCTACAGAGCTACATAGTTGACTAGGTTAACAGCAATTGTCAAATTCCAACTCTTAAATAACAATTCTGAATGGTTTAGTCTATTAGTGTATATGAAACACATGCTAAGTCCATCTTTCAAAATATGTCATACTTTTCACAAATATTTTGATCCTTAAGCTTGCTAAAAGGTAGACTACTCCATTAAAAATGACTTACCATAATAATACACCTACATTTTATGACAGGGGTACTGATTGCTTTTGTGGAGCACTTATATTCATTAAGTAAACAACCAAAGGCACAGAAAACATCAATCATGCTTTCTTTTTGTTTTTTTTCTACTTGATAAAGTAACTTTATAACTCCCTTGTACTTCCATCACTCATAGTATAACTAGGTAGCTAAGGTGGAGTTACACTCTTTCTCAGTCATAATCAAAGATAACGATGATAGAAGCAGGTCATAAGGCTTGATGGTAAATACATACACACACACACACACCACACACAGATACCAAATATACATACACACACACCACACACAACGCATGCCACACACACAGATACCACACACATGTACACACCACATATACACACACACACATACACAGATACCATACACACACAAACACACACACACACACACACCATACACACACACACACCACACGGACACTCCCCTCCTCACACACACATACATACACACACACACTCACAGACATACACAAACACACTCCACACGCCCCCCCACACACAATCGTACACCACACACCCAGATACACCCCCCCCCCACAGACACACACACACACACACACACACACACACCACACACATACCTCACACACAGCTTTCATTGATGCTGTTGAGGTCTATGTCCCCCATGCCCAGTGGGCAGGCCTGAATGCTGAATGTACCCCTAATACACACCTGTGCTCGTGCGGAAGGTTCCGGTGTGTGCTGGCGGCAGAGGGTCCCCCTGGCTCTGGCTGAGACTCCTCATAGGGGGTTTCTGATAGACACGGTCTTCATAGATGGGGTCTATGTGGTGCTCTGGGGACTGCAGGGCCCGCAGCTCAGGGCCCAGGTGCCCATGCTGGCTGCTGTACGAAGCTCGGGACCCTGCTGAAATAAATGAACATGGGCACATTAAGACTCAGCCAATATCCAAACCAAACAGTATTTTAATCCAAGGATATTTGAATGGAAGGGCATAGTGATTGAAATCTAAAAAAAAAAAAAAGAATAACACCAAATGGCAGCAAACCGTCAGGCTAATCACCTTATCACGCCATCCAGCTGTCTCCCTCTGCTCCCAAAGTTGATGTCACCGGAGGACAGACATTGGGGTTTCTCAAATAAAGCCACACCAGACAGGACCACTGAAACATATTTCTTCCTCATGGCCTGATGAATGTAACCTGCCTCTTCACTCAAGGCATCAGGCAGAAAGACAATCTTCAAAGTCCATGCACCTTTCCACTTAGTACAATGGAAATTATTCTAAACGGAGAGCAAATGCATAGCTCCCATTCACTGCCAATGCTCACTCCTAGAAACTGCACGAGAAATTGCTGCCATCGGCAGGTCTTGCCCTGGACAACGGTTGAGTCAAAGTGGACTCCCAGAAGCCCCTATTCCTGAGAGAAGCAGATCTTTATGGACAAGATTCTGCATCCCACTTCCCTTTCCTCTGGCTAACCAACTGGAGCCTTGACACTTATTCTGTCTCCCTTAGAACAATGTACAAACGCTTTTCATAAGTGGGCTTCTGTGTACAACATGGTTATAAGTGGTTTGGCTTTTTTAGCATTTGTGAATCCTTATCCACAAGACTCCCTGCATAGCTTGGAAAATGTGCTACTGGGGAGCAAGGCTACAAAGCAGGGAACCATGAGGAAATTTCTTAAGGAGAGAGACCAGCCACACCAGGAAATGTGTTTATACTAGTTGTACTGGCCGGCAGTACATGAGACATGGATTTAGAGCCAATATCAAGAGAAGACATGTCAGGGCAATGGAGTCATTAGATGGACCTAGGGCAGCATGGAGGAGTGCTGTGTAAGCAGAGAATGCACACCAGAACCAAAGGGGACTGCAGTCTGTTCCAGGAATGACCATTCACCCACACACCCCCAAACTGACACCCACCAGCCATTGTGGGAATTAATTGAAAACTGCCTTTCAATAGCATGGGTTGGAGCTCATTACTAGGGGGCAGGGGACTGCATTGGAAGGATTGGAGGGAAGGACGAAAAGGGGGAGATGATGTCATCATATTTTAGTTCCAAAAAATAAATAAGATAAGAGCACTGGTGCTTTCTTCTGGAAGGGAAGGATCAGGGCAGGTGAGCTCTTTCCCTTTGTTGATAATTAAATAATCTCTGATTTAGCTAGAGTTGTGATGAACGATAGACTGGAAATAACTGTTTTGCATAATTAGGTTCATTGCATGTGATTTCCCAAATGCCAGCACCCCATTGAATCTCAAGCTTAAGGTTTCCCAGGAATATACTTAAGTAGAGTGTGCTTTGAGTTTCTGTTGTCAACTCTTCCTCCTGGCCTCAATCTATACTGCTGAGATCCCCAAAGTCTAAAATACAGGGAGACATATATTTTCTTCTAATGTTATATGATTGAATAAAATTAAACATTACCAGAGGACTCAGAGTGCTAACTTTAATCATCATTTCTTTTCTCTGAGTCTCAAAAAAAGAATTACCCACTGATGGACAATGCGGATTGATACTGAACTTTGGTGGTGACTTTCGGATGTGTATACAAATGCTTTTTGGAATTTGTTTATTAGTACGATTCATCAATTTAAAAATCTGGGTGCTAAGCAAGGAGCCAGTATCTTAGCATGAAGCCTGCCTTTATGGACACCATACTTTCAGTGTAATGATATTACACAGAGACTGGTCTATGTGAAAACAATAGGAAACTACAGAGTGCTCAGCTCTAAATGGGACGCCTATATCACACCCTCTCCTCCCAAGGCTCAGGGCTCACAATTGAAGAGGAGGCAGAGACTGTAGGAGCAAGAAGCAGAAGATGACTATAGTGAAACAGTAATTTCTAGAATCAATAGGTTAACTGCACTTATGATCACACAATAGATGTGACAGCATGTACAACACCTACACAAGATCAAGGCAGACAAAATCCAAGCCTGGAGTAGGAAGGTGTTAGAGAAGTCTTGTCTCTAGCTGAGGAGGTGTTGGCAATCTATGGTTATAGGGTAAGAGAGATTCTGTTTTCTTTAGGAGTGTGGGCCCTGAGGGGATACTCTGGTCCAGTAGATGGCTCTACAACCTGAACATACTGAAAGCATGAAGTGAGTTCAGTGGGCTCAAAAGAAAATGAAAGAGAACCTATGAACATAGGAAAGACTAGTGGCAGAAAGATAAAGGAGAATTGGAGGGAAGGAAATGTATCAAATGCATTGTATGCACATTAAAATTCTCAAACAATATAAAAAATGCAAATGGTAACCAAAAAAACACAATAGTGACCTTATCAAATATTAGACTATCATTAGTAATAATAACAGCTTTTAGTGTTTTCCCATGAGAAGAGTTGTGCAAAATAAATTCCATATTTAACTTGTATATAGAGCATTGTGAAAGTCTTATTCAAAAAACACTGTTTATGCTTTTTTTTATCCATTGTGGTCAGGTTTCAAGGCCTTATGAGTAGACATAGTTATTATCTAGACAAACAAAAAGGACAGTGGAACAGAAGAGCAACTAAAGAAGCAAGTTAAAATCAGTTTCTACTGGCCTTGCTCAGGGGGAATACAAATACACATATAAATATCTATTTTGTTTTGGCCCATATGAAGGAAAAGATTTACATGGATACCAATTCTAGGAATATGCACCAAAATCTCACTTGGTGCTTTATATATCTCCTGATTCAAACAAAGTGTACTTTCCTTTGATAGAAATTTCCTTTCATCATTACAGTCTACTTGACAGTAAGTTCTAAGCACCATAAAGGATGCTAAACACTACTCATGAGCACTTATCTCTTTCCCAGGAACAGGAACTATGCTATTATAAGAAGAAACATGCTGGGAAATTTCTGACTGGGTCTAAAATGTCACCAATGTCAAGGGCAAGTGCCCTTACCAATTATGCTGGTAGCAAACAGTTCTGGGAACTTGACCTTAACAAAGCCTAGGAGCTCAGAGCTAAAAAGCAGCAAAATGCAATCAGAGCATGATGGACCAAAGAAAATACCAGATCAATTGTGTTGATAGTTTTCACTGCTGTTGCAGAGACACACTTTTGCAAGGATAATGCCAATACACATCATTTTAGAACTTATGAAATCATTCAGCATTCAGATTTCAATTCTACCATGTGTCCCTGCTCTTTGTATTTCTCAAACCAATCCAGGGGCCACAGAACTCAGTAACTAGCCATTGTAACATACACTATTTCTGAGAAAGTGTTTGAACACTCACAACTGGAATGCGAGCGTAATGTGCAGATGCCGACTTAGTGATACACAATGGCTACGGTGTCTCTGCCATGTGTGCTCTGTGCAGGCCATGGCTCCCAGAGGTGACGCCCCAGGAGAGAGCCTTCAGGCTGACACAGAATTGGGGTGAGGTAGCTCTACCACAACTACCTCTGTGGCATCAGCTATCTTCTCATGGGTGCGTAGGGTTGGTTCAGAACACTTGACTGCTTGGCAGAGGTTGGGAAGAAAAGTTCAGTTCTATGCTAGGATGCTAGGGCCTGGGAGAGGTGGGGTAATCTGTAGGACTGGGGGGCCCAGGACTTCATGTCTCTATGTTTCTGAATTGACCTCATTATTCCATGGCTGCCACTCACATTGTGGAGAAGGTTGGCACACCGGCTCATGATGCTCAGGAACGGTGGAGTTAGCATGCTGACTATAGTTAGATAAGTTCTTCAAAAACCTCAGGGACATGCAGAATATGGCATTTAAAACTGTTTTTATTTTTTAAAGATTCGCTGACAATGAGACAGGTTAACTCCTGGTAACACCCAGCCTACCTCAAAGAGGATGATGAGCATCAAAGACCTCCTTATGGAGATGGCTTCAAATGAGGCAAACAAGCCTCTAAACAAAATGTCCTCATTTCTACCACAGACAGATTTCTGTCTAAAAAAAGGGCAAGCTTGGATGCAGGCAGAGTCAATGGCCAAACTCTGCCAAGACAGGGCAATCAAGTCCTCAATAGTTCCTGCCTCGCAAATATGTCTGTCAGATATATTGGGCTAGAAGGCTAAAGAAGATGCCCCAACATTACAAAGAGTTTTGGGTAACTATTCTGGTAGCAAACTGTCTCTGTCATCTTTTCATTTGGAAAGCTACTAACGTGCACTCCTGGCATACTCAAGTAATCAAGTTTATTCCTTCTTAAGTCTCTGATGGAGTTGAAGACCAGGTAGCTTAGTTTTACGATGAAGCTTAGTTGTTTACAGGTTAAGATGTTTTTAGGTCTAGATAGGTGTTTTAAGTTCATAATGATAAGATGTGATGGAGATTGATTTACATTCAGAAATTTAGACGCACCAAGATAGGAAAGATGTTTTTTTCAAGGCTGCCAAATACAAATAGCCAAACCAGTAAGAATGTAACATTTATATAATTCCTGATTGTGTCATGGTTCTTCTTGCTATAGGTAATTTATATGTGTATATGTGTGTAATAATATAAATGTACATGTAAAAAAAAACATGTTTAATTAATCAAAAATGCAAAAACCCAAAAAAAACAACAAACACCAAAAAACTTTGATGTAAACAGAAATAGTACTTTTAAAAACATTGTACAGTTTCTACCGTGTCCATTTTGCAGAGCAAAGCTGAAGTTAGACATGAATTATACCCCAGATCTGATTCTAATCACTGTAGTGAAACAAGACAGACCACTAAAACACTCTCAGCCCTTGTTGCCTCATATGTATAAAACTGAAGAACCGACAGCAGACAGCCTGGGAAACAAGACGCTGCGTGCACAAGTGCTCTGCACTTGATGAAGTCACAGTAGCTGGTATCCGGGCCACTGAACTCGAGATTCTATAAACAGAGTCATCCCTTGCAGAAGTATAGGTTGAATTTGTCTTTTGGTTCAAGTCGAATTTCCAAAGTTTATTTCCTACTCCTATGTTAATTGAAAACTTAGTCTTAGTATTTAAAGAATTTCAGACTAATCTTTATATCATCTGAGTTAAATTCATGCACCAAATTTTATTTGCAAATGAACACCAAATTCATTGGATTCACTTGACAATGTGTTACAAATGCAAAGCTGTATGGATACATTTTGCAAGTAGATCAAGAGCCATATTTCAGACCAATGTTTGTGAGAAATTATTAATTCATATGTATTCAATGAGAAAATTGCATTGTAACCTAATAATTTCAGTGTAATGATATAAAACTATTCCATGGTAACTTGGTTTTTGGAAAGAAAAAGTACCCTCCTATTTCCTCACTCTCACAACTAGTAGAATTTTATATTCTGCATGTCATACAGCTTTGCCACTACCACGGAGGCCTTGGATACTTGTGGTGCCTGTGGAAGTATACAAAGTGGCAGGGTTTTTCCCCCATCACTTTCTTGATAACCTATCTAATACAACACTCTATAATTACTATACCCTATCAGCCCCTTTCCCAAATGAATATTGTCACCAATTGTGATTCAAGCATTTTATGACAAAACTAAAAAAAAAAAATCATTGGCCAAAATCACTGGTCCCCACAGCACAGTCTATGTGATCTAGTCTCTTGTAAAGCCAAGATCTTCTGCTCTTGTCCCTTCTGTCTCAGCCCATGCCTTCCTTCCTAACTTTCAGGAAAATAGACTTCTTTTGTTGGATCTTTTCTGTGGCAGGCAGGCTTTTGCAGAGCAGGAGTGACAGGAAACACAAGCAGTGTGACCTCTGAAAGCACTGTGTTCTTAAGATGGGCTGTTTGACTGTCACCTTTTCACTTTCCACTGTGAAATGTGTGGTGCACTGTCTAAAATACCCCTGCTGAGGGACACACACCAGGCAAAGAGTGGTGCTGGGGAACCTGTTTCTGAAGTCAGTATTCTTCAGGCGCAGGTACAAGCCAGGTATTTGTTTCTCAGCATACCATGCGTAAGAATGTCCTGATGGAAATTCAGGTTCTCCCTCAGCACTTCTGAGGGCCTGAGGTTGGGCATCTTAACAGCCTCTCAAGGAAGCTCCTGCTACTGATTGAGAAGACAGGGTCTATTGCTCTAGCAGTGAAAGCCTATCTGATCACTGGAAGAGTTCAACTTAGGCACCCATCTTGAATCCTAGAGCAGAGACATCAATGCGACAACCTCCTCTGCCTTTCTGAGCCTAGATAAAAACACAGGGCAGAGAGTAGCTGGATCCGGGCCACGCAGGTGGACCTTGGCGGGTTCCCAACAGCCTAGCTCTGTATGCTCATGCCCTGGGGACTATGATGACTCATCGGGTGGCTGCTTGCATGGCTCCCCTTGGCCACCTCTACACCAGGGCCACAGATGACTTTTTTTGACTCTTCCTTGGGCTACTCAGAGAGTTAATAAAAGGAGTAAGTGGGGGAAGAGTCATTTCTAGGAGGGGGAAAAAGGGGTTCATCTTCTTTATCAGTCAGGCTTTTTACATCTGGATGGGCTGGAACATATTTGTGGAGGTCATCTTGATTTTGATGTGGTTCTGAAGGGGCCTAGGTTCCCTGCACTGCCTCAATGTACACATCCTGTCAAACAAAAGTCCCTTGATCTTCCAATTACTTTGTAAGCACAAATAGCACTTCTCCCTCACACACACCCCGGTGGGGGGTTGGGGTGAGTGAGTAGAGAGACCTATGTAGCATTTTCTTCTGAGACAGCAGAGAGGATTTATGCAGGAGGTGCGCTCCAGACAAAGACCTCAGAAGAAAGCCCAGTGAATAGAACAGTATGGTATCTGGATGCTTCTGAAAAGCAACTAGGTTTCAATGGGCACTGTAGATTTGAGGAAAGATGTAGGATCTTCAGTGCAAATCCTAGCCTTGGTCTTTCGTAGTTCCCCTGAGCTGGGAGTCAGAACAGCCCCAGGACTATCCATTCCTCAGTGGATATTTACAGCGGTTCTTAGAGGGGGTTTAGTTTCTGGTGCTTTCAGGGAAAGCAAGCAATGCCTTTGAGACTCAGAGATAGGAAGGGGAAGAGGATATGGGCTTTGCCCTAAGCATGTCTTACTCTGTGCTACAATTAGCGTCTTTCCGGGAAACTCTGAGACCTGACAGGTAGTGGCCAAATATAGACATTGGGCTTACACACACACACACACACACACACACACACACACACACACACACACACCATCTCCACCCCACTCCTCACCTCCTTCCCTCCTGCAGTTCTTTGATAAAAGAGTGGGATATGCGGGAATACAAAGATTTGAGGTGTCTCTACTTTGGGGTTGTGGATTCAGGAGAGTCAGCCATGGCTCATGAGTGGTCTATGCAGTCTCCAGCATCTGCCCTAAACAGCCTGAGACTCAGCCTGGCAGAAGGAGCTTCAGGCACCTCAAACCTTTCCTGGCAAGGGCAGGGAGAGTTGAATTTTTATACTTTTACGTAGGGCAACACAATTAGATTCACACTTGTAACTAAAATGTTTGGGCATTTGCAAGCAAAAGAAGTTTAGCACATGAAATTTAACTTTTATTACCTGAGAGGGGCCTTGTAGTTATAATTTCCTTCAAAATATGTTTTGTTTTGTTTTCTGGCCATCATGGACCACAAGTTTGGCTCACAGCTACCTTCTTACTGTCCTGATAACCACTGATGAAAGCAATGTATGATTTGGTACCTTATCAATTAGTCACTGCACAGACTTCTCAACGGTCAGCCTTATTACACACAAGCTTTCTCGTCTTCATCATCAAGGGGCATAAAACTCATGAGTGTCATTTTATTTCTCAACAGCTGCTTCTGAATATCTCATCAGTGCCTTCTTGGACAGCGCACCTGCATCACTAGGCTTCCAGACTTCGCTACTATGGACAATCCTGGGTGTTTCCATGGAGAGGATCCAGAGCAAGGTGGGCCTGGTACACATCTGTATCTAAGCGGCACAGGCAGGCTGGGACTTTAAGACAACTTTTATTAGTTAACAAAGTGCCGGGGGGACAAAGCTGTCTCCCTTTGGGGCTCTGTGGCTTTTGCCCCACGCCACAGAGGAAATTCTCAGAGTGGAAAAGAGAAGAGTTACCTCAACAAAAGGGGGAGGCAGCAGACGGGTGCTTCTAGAAATCACTTCTGTGTTTGTTTTCTTTGTGAGATTTTTTGAGACAGGACTTCACTGTGTAGCCCTTGGCTGGCCTGAAGCTCACTATTGAGAACAGACTGGCCTTGAACTCAGAAATCTACCAGCCTCTGCCTCCCAAGTGCTAGAATTAATTTTAAAAATATGTGACTAGAGATGGCTTACGTTCTGTATGTTAAACAAAAGTCTTTTAGTTAGGTTGATTTCAATGTAACGTGCATAGGCTGTACAAACTTCCTTTGAGACAGACACTGAGCTTCCAAAACATGCAAGTGCACATTCTCTCTGTCATCTTTTCCATAGTTTTACTAGCAGAATAAAAGGTTTTGTGTCTTTCTAAAAGAAAAAGACACATTAACTTACAAGAGTTACAAAGAGAAAATGCCAGACATAGACCTTGTAGATTATCCTTTGCTTACATTTTATAATCTTTTTTATGTATCGATGTTTAATTAATTTTTGTAATTTCTCTCATATGGAGTTTTGTATACAAAAAGGCTTTGAGAAGACAGAAAATATACTGCAAAATACGCAGCTTCCAGGAGGATTTAGCTTCTGGGTTTTACTCTTTTCTAAAAAGTTTTAGTATGCATTTAGTATGCATTTATTGGCATGTGTACTTTAAAGCTCAATTAATTTCTAGATTGAGTATCATTGTCGTTTGAGTGTCAGCCACCCTTGTTAAAACATTACCTTCTTCATAGCATACATAAAGGGCACCGATGTCTACCTAAATTCTCCCATCCCCTTTTTAGACGTTTCTATCATAAAAGATATAGACGAGCCGTCAGTCATTTGAGAAGAATAGCCTATGTTATGAGTGATGCTTCTCTAAGATAGAAAGTTCCACAAGGGAGCAAATGTGACCAAGCATCGTCAGTCAAAGTGGGGCTATTTGTCAGCATGTGACAGCAACAAGTTAATCGAAGACTGTGATCCTCTGTTTGTGTCTTCCACAAATTCTCAAGTTCAGTTTCCTCAAGATATTAAACAGGGATAGCACAGAGCCCTCACAGTTGAGATTTTTGGCCCCTATAAAACAAACCCTAGAAAGGTCTCTCAAATCCCTTCTATCATGAAGGGAACACAGCAGCAAGGCTTCCTCAATCAGCCAGAAAGCAACTTTCACTATACACAGCAATGTACTACCACCCTGGCCTTAGGTTTTGTTTGTTTGTTTATTTTATTTTTGTTTTTGTTTTGTTTTGGGAGGAGGGTTCCCTTCAGAATTGTTGGTGAGATGCAAATGTCCATCGTTTAAAAACAACGATATTTGTGGAATTTTGTTATAGCAACTCAAATAGAAGGCTACGGGATTTTTTTTTTAATGTCTAATCTGCTGAGCTTATACCTTGAATGAATAAGTTTGTTTGTGTTGCTATGGTGCTTGTTTGTAAGTTATGTTTCATGCTAAGGAGAAGGAACACTGGCTTCTGTTTTTACACTAGCTCTTGACATGTATGTTTCTTTCTTTTTATAGTTTTTTGGTTTTTGTTTTGTTTTGTTTTGAATCTACTTACACCATGTTGCTAGTCCGTTCACAGAGACCTGAGGTGGGATCAGAAGCTACCATATGAAGCTCGCATGGACTCCACCTCTGGAGTGACCCAGTGCTTTGGGCTCAGAGGCCATCCAGGAAGGGCAAGCAGGCAGAAACCATGGCTGGCAAGTCTCTCTGGAATGGCTTGTTCAAACTTGCTCCTTAGTCTCATTATTGAAGGTTTTCTTAGATTCTTCTTGCTGCGGGCTCCTGAGAGGTTTGCAATGTAGTGCATAAGGTCAAGAAATAATGCAGAGCAGGTGTCACCAGGTTTTATAATCTTCTTTCCCAGGCCTACACTTGTGGCTGCTCACTTGGTTGGTAAACTTACAGTATTCCACGGCCTGATCTATGCATATCCATACACATCACATCAAAGACCTAAGAGAGACAGGCACAAGATTTCCTAGAGGACCATGAAGCAGTCCTATAGGCCTTTAATATCCCACAGAATCACCATTTTTTCTGTTGATTTTTTTGCTCACCTGGGCCAGAGCCTGCATGACGGTTACTTTTGGTTACCACCTTGATTGGATTAAACCATCAATGAGATCAGTAAAGCACTTTTCTGGCTTTTTTTTTTTTTTTTAACTTCCAGACATATCAGATCATGGGGGCTCTGACCTAATGGATGGTTTAATTTACCAAGAGATTCAAGATTTCAATAGAGCCATAGGAGGAGGAACTGTGGAAGGTGAGGCAGAGTTGAGGAAGCATGATGCTGAGTTGCTTCCTTGGGTGGGGGTGGGGGGGGTTACACCTTGCCCTGGCTCCCTCCCTACTGTTTCACTGTTCTTCCCTCTGTTTGGTGTGAGTTGAGCTAGTCTGTTGAGCTCTCCCTGATACGGTAGGCAGAAATCGCTGACACTGGGAGCTAATTAAACCTATCAGTCTTGAGCGTTCTTTTATTATTATTATTATTATTTTTATTTTAGGTATTTGAGTGACAGGAACATGAATTCGAACTAACACACCGAGTATCCCTTTGTAGTCACAGTTTGGTTGATATAAACATGGTTATTTACCAAGTACACCAACTTCACTCACTAGTTTGTTTGTTTTCCATAGACAGCCAACATATTTAAAGACTTGGCATCTATTGGAAGCGGCATGGTAGAGATGTTCAGATGCCTAAGAGACATTATAGGACGCCTTTTAGGAGTCCAATAAGCATTACATACACTTGCTGCTTCCTTTGACTGGCAGAAAATTCAGATGTTCTTCCTGGCGTCAAAGTCAGTGCTTCCCATGATGAAGGTACAAAGCCTAATTGGGTTTAGCCCATAGAGATTTTAGATACTTCTGTTTTAGTTGCTCTGTGGTGAATATGTGCGCTTACTCTATCTTTTCCTTGTAGTCCCATTAACTTAAGCATTCTCAGGTAAAAATCTCTGAAGTTAGAGTTAAAATCACCAACAACCCCAACATCAAGCCCTTTCACAGTTGGCTGTTGAGGAGCTGCAGTGAAATGGCGGTCCGGTCCTGGCCTCCCAGCAATACACGGATTCCTGTTTCTGAGTCTTTCTGTTCCCATCCGGTGGTTTCTTTTTTGCCAGTCTAGACTGTACAGAGGAGCATTTCCAAGCAGATGCCTAGTGTACTAGTCATCTCTCCAAGGCCCTGAAGAAACACTTACAGCACCAGCAAACCACGGGGCTCATTCACCAGGCAGCCTATTTCTCAAAGGACAAGAAATTTCCTGGCAATTGGTTCATTTTTCGGTTCCCAGAAGCAGTCCTGTCTTAATTGACTCCTCTTTAATTTTCTCATCTGCCCTCACTTTGCCTCCAGTCTTTGATGCTATCAGTATTCGCTCACATTCTCCTGGGAACCTTTAGGGTAATGTGCAAAGAGTCTTATTTGGATTTCTGTATAATTCATTCTTTCAGAAATAAAAATTGGTCCTTGCTTTAAAGAAAATTGCAAAGTGGCTCTGCTATGGCTTAAGTATAGCTTGTCTCCAAGGTCACATGGCAGATGCTCGGTCCTAGGAGTAGGTGCTCTCTGATGGTGACGGTGGAGTCTTTAAGAGGCAGGGCCTAGCAGAGACAAAAGTCAGTCACTGAGAAAGCTGCCTGTGGAAGTGATTGATGCAGCTCTTGTGGGACCTGGGTTAGATGTTGAGATAATGGTATGTATGAAGAAGAAGAGAAGAAGAAGAAGAAGAAGAAGAAGAAGAAGAAGAAGAAGAAGAAGAAGAAGGAAGAAAGAGCAAGCATGGCTCCTGAATCTCTAGCCTCCTGTCTCTCCATGTGACTTTCTTCCCATATGCTGTCCTGCTGAGTTCACCTGTCACATAGGGACATAACCTAAGGGGCCTGTCAGCGGAGGCCAAATCGATGAGGTAAACTCTAGATTGTTTTTAAGCATCTCAATCTTTGACCTAAATTGCTCTTCTGTCTTTGCTGGGAGTCAGATTCAAGCATGCTGTGATAGCAGGAGAAAACAAACTAATGTAGTCAAAGCACTCCACCCAAGAGTCATGAATTGTCTGCTCACTCATTCACGTGAGTGGGAAACCGTGTAAACCCCTCACTTATGTACATGTGACACAATGATCTCAAACACAGCCCCCTTTAAAAACCCTTCCTTGACATCCCTCCCCAAACAGTTCTCTCTTAGGTTTTTCTCAGTCAGATCCCTTCTCACACCATGCTGTGTTACACAAGTTGGCTCCGACTCTCTGGGTAGCACGAATCTTAAGTCCTGGGTTCTGACCTGTGTATATTTGGATGCCCCGAAGAGCCAGACATTATGGTGTCCTTGGTAACAAGACATAATTATGAAGTCGGTTTAACCTGTAGACATGCTAAACAAGGGATGGCTGCAATCCCATAGGATCTTTTTAAGACTGCAATTGTCATTCTTTTCTTTTTTCCTCACCCTGCAGGGCAAGCCAAGCATCTGAGAAACCTCGTTTTGCATCCCAGAGAGCAGTGAGCAGTGCTTGGTTCTCCCTCAGGCCCCCTCAGGGTTCAGGCTTTCTCTACCCTAGACACTCTTCTCAGGTTTATACTTCCTCCTTCCTTCAAAGGTTTGCTCCAGTGACCTCTCTCTCTGGGAAGTGCCTCCAGCTGCTCTGTTTCTGATCTCTGTTACTCCCCAGTCACTACTGGTGGGATGTTCTCAGCTCACACCAAGGCTTTTGCCACTGATGCTCACACGTGAGGAGTCCCCAGCCCCCAGCAGCAAGCATGATATGAAACTGGTGCTCTTTAAATTCCACTGGCTTCAGTGAAATGGCACAGTGTTACAGAGCTAAGGAAGGGTGGAGCTATATGTCCACACATCTGTCTGGTTGTTAAATCTCTCAACCACTGCCTTCTGGATTCACAGAACTCTGAGGAGTGTGACAACTCTTTCTCCTTCATCTGCAACAAAGCTAGCTCAGTGCCACTGCATGTTTTTCTGTCCTTAGATTCTGACATCACACAGACCTTCTGGGACTTGGGTTGCGTTGTCCCTTCTCTTGCTTCCTAACCTGCTACTTGGGGGACTTTTTCTGGACCTCTCGACACTGCTCCGCTAGTCAGTATGGGTTATTTCTGGATACTGTTTTGTTCCATGTCATACTTTTGTTTAGCTAGGACACATCATTCAAATATGGTAGCTTTTCAAGGGCAGTGTCACTAGAAGATGGATTTTCGGAAGAGCTCCATGTTAGAGCATGTTTGATTTTTTTTCCCCTTCATGATGAGAAGCAGGTTGTGTAGAGGTTGGGGGTTGAGAATTATTCCCTCAGCTGCTCAGGCAGTACCTCATGTTCTCTGTTGTCCAAAATTGTGACTGCTTAGTCAGGTAAAGTCTTTTATTTCTCTCCAGAGACACTGGGGTCTTTTCATCTTGGTACTTTGAATTTTCATGATGTGCAGTAAGGGACACTTTCAATTCCTAGCACATGGTGTTTCTGACGAAGGCCTGAGCCCTGAGGAATTCTTCCCTATGACTTGAATACTTTACCTCTTCTACTCCATTTCTGAGACCTTAGTCACACATCCCATCTCTTGAGCTTCTCTTGCCTCTTCTTGCAATGTTCTTAATATTTTCAGTTTCTATCCCTTTATTCTCTACCTTCTGGGTTATTTCCTTAAATATTTCCCAGTCATTCTATCAATTATTTTTTAGCTTTATGTGTCATGTTTTTACAGCCTAGAGGGACTTTCATGGTCTCCGCTCCTTCTACATAGCTTATTCAGTTTCTATTTAATGAATTCAAGATCTTTCTAAATCCTCTCCAATGCCAGGCATAAAGTTTTTGCTTGTTTCTTTTAATCTGCGGCAGCCCTTCAATTATCTGTTTCCCCTAACAGATAATTTATTTTTCTATTTTAATCTGTCTTTTTCAAGCCAGTAATTCTCTCTCGTCCCTCTATAATCCTTGCTAATTTATCATATTTGGGGAAGAAGAACCCAGAGGCAGCTTTGTCCCATGGCGTGAACACAAGTGTTTCCCACCAGGTGTGGTTTCCCCATGTAGATATAAGATGAAGTGTTAGGCTCATGCATGGTGACCATGTTCCTTCAGAATGACTGGGTTGAAGCAGGGACCGCCCTCCCCGCTTCCTACCTGTGTGTGCCTGCGTGACTTGAACTTCACTCAGGATGCCAACATCTGAATCAGGAAAATCCAACTCTCATACTGTGGTTCAGTCAAGACAATACTATGTTCTCTTGGAGTAAGCCCTAGCCACTCTGACAGGAGAAAGGACATAGATGGAGAGATGGATGCCGATGTAGGGTCCGGGCGAACATGAGCCTTCCATTTCTCCTCGGTATCTTCAGCTCCATGTCTCAGAGTCCTCAGAAGCCCCAGCTTGGCTCTGCCTCTTAACTTGCAGTTTTTAGAAAACTTTATATTTGCTTCTTAGTGATAATGGAGTCTGTGTTCTGTCTCTCTTGTGACTTCACTCCCCACTGTATCTCTACATTTGCATTTGGGGATGCTGTGTGAGAAACAGGGCAGCAAATGTGACTCAGAGGCTGCCTGCCGAAGCGCTCCTTCTGATCGCAACTAGGCGTTTCCATTTCCCCAGTCAAATGAAATATAGTACACATAGCCATTGGTATTATTTGGAGGAATTCAAATAATAGGGGAGTCAAAATCAAGGTGCCACTTCCTTTCCTTTAACAAGTTAATCTGTTTGGCACACTCTCATGGGGAGAGTTGGTGTGAGATGCACATGGTAGGAGGATAGCTACTATCATCTGTGAGTCAAACCTTTAAAAAAAAATATGAGAGCGAGGCCTCTTGGGCCTTGTAGGAATGCGAGCTCAGTTTCAAGACTCCAGCCATAAGCTTCCTGGAAGAAGATGCTGAAACCAGCACTTTTCCTTACACCTATTTTACCTGCACGTTGATCAGACAGAAAGTAGATAGCACGGAACGTATAATGCAGATGCTACTAAACGTAGCACATAGCTATGGAGGATCTGATGCTTCTGTGAGCTCCAAGCTGTTGGCTGATGGAGACTTAGACTGGGCTAACTTGCACACAGGAAGGACAGCGATGGAGCCAAGTGTCTGCTTTCCTGAGGGAAAGGAAGGCAGATGACAGGAGCCTGTAATGGGACAGCCAGACTATGGGGGCTACTGTAAAGTGGAGGTGCCGAGTATCTGAATAATACAGTCAGTTTGTGGTAAAATGGCCTTCAGGCTGTCCCCCAAGTGGGTTGAGTGTACCTATCACCCAGAAGAGGGATGCACTCTTCCTCCACAGATTCAGATATCCCAGGCAGGAACTGACTGGCCTTCCAGTGCAAAAGCCCAGGGGGTGGGAGGCTGGCCAGTGGAAATGTAAGGGGTCTGGTTGGCTTGGAGAGCTGCCCAGGAGTCTCTTCCTAAGCCATCTGCTGATGGTACAGCTGAGAGGAAATCTTCTTATCCAAGTGAAGGTATTGATTAAGATCTCAGGCTGGTCAAATAATCAGCAGAAAATGTAAATCTGAACAGGGAAAAATTTTTAAGGTCTAATTTTCAGCAATGTCTAGTGCATGAATAAGCAGATGTTCAGGGGAGTCCACACAGCTCTTGTCTGTGGGCTAAGAAACCATCAGCTCCAGGAAGAGAAACAGAAAAACAGGGGCCAGGCACTTCATTGCCTCTAGGACTCTGTCCAGTAAGGGTGCCCTTCGGCTCTGGGACCATCTCCTCCAGGATTCACGTGGGGCACAGCAGAGCCTACAGGGTCTTTGATCAGCACTTTCCGTTTTGTTTACTAAAAGAGTGAGAGGCAGGGGAGCCAATAGGTCAGGAGGTGAACACTGTCTCCAAACGGCTAGCACTGCTTACAGCATATGGTCCACTTCACGTAGGATGGTCCATTTGGCTGGAGTGTAAGACCGTCACGCCTCGACTAAATAACTCTCCATATAAGGCCAGTTCTCGTGGAAATCACTGTTTGAGAATTTACATTTCATGTGTCATTTCTCTCTCTCAGACTAAGCCTCTGAAGCCTGACAACTTCAATACATATTTACAACTTGTATTTGTGTTTCCAACAGGATTAATTTGGCTCTAAACTCAGAAAAATGAAAGATCATGTTATTTTCTTCCCAAAAAAGGAACAAAAATTGGCACAAGTGAAGTCATACTCAATAGGATGTTGACACGTTCTTAAGAGGCTTTTCTTTTGCTTCAAAATCACTAGAGATTTACTAAAAAAGTACAATGGTGGGCAAAACAAACAAACAAACAAACGAAAAAAAAAACAAAGGCAACAACAAAAAAACCCACAACTTTATACTAAATATCTATGTCCTTACTATTTTTATTTAATAACAGAAACATTCTCTACTCGTGGATTACCTATAGCTTAGACTATACTTAAGACTCTACTCAACACTGTCTGGGTCAGATGGCATTCCTATCACCTGCACATCTGGGCAAGGAATACATCATTGCTGAGCCTTGTCGTTCAAGTCTAAGGGATGGAGGTAATGATCCCACTGCCTCAGTCAGTTGTTGGAGATATGTAATATGCACATCACAGAGTGTGGCACTCCAAGTGATACAAGGCAAATGTTTTGTAGCATAATGTGTTTTTCAATATAATGTTGTTCATCATTACTATTTAATGTGCACATTCATTGAGATAAACACACTTAACTCGGTGTACAGATAATTAAGCCATGTGATTCGATTGTCAAGAGAACTTTGTAAAACACGAGTGATGTCATTTAGAGAGCCTCCTTCCTCTATGCTATGTGTCTCCCATTTGAGAGAAGTAGGAGACAGTTGTTAACACTTGCGTCAAGGAGGGAAGAACAATTTCAAGGCCTTTCTGATTGCTTGCCCATTACTCTGGACCCACCTTGCACAAAAGCTCCAACAGCTGCTAAGAGGCAAAGATGGACTTGCCAGCCCTCTGCAGAGAGGATGACATTCCAAGCCCATTAGGGTGGGATCCACTTCCTCTTTTCCTGTGCCATCTTGTCTCTTCACTCCCCTGATGTCTCTCATGACTCAGTCATCTTTGCTGAACACTGATGTGCTGCTGGTCCTCTGTCCTCTGCCCCACACAACATACAGCTGCCAAGGCTTTGAGTTAGTTTCAGCTACATTTCTCACTAGTTCCTCATTTACAGCTAACACTCTGGGATGGTCCCCTCAAAGAAGCATGCTGGGCACACATGAGATCTCACTATTTGGTCCCTCGTGGATTTTTTTCTGTCATAACTAAGCCCTGTCTCATTCCACATCAGCTTTAAAACTGATATTGGAGCAGTTTTACTGAAAAACTGAAAAGGGTGGCTCATGACTGTAATCTCATCATCTTGGAGGCAGAGGCAGAGGCAGAGAGACTGTGTTCTGAGACATCCTGGGCTACACAGTGACTTCCAGGCCAATGCAGGCAGCAGTGTGAAGCATTGTTTTCAACTCTCCTCAGCTGAAGCTGTGCACTTTGAACCCAGTGATGCTGTGTGCTTCACATGCTAACCACAGGCTGTGGCATGCTTTCCAGTTCATTAGAGCTGCTTTGTGCCTACTGCAAAAATATGTGACTTCTTTCCAGCCCATTTCTAAGCTCCTATGTTGGTGACTTGTTAAATAACTTAAGTTAACTTTTAAAGAGTCAGAAATGCACAAGTAGTCCATGTATACTACCTTAGATCCTTGTAAAATGATAAGAGTTGATACTATAGTGATTCTCTCCGCAACACCAAGTGGCCAGATAGTGTGTTTGGGACCTTCAACGATGCAGAACTGATTTCCACTCAGTTTCATACAATAAGAGACATAATTGCATAAGAGAAGAAACACTGCTAAGAAATCACAAGTGTCCAATGACTTAACAACTTATACTTTTCTGGGTTTAATCCAGATTGTGACAACTCTGAAATCTTGGGCTAGGAAGCTCAGTCACCAGGAAGATCCTGTAGACCAGGGAGACCTGACTTCCTGCCCACGCGCTCTCTGCAACTCACGGTCTGAAATCCGTAGACCACATTTTTGCAATCCTTGATGTGCTTTTAGCTAAACGAAACAAGCCCTGGATAAAACTCTGAACCACATATCCATCATTCTACGTGGCATGTGCGCTGGGATTCTGGCAAGAGTGCCCTCACCTGTAAAACACTGGGTCTTAGTGTCGAGCCACACTCCCTACACCTACACAGGGGATTCTGACCCCTGCCCAGCCCGGTCACTGAAACTCCATCCTCTTGGGACTCTTCTTTCTTCCCAGCATCACTGAGCAAATGAGAAAACCACACTGGCGCGATCGCACAAACACACACACACACACACACACACACACACACACACACACACACACACAGAGTCTGTTGTTCATCACCTTCAATGCAATTATATTGCTTACACAGTTACCTTTAACTTAGATTTTTATAATCACTCCCAAGTTAAATTTGTACTTTTTGCCTTTGATCCCCAAAATTTACTTCTAACACATCAGCCAGAGTAGGCCAGGCTATGTTTTAACTCTGCTCCTGCCCTCATTGACTTAAAAGGCCTTCCTGATCTAGCCTATTACTCCAGCCACTTGGCAAACTTCCAACCTCACTCCTTGGCCAAGCCTTGCCCCCTGCTCACTGCTTTCCCTGCTGTACACAGCAGGCTCACTCCAAGCCACCAGCCTTTGGACTCCCTTTTCTCCAAGCACTCACAGGACTAGCTGGCTCACCACTTCAGGAAAGACTCAAAACGCACTTCCAGAATCACCCTATTGGAAGTACTTATTTTATTTTGTGTAACTTTTCTGTCCTATCTGAGAGGGGGCCAGAGATGTCAGGGGCAGCCTTATCTGCGGAGACTGAATTGGTGGTGGTAAATAAAAGCGACCTAGGGAAGACCTGTCAGACTGGTTGCTAGTGAGTGTCACGACTCTCTGTTGATACTTCTGGTGGCCAGTGAAAGAACTCCAGCCTCACAGCTCTGCTGGACAAAAGATACTGTGTAATCTCAACAGATTTGCGCTCTTTCAATTAGCAAGCCATGGTGGTTCCAAACCTCATGACGTTTGGAATGGTTTCAAACACAGGGCATCAGACAGAGTATGAAAGCTCTGATATCTGTGAACTCTTATATCTCTCCTGGGCCACGGGTTGCTTTTTTCTAAATGGAACATAAAATCGTATTCAAAGCCATCGTTGTTACACTCTGACAGGATAATTTTGAACTCAAAACCAACCAGTAGCAATTTGCATGAAGAAATCTTTAAATGAATATTTTAACATGTATGTTAAACAAATGAATTCAAACACTGAAAATGTTCACTGCAACTCTAAAATTAAGAGTCTTCAATGGCACATTGAATTTCTTTCTTTCTTTCTTTCTTTCTTTCTTTCTTTCTTTCTTTCTTTCTTTCTTTCTTATTTTTTATTCACACTAGGTAGCAAAAGTGACACGGCCAGAAAATATGAGGAACAGATGGAAATGTGCTTGTCAACTGGAGTTCTCCTTCTGACCAGAGAGGTGTCCTCACTTCTCACCAACAGAAACTTGAATGCATACACTCACTGCCACCACCACTGCCACCAGCAAAGCCTTTGAACCATTCTTTGTAGACATTAAAGCATAAGCCATTTTCAGACTCCACTCACTTTTCTAGATTCAACAGCACAAGGAACTGCTGCATTCTTGGTTACCATATTTCCGTGCCCTAAACCTTTCCTCAAGATCTCACACACTGAGCTACGTAGCCACATTCACTGCTTTACTGCAAAGGGTACAACATGACTGGCACATGTCTGCCACACATCAGCAGGTGAGGGAAGGTCTGGGAACCCCCTCAACAATCAATCAAACAAACAACAACAACAACAAAATCACTCTCACTTTCTTTCCCAGTTAAACACAGAAACAAATGGCCTTTGGAAGTCTCCTTAGGTCCGCTTGCTCCACAGTGAGGGGGTTAATAAAAGGACATCCTGGAACTTTGGTCTGCTATGATCTTTTGCCTCTCTGCTTCTTGGTATGATCTCATAAAATGTAAAGTTTGGTGTCTGTTTCCCAGGCAGTTCTTCAAACCAGCGGCTACCTTAAGAGATATCTGGGTGCTGGTCTACCTCCAAAATTCTTGTCTCCTGGCAAAGCAGTAAGAACAGAGCAGGGCAGAGCAGTGTTTTTCAGTTCTGTAACCACACCTACCACAGTTCTGTGGGAAGCATACCCCAGCCTGCAGCCCAGTTATCCCGTTAAACTAGGCTAGTCCTTGCTGGCAATTACCATGTTTGAATTAAAGAAGCCCTTGGCCACCTGCCTTGTGCCTGCAACAAGTTCCTTTTTTTAAATCCTATTTATCTTCACAGTCATCTATTTGTGTCAAGAAAAGAAGCATATGAGCACAGCATCTGTTACTAGAGCCACAAAATTACCAAATACTTCTATAAGGAGAGAAATAGGCAATAAATCCATATTACTTGTCAGGTGTTTTAGGAGATGGCATTAGTCTTTCAATCACAGTGTCTTGTTTAAACTGAGCATATGGCGTTAACAGCAGAGTCACCAGCACGGTCTGGTCTGTGATAGGGACAGGCACCACAGAAATGTCACCTCTTCAGATCTGGCAGAGGGAAGCAGCCCCTCAAACTAAGTGTCTCCCCGCCCCCAACCCCAACCCCAACGTGCCTATAGTGAAACAGGTCCCTATTGGTTACTTTACTCTAGTTCCTACTGGTTAATATTGGTTACTTTACTCAGCTGCTGCTGCTGCTGAAACCTATGTAAGTTAAGAATCTGATTTTGGGGGAAAAAATCTAACTTTCTCTGGGAACTAACATTAATCATACCCTCTGAGATAGTTACTGGTTTTCTTTCTGGATGCAAGCAACAGGTAGGACTACGTGGTCCTACGAAATTAACCTTGTTGCTCTGTTTAAGTCTGCAGACTCTAGAGAGGTAAGAGTGAAGGCAGGCAGGTGTTAGAGGCCAAGAGACCACATGATAGGCACACCTGACGAAAGATGCAGACAGTCTTTTCAAACAAGCCCTCGCATCCCCCACAGCTCCGGAATCTGAAAACTGGTCCCAAGACATGGCCAGCTCTGTGGCTTGGATCCAATCTCCCCGGTTCCCCGGCCATACACCCAGGTGAGCCGCGCCTGGGCGCCAAGCCCCTTACCTGCCAGGCTGCCCGGTCTCTGGAGGGTGGCCGTGGCATACAGCTCCTGCGAATGCTTGCTGTACTGCTCAGAAGCGTGGACCAGGCGCTTGGTGGGCGACAGGGTGGCGTAGGTGCCGATGGTGGAGCTCAGCTGGTGGATGGGCGAAGAGGAGATGGTGGACTGCACGGTGGGGGGCGAGGTCACGCGTATCGGGGACAGGCCGGCCGAGGACACGACGATGTTGATGGGCGAGCTGGTGCTGTAGGACTTGGCCAGGCGGCTAGGCGACTGCTTGGGCGAGGAGCCGCGCGGCGCGGCATAGGCGGCGCCCTCGGGGGCCGAGCCTCCGCGCTGCAGCTTGGTGGGCGAGCCACCCTGCGTGGTGGTCAGCGGGGAGCCCCCGCGAGGCGGCGCGGGCAGCGTGGAGCTGGAGTAGTAGAGCGCCGCGGCGGCGGGCGGCGCGTCCGGCAGGTGGAAGGCGCTGCCCAGGCTGGGCGCGAACGGCTCCCGCGGAGGCGGAGGCGGTGGCGCAGGCTCGGACCCCGCCAGGTGCCCCGCGCGGCCGGTCGTGCCCTGTGCCGGGAAAGCAGAGAACACGCGCGCTCAGCGGTGGAGAAGCAGCCACCCACCCGCCCGCACGCCCCGCCCGGCTGCAGAGGACAACTTCTGTGCCCAGGAGCGCGGGAATCCAGGCTACGCGTGGAGAGGGGCGCGAACCCACGCCCAGCACGTTTTCAGCTAGGTTCCTTTTCAAGGAGAAAGGAGCGGGCTAGGAGCGGGCGGCTGACTTTAAGGAGAGAGGCATGCCTCTGCTGGGCGTTCGGAAAGGTTTTAGTCACAGAAGAAAAAAAAAATTTTTTTAAAGGCCACCCAACCGGTGATCTCCCAGAACGCCCTTCCTATCTACCAGTTTTAATGAAAACTCCAGGCATTAAACGCTGCCATTATTTCAGGAGGCACACTTTCGACCACCAAAAACTGACTGAATTACGTACTTGGATAGGAGACATAAAAGATGTACTACTGCTGCTTTGCCATTAAGACTTTTTTTAGGCAAGAGGTAAAAAAAAAAAATGCTACGGCACGAGAGTAAGTTTGGTTTTTCAGTGTTTAAAAAAAAAAAACTAGAGGAGACATCAATTAAAATTGTAAACAGTAGAAGCGCGTCCCTTTCCTGGGATTTAAAAAGTGTACTCTAGATGGCTCAGTCTGTCTCCTGTCCCTGGTAAGCTTTTAAGAGCCCCTGCTGTTGTGCCTTCTAACTGAGGGCCAGTTGCTTTCCTTTTCACACAAGAACACAAAGACAAGGGCTGGGGTGGAGTTAGAAAGATCACCGAAGGCATAAGTCGGGGGTGGGGGGTGGGGCGCGGGGCGCGGGGGGGGGGGGGGAGTGGGGTGGGGAAGGCAGTTCCCTCGAATCTTCCTCAGAGACAAATCTGCATTAGAATTAAACACTACGTAGACAACTACTTCCAAAGAGAAGCTCTTAACTTGCTAAGCGTCACCAAGGGCAGGAGAAAGGGTCTGGGGAGTCCCTGGTGTGAAAAGCTTCTATCTAGCATTGCACAGTGTGAGAGAGAAGCTGGAAAATAAGGTTTTGGAATGCTAGGAAGAGAGCAAGGGGCTGGAGCGAAGGGAGAAAGAAGAGCCCATAGATGCTCTTCACGGAAAATTTCAGTTGTGTCTCTGCCCTTTGGGATGGCATTTGGCGAGTGGGAGGCTGGGCACTTGATCTACGCACACACACAGCATTCCAAGTTGTCTCTTGGATGTCAGGAGAAACACTGCGGACATAACAGGGCAACATCAAGATCCTGTATTAAGATAATTTTGGGACTTGAGGAGGCAGTCAGTAAAATCCTGTCTCATGAGATTGAGGAGTCCAGCTTGATCCTAGAACCCACATTTAAGGTGGGGGTAAGGAACGGGGTTTCTTGGTGCAGTTCACTAAGGGAGGAACTTAGTTTAAGTGTCCCTGAGACTCATTGGCAGGCCAGCCACCATAGGCTTTTTGCAGAGTTCAGACCAACGAGAGACCCTGTTTGGGAGGGTAAAGTGTACAGAACCCAGGGGAAAACCCTTGAGGCACTCTTCTGTCCCCGCCTCAACACAGGCACAGGCACGTGCATGCACATACACTCACACATATACGTACAGTCTGAGCACAGCTTTGTGTGTGGGAGGCAACCGTTTGTTGGGAGACATTCTCTGTGGACGGTGTATGTGTGTATTGCTATCACACACATTTGTTTCTATATAATATGTATGTTTAATATACATTTCATAAGCACATTATGTATCCTAATCTGAACTGGGATTATTTTGAGCTTAACAGTAGGAGTAAACATAGAATTCAAGTTCCATGCGTTTGCTCAAACAACAGGACCCGCTCCACAAAGAGACTGCATAGCATTTGCTGAGTAAATGAAGGAGGGAAGTGGTCCATAAACTTGGCCTGGGGTTTTGGCCTTGGGTGTTGGAAGGAGACACAAGCTCTGCAGAACCGCTGTGTCTCCTGGAATCCCATAGCTACGATCTAAACTCCACGTGAGAAATGTGGAGCTGCTCCTTCAGCCTTAACCTTGAGCATGGAACATAGTAGACTGGACTTCTTAAACCCAACCGTAGGTGAAAATTGTCAGGGGACTGAAGGAGAGAAACCTGTTCTTTAGAATCCCAGTCTAGTAAAAGAACAGGTAACGTTAATTCACTAGAAGAGCAACCACCTCGTGCGGAGCTTAATTGCTACCAGATAAAAGATCCTGTGAACAGACTATGGGAGGAGATATATAAATGAGCCCAGAACTGGCGGCTGCTCGGATTGAAGACTTGGGATAGATTTGGCTGTTCATCTCTGCCCTTCAAGACGCTCCTAGAGAAAACCACTTGAGGGGAGGCTTCAGAGCTCTGGCTCCTGCTGAGGCTCTGGGGTCTGGTAAACAACCCCTTGCCCGCCCCCCCCCTGGTTCCAGCTTCGGGACTGATATCCTTAAGATTTTGTTGTTGTATCAATTAATCCTCATTTCCTACTGTTTGGGTTAATCGGGTTATAATTGACATAGGCTCGGTCAATAAGTTGTTAATAAAATATTTTGGTTAAGAAAATTGTGACTACAGGGGACCTTCTAAAAAAATACTTGGGACGGCTGTGACTTTACCCTAGACATTTAATTCAGAGCCACTGAAGGTGGGGCCTAAGCAGCAGGCAGGGGATTCCCGGAATAGCCCGATGCCCAGCACACATGAGAACCAGTTCATTTAAGAGCTGTGGTTTCCAGAGTGTTCTGTCTGTTCAACAGGCAACAGCAGTGTCGCCCCGGACAGAACAGAAACCCTGGCAGAGGCCAAGCTGCCTGTTTGGACAAGCTTTCTGGGAGATGCCAATCCCACCAAACTGTAAGGACCAACCACAGCAGGCCATCTGGTTCTGGGGCTCTGATGTGGGTCCTGGGGTTGGTGATAGTCTTGTCAAGGGCGGTAGACTATTACTGATGTAGAAAATTCTGCAAGCCCACAGACAGTTTCCTTCTGAAGCTCTATTCTGTCTGTTGTTGACTAGGACCTCTGCCACCACCTGGTATCCAGGCAGCAAGTGGTGGAAGATAATGGGGGGGGGCGGGGACAATGGGGACAGGGGAGCACCCTGTTTACAACAAAACTCTTTGTTCTGTCTTCTGTGACACTAACTATGGTCTTTTTTTTTTATTAATTTGTTCATATTACATCTTGATTGTTAGCCCTTCCCCTGTTTCCTCTCATTCTTCCCTCCCTCCCACTTCCCCCCTTCTCCCCTCCCCTATGTCTGTGATTGATGGAGACCTCCTCCCCCTATATATGCTCTTAGAATATCGAGTCTCTTCTTGGTAACTTGCTATTCTTCCTCCGAGTGCCGCCAGGCCTCCCCACCCAGGGGACGTGGCCAGAAAAGGGGCACCAGAGTTCGTTTGAGAATCAGATCTCACTCTCCACTCAACGGTGGAGAATATCATGTTCGTTGGCTAGGTCTTGGTAGGGATTCGAAGTTTACTGCCTATTTCTCCTTGGCTGGTACCTTAGTTTGAGGAGGACCCCAGGACCCAGATCTGCCTGTCATAAAGTTCTTCTTGTTAACTATGGTCTTATAATACATTAACGATGACATTACCAAATGGAGTACTTTGTAATAAGTACTGAGAAATGTAAGTAATTTAAGTGCAGCTGTCCTTTTTGCAGTGGTGGAAGGTTGATACAGAGATATACAAGTGGTCAGAGTGCAAATAATAACTGACTGTGAACTGCTCAGCCCTAAGCCATAGCATTACACTACTTCCTCTCAAAGCTCAGGAATGTCGTGGAAGAAGGAACAGAAAGATTATAAGAGTCAGAGAGCAGGGGGGAATGCTATGCAATAGTGTCTCCTAGACACAACAGGGCCCATTACAACAGCAACTCACAGAGGCTCTGGCTGCCTGCAGAAGACCTTCATAAGGCGAAGTCAGTTCCAGCAGGAATGGGAGAGTACCTCAAAAGGTTCAACATGGGAGACACTGAAAGGTAATTCTTGCTGAGGGAGGAGTGTAGCCCTAGTAGGTTGTCTATGCTCCAGTGGATGTCCCTCCACTCATGCACACACAAGCAGCACTAACTGGACTGCCTTTCTTTTAATCTGTTGGAACGTTTAATCTGAGTGTACTAATTGTGCTGACTATTAACATCTACTGGTTCCTTAAATGGTCCCCAAATATGTAGAGATTTTGGAAAATGCCACATTACTGCTATGCATTTTGAGAGCTAAGGTGTCCAAGCCAAAACAGGCATATAGGAGGATTTGGGTGAAATTTTTATAGAATTTTTAACAAGGGGAAGGAGAAAGTAACAATAACACTTTACGTTCTCTCTGAGGCAGTAAGTGGTGCTATTCACTGTGTACTAAAACATGAATTTAACACAGCCTGCTGTTTCCACGTGTTTAAAAGCCTCCATCACTCAAGCTTCCCAGGATGCTAACCTTACTGGTACCTGTTGAGCAGCATGGCCCCATCCACTTTCTTTAGGTCTGGCAATATCTCAAACTGGCACCTCCCAATATGGCAGTCACTAGGCAGACAGGCTCACCGAGTGCTTTTAATGTTGCTTGTCAACGGAAGAACTGGATTTAGCATGCATATGATTAATCCCGATTTACACAGCCACATGTAACTGAGGGCACCTTATTGGGCTGCACAGCTGCACAAGCTCATCTGCAGCTCATAACAAATGGTCCAGAGGTGCTGTGGTCCATCACAGTGGCTGATGAAGCAATAAATTTCTAAGAACAGCTCATCATTTGCACAAAAATGGGAATCTGGGAACAAGTATCGACTTCTGTTTAATTGCATAAATTCATTTAGTGACTCTTAGCCAGTTTGGGAGACAGAAGGCTGCAGTTCACGTCTACTTTAAAATTCACAATTGATGAGATGGCTTATTATAACTCACCATTGAATTAAGAATAATACACACTAGATGAAAATAACTCAATCCACTCCTGTAGGGGTTCAGCTGTACCTCAAACATGAGTTGCATACAATAAAAATGTAAAATCTAATTTTCAAATTTGGGAAAAAATAGCCTTTTTTTAAAAAAATTGAAGCCTGGACTCCTGCCCATAGTGATATTTGAACATTTATAATCAATGAGAACGAGAAGAAATGTGTCATTGTTGAGGAGGCCCTTAAAGAAAAAGAAAGATGCAAAACATTTCACAACTTGGAGTACAGTCAGCCCTGATGCTGTCCTTGAACATGGTTCTGGATGCTGGTAGGGACCATTCCTTCCTATGTCTTCCTTCCTAGCTCCTTCAGTCAGCCCCAGGACCAATGTTACTTTGTCTCCTGACAAGGTGGGATCTGCTTCTTTGGAACTGAGAAGGAATCAGCTATCAAGAAGGTGATGTGAACCAACAGGTTCCAACAGGCTGGAGCTGGGTATACACTCTGATATATCCTGTTATTGTTGGAAAATCATCAAGAAAAATAGAAACCATAAACTCATATATGCATTTATGAAAGAAATATTTCATCTCTTTGTATGTAAATTTTGATTGAGACAGACTTAGGATATACTGCAGTTATAAATTTTATATTCTATTTGTGTGTGTGTGTGTGTGTGTGTGTGTGTGTGTGTGTGTGTGTGTGTGTGTGCTACTCATTGGTTTATTGTGACTTTCTATGTAACTTTGCAGTGGAGTCATGCCTCTTTGATAGAACTATTTAATAGAGGATATATTTTCCCATCACTACAGAAATATAATTGGATCTGAAAGTTAGGCAATGCACAAACTGCTTCCAAGCAGGCTTCAACTAAACAGAGCCCAAGTCACTAACTAGAGCCAGTGTCCCCAGCACTATAAGACATGTGCTCTAGAAGCAGGCTTTGCAGTTTTTTTGAAGGCAGACCTTTCCTTTGAGATAATGTCATTGTATTCAAGTGTGGGGTATAGTCTCTGGCTCACAAATCTGATACTGTTCTGTTTGGGAAGAATGGAGGCCCTGCAAATATGGTGATCTTAGTCCAGTAGGTTGTATTAGCCTCAATAGTAAACAATTGCTTCATGTTCTTCATCCTGAATCTTCTACAGAAAAACCATGGATGGCAAAGTGGTCACATAGGTGCTGTTTCTTCAAGGCTTGGTGTCGCTTTTATTCCCTTTGCCTGGAATTCTGACAGTATACACAAACACAAAAGCACAGCAAAAGGGACAGAGAAGAAGGTAGAAAAACCCCAGTGCTTACAGCCAGCTCTCAGTGACCACACAGCCTACAAGCTCTCAGGAACCTTGAGTTCCAGTCATGAGTATACCCTGACACTAAGTGAAGCCACATCTTATAAAACAGGTCCCCGATTTATGACAGTCATTGTGAGGACACAGTGAGACCTGCCAAGATTGCTGAAGTGGCCAGCAGGAGCCCAGCTCTGAGAGAGAAGTGATCGCTGCCCAGGATGCTAGGCAGCTGGGGCAGGGAAGTCAGGAATGGCCTGCTGAAGTCACTGGTTGGTGTCCTCCCAAGATGAGTGAGCCTTATGAATTGGCATCACAGTCTACTGCCTCCTTTTTACCGTCTTTTGCCCTTTCTCACTTTCCCGCAATTACACCACATGGGCAGACCTGTCACTTAAGGTGTCCCCCTCTGAAGAGAGCTCTGAATGGTGGTGACTAAGTCTCTGTTGGCAGAAGTGCTTTTGGGTCAGGACAGCCGTCATCAAAGTAAAGGCTGGACATCACATTTCAAAGGAAACAGAGCCTCCACATCCAGGCTGTCAAGAGAGGTGTAGGAATGTGGCCCTGGCTCGCATCCGGAAGGACTTGGGCTGCCATTTGCAGAAAGTGTCTTAACACTGTGTGATCTAAGTGATGACAAAGTGGTGAGACAGTAAACTGATGACTGGCATGCACTCTTCCAGTGACTCAGGGAAGCCGGAATGAGAGACCAGACACTGCAATGACATCTTTGGAGACAATGACTTCTCACTGAGAACCATAAAGTAAGATGATTGTGTAACATCAGTTCTGTGCTAAGTAAACCTTTAGAGACATCTTGTGCTTTCTTTAGATACGTTTGTTTCCTACTCAGAAGTTCACACAAGTATGGACAAAGCCATTGAGTCTCCCACCTTTCAAATGAGAAAAAAAAGTTACCAACTCTAAAATGCAAATGGTTTTACTAAATTATTGTGTAAATTGTAGCTCAGAGGATAAATTTACATGCCCAAATAAACCGTGCCCCCCCCCCCCAATTTACTTTTTGGATTACAAAAGATTTGCTTCTGCATTATTACCATTGTCTACAGGAATCTGATAACGTTTCCTCTGCAGTGGTCTGTAAAAAGGAATGACAACTTTTAATTTCCAAGGAAGAAAACCCTGGTGCTGTATGAAAGATTTGATTTTGGAAACAAGTCAAGTAAAATGATGTGATGCTTGTCTGGTGATTCTCTTGAGGGGTACTGGCTCTGATAAAAACTGATAAATAACAAAGAGAAGAGACAGGTTTTATGCACAGGGCCTGTATTGTCCCTGAAGGCATTTGCTGCCACAGTGGTTGCCATCAGTGGGAAAGGAAGGGCTGGTAACATTGCAAGTCACCGCCCCTGCCACACCTCAGATAAAGGACCAAAAGACCAAGTTATCACCTTGTTGATCAACATGAAGGCAATCCTTACTGCTTCCTCTTTTCCTGAGGGTCCAGAAAGTATGGAAAGTAGTAAAGGGAGCAGAAGAAAGAGAGAGAGAGAGAGAGAGAGAGAAAAGAAGAAGAAGAAGAAGAAGAAGAAGAAGAAGAAGAAGAAGAAGAAGAAGAAGGGACAGAGAGAAGAGGAAGAAGAGGAGAGGGAGGATGGTGGGAGCATACAGCACAGATACTGAGAGGTTCTGCAAGCCACTGTACCCCTAGCAACACAGACAGGAAGCACTGAGTATTAAAATTCCCAACCATTAAATCCTTAGGATGTCATTAGGACAAACATGGTGGTGCAGATCCTTGAATCATTGGATACCATTTTTTTCCTGTCCTTTAGCCTCCCCTTTACAAACTTCGGTAGGGTTGTCTCTAGTAAGTATTCTATTAAGTATCACATATGGTCTTTTCTTTAAGTCCCAAGAGAAAGAAAAGTGGAGAAGAAAATACAATACAGTTACACAAAGGTCCTAGAGACAGTTAATCTAAGTCATACATAGTAAGGGTAGCTTGGTGGCAGTTCTTTTTAAAGCCAACATGAACACTGACAAAAATGTATCACAGAAAACTTTTACTTCAGCATGAAGCTCTGTCAGTACAATTCTAATAATCTAAATATTTGCACAGAAAAGGAAATGTTAGCTTGGAACACAAATACACACTCCCTGCAATACAAAACACTTCTATTGTCAAACCCAGATTAAACATATTTATGCTAGAGAGAGAAAATAGGGGAGAAGCCTTGAAAGCAAAGTGAGGAATGCAGATTTACAAGAAGCAAGCATTTTAAAACTATCTGGAAAAAAGTCTTCCTGCCAGAGTCCCACAGATATGCCAAGGAAAATACGTAAAACAACATGTTTTCTCCTCTAAATGCTGCATGCTGAGTGCATTCTGTGAATTCTCCATGGGGTGCGTTTATGCAAAGCTGTGTTTTCTAAGTGCATCAGTAACTTGTCTATCAAAGTATTAATTCAGGACAATTTATTTTATAATTAAGCAAGCAAGAGGGGCCCTCCTCATGCTGAGACTAACACGATAGCTGACTGTTGGGAACTTTCTCCTCTGCACTGCATGGGGCCTTATGGTCTAGCCTACACTACCTTATGGACTATCCTACACCACTTATACAGTGGTCATCCACTTGTCTGTGTTCCAACAATGTTCTCATTTGTCTTTGGGAGACATAAGCATTGATGTAGTCACAATCATGATATAGCATACGCAGGGATTTTAAGATATGGAGTCAGTATAACATTAAACAGTTAGGCTAGACTGAAAAGAAACAATGACTCTTTTTCTTCTTTAAAAGAACCTGTTGATCTTCTAAAGTGTTCACTATTGTATGGTTTCATTTTCGATAACTGTCACAGGATTCTCAGTTTCCCACAGGCCATTTCCCTAGGATTACAATAGCCAACTTGACTTTAATCCTTCCTAGAAACATGTGAATGGGGGGGAAAAAAACAAAAGCACACAAACAAAAAAACTCTCTTAGTTCCAATACACTTTCCCAGTGTTGTGTCCGCAGATACGTAATTTCATATTTCTCATGTTATTTTGTTTCTTTGAGGAGTGAGTTGGTGGATGATAGTATGTTGAGATATGAGAAAAATTCATTTTTCAGAGTAGTTCTTTTATGCCATAAGTTGTGTGCACAGAATTTCAAGTAACACACAGGACATTTTGCATGCGTAGAAGCAAGCAAAACCTGGGGGCTAGCTAACTCCTTGTTCTCCAACCTATTGAGAATCTGGTATGGTATAATTATGGTAAATCTCCCTGGTTCTGGCAGAACCCGGTAGATTTCGGTGGATCCTGGGCTGGTTACTGTGGGGGTAGAAATAATTTTCTGTATGTGAAGCACTGCATTGAGTCAAACTAATGGGGACTTTTTATGTCATAATATCTTCCAGGACAATCCTTCTACACGTCAGCACACTCTGCTCAGGATGCTTCAAAGTCTCCTGTTGCACTGCAGATCCTCGACTCCTGCTCTAGCTGCCCTGACCTATGACCTATGTGTTGTGTTGTTCGTATGCCAGGCCACTATACCTGGAGGCCACTGCACACCCCATTCCCTATATAGCCATGAGCCTCTCCTATGCGTCCTTGCCCAAATATCCCCTCCACAAAGTTTCATAGTGTTTTACTTTCCTGTGAATACCACCCTGTTCTGTGTCCATATCCTTCCCTTACTGACCCTCACCTTCTAATATTTTATGAATTCTATGCTGTTTGCTTATTTGAAGTATTGATTTCCTAATTTCCATGCCTACTGCTAGGATAAGGGGTCCCCAAGGACTAAGGGCATGTCCTGTTTTCTATACTTCATCATCTTAAGAATATAGGCTCATGACATCAACAGGCGTGGAATAAAATGTCTTGATGAAGCAATGAATAACCAGGCAACAGACCAAGTGAATGGGAGAAAGCTCGAGTCTATGAGGACTACTTACAGGAGCCAACTAAAGGGCCAGAGTTGGTGTAGAAAAAGCAAGCAGACACAGAGCAGTCATCCACAGGCTGCTTAAAAGTTATGACAAGTGTGCAACTTGGATGGGCCGAGCCTTTGTGATGGAGAAAAGAGAGCTATATGTAAACGAGGCTACATCTTTTCCTGGAAAGGATGTGACATGTGCTGGGGCAAGCTGCTCACCTGCTGTCCTCCTGTTCTACTTCATGAATTCACCTTAGCATGTGAGGAAGGTGTAGCTAGCAACACAAGAGAACTGTCTGACAGCCACTTCTGTGACTGATGAGACTGCGAGATGGACACAATGAGGCTGTGTTTCCATCTCCAAGACCTACTGCAGAAGTGGTAATGGTTATTCAGTGACCTCCCAGGGGCTGGGTAAACCAGAGCCATTCTAGAGATTGAAAGCAGGATCTTAGACATTGATGACAGTACTTCATCTTCACACTGGGGTGATGGGGGAATGGTCTGATGTATTTTGATGATAATTAACAAAAAGCCATCCCACCTGGACAGGGCAGATGAGATAGGTTCTTGGGCTAAAGTTCTCAGGCTTGAAAAGAGAGGAATTCTGGGAAGAAGAAGAAGAAGAGGAAGAAGAAGAAGAAGAAGAAGAAGAGGAAGAAGAGGAAGAAGAGGAAGAAGAGGAAGAAGAGGAAGAAGAGGAAGAAGAGGAAAAGAAGAAGAAGAAGAAGAAGAAGAAGAAGAAGAAGAAGAAGAAGAAGAAGAAGAAGAAGAAAGAAGAAAGAAGAAAGAAGAAAGAAGAGAGTCCCAAGGAGAAGGGAAAAAAGGAAGGCTGCCATGGGTTAGATGGAAAAGAAGCACATGTCTGGCATGGATGGAGATTTGGCCCAGATGAAGAACATCAGCAAGTATTTGGGATTATAGATGGGAGGTAGCTTGATAGAAATTATTAGAAGCAGAGGGCATGGGATTGGTAGTTTAGAGGATTGCTATCTGCCCTGCCCCAGGTTAACTAGGGCTATTTTAAAATATAACAAATGTCTATGTCTTGATTGAAAGCTAGGCCAGCATACTGATAATACAGATAATATAAACACAACATCGGGTATGTTTGTGAGCCAGAGAGAAACTGCTCATGTCACCGAAGAATCAACAGAACAAAGTGACAGCCTGCAGACTGGGAAAAGATCTTCACCAACCCTACATCTGACAAAGGTCTAACATCCAAAATATATAAAGAACTCAAGAAATTAAACACCAACAAACCAAATAACCCAATTGAGAAATGGGGCTCAGAATTAAACAGAGAATTCTCAACAGAGGAATATCAAATGGCCGAGAAACACTTAATGAAATGCTCAACCTCCTTAATCATCAGGGAAATGCAAATCAAAACAACTCTGAGATTCCATCTTACACCCATCAGTATGGCTAAGATCAAAAACTCAAGTGACACTACATGCTGTCGAGAATGTGGAGAGAGAGGAACACTCCTTCATTGCTGGTGGGAATGCAAACTAGTACAGCCACTGTGGAAATCTATCTGGCGCTATCTCAGAAAACTGGGAATAAAGCTTCCTCAAAACCCAGCTATTCCACTCCTTGAAACATACCCAGAAGATGCTCCAGCACACAACAGAACATTTGCTCAATCATGGTCATAGCAGCCTTATTCATAATAGCCAGAACATGGAAACAACCTAAGTGTCCCTCAGTAGAAGAATGGATAAAGAAACTGTGCTACATTTACGCCATGGAATACTACTCAGCTATTAAAAACAAGGAATTCCCAAAATTTGTGGACAAATGGATTGAACTATAAATTATTGTAATGAGTGAGTTAACCCAGGAACAGAAAGAGTCAAATGGTATATATTCACTTATATCTGGACACTAGCCCAAGGGGCATGTCCCATGAAAGTATTCACTTACCAGGAAAGTGGATCAGATGGGAGAACATCCTATTGGGACTCTAGGTGAGAGAAGCATGGGAGAATGGGGAAATAGAAGGATCCAGAGGGTCCTAGAAACTTACAAGAAGAATATTATGACAGGCGGATCTGGGCCTGGGGGTCCTGCTCAAACTATGGCACCAACCAAGGACAATACGTGCAGTAAACTTCGAACCCCTACCCAGATCTAGCCAATGGACAGGACATTCTCCACAGTTGAAAGGAGCATGGGGACTGACTTCCACATGAACTCTGGTGCCCCATTTTTGACCACGTCCCCTGGATGGGTTGGCCTGATGGCACTCAGAGGAAGGATAGCAGCCTACCAAGAAGAGACTTAATATCTTATGAGCATACACAGGGGGAGGAGGTCTCCCTCAGTCATAGGGGAGGAGAGTAAGGGGAAATGGGAGGGTGGGAGGAATGGGAGGATACAAGGGATTGGATAACAATTTAGATGTAATATGAATAAATTAATAAAATGTATTAAAAAATAGAAATAAAATCTTTAGAGAGAATTAATAAATACATTTCAGTTGATCATTGCTCTTACTCAGATTATCATTAGCCACAAATTGGGATTACTAGTCATTGTAGCATTTGATAACAACAGGACACGCAAAAAATTAATCTCTCTTGAAGGAGGGGTGTAATACCCTTTAGAATATTGACAAGAATATTTCACATGGGCTTTGTAAAGCCAATAGATCTGAGTGAGAAGTCACTGAAATGGTACCTGGATGCTCTGTCCCCAAGGGTGTAATACTAATGGGTTAAATTGCTAGTTTTCTGCTTCAGCATTTCAGTGCTAATGCTTTGAAGTTAGTTATAGGTCCTATGGAGTATTCAGCAAACCAGCTGCTCACATACAGCACACAACTGGAGTTCTCCATGTGTCCAATCACCAACAACCGCTGAGCTTTCTAGCATCGAATGGTCAACTCCTGGCATCTCTGCCGGGGAAAGTGCGTTAGTCCACCAGTGGCTAGCTTGAGTCTCCAGGCTTCCTGATCCCACCTTTCTACTCCACAGCACTGGACTCCCATTGAGGTTATTATATCTTGAGCTTTCACACTCACTGGTGTCTTCACACTACAACTCCGATGACTCCAAATACATAGCTGTGGCATCTTTACAATGTAGTAACACTCTCTGATTAAACTTTCATGGAAGGCAGAGAGCCAAGCATTCAAGCCCACGAAGTGCTTTATAATTCTCTTTTATCCACACATTGTTATAGCCCAGCACACAAGAAGGTAACATTTACAAAAACCACAGCTGGCAAGACAGTTGCTTGAGGAAAGAAGTCATTTTAAAATATAATTTTCAGAATGATTTTTAACTATAAGAAATGAAATGCTCAGTGCCACTTGATTGCTACACTAGACCACTCTAACCTAAATCTCTCTACATACATTATGTGGGTGCACATGGCCTTCGAGCTCCTACTGCTACACAGAGGAGAGCCTGCCTTCTAGCACCTCTCAGGAAATCAGCAGGAGAGACAGATGGGCTAGAGGCTTACAGGACTAAGTGATGGGCCCTGGGCCCTGGGAATGATTCCTGGTAAATGTGGCACTCCCTAAATGTCTAAGACACAACCAGCCTTCTCATTTAAGAGTTGGGGGTTGTTGGTCCTTCATTCCGGGATCAAAAGCATAGAAGGTCAGAGTACCGTATATAGCTGAGAATATGTTCAATGCTTCATTAAAGAAGATAAGCCTGGAGTATATTAATTTTGGTGGATTTATTTAGTATATGCTATACACAAGTCATAAAAACAAAAATGTTACACATACATACATACACACATATGCACATGCATGCGAGATTTTCTTTTATGTGATATATAAGTTTTCAGAGGAGAATGTGTGTTTGTGTGTTCCTCTGTGAGTGTCATTACACCTGGTTCTTTTAACCTAGTTGTTTTTAACTACAGATAACAAATTTGTCCAGTGAAACTGTAAAAATACATGCCTTAAAGAAAAAAATTAAGCATATACTAAAAAATGTGACTTGACAAAGTGTAACTATTCCTAAGCTAAACACAATTATCTACAGTCTAGTTCTATACACTTGATTAAGAGTTATACTGCTCCTTGACAGGATTAAACTTCAAAGAATAATTGCATGACTTTTTTTTTTTTTAAAGAATAAAGACTATTGACTTTTCCGAGGTGAGCTCAGAAATTCAGAATGCTTGATCTACTGATATCATAGATAGATGCAAATATGGTAACTATATTCCCATTTGCATATTCATGCAGTTACATACACACAATGTGATCAAGGACTCACAGGCGTTCCTAAAGAAAATGTTTCCCACTTGACATTACTCTCCACTCATATTTTGACTTTTCTTTCCTTCCTTCATAGCAAAGGGCCTTTTGTGAGTTGTACGACACACCCACAGAAACTGTGTGGATCCCGCGTTCCTTGTGTCCCCCCTGAGTGCACCCACACAAAAGAGCAAAGGGTCCTTACCTGGCTGAAGCTCTGGCTGGCAGCTCGGGCTTGCGTGCTGCGTGCTGGGAGCTGAGAAGGGGCTGTGTCACCCAGGGCCAGGGTCTGGTTGCTATGGTAGCTGGCCGGATACTGGAAAGACCCTTCAGGTTTGGAATTGAGCTGAAGTGCACTCTGGGAGAGCAGGCTGGGCCCTGCATTGAAAGTCATTTAGAGCAGTCAGTGACAGTCTCAGTGAAGCAGAAATGACATGTATTATTTATTGAGAGTAGCCTAGAATTATCACATGCACATGATTCCAGCCATCTATGCTTTGAGTTCTGAGAACTAAAATGACCCATGTAATTCGGCTTCAAATCTCAGATGAGATTTTTTTTTTTTCGTGGCTTAAAAGTTCTCCGAGGAGTAGATTTTTCAAATGATCTCATCCTGACCTACATAGAGATATTTCTTATGAGGCAAATTAATCAAGTAGTTATTTTTGGGCCAGACAATATCAGAAACATTTAAAATAATGTAAAAAAAAATCCACCTTTTTATACATGTTAATTGCATTAATATAATTATATCTCCCACTTCATGACTGGCATACTAAAGCACTCAAAATCTTCAAGCTGGTAACAGATTCTATTGTAAAAATAATGATGTAATACCATAATGCTGGCGAGAAGACTTTAAAATATTAATAGCTGTTCATACAATGTAGGATTCACCCTGGTCTCATGTGGTCTCTGAGGGCTAGTTATCTTTGCCATCACAGCTCAGCAGGAGAACAAAGAGAAAGATATGCTGTTAAGACCCATGCTGTTAACATGGCGTGCATTATAGACAAGGAGAAAGGATGGCCAGATCCTGGCCTTAAGAGATAGTTACAACTTGCGAGTTTGGCTTTACTTTCTTATATTCTACTTAAATGGAATTCTTGCATGAAATTGCACATTTTATTTTAGGGAAAAATATTTATTTCAAAACTCAAACTCAATATTCACTTTAGGTATTTAAACCCTCAGGGAGAAGTTAGCATGTATTTGCTAGTTTCCCTCGCGTGTGTTGGAGAGATGGTTGGTGTAAGAACAGTGGTAGGCAAGAACTTGTCAATACAATTTTCTTCCTGTTTCTTAGCAGCACGGTACAAAGCCAGTTCTTCATTCATGCAGAGTAATAAAACACAGGATCTACAGGACAGCCATGGAACATTCTTCATACTTTCTTTCCTTTCAGCCATGAAACATTCTCGATACTTTCTTTTCTATCCTTTTTAAGATAACAGTATTATTTTGGTAAGCGGGAAATCACTGGATCCTCACTTGTCTCTAATTGTGATGTTCTCTTTTAAATGAAATCCTAGGTGTGACAAGAACCATTTTTGCACAACTACTACATGTCTATTTTTAGTAGTATTTATTCTCATGAGCCTTGTTGTTTACAGTCTGTCTTTCCCCATTCCCTGCTGGCACTTCTAAACATCACGAGTATATCATTTAAAATCGTGGTTCCATCCAGTCCCAATTTTATCATGAAAGGTATCACAAAAGCAGAACTGCAACTTTTTCTTTTTCTTTCATCGTTTAACTTAATTTATTCAGACTACATCTCAATTGTTATCCCCTCACTTGTATCTTCTCGTTTCCCCCTCCCTCCCTCCCTCTTTCATCCTATTCCCTTCCCCTAGGTCTGTGACAGAAGGGGACCTTGTCCACCACTATAAGATCACAGCCTATCAGGTCTCTTCCTGGTAGCCTGCTTACCCTTCCTCTGAGTGTCACCTGATCTCCCCACCAAGGGGAAGTGTTCCAATAGGGGGCGCCAGAGTGCAACTCTTTTTCTTTTAACACAAAACACAATCCCTAGGAAACAGTATACACCAGGAAATTGTGTTTTAAACAGCTGGCCGAAAGACCATGTAATCTGCTTTGATGGTACTACAAGCTGAGTCACCAGACCAATGATGCCTCTGTGGAGCGAAGCATCCGCTTCATTCAGAGTAGCAGGAGTGCACCGCCCTGACTGCAGTGGTGGAAGCTCCAGGCACAGCAAAGTCAAGAGCTGGTCTCTAAGCTCTAGAACACAGGCAGGCAGAGTTCAGGAAAAGCTTTCAGAAAGCAAGTAGAAAACTCTGGGTCAGTGAGACACAGGGGCTAACCATGGAGAGGAGACGATGTCCTTACTGGAAGAGCAGTGCTGAGTTTTGGCCAAGTGCTTAAGTCCTGGTCCTGAAAGAGGAGCACAACTTTATGGAGAGAGGGAGCACAGTGAGAGGGCAATGCCTTTTCTTGTTAGTTACTGATACAGGGGAAACAGGAAGCTTTGCACTGTCTTACTTTTGTTAATTCATTCAGGAAATTAGATGGGCACATAGCAGCCTGTACTGGGCACGTCGGCCTCCCAAAACAGTGCAAGGACAAGGAAGGTTAGAGCAGACATGGCAACAGAGTTGGAAATCTTAGCAAAGTAAAATAAAAGAGAACCTTTGCTTTCACATAATTTAACATAATCCATAAGGCAAAATGGTCACATGTTCCAATTATTTGCCTTTCAAGAAAGTGTGTCAATTTGCTCCAATGAACTTTCCTGAGTAGCAAGTTAACTGAATTTTGTGTTTTATGAATAGATTCATACAATTATCTCTGGAAATGTACAAATGTTGTTCATGCAGGATTTTCAAATAACAATGCAAAGTTCTTTTGCAAAAAAAAAAAAAAAGAATTTCAATTAAAACTGTGGTTTATCTGCTCCTGAGAAATGCATCTCGGGGTGATCAAATCTGCTCATCTTTAACAGAATCAGTCATGTATTTGATCAATACTCAATGAAAACAAATCAAGACTCCCTATCTCATTATCCGCTAAGACATCTCAAGCCCTGAAACCAAGATGTGCTCTGACAATAGTAATTGCACCAACGAGCAGTATATCATAGCATTACAATGCTGGTACATCACCTGCCAAGGACAAAGCAGTCAGGACAACATCCCAGACCCTGTGTGCATCTTACAGTGACTTTTCCCACTGTTCATTAAGCTTCAAATCGCAAGATTTATTTATTTTTTTCCAGTTTTGGTGAACATGAGAATATAGTTAGAAGATAGTTTTTTTAAAAAAATCATGCAAAATCGCTAAATCACTTTATAATGGAAGTCAGATTTGCATACAGATCTCCATTAGCTGATTAATATGACTGTGCATGGAGGCAGAAAATATAAATTTGCCTAAGATTTTTAAGAAATTTAGTGTAGGGATTTAAATTCTATTTCTCTCTCTCTCTTTTCCCTCCAGAACGGTTGGATTTATATGTAGGCTTGCTGGGGCTAGAGGCAAACTGAGGCAATGATGTGAGAAAATGGAGGGTATGCGCCAAGGATGATGGTCTGATGTGGAAGGATTTAGTGAGGGAACGGAGGACATTTCCCCCCCTTAAACACTCACGTCTCGTGCACACATCAGCACTTTGAGGACAAAAAGGTCTTACAGAATTGACACCCTCTTCCTGCAGAAAAAACCCTCAATTGTCAGCTCATCATATTTCCCCAGTGAACTGCTACTTTCAGGTCCCACCAGGGACTGGGGTAGGCTCAATGTTTACTGCTGGGGCAGCAAAGTCAACCTCAGTAAATACGAAGGTTGAAATCTTATTTTTTTTAAACATAGCTTTTTAGATCCACTCACAAGTTATATCAACATAGACACTATACTCCAAGTCCATTTCCCATGAAATTAACTGGGTGCTCTAAGAATATCTGTGATCATACATGGTTGATGTTTGCACAGGTTTAAAGAGACCTTATCTGGAATTTTCAGTTCTTGCCTGATTTAGCTGAACATCTGTCCCAGATACATTAATTCCTAATTAAACCACACAGTGTGCAATAATACAGAAAGGCCAGAGGCCTCCTAAATGACACTCAGAAGCCATCATTTAAGTCACAAGCACGCTAGCAAAATGATAGGATACTTGCTGAAAACAATCAACCCGGAAGCAGAAGTCAGCAGATGTGGGGTTAAATCTCCTACATATTTACACAGCCATAGATGCAACGGTGGTGGTGGTGGTGGTGGACAGTGCTAGCAGGTGCTCTCTCTCTTGGGTCCCAAGGACTGTACCGAGCACATAACATCTATTAACAGATTGAAGCTTAAAACCGTCTCAGCAAAGAATACCTATCAATCCCTCTGCTACTGAGAGTAGCAACGTGTTCCCTGGCTGGAGTGATGTGGTCCATGTGACATCAAGGATCATACATTGCTGTCTGGCTTCAGGACCACTCCTAAGGAAGGCCTTGCATTATTTTGCTGCTCCACATCTTAATTTGTCCAAAGATGAGTTTTAAGATTCTTCACAGAATGCAAGATTTTAATGTGAATTATTTTATGCCACATTATTGTTTATTATCATTATCACTTTTTTTTTTTTTTGGTTTTTTTTGAGACAAGGTTTCTCTGTGTAGCCACTGCTGTAGACCAGGCTGGCCTTGAACTAACAGTGATCTGCCTGCCTCTGCCTCCTGAGTGCTGGGATTAAAGGCGTGCACCACCACGCCCAGCTTCATTATCACTATTATTTAACTACTTGCTCAATCACAGAGCCACATGGTCTGCTAATAATAAGGCCCTGACTGGGATTTGTCTTCCTGGAAACTTGTTATACTGTTGTTTCACATTATTACTTATCGCTTTGTTTCAACACCCTTTATGATTTTTTTTGGATGCGTCGTTTGAATGATGTTGCAATAAAAAAGAATTACAAACAAACATCTATTGTCACATCCAAGAGTTGAAAAGCTAAATGTGTTGGCATCAGGAGAAAGTTGTTCTTGTTTTCTCAACCTGAAATTTCTTTCTCTGCTAACTGTGGAGCTTATTCTCAAATGTCAAGTGTGTAAATATCACCTCATCTATGCACCTTGCCCTGATCTCTGACTGCCCAGGGAAAAATTAACCCCGTCCTGTCATGCTACTAAGACCCACTACAAAAAGTTTTAACAGTCTATCAGATAGATTCATGAGTACTGTTTAGTATAATAAAAGGTTCTTGGAAAAATGCGATGAAAGCTGAAACTATAGAAACATGGACGCTCCCTCCAGTGGTAACATGGGTTAGCATGTGGTACTTTTAGGAAATGGCAGACATCTAAATTGATAGTAGGACCATGCTTTGATGCTTACTGATTCAGTCCTGCAGTTTGAGAAGATGGTGGGAATTCATCTACAAAGTTAAAGGCAACTTCGGACTCTAATGGAACTTGGCTCATGTAATATTTTATGTCTTTAATAATTTCCCCAGCAATTTAAAAAGCATATTTCAATCATACATATATGCACAGAAGTGTGGTTGTGAAAGTCACCTGTAGAGGAGTGTGAAGACTTGAGAATAAGGACAGGTCTCCAAAGGCCGGAGTTTATACCACTAATTTCAAAGAATTATTTACCGTTGTTTAAAATGCATTAAGAGAAACAAACAAACAAACAAACAAAAGACCTAAGAGGATTGGCTTTGAACAGACACCCAAAGGGAAGGGATGATTTGTGAGACTGTTAATTTAGGACAATCAACAGAAAAATTAAAATGCAAGTGATGCCCACTTTCAGAAGGCTATGCTCGCAGCTTTGGCTAAATTTATGATTATCAGGAAGAATAGAAACATGATACATTCTGACTGTTTCTTAAAAACTCATTTTTATGCAAGCCATGAAAAATAATACTGCCAAATCTCACACACATCTGTAACAATGGAGAAATTTGTATTTATCCCTGCCTTCTTTTTACTTGATTTTTGGATCAAGTAAGAACATTAAGAATGATTTGAAGACAAACTTATTTAGTTTGTTTGTTTGTTTGTTTTTACATGAAAGTAAACTCTTACAACAATACCAATTAAAGGGGTGGGGGTGAGGTGGGGGTGGGGTGGGGGGACGGAGGGGAGGACTTGCCTAACACCAATAGTAGGTAGGGCTGAGCGAAATAAATAATGTGCTTATGTATCAAGGATCAAGGTGTTATTACAAATTACAAACTAAAGGAGAAAACTGACAATTATTTCCAAGATTATTATGGTCGTAGTAATCACAGATTGTTCTGCAGAATATAAACACGAAATGATTTTAATAATAAGCCGCATATTCTTTTTATCTATAGCAGAGGCCTTCTTTGGGTTCTAAGAGAACCACTTAGAAGATGTAGTTGGCGGAGCTAAACTGTTTTTTTCTCCCCGAGCTTCATTAGTCACTTGGTTATGAGTTACCATTTGGAGAAGTCTCAGAGAGGAGGCTCCCAACCCCCACCCACCACCTCAAGACAGAACTGAAGACAAAATTCCCAGGGCGTGATATACGGAAAGGCTTAGAGTGCACTAGGCTGCTCTATGAGCAGAGAAGCATTTACATTTCATCTTTGCCTCCATATCCATAGGTATCCAGAATACACATTACGCCTGCTCAGTTGATTCCAATATGCAAAATGATTCATGTGAGAATTAAAACTCTGAAGGTCCCAAAAAGACTGAATCGCACACACATACACTTCAAACTGACTTAAATCCAACAAATGCTGCTGTCCTGTTGCTTTTGCAATCTTGACTGATGCAGACCCATAGGCCTGATGTTGGTAAGGGTCTCACATAATGCAATGTCTGTTTCTTTGATCTGTACATGAAAGAGGGGACTGAGAAGGGGTATTTGGTCAAAAGCACAAAAGCCAAATATGTAACTTTAGTTTGCAATGCTTTGCTAAGGAATTTTACAGCTCCTGGAGTGTAACCTGGGAATAGTGTTTTTATTTCACATTCCAGTTTTCAAGTGGTTCTTTACAAAGGTTTATCTTCTGATTATTTACTCTTAGGTAGTTCTATTCTATAATGAGAAGAAAAAATAAAATCTACATATATGTTCTTCTAATCGTTAATAATCTAATGAGTGCAGACACATCTCTGAGTACCAATCATCTTGAAAAAAAAATGGAAAATCAATGGAGGCCGGTTATGAAAGAAACAAGACTTAAAATTAATCTAAAAATGGCACAGCCAGTGTCTGGGTTGTTCTGGCTCATGATGATGTCTCATAATGGTGGACTTGTCCTAGGGGTGCACATGGCTGTTGGTGAATCTGTCCCTATTTCCTATGATATATCTTGTCATATCTTACTGATGCCCTGTCATCTCTCAATTCTAGGGGCTCTCAAAGTTTTGGTCTCCCAAACCATTGTGCCTTTATACATTACCTAGGGCCTCCATCCACCAGCTTTTATTGACCCAGATTACATGCAGTGACATTGGTGGAATATTTTTAAAATTTTTGATTTATTATAATTTATTCAGATTACATCCCAGTTGTTAACCCCTCGCTTGTATCTTCATATCATCCCCCCCCCTCTCTCCTGCCCTATTCCAGTCCCCTAGACCTCTGACAGAAGAGGACTTCCTCCCCCACCATATGACTACAGCCTATCAGGTTGCATCTGGATAGCCTGCTTCCCCTTCCTTTGTGAGCTCCCAGGCCTCCCCACCAAGGGGAAGTGATCAAATTGGGGGCACCAGAGTTCATGTCAGAGGCAGTCCCCACTCTCCCCACAACTGTGGAGAATGAGCTGTCCATTGGCTAGATCTGAACAGGGGACTATTTAAGCCAGAAGACTCCTCAGCCTTCTGTTGTAGCATGGATACCACCCTATGCCCTGTGGTCACGGGAAAACACCCTGAACTGTCACGTGGGAGAAAATAAAAATCATCGAAAGGCACTTGATCTCTTAGCATTGTCGTAAAGAGCATTTGACTTTGAGGGTTCTCTGTACGGTTCTTGATGCACACCCTGTTCCAAGAATTCCCAAGTACACTTAAGAGATTGTCATGTTTATGCCTGGAGTAGCAGCATCTCTCCACGTAGGAAGATATGCCACAAGAAATAGGGACAAAAGTCACAGAATATCCCTGTAGAGCCTAAGGCTTTTTGTCCTGTCGAGTCTAGACTTGGCTTCCACCATGATAGACAACAAAGGAAAAAGCAAACAAACAAACAAACAAACAAACAAACCAAAGTGCCCCTTTCCCTTGAGCACAGCTTTCATGTGCTGGATGAGTTTGACTCTTGTGATTTTCTTTTTATTGCTCTTGTTTCTACCGCTGCTGTGGGTGTTCCTTCCTCAGATTGTGAGAAGTCACTTCACAAAGTGCCTCTCACTTCTAATATTACCACTCATATGGATATATGGTGTTGGATCGTATGGCATTTTACTAACTTGCTGTCTCAAAGGTTCTCACACGAATTAAGTTTTCTAATAACAAAACAAAAAAGAGACAGTAGATTTGTAGCAGATAATGCATTCACTGTCATCAAATTGCATATGTTCTATTTGGGTCTTGTCTACTGTGTGTGGGATTGTATACATCATTGATTCCTGGTATTTTATCATAAGCTGATTTAAAAGCTCAGAATTATATACATTTTAAAAACACTCCTCATAGATGAGCTCTCAGGAACTGCCCACGGAATGGTAGAATTATCCATGATATACCAGCGCTCTAAGTCTTTAGTACACTAGATAAAGGAATAACTGCTATTTTTAAAATATATTAGACAACTTAATTTCTGGCTAACTTACATGTCATTTTCTCCCAAGATGTCCTTTCATTTTGGAATTTGTCCTTACTTTAGTTCTGATTTTGATGGACAGTATCTTTATTAGTTCCTGAGTGAGATGCCACCACCCTTATCTCTCTCTTGTCTCTGAGTCTATATCTCCAAGGTCATATGAGGTAAATGAAGTCCTTGATCCATGTTCTTTCGGGCCAAACCGCACATGACACGGAGGAGCTCATGGCTCTCAGCACCCATCAGTAAATTATTGCTGTTGCTCATATGTTCTGTTTCATTTAACTAAAGCAACCACAATCTCTGAAGCCACCTTCTAGTGACTGGCACACATTTATTGGAATTGAAATTAGAGAGCCAGCAGCCATGAGAAAATGGCAGAGTGGCGAAGGTTGTTCACGTTTTACATACTGTTTAGGAGAGTTTTTTTTAGTGGAAAATATTTACAACTAACACATGACAATGCTAGTATAGCTGGGTAGTTACTGTTCATTGTGGCATGAACAGTGTTACTAAAGATTACTATATTTCACCATTTATTTTTAATCAATCCTTAGGAAGAAAAATAACAAAAGCTTTAAATATAACAGGCTATGCACCACTGCTCAGGTATTGAAATAGCTTTCTATTTAATATTTTTTTTTTGCAGGCTGACTTAGACTTATTTAGTTTCATTTTAGTTCCCTTTGAGTGGGGACTAGGAGGCTGGTTCTCAAGGGCAGGATGCCAGGTTCAATTTAGCATTAGCTAGTTCACAGCTATTCTAGCTAATGAAGCCATTGATTGAATAATCACAAGGGACTCCCCAAATCTGATGTGCTTTTGCTAATTAGATGGATGTATCCAAGAGCCGTACATATCCATGTGCTGTTTCTAGACGAAGGACATCCACATTGGATGCTATTGCGCTACACAGTAGACCACTGGGCTGGCTAACCTTTTGACCTCCTCACTCCCTCCTCTCAGGCCCTCCATGGACAAGGAGGCCAGGCACTTTGTTGGATCTGGCTGGAGGGGATCTGGAAAAGAAGCAAGGAGGGTAGGATTACTGCAGTACAGCATGCCACTGCTTGACTCTGCTGCTACCAATGGAGCCAGCTCCTCCAGGTCCAAGGGTGCTGACAGCTCTGTCAGTTTGTTGCTAATTACTGGATGTTTCAGTGTGTGTTGTCTGTTCCTTTAATCTCACTTACCTCTTTGTAAACAGTCTCTTGGTTAAATTGCTTTTTGTTAAACTCCTTTGAATAGAATCTTTATCCTAGTCCGACCCCTAACTGATAGACATACAGGGAACAACTGACATTTTAATTTCTAAATCCTTTCAACACTTGATATTAGCAGTGTATTGATATCCTAAATTGTAGTTAAGCGTTCAATATTTTCAGATTATTTTCCTTAATTTTATACAGTGACGTTAGTCTCAAAGTGTTGAGAATAAATGTCCTGAGTAACAACATTCCCCATGTGGCTCATGTTTGGGTGCTGCTTTCATATGTATGTATGTATATATGTATGTATGTATGTATGTATGTATGTATGTACTATTTTAATGGCCCGAATTCGAAAACAGTGAAAAAGCAACCAACATTCCAAAGGACAAATAAGTTGCAGTACATTTTTACAATGTAACTCTATTTACTTCTGGTAAAGTAAACTACTATTTGCAACAAAATGGACAAATCTCACAGCTTACAATGCAAAACAAAACAAGAAGATACTGTGTGAGTGTGCATGGATGGATCCAGAAGGCAAACAAAGGTCTGAAGAGCAGCTGCCTTGCAGGAAGGCAGTGGCTGGGTTGAGTTCCTGTGTTTGCTTTCGTTACTTTTCCTTTCTTTTAAGCTGGATGGAGAGCTTAGGTGGAAATCTTAGCGGTCTTTAATCGGAGTTCCCTGCACAGTATAGAAAGTTGATAATATTCCTTAAAACACAGAGCAAGTACAAAACGTATCCGCGATAACTGGAGCGTTGAAGTGCCCTGTAACGTGTAACAGTAAAGGGTCACGCCATCTGTGGATGGCTCTTGAGCTCACACTGCAGGAGAAGAAACTCGTCCACCCGACATTCCTTTAATGGCCTAAATCTGTCAGAGCTTCTCAGCTGAGAAGGTGAGTGTGGCCGCTTGTTTCATTACAGTAAAATGCCAAGCATACATCCCTGCTCCTGCTTAGCGCGTCAACCATTTCATTTTACGTTGTTTTATTCTTGAAATACTTTTACCATGTCCATCTTTCCTGCTGTTTTTATTTTTGCGTGTATCTGAGTGACAATGTGCATATGGGTGTGCAGGTTCCTAGTTCCTATGGAGTCCAGAAGACAGAATCTGGCACCAGAATCAGTGGCCGTTGTCAGCTTCTGGACATGGGTGCTGAGAGCCAAACTCAGGTCCTGTGTGTGTAAACTACTGAGCCTTTTCTCTCCAGCCCTTACTTGGCTCTTTTTTTTAGCATTTTCAGAAAATAAACACAACATTCCTATATTTAAAAAATAAAGTTTAGATTTCCATGGAACAAGTTTTATTATGAAATGGTGGTTTGTTTTGTAAATTGTGTATAATTTTCTCATCTGAGTCAATGCTTTCCAGAAGCACGGTTCCTGGTTATGATATAATTACATTTACATTTGTCTTATTTGTTTTTAACTTTAGTGAATTATTATCAGTGAATAGTAAGTTAATAACTTGATGTTTTTATTTTATATTTGATCATTTTGTCAAAATTTCCTAACTAAAAATTTTTATAGTAATATGCATAAATGTTGAAAATATATTAAATATGTCAATTTAAAATTATTTACTTATTTGTTTTTTATTGATTGTTCGCATAGTCCAGCTGGCCTCAAACTCTCTCTGTAGTTTTGACTTTCTGTTGTCTCCATCTACCAAATGTTGAGATTTGGATAGGCACCATGCTGAGGGATTGAGTCTGTATGTGTTGCTTGAGCAGCCTGGTAATAGAACTGCTTCCACAGCCTCTGTTTATCAATTGTAAGGTCTAGTTTTCTTTTACATTTTCTTTTAGCTTTCTATCTAAATGTGCACTGAAAGGGTGAAAGTAATCCTTTTTATTTATTGCTTTTGCTTTTGAAATTATAATTACATCATTTACTTTTTCCTTTTCTACCCTCCAAGTCCTCCTATAGACCTATCTTTGCTCTTTTAAATTCATGGTCTCTGAGGCCGGGCGTGGTGGCGCACGCCTTTAATCCCAGCACTCGGGAGGCAGAGATAGGCGGATCGCTGTGAGTTCGAGGCCAGCCTGGACTACAAAGCGAGTCTAGGACAGCCAAGACTACACAGAGAAACCCTGTCTCGAAAAACCAAAAAAAAAATAAAATAAAATAAAAAAATAAATAAATAAATTCATGGTCTCTGTTCTAGTTAATTATCATTACATGGATATATGCATACATATATAATCCTAAATATAAACAGTTTGCATAATGCTATTTATATGTATGTATGTTTAGTTTTGATGTTTTTGTTTTAACACCCATGCTCTGTGCTAGTCTACTCAGTTCCTGTGTAACCTTAGGTTTATCACATCTTTACAGGTAAAACAAGCTCTGCTGCCTCACTGCCCTCTTTGAAACCATGGCGAGTTCTTTTGTATTAATTTCTATCATAACAGTGTCCTTGACTTATCTCTGCGTTCATTGCAACTGCCAGCATAATTGTGTCCAGTCCTTTAATTTCTATTTATTTCATTGATCCTGTTTCATGTACATGTAACAATTTTATTTTTGTTTGCTTACAGAAAGTGTGAGATTAATAAAAAGAGCTTAAACCTGTTGTAATTTGCTTGCCTCTTATTTTTTTCTCTTTCATTCATCTTTTCTCTACTTTCTATTTATTAAATGTTAATCTTTCAAAACTCATAATCAAATATGCCACTCTATTACATAAAAATGAAACATCTACTCTCTCATGGTCCTTCTGAGCAAGAAGACACACTGTTCTGTGTGCTGCTTTCTTTACTCTGTAATAAGGTGTGAGCGTGTGCTCAAATATTAGTTAAATACAATTTGCTACCATAACTCCCAAGACAGCACTGACAACTGTACATTTTAAAATAGGACTGTGGAAACTAAGTATAATGTCAACCCTGTAACTTATTTTATGAGTACAAATGCAGGAATTTTGCTTCGAACATACCTGAAGATGCACAATGACTATCTAAAATAATAGTGGTATTACATATACTATAATGAAATGAGCTAATATATAAATTAAATTATTTAAAAAACAACTATGGCATCTTACTCTCGGCCTTCCCTTTTTGACAAACTTTATGTGCATTCAAGAAAATTATATTTTATTTCATTTTAAAATTCTTAATTGATTTATTTTATGCTGGGATTACAAAGATGATGTGTGCTTTAATAGTGTGACATTTCAGTCATTTGCGAAATCTTGCTAAACTAAGTCCACAGGACTTTATAATTTGTTAAGAATGGGTTTATTCCAATGCCTAAACTAAGCTTCAACCTTTCTAGAGGAAAAACACAATTATGAATGAATAAATCTTTAATAATGGTATTCGTTAAGTATAGAGATGTAAAGTGGTCACATACTGCAGAGTACAAAGTAGTTAAAAGTGACTGTATTATGTGGGAAATCAATCTTATTATATAATAGCAGATCAGGAAGAGCTCTGCCCGCAACGGTTTGTATGCACAATTCTAAGGCAGTCCTTGTGTTGCTTAAGCACGTACATATGCGTTCACAAACTATATTTGTCTAGAAAGTGAAAAACCTCTACTCTAATTGCTGACGTAGGAGAGTTTGTAACCTAATTAGTGCAGGGGGAATCTTCAGAGTGAAGAATAAATAGATTATGAAGCTTGTACTACACGTGGCTTCTGCAGTGGTTTGAATGAGAAAAGTCTGAACACCTGACATTTGTTTCTCAGCTGGTGGTGCTGCTTAGGGGGGCTTAGGATAGGGAGAATTCCTTCCTGAAGGAATTACCTACCATCACCTGGCAGGCCCTGCCCCACGTCCTGCTTTCCTCACCTTTATCAAGGCGTTTTGCCAGAACAACAAAAAGTAACGAGACTAACCTGTAATGCCATTATGTTTTGAAAAGTCACAGTACTCTTACGTTACTCTCCCTCCCTTTTGTAGGGGTTGCCGTGGCCTGGGATGTGGGTCAGTTTGTAGAGCGCTCGCCTAGCGTGAAGTTTACATTCCGTTCCCAGCACTGCACACAAATGGTGTGGAGACACACGCCTGTGATCCCAGCATCCCAGAGATGGAGGTATTTGGATCAGAGGCTCAAGGTCTTTCTTTGGGTATAAACATAGTCAGTGGGAAGACAGTGTGGGCCACCTGAGTCTGTCTTAAGGATCAAAGAAAACCCAAGCTACAAAACGTGGCATGGTGGCCGTGAGACCTACTTTCGCTTGTGGAGTAGTCCTGTGGGTCAAGTACTCCTGACTCCTGCAGAGAGCGAATGCAGGAGTCCACCAGCTCAAGGCCCGTCGTAAGTTCGTCTTCGATATCCTTTTGACCGTCTGAAAGGAGATACATTCAAGTGGTAAACATGGTAGTTTAATACTAAAGCGTCAAGTCAGTGGTTCTCAGCCTGTGGGTCAAGACCTCTTTGGGGGGAATCCCATATCAGATAGGCTGCCCATCAGATATTTACACTACGATTCATAACAGCACTTATGAATTGCAGTTATAAAGTACCACGGTTGGGGGGTCACCACAGAACGAGGAGCTGTATTGAAGGGTCACAGCATTAGGAAGGTTGAGAACCACTGCTTTAGGTTATTCCTTGACAACCAAGTGTTACATTTATTAGACAACATGTTCGCAAGCTTTGACATCAAGCACAGAAGCCAGAGTTAATCAATTACATGTATCCCGGAAGAAGATGAAGTTATCAGAAAATTAGGAGGCTTTAACCAGCCCCCCCCCCCGCAATCCCCTAATCATGAGTTAGCTTAACTTTACTTAATTTTCACCATCGTCAGGCTTTTTCCCCCCGCTAGTTCACTTTTAGAAATCTAAAGTTCATCAGAAAATTAATCAGTAGAGGTACACGTAGAAGGAGTAAGATTGCCATCAAGCATTCATACTTCACCTTGCGTCTGCCAGTGGAACTGCTCTCCTGCTGAACTGCAAGAAAGAGAACACACAGCTGTAACGAGCCAATCAGCAAGGAAGGGACTCTACACACAAGCTTCGCAGGACCTCAGAGCAGGAGAGCTGGGCTCCTGGGACCTGCTCTCATTCCTCAGAAAGCAAGCGGTCCCGTTGAGATAGGATTTTAATTTTCATGCATTTGCTGCACATCCCTTTTTGATTCACGGGTAATACCATGCTACAAATGGACATTGTTCAGTAATTTTCATAAAGATAGCCATTTTTTTTTCACAAGCCCAGTTCTTATGGATAGCGATAGCTTATGGATAGTTCAGTTTTACTCAATTTTAGTTATTTCAATATATCTAAAGTGTGCATGGCATTAGACACCGTAAAATAGCCCAGTAAAGAAATCTATATCCCCTTTTATTAAAAACACTATAAAATAACTTTCTGCCTTCACTTCAACATTTCTTATGAATCCGTCTTTCCAGTTGATTGTTGTGGTTTAAATAAGGGGACTTAAAATAATAATGTATTACCAAAAACTGAATATGTATTTTGAACTTTCCCTCCTAACAATAATTTTTATTAAAATGATCAACCTAGGAGTTGCTCATATATATATGCCAATGACATTTTAGAGTAGGCCTGCATAGATGACTGATTTACTTACATGGATTATTAGATATAAAATAGATAAATACATTTGAAATTTCCTGGTGTGAGCAACTTCCATTGAATGTTCTTCCAATGGTGCCACCATTCTCTGTCAATAACTGACAAGAAGTAACAGTAACAGTGACAGACACCATTTTGAGAATGGCTTTCTACATGTATTTCACCAGATCTCTGCCTTCATCAAGCAGCTTCTATGAATAGCTCATCAGTCCTTTAACAGTAAGTGGATTTTAGACCCTTAATTTGTACCTTAGAGGCAGCTTCTGAATACATTCATGTGGGAAAGGGGGATTCTGGTATAAATCAGCACTCAAAAAAGCCATGATTGATGTAAATGAGAACAGGAATGGTCCCTTTAGAAACGAATGACTATTACAGGGTGTCTTGCTCCTGAGCCAACTCATATTAGCAAAATGGAAAAGAATTTTACAATGCTAAGAGCTAAAGACAGATCTGACACATGAAAAGTTAACTACAAATTCATTTCCATGAAGCTCTTACATCCATTAAAGAGATATAGCATTATAAGGGAGCTATATCTAACCACAAAGTTCAACCCTTGCCATAGGAATGTTATACACATATCAACATTTTTTAAATGATAAGATGGTTTCCCTTAGTGGGTATCATTGCAAATTAGGCTGTTCCATATATTAAAATTCAAGAACCCCCACGATGCATCTGAACCATAGGCAGCACGGCTATCCTTTCCCTTTAAGAATTTTATTTATCAAGCATGTGTTGTCACGATCCTAATATCACATATTGATACCATCGGACCTTTTCTGAAACTGCACTAGAACCTGGGCATAATGATTCTAAGTAACTCTACATGCATGTTATTTGTGTCGTAATCATCTATAGCATTTCTTCTATGTATAGATGAAGCCCCATTAGAAGCCTACATGCTCAGAAAACCTGTAGGCGTGGCTGAGTGTCTACTCTGAAGTTCTACAGTTCTCATGTGCTATGAATGGTAGACACACTAGGTAAGACACTCACTGCCAATTTAGTGCTGATCCAAGCTCTGTTATTCTGTATCTTATAACCTCTCAAGGGGGCCTAACCTCCTAAGCCTGAATGCCATCTTCCATAGGAACACAAAGTATTCTCATGCTGTAGTGGGCTGGGTAGGGGCTATTCCCCCCCCCCCCCAAATAAACTCTAGATCAAAACCATGAAACTTGTGCATGCTAAGTTATTTGGCCAGAGAGTGCTGAGGCTGTATCAATGGTTGAGTGTCTTCTGTCTGGTCATCTATGGGAGGGATTTAAATGACATCAACTTATGAAAGACTGAACAGGACCTACACACACATGAGATGGCCAGGTAAAGATGGGGGTGAGGACTGGGGCAGCTCAATGGAAGCCACACCATCAGGAAGCAGTTAGGAGGAGCTTCCTCACCTTTCGTGCTAGAAACTGTTACCTAGCCGACACACCGACTTCAAACGTCTGGCCTCCAAAATATGTTTGAGAATAACTTTGTGTTGTCTTAAGCCAGGCGGATGTAGTAACTCTTATGGCAGTTCCAGGGAATTCTAATACTACTTTTTTCCTGATCCAATAAAGAAATCATTACTGCCTCCAAACTACTACAGGCCCATAGCAACATGTATTTGGCACTAATGTTTATTACATAAGCAGGGTTTTGCTATTTCTCAACAATCATCAACCTTTCTTTTGCTTTGAAGAGCAGAACTTAGTGATGTTAAGGGCGTGACCACACAGCTACTAATAGTCTCATCCAAGCCTTGAACTAACTTGCTCAACACCACAACGCAAACTCTTCATCCACAATCCAAAGTAGCTCACTGGCTTGTAGAGGGTGGGTACCTCTTACGCTTCCTTGAATCTAAAGATGTGCGAGTGAACCCCCACCCCCTTGGTGCAGCAGTGTCCTGCTCTCTCCCAGTGGGACATTGAGAAGCACGCTACCCATGTAGACAGGGCTACAAAAAGCCCCAAGGGAGGAAGTGGTAGGTGTCATTTCCTGTCCCAGCACAGATGGGTAGGCATGGATTTTCTAAACTTCCTCTCAGCATAAGCCCGGTATTTGGATGGGTCCATAAAAATGGACACTTCTCTAGCCCACAGAGAGTGCTAGTGAGAAGTTAAGCATTATGGTACGGAAATGCTGACGCTGAAGGTCGATTCTGTAAAACTTCAGTACCCTAACACATAGGGAAGCGTGCCGTTGCTGGTGTTCACAGGTAGTTTGGCCTTCTTGACTTTCCCCTTGAGACAGATGGAGCTGGATGGAGGTGTCCATCCACAGAGGAGGTGGGGGCCATTGGTCTGCTCCTCTGCAATAGCAGGTGAATGAATCACGGCACAAGACGCAACTTCGTCATACTGCTACCCAGCTATGCTTCGGATCATCTCTTTCTGAAGTGTTTCGGTTTTATAATGCCACAGAAATGAGAAGGCACGTTTTATTATTATTATTATTATTATTATTATTATTATTATTATTATTATTATTATTATTATTACAATTGAAAAAACCCCACTATTGATGGTAATATAGAAATATCCTTGCAGGAAAAAGAAGTCATATTCCTTTGGGGCAGACAAAAAGCATTAATCACTTCAGTGGCTTCCTTGATTCCTTTTACACAGTTAAAATGCATTAGCAGTAAGACTGATCACAGAGTGCAGACATCCCCAGGGAAACCGGTTTGGATTTTGTTTCCTTAAGTGCACACTACCCTTTCTCTGCTCCAGGATTCTATGTAATTGTATGTTTTATGCACTTGATTCATTTTCTTAAGAAGTCCTGTAAGATGGATACTTACCAAGACGCAAACAGACAAACAAACAAAACCCTAACTATTCCTTAACTCATCATGGACTTGGCCTATATTCTCAGATTCTCTCTTATCCAGTGTTAGGAGTTACATTCAGTAAACATTCTCAACTATGTAAGTAAATTTATTACAATGGGAAAAAAATACACTTTTAGAAAGTTATAGATCATTTCCCTTTCATGTCACATGTAAGGAAAGTGGCAGAATCACTTCGGCAAAATCTTAAAGTAGGGGCATTTGAACATTTCTCATTAGCAACCAGGAGCTCCCATGTTCGGTAGGCAAGAAAAATGTGTGCGGTGAGACTAAGCTTAGACCAGAGAATCACCTTGAGCTCCTTGTAAAGTGGATTACACTGCTGCCTTTCCTGATGATCATCACACCCACCCACGGGCATTTCAAATATAGAATATATATATGAAAGTTCAGAGGTTTTCTTGACTCCAGGAAAAGGCACAGAGCAAGCCATTACTGTCGACTCTCTCTGATGGACCTGTTCGAATATCTTTTCTTTTGCAACTTTCAGATGCCTGAAGCATCTGTCTCCACCCTGAACCAGGTGGGATATTATTGCTCCCAATTTCTTTCAAAATAACATAAAGGTGCAGAACTATGAGGCCTTTGCTAAGCACCTAAAACATAAACCAGGGGAAGCTACTGTAAAATAAATTGTTTCCAAACTAATGTTTGGTTCTACCCTTCAGGGACAATGTTCCTCATACTGATGGCATCTGTGGGTCTCCACCCTGCCTCTAATAGAAAACAGCTTTTAGTAGTTAGTTTCGCACGCGGTACCTCACACGAGGAGGTAGTGATTGCAAAATAAAATGACTTTAGTTAAAAGGCTTAGATACTGTGGGGATGATTTGTGTATGGTAAAACTGATGAGGACTGATCTGCGTGGTGTGTGGTGTTTTGCTATAGGCTATTGCTGCCTTCTTACCTGTGTGCTCTGTCTCTTAGTCTGCCATGGTGAACCACTCTGTTTATTCCTTTTGGTTACTGCCTTGTGGCGTCTGTCCCTGAATAGCCCCAATTGAACATCACAGTCACAGTATCCTCCATGAAAATGACGTTGATTTCTCATAGCAAAAATCATTCCACCTTGATTATTTCAACAAAATATATAATGTATAGCTATTATAAACATGTTCATAGGGCTACAAAGGCTAAATCAGGACATCACATTGCAAAAATGGGCTAGGTGGTCTCTGAAACCAGACTGGGTGTGACAGGTTTGGTCCACAAAATTGTAGGTAATTTGTAAAATTGGAAGGAGACACTGTAAGGATTCAATCAGTTCCTATATTTCAGGTGTTTAAATGTGTGTTGATTAGGGGCTTAGAGCACTTAAGAAGGATGCAATGGCTTAACATTGTTTATAAATTATATCTGGCCATGCTTATAATCATTTATTGTAAATTATTGATGTCAGTGTCAGTAATTGTTAGTTGATTGATTATGACTTACTCTATCTTTTTCTTTGTAGTACATGGAAGCTGGCTGTGGGACGGTGTAAAGGGGAGTAGTCAAGGGAAAATGTGAACAGCTGGTACAAGAAAGTGCCACGCACAGTGGTTTCTGCAATTTTAGCGTTGGTCATGACAGGTCTTGCAAAGATGCCAGGACGAAGATTACATTCTCTTGGTAAGCACCTCCTGGTATATTTGAGGATGCAGAAGGGAGGCATCCCCAGCTCTCCATGGCTTTCACTATAGTTTGCTACTTGAATGTTCCCAAAGCCCCACATGTTAAAGGCATGGTCTCAAGGGAATTGTATGGAAAGACTTTGACCTTCTTAAGAGATGGGAAGGCTTAGGTCATTGACCAGTGGTTCACAACCTGCCTGTGGCAACCTCCTTCACAGGTTGCCTGAGACACCTGACAACACAGATATTTATATCATGATTCATAACAGGAGCTATAAAATGACAGCTATGGTTGGGGTCATGACAACATTAGGGGCGGTATTAACAGGTTGCAACATTAGAAAGGTTGAGAACCACTGACAATTGAAGATGATTCAAAACAGGCATTGCAGAACTCTGGCCTCTTCTTCTCTCTTTGCGGTCTGAGGAGTAGGGTGATGAGACTGAGGCACCACATGCTCTCGGTGTGATGTGCTCAGTAATAATTCAACCAATCATCGACCGAAACCTGAAAATCTGGGTTAAAATAACCATTGTAGCCTTTGACCATTATTTATCTCAAGAATGCTATTCAGGGATGGAAATGCCATTACACAAGTGCCAATAGGGTAGGGACATTTATAGTCAAGTGCACAGAGCTCGGAGGTACTGCATCAGGAGTCCTGTTCAAGGCATTTGTATGCAGGTCTACGTGACCTTAGGTACATCACCTGCTGTCTAACCAGCACAGTTTCCTCATCTGAAAGAACAGGACATTCTCCACAGTTGAGTGGAGAGTGGGGTCTGATTTTCACATAAACTCTGGTGCCTCATATTTGACCATGTCCCCTGGATGGGGAGGCCTAATGGCACTCAGAGGAAGGACAGCAGGCTACCAAGAAGAGACTTGATACCCAATGAGCATACACAGGGGGAGGAAGTCCCCCTCAGTCACGGTCATAGGAGTAAGGGGAGAATGGGAGGGAGGGAGGAATGGGAGGATATAAGGGATGGGATAACAATTGAGATGTAATATGAATAAATTAATAAAATATTTATTTAAAATAAATAAATAAATAAAATAAAACAATGCCTGACAAAAATGAAAGAAAGAAAGAAAGAAAGATCAGAATATCTTTCTCATAGGGATTTTATTAAAGTTAAGAATATAAAGAAAATAAACCCTCAGAACAGTGACATGAGCATTGGACTTGATATCATGAGAGAGATCCTGAAAAGAAGGCCAAAGAACAAAAGCTTGAGAAAGAACGGCCAATTCACAGAACAAAATGAGCTTCCTTGGGATGGTCACACAGAATTCAACTTGTCCTTGCTTGGGGACAGATAAATATTAGCACACTAATATGCCCCTGAATCTAAAGAATTTATGTTTTCTATCTTTCACCAAAATTAAAATAGAAATTTTAAAAAAGGAGTGTATGATTTAAAAATAAAGATGGCTTGTTTTTGGAATGTAAAATTCTCCAATCCTCACCTTACAGGCCATGATTCCTGCTGTCATTTTTGCTATAGTGAAAACCAGGAACATTTTTGTTGTTGTTGTTGTTTTCAAAACCATGTGTGAGAAAATATATCAAGCTCAATGTGCTCTTATGGATTTCTTTTCCGTTAGGGGCAGAATAAATCCACATTCCTAAGCTAATTTTGTTGTTAAGCAGTTGATCCAGCAAAGCACAAATGTCCCCCTAGGGTAGCCTGGTTATGAGTGGCCCCTGAATCACAAAGGGCCACAAAGCAGTCACATATGGGAGCGAGCCACTTAGAGCCAAGCAAGGCAGAAAGAGCAGGCATTCTGTTTGAGCTTAATTCCTTCCAAATAAACACTCCTGTTTGTCACAACCACAGAGAATTAGCCTGAGGCTCCATCATCCAAAATATGCTAACTACACAAAAGCCGAGCTCTTACCGTGGGAAAGAAATGCATTCACGTCTCTCTTCTTGAAATTAATTTTATGGTTTCAGAGTTGATTGTAGCTATATTACAAGAGGCATATTATGTATAATATACAATATTGGAAGCAGCAACAAATGGTGCATTATAAAATATAAATTTCTCATGCTGTATCTCCTTCCATAGATTCCTGGGAATCCTCTCATGCATGCGCTAGAAATTATTTTTTAAACGATTTCTACTAGTACACAAGACATTTATTGTAGTTGGAGAGATACATCTAACCACATTAGAAAATAAACCATCATAATATCTCTGCCAGTGGGCATTCCACAGATTGGAGTATAGTAAAGTTGCAATTTTTGGTCACTAGGGATACTATTGTAAAGTGCTCTCCGAAGCATTTAATAGAACTGTTTGTGCCGTTTATATGTTTACCCTGTTGTACTTTGCCACACTGATCAGTTAACTTCCTGATTTTTTTATAACTCCAGTCAGATGTTGACCAATTGGGACACTTCATTTTCTGAGCTGTAGGCTGAGCGGAGCAGAGCATGCTCTGGTCTGGAAGCTGGTTGCCGTGTTTTAGAGGTGGGAGTGGGAAAGAGAAGGTACCATTTGCTGATGGACATGATGCTCCCAGCAAGATATTACAAGGATTGCGTCTCTAAGTCTCACTAAAAGACTTCCTTAACCGCCAAGTAAAAGGAAGATTCAGCTTGTGGGTTATTTTTTGTTTCCTGTGATTGTGTATACGTGTGAGTGAGTCTAGATTCAGGAGCACCTGTGTACTTATGTGTATGAAGCTATAAAAGTATTTGCATGTGCAGGGGGCACACTTGCTTTGCTTTTCCTTTAAGGCATACAAATATCCCGGCCTTTCATTTACCCATTATTCCTTTCCATATTTATGTATATGGAAACATATAGTTACAAAAATGTTAAAGCCTAGGCACTGATTTGAATGAAATAATATGATTTGTTTTATAAATATACTTTATTCCTCTTAGCTCTTCAATGGAAGTATGTGCAAACAACAGTCTTCTATTTGTCAGTAAAGAGAAAAAAAACGTTGAGTAACAATACATAATTGGTAAAAAATAAAATTTCACTTTGGCATTTTCACAGAGATAGGGTTTCTCTGTGTAGTCCTGGCTGTCCTGGAACTTATTCTGTAGACCAGGCTGGCCTTCAACTCAGAGATTTGCCTATCTACCTCTTCCTCCAGAGTACTTCCATTGCCCAGCCCTCTTAATTTACTATAAAACTCCCTTTTAATGGAATATGGCACAATTCTATCTTTCTTTAAAAGCTGAAGACAGAGGAAGTGCGGGCTTCAGAAACCAGAAGTCGCGCTGGAGAGAACTCTGATCATAGAACTACTTGCATTGTCACTTCCTCCTCTGCTTCCACTTCCACTTCCAGAGCCACGGAACACTTTGACTTCTTATACAGCAGAAGCCACTGGGCACCCACGGACAGCAGTGGTCATGACATTCTCAGCCGTTACTTCCTGAAGAACAGTAGCAGCCTTATGACCATGTGAGTCACCTGACATCACTTAAAGGTTTGGTAAACAATTCAATGGACGTATCAACATTCACAGAAAAATCTATTCATAACTAGTTGTGATTATTTCGGCCTCTTTTCCATTGTACACGTTCTTTGATGTCCATGCTTCTAATTGCCAAGGCTAGAACTGTGTTGCCTCTACGCAGTGACACACAGAGCTCTGTACCTAGAAGACAGGAGCGACTCTCTCCATTCAGGAGAGGACCAGGTAAGTGAGTGTGCAACCTACCAACTCTCTTCTTAATGTACAGCTCCCATTTAGACCTTCCCTGTTGGAGCCATGAGTGAGACTCATTACTGCAACTGATATTATAGCAGAATCCAATCAAGCAACATTGGCTCACGACCTGCCCTAGATTGTCCGCTGAGTAAAACCCCGGTCTTCTGCAGAGCCCGGAGGGTTTGCAAAGACACCTCCCACCTGCCTTCGCCTCAGCTGTCTGTTGTACGGATGCCTCAATCAGTCTCTGCATCATCTGAGACTCCCCACTTGGTTTATGACTTATCAAAGCATGTTGACATAATTTGTTTTTTAGTGCTTGTCTTTGCTGAACCATGGGCTCCTTGAAGACAGAGATGGAGCAACATCCATTTTTGTAGACCACTGCACGAAGCTTGGGGACTGGTACTCTTGGGTCATGTGCTCATGGGTGGAAACTGCCTCAGTACCGAGCTTCCATGCGTCTACGGTTCTTTTTTTCTTCTTTCCTTCCTTCCTTCCATCCTTCCTTCCTTTCTTTTCTCCCTCTCTCTCCTCCTGTCTCTCTCTGTCTGCCTCTCTGTTTTTCTTTTAAGAACTCCATCAGTTGGATGTGGTGGCGCACGCCTTTAATCCCAGCATTTGGGAGGCAGAGGCAGGTGGATCTCTGTGAGTTCGAGGCCAACCTGGTCTACAAAGCAAGTCCAGGATAGTCAAGACAACAGAGAGAAACCAAAAAGAAAAGACAAGAAGAAGAAGAAGAAGAAGAAGAAGAAGAAGAAGAAGAAGAAGAAGAAGAAGAAGAAGAAAAATTCCATCTTCTTTAGATATTTACTGTGACAAGAAGGAAATTAACACTTCATTATATTTGTCATAAAGCACCGCTGGAGTAAATAAGTCGCCCACCTAGTGAATGTTTTGCTTGGCACACCTTGTTTGGAATCCACTAACCAGAAATGCCCCGCTCCTGCCCCTCATCATCTTATGTGGCCAATACTTTAATAACACTATATTTAACAGTGTAACAGAATAATTTACATCAACAGTGAAATTTTAATTTATATTTTACATATTTAGATCTATACGACCATTTCTCTTTTTTGGTTCCTTAACTATTATATATTACTCAAGAATTCCATGCACATGTATACCCTATGTCTTGATTAACCCTAGTCATTCCTGCCTTTCTGTGCATGGGTGTAGGGCTATCTGTTAGAGTACAGATAACCCTTATGGGCCCACATCTCTGGAGAAAATTGATTCCCTGTCCCCTACCAGCCATGGGTTGCCAGTGTCTCACCAGCTAGTGGTGGGACTCCATGACACTGCGATTTCTGTCTGGCTTGATCCTGCAAATGTTGTTTGTGCAATCACCACTGCTGTGAATTTACACACTTCTACATCGCACTTCCTCTCACAAGGATAAGAGGTCAGCACAGAAGGAAGAGGCGGGACAGCGGAACAGAAGAAGCAGAGAGACTGGAAAAGCCAGAGTCATTTTTCTCTCACAGTCATTATATTCCTTTCCAGAAGAGAAAAGTGAAATTATTGCTTCATGTTCTCAACAAATGTGGCATTTACATATGCAAAAAGAACATACTTTACAAATATCATTGAATTTTTTCCTTCTTTTGGGTGTCTTTTGTTTTCAGTTACGTCTGTCCAATGTACAAACTTGTGCGAACTGATTTTCCTCCCTCTAATTAAGCCTCTTGCACTATTTCACTCATTCAAGCTTCCTGTTAAATGGAACACTATTTTCACTTACTTATCAGTGTTCTGTGATGTGCTCCTAGTGGCTTCTAATTGGGGGGCAATTATAAGAAGATAAATCTAAACTCAGCAGTGGCAGTTGTCATTAACATATCCCTGCCTCTGCTCCTGAGGACTTCCTGTTTGTTTAAGACAACAGGGAACTCGGGCTCCAGAGTGAGACTTGATGAGGCAGCACAGGAAACTCACAGCCATTGCGGCCACCCTTCCTTTTAATTTGTTGGTTTAATCCGGCTTGAGAGGCGCTCAGAAAATCCTCCTCACCTGACGTGCTTAATGACCTTAACGAAATGAGTGGGTGGTATTGACTTAGTTCTTACCAGACCCACGGACAAATTGCTGGACCGAGCCATTTCCACAGAAAAGGCAGCATGTGCAATGATATGCATGTATGCAAATGTTAGAACAAAAAGCCAATGTTTTGTAAGGTAATTGAAAAGGAAAGTGAAAAGAGCAGGTGAGGTAACTGGGATTTTTTTTTTTTTTTTTTTTTTTTTGTGAGACACTCAGGGGAAGGATTTTTAGGGAGTGGGTAAGGTTGAAATAGCTATCTGTCCACCAATAACAAAACCCTGATTCTCCCAGCGTTCGAGTTTTCTCCATTTTCCTTTTGTGTTCAGGAAGAAACAAATCAAAGGTGGATTTTGTTTTCTTTCACTTGTCATTAATAGGCTTAATCTGATTTTTCGATTGAAATATAAAGTGATTCTTTGAAACTATTGCATTAATATGAAAAACTCAGACAAAATGGAGTAAGATGTTAGTATGGAAACTTTTAAGTAGCATCCTCATACATGTGCATATATAGGTGAGTATGTCGACACACACACACACACACAGCATACAATCACTACACTTAACAACAACAAAAACATGACCATCCTTTTTGCCTTAATTTAGAATGGGGACATTTGAGAAATGTCAGTCTCTAACCCCAGGGTTAATGATGCACAGGGAAGGGAATTTCAGTTTCTCTGGGTGAAATAAACTGTGCATAAGGGTCATACTTCATGTCTCTCATTTTCTTCCTCTGTAGAGACTCAATCAAGAACTCTTCATGCTATCAGCATGAATTATATATTCTGTGGGGAGGAGCAGTTGAATTCTTGAATTTTCAAAGGCTCTCACAACTGTTTAAAGGAAAGAGTAAGCCTGAGTTACTGAGCTATGTGTTGAAATATTTTTTCTGTAAAGTCAACAGTATACAGCAACTGCTCTTTACTGAGATTAGTCTACATAGCAGCAGATTTGTATGAACTTTTTTCCCCCTGGGCTTTTTTGGGGGGCAGCTGTTAAATTACTTGCATGCCCCTAGTTTGTGTTTTACAGCTTAAATTGAAAGGTGACAAAAAGCTTTTGGAGGTGGACTCAGCAAAGCCCACCATCAATCCATGGAAATGCCAAGAAATGAAATAATAACCACTGAACCAATACTCCACAGCTCCAAGGAAGCAGTCAATCCTGATGAAACAAGTCTAACCAGCCAACTAGACACATTTCTAATGAGCAATGCCAAGACAGATTGAACATCTGGAACACTCTGGCCACCTCCAGCCTTTGTGAAGAAACGGTGGCTTCTCTATCTTGAAACTAGACTGGCGAGTGACCTGTTTCTACTAAAAAAAAAAAAAAAAAGGCAGGAAGTAGAATGGAGTTGGGAAGTGCGCTACTTAATTTCTAACTTCTGCAGGTTGGGTCTTAGAAGGTCTTCAACCGTTTGTCCCTTTCATAAAGAGAAACACCTCTGGGATGCTGGCTTCCATAGGCACTGTTTGGCTATACTATGGCAAGCATGGTGTGAGAAAACGCAAGCTGTTCAGCTGGAGAAACAGGAGCTGCACTCAGGCATATTAAGTGGGCAGACACATGAGAGAGACAGGCTGCTAGAGTGAGTGACCCGGGTTGATGCCACAAGGAACAGGAGAGCTGCCTCCATATGCCCCATTTGTGTTCTCTACATATGGGATCTGGAGCAAGTATATTCATGCCTCTGATCTTGGGAAGGTCTGTTCAAGTGGAATCAATAGTCAAAATAGTATGCACAGCACACAGTGCTCCATGGCAGCCAATGCTAACAGTCAGGCCAAATGACTGACTATTAAATGTGCAAGTCATACTGAATTTCTGTAAGATAAATTTATCCCTAGAAAAAAGATACAAGCACTAGGTTAAGCATTGTGTATTGTTTGCATTGCATAATGAGCCAATCTTGTATTTTATTTAATTCTGCCTTTTTTTCTATTTTAGTTAATTCTTAAAAGAAGTGCTAGATGTTCTCCATACTCTGGATTCCTGAAATTGAGATTTAAAACAATTTAAACAATTTTAAAAAGCTGTTAACGTGCTCAGTCTTATTACTTTGAAAAAAAATAGTTCAGAATAAAAACAACATGCAGATTATCAGTAAGTGATGATATAGAAAGTGCTATAAAACAGCAAATATTGAGTGTGTTAAGACCCAGATCGCAGAGCAATTTACTCCAGACTTTCTGCACTAGGGAGGACATCTGGGCGCAACTGTGGTTTGAGACAAGTCTTGAAAGAAGTGGCAGGACAATATTCAGCCAAAGAAAGAAAAGGAATTATATGGGAATATTGACGTGGCAGACTTCTGACATGAGAGAAAAACTAAAGGAAAAAAATCAATAACTTGTTTAAGTCAGTTCAACATTTCTCGATGATGCTACAGGTGGATGGGAATGGCTGTGCAGAATGTAATTTGGACTTTGAGATACCCCCATTCTACCATGGTGCAACGGAGGCACACGGGCCACACTTCCAGACGGACTGTGATACTGGGGAAAGCACAGAAGGAGCAAGTCTCTGCCATGGGAGAAGCCAAATGAGATGATAAGACAGCGGTCATCAGAGGCACAGAAATGAGGCTGTGCTCCAAGGGTACCTGGCTTTAGGTTCCTGTAATTCTTTGGATGTGCAGGTATATGTTTAAAACAGCATGTATCATAGGTGCTCCCACAGAGAATGCAGTCAAAATTCCTCATGTAATGACAATTCACAGGGTAGGAGGGGGCACATAACATAACATCATGACAGTTGTATGTGTGTGTGTGTGTGTGTGTGTGTGTGTGTGTGTGTGTGTGTGTGTTCCACATCAAATTTTAAAGGAACCTTAACAATCATCTCAGTGGTAAACACTAATATTATAATAACTCACAATAAACAAAAATGCCCAACATCACTAGCCATCAGAGAGAGGAACATTAAAAGCAAATGCCTTACATCTAGTTGAAGAATTATTTTTAATTATTTTCTTTACTCTTTGAAATTAGGAGATAATTACGTCCTTTTTCCTTTTTCTCCCTCCCTCCAAACCCTCTAATATGTGCTCTCTTTCAAATTCATAGCCTCTTGTTTTTACTAATTGTTGTCTAACACACACACACATATGCATATATAAATATATTCCTAAATATGTAGGTAGAACACACTCAGTCTGTATAATGTTACTTGTATCTATGTTTTCAGGGATAACCAGACAACAACAATAAACATGATAATGTGGACAGAGGAAAACCCCAGAGGCCACAGCCCTACATAAAGTACCAAAGGCAACTAAGTAATGCTGAGCGCAGGAGAAACAGTCTTCCCTGGGGAAGCAAAGGCAGGTTGTCCAATACCAAAGCGTCAGCCCTAGAGAGCAATTTTAAGCAGACTGACATTATGGATCTTAGTAAATGTGTGATGCCACCAAAATTCAAGCAATTTGCTATGGGAGTGTAAATTGTACAAACATGATAACTTGGGAGGAAGTTTTTTTTTTGTGTTATAAAAACTACACCTAACCCAAGAACTTTTGCAAGACAACGCAAAGCACAAATAGATGAGTAGAAGAAAGAAACTTCACACATAACTTCTCCGACATGGACAGAGTCCCATTGCTCATCCATAAGTGCACAGATAGACAGAGTGTGATCACACAATGGAAACCTACTACACGACTGGAAAGTGACCCAGGATTGCAGGCATATGGCAGCGAGGAGGGATCTCACAGCTGTGCAGTCAGTGAAAGAAGCCTAACAAAAGGACACGTGCCACCTACTGCCATGCTGTCCTGACATCACTGACTCTCTCAGGAACCATAAGCCCAAACATATACACTTCCTCCCATAATCTAACCTAGTCATGGTGTTTTCATGCTAGCCATAGAGAACCCACTAATACAGCACCTCTAATACGTGTGCATTTCCTCATGTGTAAATTGTACCTCAAAAGTGGAAAAGGAACTGAAAATAAAGAATAAAGTCCGGATATGGCTACATGTGAGGAAACGTTTAGGGGTAGAATACTGGTGTCTATGAATCTATACTAAATGCAGCAACAAATGCAGTCAGTAAGCGTCTGGACAGAGAGATGGACAGATGAACAGATAGACATAAGAATATTAAGTAGGGGCTGAAGAGATGGCTCAGCAGTTAAGAGCACTGATTGCTCTCCCGGGGGTCATGAGTTCAATTCCCAGCAACCACATGGTGGCTCACAACCATCTATAATGTGATCTGATGCCCTCCTCTGGCCTGCAGATGTATATGCAGACAGAGCACTGTGTACCTAATAAATAAATAAATCTTGGACAAAAAAAAAAGAATATTAAGTAGTGTTGGGACATAGCAATTGGTGAGTGTGTTAAATTATTTTCAGAAGTTCCTATTAAAATCTTTTAATATTTAACATTAAATAATTAAAGTTGGGAGGGAGGGACTGGGAGGAGAGGAGGGAGTGGGGTTATGACTGGAATGTAAAAGGATCAAGTAAATAAATTAATTAAGAAAAAAACAACAACAACAAAAAGCTTTTTTTATGGTGGTTGTGAGATGTATCAGTAGAAGTAAATTCCTAACTTTTAAAAAATTAAATATAAGAAACTAATTACTTACAGCATTGATAAAATTCCTGGATCAAACATGCGATAAGGTATGTCAAAAGCAGTAAGTCCTCTATCTCACTAGACTAGCTTGTTAGCTCTATAGAAAACACAATGTGCACAAGTATAACACACTCGAACAGTACTGAGCAAAATGCTTAACGTTGTTTTTCTAGCACGATAATGTGCAAGATAAATTTCATTCTACTGCAGACAAAACAAAGAGTTTCATATATACGGAGACTGGTACACTGACCACAAAGGGCCAGATACTTCAATTTGTTCAGGACACAGGTCTTTGAAGCAGTTACCCAACTTTGCTGTGGTCGTTCAAAAAACCCAAAAAGCAGCCACAGAGATCAAAAGTAAAGCAAACAAACCCACAAGCCAACCAAAACCCAAAACCCCTGAGCACAGCAGCAAGTCCTTACTGTAGCTCACAGGGGTCACAGCTGGTGTGATAACGTTTCTCGCCCAGCAGCTTCTGACAGAATGAAACCTAGATGGCAAGAGGCTGACCTTTGATTTCTCTAGATCCTGCAACCAAAGGGGTAAAGTATCTTCGGCAAGAGCATCTATCCATCTATTTCTGCCAGTCAAAGGAGAGCAACGGCGGCAGCCTGGAGAGCTCTGAATAACTAGAAGGCCTCCATGACCAACGATTGGAATCCCACACCTGACCCTGAGCCTTATCATGGATGACTGCCTGAGAGGAGTGTTATCCACTCATGTGAGTCACCTCCATTCAAATAGTTAGACTGCATTTCAAAACAAGTTTTCCAAATATTAGGTTGCTATGTGGCTTTGTAATGCATCCTTAGTTCTGGTTTACCCTTCTCCACCCCTGCTTTTCCCTTATCCACCCACTCCCATGCCAGCCTAAACCTTTTCACCCCTAATCTGCCCCACCTCTATTTTTACATTGTTTATGTCCTTCCTCCTCCCTCCCTTAAGAGCTCTTTAATTCCCTCTCCTCTGATGGCACCTTCCTCGTTTCGTGGCCTCAGGTCTTGATAGGCATTCTAAGTTAAAGAACTCTGGTGCCTCATATTTGACCATGGCCCCTGGAGGGGGAGACCTGGTGGCACTCAGAGGAAGGATAGCAGGTTACCAAGAAGAGACTTGATACCCTATGAGTATATACAGGGGGAAGAAATCCCCCTCAGGCACAGTCATTGGGGAGGGGAATAAGGGGAAAATAGGAGGGAGGGAAGAATGGGAGGATACAAGGGTTGGGATAACCATTGATATGTAACAAGAATAAATTAATAAAAATTAAAAAAAATAAAGACACTAGCCTAAGTGAGGGGGAGAGAGAGAGAGAGAGAGAGAGAGAGAGAGAGAGAGAGAGAGAGAGAGAGAGAGAGAGAAGAGAGAAGAGAGAGAGAGAGAGAGAGAGAGAGAGAGAGAGAGAGAGAGAGAGAGAGAGAGAGAGAGCGCTATCTCATTTGGTGTTCTTTATTGTTATCATGGGTTGATTGACATTAGAGCCCTGCTCTTCTTTTGGATTTACCAAGTATCAACTATTCACAGTTCCCGGTTGCTTGAGTACTTAACTGAATGTGATTTTAGTGGCCATGCACAGTAGGGATAGAGAGGACTAAGTCGTAGCTCTGAATTTTACTTGCTGGTGAGGTAGAAAGGAAGGTATGGCAGGGTAGATGTGGATGGGGCTTGTCTTCCTGGCCATTGATTCTTTTACTTTGTTCTTTTTTTAAAAAATTACTTTTTATAATTTATTCACATTACATTTAGACTGTTACCCCCTTGCTCATATCTTCCCTTTCCCACCCTCTCTCTTTCTCTTCTGTCCTATTCTCCTCCCTTAGTCCTCTGATTGTGGGGGGCTCCTATACCGCCATCTGACCACAGCATATCAGGTCTCATCTGGATAACCAGCATCCCCTTTCTCTGTGTGCCAGCAAGGCCGCCCCAACTAAGGGGAAGTGATCCAATTGGAAGCACCAGAGGCAGCTCTGGAAGTATTCAATGACAAACTTCTAAAGCCAAATCTGACACATCAGAGCACTTTAAAATTGAACTTGATACTAGATGTGAGAAAATATATGAATACACCGATGTATTAAATAATTAAATTTAAATTATCTGATGTGATACTTTATAGTATTTTTTTCCTTGTGCCGACATTTCCCTCTGGCTCAGAGAGAAGCCATTGCCAATGCTTTATCCATGGTGCTCACTAAGTTTTCTCCAGGTTTTGATTACTTAGTAAAAGAGTTAAGCACTTGACAATTCATATCAAATCAGCATTAAAACAGAAACCACGCTATGTACGAAATGAAATAAAAATTGTTTCTCCCACATCTTTGGTGATAGTTTTATAATGATACAAATATGGAAATGAATATAAAGGAGATAAGGGAAAACAGACTCTCAGGGAACAGTCTTGCTTGCATTTTATTACCTAATTAGTCATGCCTTAAAATGTTAACTTGTGAGTGTGAAGCATGGGCCTGTGAAAATGCAGAGCAGCCTCCTCTATGAATCCTAAGTATACTATAAACCCCTTCGTTTGTTGTTATTGGATATATTCATTCCACAAAATAATGGGCTTTATTATGATTTTTTCATGGACATATTTCATGTGTTTGCATATATTCAGCCCTATTACCCACTCTTACAGACCTACAGACCTTCTCTGCACCACTACCAAGAAGGCGTAGTCCAATATCATCCTCTTTCCATCCTTTATTTCTTTAGTGGGCTCCACTGGAGAAGATGGGACACAGAGAAGAAGAGATGTATATAACCGCCCATGGATAACTTGAAGTCTAAGTCAAACGGTTTTGGGAAGAGAAAGATAAAGGAATGGAATTATAAAGATTTATGCTAAGATAAATGGTAGGAACAAGAAGCGGGTGCTGTCCCCGTGAGCAACCAGAGCTCTCCTGACCCCTATGCTAACGTTCAAACAGAAGGATGAGGTGATCATTAGCCCAATGGAATACATCTTACTCCACCTCTGAATTCCCTCATACACCTGGATAAGAACAAGTAGAAAAAATTGAAGTTGTTCTACTTGATGGTTATGTTCACAGTGCCAAAATTGGAGAATTTGGGCACTTTGTGAACGGCTTCATCTCATTCTAAACTGAAAAAAAAAAGTACACCCTATGGATGTATCAATTGTGGCTATACAACCCTTAAGCATATGGCTCAGGGTATATTCCATAAGAGAGAGTAGTAAGATTGTAAGAGCCAGACGACCAGGACATCTGCTGTCAGACTGTGTCTGAGTTACTGTTCTGTTGCTGTGAGGAGACACCATGACCAAGGCAGCTCTTACAAAAGAAAGTATTTAATTGGGAGCTCACTTAACAGTTTCAGAGGGTTAGTCCTTTACTGTCATGGTGGGAAGCAGATGGGCATAGAACTGAGTGTTGGGTGAGAGTTTTACATCCTGATAGCATAGAGCAGAAAGGAGGAGAGGGAGGGAGGGAGGGAGGAAGGGAGGGAGTGAGTGAGTGAGTGAGTGAGTGAGGGAGGGAGGGAGGGAGGGGCACCACTGCATCCTTGTTATCTCCCTTCTATTCCTTTTACTCCTTTAAGGGTCCTTTCCCTACAATGACACCTCTGTTTTCTAAGTCATCCAGGGCTATCTGTATGATCATGGATACGGAATTGTTCCCTGAAGCCTGATGGCATCACCATTTGACACACAACTGATTCTTTCAAATGATGTTGATTTGACTTTAAGAGAAAAATCAAAAAACAGTACACCAGGATCTTGCTTCCTAATTATTTTCTTTTTTATACTTGACATCCCAGTTGTAGCACTCTCCCTCCTCTCCTCCTAGTCCCACCCTCCCTCTGTCTTCCCTCTTCCCCCACTCCCCTACTCCTCAGAAAGGAGAGTGCTCCCAACCCTCTTCAACACATTATGTCTTATCAGGACTGAGTGAATTCTCTTCCCCTGTGGCCTAGGGAGGCAACCGCTCTACAGGGGAAGTGATCAAAGATCAGGCAACAAAGACCACTCCAGAGATAGCCCCCACTCTCCTTACTAGGGGACCCACATGCAGCCTGAGCTGCCCATGACTAAATCTGTGTAAGCGACCTAGGTCTAGTCCATGCCTGGTCCTTGTTTGGTGCATCAGTCTCTGCAAGTTCTTGTGGGCCCTCATTAGTTGGCTCTGTTGGTCTTCTTCTGGAGCTTATGTCACTTCCAGGCCCTTCTATCTTTCCCCCACTTCTCCACAAAACTCTCCAAGCTTTATCAATGTTTGGCTGTGTCAGGATCTCCTTCCATCCACTTCTGGGTAGAGCCTCCTAGAGGACAACTATGCTAAGGCTCTTGTCTACAAGCACAGCAGAGTATCATTAATAGTGTCTGGGGTTGGCTCTCTCCCAAGTGGTAGGTCTCAGGTTGGGTAAGACATTGGTTAGATATTCCCTCAATTTCTGCTCTATCTTTATCCCTGTACATCTTATAGGCAGGGTACATTTTGGGTGGAAGTTTTTTTTGGTGGGTGGGTTGGTGTTCCCCCTCCTCCAATAGGAATCCTGTCTAGTTAGAGGATGTCCTCTTCATTCTCCATGACCCTTGCCAGTAGGAGTCTCAACTAGAGTCACCTCCATATCCTCCCAGAAGTCTACACTGTCTTAGACTGCCAGCATGTCATGGAGATGCTCCTGCCTGGGTGGCTTCTCTTTTCTTTGCAGGCCTTCTGTCTTCCTGCCACCACTCTCCCCAGCTCTGACCACTACCCTCACTTCTCCCCATGATCACTCCCTTTCGTGGTTCACTCTCTTCAACCACGTCTATTGTGTCTTCTATTTCTCCTTCTGAACGAGATTTAAACATCCTCCTTTGGGTCCTCCTTGTTATTTATTTTCTTTAGGTCTGTGAACTGCAATAAGTCTGTCCTGTTCTATATGGCTAAAATCCGCTTATAATTAGGTACATTCCATGTGCATCTTTCTGGGTCTGGGTTACCTCACTCAAGATGATCTTATCTAGTTCCATTCATTTGCTTGCAAAATTTAATGATTTACTTGTTTTTAATATGCAGGTCAAAATGACTCTGTGATTTCATCTTAAACCTGTCAGAATGGCTAAGATAAAAAAAACTCAAGTGACAGCACATGCTGGCGAAGATGTGGACAAAGGGGAACACTCCTCCATTGCTGGTGGGAGTGCAAACTTGTACAAGCACTTTGGAAATCAATCTGGTGCTTTCTCAGAAAATTGGGAGTAGCTCTATCTCAAGACCCAAATATACCACTCTTGGGCATATACCTAAAAGGTGTTTTACCATACAACAAGAAAATTTGTACAACTGTTCATAGTGACTTTATTTGTAATAACCAGAACCTAGATGCCCCTCAACCAAAGAATGGATAAAGAAATTGTGGTACATTTACACAGTGGAATACCACTCAGCTAACTACTTTCCTGAAAGGTATGTCAGACGATCAATACCCAGGACTTTAGTTATTTTAATTATTCTTGCAGCTACATCAAATATCTTAGAATATCTGAGTTCACTTGCCAGGAAGAAGGCATATAAATGTAAAATTGGCTCCTCTGGCCTTTTGCCACTGGTTCATTATGTTTATAATTTGCAAGCATGAAAAGTATTCAAATCTCAAAAAGAGATCGAAATTCTTTCTATTTCATATTATTTATATGTATGTGTATATATATATATATATATATATATTATATTAACCTAGGAAGTTAGTGAGCTATGTCTCAGCTCCATTCCAGGGCCTGAACAGGCTATAGCATCAGTCAGACTGTCTTGTCTCTTAATCATTAGTGAATGTGAGTATTGACAAAGTATTTCTTCCCATATGCATTTACATTAGCATAATTATGGAGCATATTATCCTTTTTTTAAGTATCTTTTTTATTTCTTAAATTTGTTATTATTTTTCTTTTTTTAGATATACATTTATATTATATATATATATATATATATATATATATATATATATATATATATATATATACAATAAACTACATATAGCAAGAAGAATCACGAAACAATCAGGAATTATATAAATGTTACATTCATAGTGTTTTGCCTATTTGTATTTGGCAACCTTGAGGAAAACATCTTTTCTATCTTGGTGAATCTAAAATTCTAAATGTAAATCAATATCTATCATATCTCATCTTTACCAATGTAAAACATCTATCTAGACTTAAGAACATCTTAACCCCTAAACAACTAAAGTTAATTGTAAAACTAAACTATCTGGTCTTCAACCCCATCAGAGACTTGAGAAGGAATAAAATTGATTATCCGAGTAGACAGGAAGTGCAGGTTAGCAGCTTCCCAAATGAGAAGATGACAGAAACAGTTTGCTACATGAACAGTAACCCAAAACTCTCTATAATGTTGGAGTATCATCTTCAGCCTTTTGGCCCAATATATCTGACAGACATATTTTTGAGGCAGGAGCTATTGAGGACTTGCTTACCCTGTCTTGGCAGAGTTTGGCTACCAACTCTGCCTGCATACAAACTTAAGCATTTTCAGGCAGAATTCTGTCTGTGGCAGAAACAAGAACATTTTACCCAGTGGCTGGTTTGCCACATTTGAAGCCATATGCATAAGGAGGTTTATTGATGCTCATCATCTTTGAGACTGGCTGTGTGTTGTCAGGAGTTAACTTGTCTTGTTGTCAAAGAATCTTTAACAAAAATAAAACAATCTTTAAATGCTATATTCTGTAGGTATCTAAAGTTTTCGAAGACCTTATCCATTTATCCAATCCATCTATAGAAGCATATCTATCTGTTACACCTAGGTTGTATATTCTTATGATAAGAATAGACTAGTAATTGATATGACCATGGTTTGGTCAACAAAAAATTAACTTGTATTACTTAATTATACTAAGCCACCTACAATAGCACTTTCAAAGTATTAGAAGTAAACCTTGCCTTATATTTGAGTTGTATGGGTACAATACTTCATATTAGAATATATATATATATATATATATATATATATATATATATATATATAATCTTAATTGAATTCTATATCAATGTATCAGAATTAAATTTTACATTAATATACAAAATACTATACCAGTGAATTAAAAATAACCTTGTGGGTAACAATTAAGGCATTAAGTTGAGGAGTGGATTCAATAGTCTACTTTTGTCCTATCATCTGTATGTATTCCTATATTCTCCTTTCTTTCTTTTCAACTCCTATCTCCGTATCTAAGAAAGAAAGATAAAGGAAAAGAGAGACATCTCTGAATGCAACCTTGTTTTCCTGAATAAGACCAATAATAACATAACCAACTCCCAATGAAAATAAATATCTATAGCCCAAGAAAGCAACCAAAAACCTATCGAATCCCCCTTAAGCAAAATGGGGTGTTGTTCTCGTATGATTTTTTTTCAAGCTGATTTGGGATGAATACTACCTTTGTAGTGGCCTAAATAAAATTGGGGAAAATGGTTAAAGAGGCCAGGAATAGCATTTGTGGTCAAATTTTTAAATATTGAGAAATTCCAGGGTTAATTAAAGTCTTGTGTGGGCTAGTCTGAAATGCTGGACCAATTGGCATTGGAAGATTTCTTTGACACTATCCTGGGAGCTCTCCTGTTCTGATGAGGAGTGAAATATCTTTTGATTGAGATTATTTTTGAAAATCTAAGTTTAAAATATTTATGGTAAAAAAATAAAAAAACACAGTAATTTTGAAATTATTTAAAACATTCAGAATTTTATACGTCACAAAATCTTCACTGATATTTGGTTGCATTTTTCCCATTACTATACGCTAACATATATTTTTATTAGGTATAATTTCTTCAGAACTTGAGTAAGTAATTTTTAATGAGTTTATACCAGACGGCTATGAATATATTTTCATATTCCCTCATTTCTAACCATTAGTTGATTTAGTAGTAATTTAATTATGTATTCTAGAAAGTTTGTTTTATGAGACCTGTGCTCTATCTACATTTCTGTGCTTCCATAATCAATATCCCCAAGAGACTTTGGTTCTTCCTTAGATGTATTTCCAGAGCTGGCACTGAAATGATTCAGACAGCAAACACAACTATTTTATTGTTATCAATTGACTATACAACTTCCTCCCAAAAAATGTTGTTTAGAAGAAGTCCGGCAAACTTTCACAAATAAAGTCATACACGGTTTTTCAGTATCTGAATTTAATATTAAGACTTATATGTAAATCAATAAACACCCAGCAGTCTCAATAAGTCAGCTTCCTGATTGTTTAACATATATAACATGCGTATATAAAATCAATAAGTTGCAGGCTGACCAAGTCCATACCAGATTAGAATGCTGAAAACTCTACTTCGTAATGAAGCAGTACATCTTTATTTTTGTCATGCCATTTTCTTAAGAAATTACAGAAGCAATCTTCTTAAATATTAAAAACAATGTCTGCATATATGTGGCTGATTTATTCTGTTATAATCAACTTCACCTAAATAGAGCAGGAAAGAACAACTATATTTCTCAGTGTGTTATTGCCTTATTTGGAATAATTCTGTGAATGAGAACTTGACAAAGCGCCATTAGCCATTCTACCCTTAATGGTTTTATATTGGGCTTACAAAAAAAAAAAATATATCGCTTTGAATCTAATTTAGATGACTAAATGCCTATAAATTAACAAAACTCATTTTCTCTTCATAGTAATATTTATCATGCAACACTCCCTGTTATTTCTAACAAATAAAGAGGATTGGGCAGAGTTCTGTGTTGATAGAGCTGGGAAACCACTTCCAACTTTCTTAAGCCCATTACGCCGTGAAGAACCCCTCACAGGAAGCGTGTTAAGGGTCAGCCATTAAGTCGTGCTGAATGTTGTTCTTATCATGCAATATATTGAAATGTCACCTACATGTGAAAAAATGTGCATATATGGAAAGCTCCAATGTGGGAGTTATGTCTATAATTGCTGGAAAAATATTTGGCATGTATGATTCTTCTCATGTTATTTACTTAATATTCTGTGAGGCACATGTGTGCGCTCTTTTATTTCTTTTTAGAACTGAAGAAGTTTTTAGATGCTATTCCAGAACTTCAGGAGTTTGATCCTGACGTTTGCATGAAACTGAGGCTGTGACTATATCTTCTCTTTTACTGTCATTTCCATGTAGATGCACTTCACTCAGTAAACCCTGTTAAATATATCTTCCTTTTAAAGCTGGAGAAATGGGCAAACAGACACATTATGTACAGGAACAGTTCTTTTGTTAAATAGAATATGCTAATAATATGTGAATTTTACTAAAACAATTTATGTATTGAGTTTTTTTAATAATTCATTTCTGTATTAAAAAGTGTATAGAATAGGTGCAGATGCAATTTTATATTTGGGAGACTGGGAAACCAGAGTATTTTGTGTAGATCTTGTTTAGTGACTCAGTCTTATGAAATACAGCTAGAATTGATGCTGAACAAATAGACACAGAAATCTATGTTGGTGGAATACCTTGCTACAATAAATAAAACTGTTAATTCACTTTCAGTGGAAGAAAAAAGTATCGCTTTTAAAAAATTTTTTTATTAATTTATTCTTGTTACATCTCAATGGTTATCCCATCCCTTGTATCCTCCCATTCTTCCCTCCCTCCCATTTTCCCTTATTTCCCTCCCCTATGACTGTTCCTGAGGGGGATTACCTCCCCCTGTATATGTTCATAGGGTATCAAGTCTCTTCTTGGTAACCTGCTATCCTTCCTCTGAGTGCCACCAGGTCTCCCCCTCCAGGGGACATGGTCAAAGGTGAGGCACCAGAGTATGTGAGAAAGTCATATCCCACTCTCCACTCTACTGTGGAGAATGTTCTGACCATTGGCTAGATCTGGGTAGAGGTTTAAAGGTTTACGGCTTGTATTGTCCTTGGCTGGTGCTTTGAGTTAACTGTTTTACTCATTGAAGGTCTGAACTGAGATTTGAACTGAGGGTTAGGTTTGCAAAATGTGTTTCTCTTCTATAGAGGATTTCTCAGTGCTCAAAGTGTGAACACAGGCTAAAGATTAGATGCATTGTGTTCCGGCTAGGAATAGAAATCAACTATAAAGCTTAAAAAGACACTGTAATAAGAGATATTCTGAGAACAAGTGGTGTGTTCTACCCATGGGACTGTAATCAACCATCTCTATTACCTATCAACCATGTCTATTATCTATCAAATATATATATATATGTGTGTGTGTGTGTGTGTGTGTGTGTGTGTGTGTGTGTGTGTGTGTGTGCTTTATCTTTACTTTTCACACACATACACAATTCAAAATATTCTCCATTTCATATAGGCATGTGAAGAGACACAAAGAAAGACGTAGAGAGGGTTAAAGAATAGTGTATGTTGGTTTTCACTGGCATTTTATCGCAAATGTATTTGAAGAATATGCATTGATTTGACTCGGTGAAAAGACCCTGGTCCTGGTGAATTGGTACAAACCAAGGCCCTAACAGTAAACCCAGACTTGCCTTTCATTTCCTTCTCCAAGTGTATGTGTGTGTGTGAAAGGAGATGCATGCATGTGTGAGTCTTTATACACGAGTATGCAGATATATGTAGATTGAATTCTGTAGTTAAAATTCCTCTTCTAAATTTATTTTCGCCTCTACTTTTTTCTTAGTTATCTATATATTCCTTTTAGATATATACTGCTATCTTAAGAAAAAAGTACTTTTAAATAATGGAAGATAAAAATCTATCCTGTTAGAAGACATTTGGAAATCACATAAAATCAAGTTCAAATTTAGTCTTTGTATTTCTCCACAGTATCCAGTTGAGAGAGTTTTAAACACTCTGTGAGCTACAGGTTTCTTCTCCAGGATGTCAGTATAATACCAAACATACAGTTGGGCTCAGAGCAACTAGGCATTGGGTAGGAACTCATTCTTTAGACTTAATCCATTTATTCCACATGCGTACCACCTGTCAATTGGCTGCTTGACAGAGGCACAATTTCACTTATACATATGGATAAGTGTAGTGATTAATTACTCTCCATCAACAGTGCGGAATGCTGGCTTTGTGTGACTCACTTCAGAAGCAGTAATTCGGAAAGATGCTAACTGTGCTATCCTGGCATTGACTTAATGCCAAGCTTCAGGGCAATTAAAAGACTTAGAAGTATGCAGCGCACAACTGACCAAACACACTCTGCAAGTGACACAGGGCCTTGGATAAATTATTACATGTCCTAGTTACATTCTGTTGCTAAGAATAGTCTGATTGAAAGCAGCTTGTAGGAGAAATGGGTTTATTTCGGTTTGTAGGCTACTGTCTTATCATTGAAGAAAGCCAGGGTAGAATTTTGAAGCAGAAGCCATAGAGAAACACTGTTCTCTAGCCCAGTTACAGTATAATGGGCTGTTATTTCTCATACTGCTCAAGACCACCTGCTGAGAGCATGGTGCTGGCCACGCTTGGCTGGGCCCTTCTACACCAACTAACTATGAAGACAATCCCCTATAGACAGGCAACAGATGAGTCTCTTCCGGGCATTCTCTCAATAGAGATAGATACCCTTCTCAGATGACTCTTGGCTGCATCAAGCTGACAGTTAAAGGCCATTAGGATTCTATTGAAGAACCTACCCACCTGATCACTTTAATATGTTATTGAAGTTTGAGAGTTATGTGATGAATGTGAAAAGCATTTTTCCCTTTCTGACTTAGTTGTCCCCCAAATAATTGATTTAAAAAATGTAATATTTTTTTTAACAGGACTAGCTCTAAGTGACCCAAAGTAACAACAGGGGAAAGTTGTGGAGTTTAATGTGAAACAAGAATTTTTACAAGTGACCACTCAGATGCTCACTACGCATAGCTCCAGTTGCTTCTCAAGCCCAATGGAGTGCGTGCAAAGCATTCAGTTGTTCAAAGATCCTCTCCTGGTGCCCAGGGATGTGGCCTTCATTATATAAACCAGTGAAGAGTGGCCAAACATGCTGGGGGCTGCCTGAAATAGTGACAGCTCATCCATCTCAAAAGGAGTTGTGAGTTCTGTCTACACTCAGAGGCTGAGCAGAACAGCTTGAGTTTCCTTGGAGGAGCAGAACAAGAGCATCTTCTGACAACAGCCATGCATGTTCTTAGAGTTCTTCAGGCTGGAGGCCTGAGGGCAGCAGGAAGCTAGGCTCCACTCCCTCCAGGGCCTTCAGAAGAGGGTCTCTGCCTCATCTTTCTTGGTGCCCTCCTTGGACAAGTTACAGACAGGTCACTTCACTCTACTTTGCATCTTTCACCTGATTGCTTCTCTGTTGGAAAGCCATCTGCTTATAAGAACATCATTCATGGGAGGTGGGGTGGGGGTGGGGGGTAGGGGCGGGGGGGGGGGGGTAGGGGACGCACCCTTCGGTCCATTAGGATTCTACCCATCTGCATTGACCCTGTGTCAAGTTGAGTTAAATACTGTGGTACCTCGAGTCAACTTGACAGAATGTAGATCATGCTGTGAGAAGACTCGTCTTTCTTATGGGCGGAACCATTCCCTTGGCTGTGGATCCTGGACTCCATAAAATGGAAAAAAGAAGACGAACACATGCATTTATCCTTCTCTGCTTCCTGGTTATGTGATGAGCTGTTCAAGATTCTGCAGCCTTGACTTTCCTGGAATGATGGACTGAGACCTTCAACTGTGAATAAGATCAACCATTTCTCTCTTAATTTGTCAGATTATTTCATCATAGCAATAGATTAAAAAATAAAAGAAACCTAAGACACATATAAACATTGTCTTAGGGGACAGAATTCAACCTATAATGGGAATTAGATAGTAAGTTCCATCTCCTCCTATAGCTGTGAACTATTGGAGTCCCCCCAAAATGAGATTTCTGGGTACCGTTTTGGGACTAGTAGTCTGGCTGCCTTTCTTGGCTCCACGTTCAATTTCTTCACAACTGTGAGAGTCCTTGCATTGTTGCTACACTGGGAGTGAGGCCTTATCAATTGAGGACTCCTGGTGACAGAGGCCCGCTAACAGAAGCCTCGAGTCAGAGAAGGTCACTTAAAACGATGATTGGAACAAAGGGAAGTGAAGTGGAACTTCTGGAAGACAAGAGTTGAAAATAAGGATGCACTTCATACCGCCTGGAGATTCTGCTGACAATAAGTTCTATAAATAACAACGAAACCGATTTTGCAAAGTGAAATTTCTCTCATCCTCAACAATCAAATGCAAATGTCACAAAAGGAAGTGTGTGCACAGACAAATAACAAGATTCAAGAGCAAGGGAGGTGCAGCCAGATACATATTTTTCTAGGACCCTGGGTCCTTTGGGGGAGGCTCCTCTGCCTCCAACCCGGTGGTCATTCTTTGAGATGATCCAGAGAACTGAGATCCTCTCTTGAAAATGGAGAAGCTAAGAAATATGCTGTTTGGCTGCAGAGTGTGTGGCTGTACAAGGTTTCTCAACAAGGCTTAAGCTGTGTCAGAGAGCAGGTTGGTGAAGGAAAACAGAGCTAATGGACTAACTGTAGACTAGAAGCAGTGCCTCAGAGCTTAAGGGAATCCAGGCGGAGAGAGCCAGGGCACAGAGCAATAGGCAGAGGGCAGCTGGAGCACACAACACCAATAGACTACAGATGACATTTCCTTAGAAATGTTGGTCATGATGCTGGGATGTTGGAGTGCTGGTATCAGGAGCCCAGTTACAAAGGAGGCTGAAATTTCCTAATATCAATCTGATGTCCTTTCTTCCCATGACCCCATTTAAGCCATATATGCACACCCCGTTCTCTCAACATTCAGTGAGCCCCTTACTGTGTGTTTCTGGAGGTCTTCCTTATTCCTCTAGCTTTTTTTTTTTTTTTTTTTTTTTACAGAGCAAGAGTAAATAACTTATGAGTTTGAACAAAACTGGAAGTTTTGGATACGACAAGGTGCTAAAAGTTACAAGTACCAAATTGGGATTCCATTTGAAATCGACATAAATAATAATTACTGTATATTAAAAGTCCAGTGTCACTGTGGCCTGAGTACCAATCGACTCAGAAGACAGCACCAGGCAGACAGTCCAAGAAGTCACCTGTCATATCTTTTATTTGCAGAACATGAGAGTTCTCTTTGGTAATGGGGAGACATTAGGGTGTCCATCACTCGTATGGATGGATAGGGTAACTCAACACAGATGGCGGCACAAGAGTGAATATTTTAATAAATGGCATGGTTGTCATGGACATAGTAACCAACGATGGACTTTCTCAGCTTGAATATGGCTTAGAGGACTAGAGGAAAATTGAGAAAATATCTTCTTAATGGTGTTCAATAAGTCTTGCTTGCTCACGGGACTAATACATTATGTAAGCAACTAAGATGCTCAGAGATGGTCCGGTGTGCAAGTCTGTGGTAGTTAGTTCTCCTGACAATGAAATGTGGAAATGAATCCTAAGTCAAGTCTTGGACAACAACAGATAAAAGAGAAAGACAGAATTTCCTGAAGGGAGTGGAGGAAGCAGGTGGGTCAGTTGGTACCCTTCTATTTATTTCAAGGGATATAAAGTTATATCATGGTTGTAATGGCAAGCTATGGTCTTGTCAATCAGGTCTCTGTCCCTGTCTTTGATACCATAATAGTTGACTGCTTCCCATGACCTGGGAAGCATCTTCAGGCTTTGGCAGTCAGCATGTGAAGTTGTATTGCTATTAGCTGCTCTAGTATCTGGCAAGATTTGGACTATCTTTTCACCAAGATAGTAGTCTGTCATCCCACATGACCTAGTGGGAGCAGGTGGTCCTATAGATGCTGAGAGCCATCTGGCAGCCTCAGGAATGGAGGTGGGCATCATATATCATGGGTCAAATACATGTGGGTGAAATCATGTGGTTTTTGTAAATGACAATGACCCAGCTGGTGGAACACCAGCCTTGACTCGCCCTCTGAGTTAATAGGGTGCTTCAGGGTATTGGATTCTCCATACATGTAGCTGATGGTATCCTAATGTGCTTTTACTAATCTTCATGTATGACTCTGGCTTCTATGTTAAATCAAAATATTTATTGCTCAGTTATCTATTATATGGTGCATTCACCAGAATATACCCTCCCCAAAGATGAAGGTAGTGGTTACCACCATCACATTTAGCAAACAGGCATTTAGCAAATCCCGGCTCTACAGAAGAGAAGAGAAGTCATTGGACCTCTGATCGTGTGAGCTTAAGGGATTCACCATCTGTGTAGTTGCCAGGTAGTATTATTTGCTACAATTTCACTCTAAAGGACTTTTAGATAGCCCTACTCTCTCAGAATTAGCGTAAGATGGGTGTAGAAAATCCCTTTGCAAATGTAGCTTGGGTTGTTTTGTATGGACTATATAACATCCTGTGCTCACATCCCTCTTTCGCTGTTTCAACTTACCTCCCAACCTAAGTATTGTTGAATATAACAGGTTACCCACTGCATTCCAAGCTGTGCAAGCACACCTCACTACCAACATTTCTTTGGATGTGATGCACATTGAACTTGGATCAGTCAGAGGTCCTATTGGTTAAGCTACACAAAATCTATAGGAAGTGTCATTCCAGATGGCATCCCCAAGTTCCTGTGACTACAGTGTTGAGCTGAGTAATCACACTCTGCAAGTAAAACTCACGCCTCTAGCTATGGTGCCAGTGAGTAAACCTAAGTCTTTGAAAAGTGACTCACACTGCTGGAGGGAGTCACATCCACAGTTGGCACATGCATTTTCCAGGGTGTTAGTACAGGGGAGAGGAAGCCAAGGAGCCTAAGTTTTACCCTCTCCCTTCCCCGCCCCCCCCATAGGAAGCTTCCTTACAGCACCTTGTACTAGAGCTGCATAACAAGTGTGAAGAGGCTCTGAAAAGAGGCTTTTTACCAGGCCTCACAAAACTTTATAAACTACCTTTGAATCACAAATGTGTTCCTCCATTGTGGTGGTTTGAATGACGTGCCTCCTGTAGTCTCAGGCTTACAGATACCTAATGGCAGCAGTGTTTGGTGAGGATTAGGGGGTAAGGAAGTATGTTACTGGGGCAGCTCTGGGGATTACAGTCTTCTCTACTTCTGGTTTATTCTCTGCTGCCTATTTGAGATTTAAAGATAAATGCTCTTAGCTTTCTGCTCCAGCTGCCATGCCTCTGCCCTGCACCTGTGGACTATTATCTCTCTGAAACCTTATGCAAAACTCAACTTTTCCTCCTTAAAGGTGCCTCAGTTGGGGTGTTTTAACACAGCAACAGAAAAATAGCTAATATAATCATTTTCAGTAATAGATTAAAATGTGTTGAAGCAGTTTCCTCTATCAAAGTATCAAATCATCATGGCATGCTATACCTCAATTACAACAAACATATGATTTATAAAGTTTCCAACTCTCTCTCTCTCTCTCTCTCTCTCTCTCTCTCTCTCTCTCTCTCTCTCTCTCTCTCTCTCTCTCTGTCTCTCCTATACATCTTAACCTGCAACAATGTGTCTTCTTTATGTAAAGTTTAATCAGTATCTGTGGTACTGTGTGTTTGACACTGCTGTTGGTATTTATTTTGCATCATCCTATTGCACAAGGCCGTGCTTAACTCTTGTTCTTACCCATACATACATAGCAGAGCTACAGATAGAAATAGGGGCTCTAAAAACAGCATGGTCTCTTCTTCCATGGATGTATCTGAAGGCATGATTGTCTCATAGGCGGCGATGTTACCAGTATAAAATACTGACCTCTCCCGTCCTACTACTAACATGCTTGAACTTGCTTAACTTCTGATTTAGCTGAGTTCAGGTGCATTGAGGATGGTATGGTCATACCAAAATATTGAAGTCTCAGGTTGTGCTGGGAATCAGCACACCGTACCCTCAAATGTGACACTGCTACCTTTACTTAAAAAGTTGGGAGACCTCATTTAGGATGATGCTAATTATGGGTTTGTTGTATATAGCTTTTATTATGTTGATGAATGTTCCCTTCAGTCCTGCTTTCTCTAGGACTTTTATCATAAAATAAAGTTGGAGTCTGTAAAAAAAAAAAAGTTAGGAGACCTCGAAATCTGTGTCTATAATCATATCTGCCCTCTTGTCTTTTGCCATTCCTCCTTTACCAAAGGAGTACTAGAAGGCACAGCTTTATTTCCTCACAGTGCTTGGACATAGATACTCAAAGCAAGTAATATACCAATCATGGTCAGTTTCCCTCTTCCGTATTCTCCCTTAAACATCTGCATCCAAGGACTCCCGCTGCATCGGAGAAGAGGATGCTACAGAAGGTTATGAATGAACAGGTCTTGCTCACTGCTCCTCAGCCTACGCCTATCAGAGCCTACCACTCATCATTCCCATTTCTCCATCACTACTGTCCATTCTTCACAGTTGTTACATGGGTACCATTGTTTTTCACCTGTGTTTTTATTTCTTGTTTCTCAAGCCATAGAAAAACTTGGATTGAATAAATTCATCATGATTTTTTTCTTTAATCTGGCTTTTTAGAGCAATGCTGGTCATAACAGATGACAAAGTATGGCAAGTGTCTACTCCTCTGGGCATTTACCCATAGTGGAGAGCTTAGTCAATATTATTATTTATGTCATTTACATATTCAAGATCTAATGTGTTTACCTAAATCCTATTATATGCCTATTTTTAACTTGAAGAAGTAACTGATGAAGACATGTTCAGACAAACAATACATGTTGACATATATCATCCTTTAACTAAAAAGTAAAGGCTTTGGCACATGCTCCATAAACACATATATTACTACGTTAGTCATCTATACTTAGATAAATGCAACCAGTAACTGCAGATGTCTAATGATCACAGTCAATGAGCTCTATTTTATAGTCTTTACAAGGATAATCCTAGCCATATTGGTAAAATCTAAGGCTAATTGTGCTCAGAAAGGAACTCCAAAATAGATTAATTTGTTTAATGATGTCACATGTTTGCATGGGTAAGAATTCTTCTATCCCCCATGGGCTAAATATTCAATGCCAATAGAGACAGGATGACAAGCCAGGCTAAAGAAATCCATAAAAGAGCATATGAATTCAATATTTGCTTTCTTTAGCCTAGTCTTTCAACTGTTATGGTTGACACAATTTTATTGCAATTCTCTGATTTAATGAAGAGAACATACTGGTAAATAGAAATGCACTTTGTGCTTCACAAAAAGAAATTGAGTTGCTATGGAAAAATACAAAGCAAAATCAGATTAAAATGTTATGGTTTATCTTTTAAAATACACAAAATAAATATAACTTATAAGCTTCTTCTAAATGCTAGCTAGTCTTAAGGTTTTCAGAAATTCAAACATTTTAGGTCATAATTTAAAAAAGGTTTTACTGCCAACAGGAAAGAGTTAGGAGAGTCTTGCTGGGCTTTTTCTCCCAAGAGAGTCAGCTCATGAAGGTCAATTCTGTTAAAAACATAAAGAATATGTGAGGTTTAAAGTATAATTATAATACTTGATCTACAGTTTTATAATTTTGAAGTAATTTTATTTCATTCACTTAATAAGTAAATTTATTCTGCAAATTTTAGTCATTATGCTTGTTTTCTGAGTGTGTGTATATTTGTGTGTGTGCATACACACATGCACTGTACACATGTGAAGGCCAGAGGGTAACTCTTTTGGGGTGCAGTTTTCTCCAACCGCCATTTGAGTGCTGAGGAGTTGATTTCCGGTCATCAGACTGTCTGGAAAACACCTCTGCCTACTCAGCTCTCTTGCTAACATTGACCAGTATTGTTAATGTTGTAAATACATATGTATGACGCCTGACTTTGGTACCATTAAAGTGGCCTGTCCATCAACCAGTGCTCCAATCTGTACCCAGCAATGCCCACAATATGATCTCATCTAGGGAGAAAATTTTCAAACAAGGAACTTAAGTTACTTTAGAAAGCATTTGCTTAAATCCGAAGAACTTTTGAGCTTGTGCACGCATTTGTTTCAAGTGCTTGTGTAAAGTGCATCATATGCACAACACAGTGATTGATGTCAGACTGAAGGAAAAGATCCTTCTTCTTCTGGAGAACAAGCTAGCCACCCACCCGCCACTGAGCCTCATCTGTGCTCAAGGTGCTGACTTCCTACTGTCCTTTAGAAGTGTCACAGGCCACCCAGATGATGCCAACAACCTTGAGAAGAAAGTGGCACCCTCTCCACGGCACCCTCTAGGTCACTGAAGCACTTGCCCAAAGCCTCACAGAACGAGTGGCAAAGGAGTCTGGATTTGAAACCAGATGCCAGGACCTTCAAATGCTGGGCCCTCCGCATGATGCCTGTTGGACTCTGAGAAGCACACCACTCCACTGACATATCACAGTGCCAGCACAAATGAACAGGCAGATGCCGGAGAGCGATCATCACTGGCAGATTTCTAGAACCAAACCCATGTATTAACAGTGACATCTCAGCCACCGGACTCCAAGCTGCCCCGTGTTTCCAATTACCTCTTACGGGAGAAAGGCACGTTAAGGATATAAAGCTAAGTCATCTGTAGATTACTGACATCTAATCACAATTTCTTCCTCACTGCCTCAGAGTCTCTCATCCCTGCCGAACCCGTCATTGCTTATCACAGACCATATGAGGTCTGCACCAAAACACTCAGAATCCCAGACCAGCAGGGAGCCAGAATCAGCTGTGACAAATAAGAAGAGAATGCAGTCTGAGAAGCTCTGTTCTTGTCTTATATTTAAAGACGTTTGGAACTATTTTATTTTATTTTTTTAATATTTCCTTTACTTGTTGAGATTATACTTGTATCATTTATCCCTTCCTTTTCCTCCCTTTATATATACCCTTCCTTGCTTCCTTTCACATTCACAGCCTCCTTTCGCTAGTTGTTGTTACACGTGTGTGTATGTGTGTGTGTGAGTACAGGCGCGTGTGCCCAATTTCTATACCCATAAACACTCACCAACATGGCTGCATAAACATGACCTGAACAAAGACAGCGACAGTAAACAAGCTACAGTGGATGAAGGAAAGCCCGAGAGGCCCTAATCCTGCATAAAGGGCTATAGGCAAATATAGAATGTTGAGAGCTGGAGAAATAGTCGCCCCCAGGGAAGAGTAGACCAATTAATTGGGTATCCAACACCAAATGGTCAGCCCACAACTTTAACATTTAAGAGAAGCAAAGGGCAGAACTGACTGCTCTAACGTGGGACTGTTCCTTTGTTCTCTAGAAACATTTCCCATTGTATTTACTAGTGACATCAGTATTTTTCTTTCCATAACTCAATAAGGAAACTAAATATAATTAGCATGTTTTTGTGTGGTAAACACAAATTCTATTTATCTTCAAATCACATTTATCCTTTAAATGAATCTTTTGATTGCTCCAAGCTGTGTGTTAGGATATAACGTAACAGAATATCAGTATCAGAAGGCATGATGTGTATTTTTTCATTAAGTGACTTTTAAATTATCGTAAAAAAAATAATGTGGTTTTTTTTTAAATGAGATCACATTTTTTGGATGCTTCCTTAAAATAGGACGCAATTTCTGAGTATGAGGAAACCAACTGCGTGCAAAGGGCTTTTCTCTCCTTTTGCATCAAAACCCTAGCGATAGGCGATTGAGAGTTATTCAAGGTCTAAGTGGGAGAGGCAGAGAGTCAGTACTTGGGGTTTATTTTTGTTTGCTTTGGGGACCGGCTTACAAGAATGCATAGCGGCAGAGCGCTAACATACCCCACCAGTGGACTAGAAACAGGGCACGCACAGAGCTGAAAGCTGAACTGAACGGCATACGGAAAGATGGTGTTCTCAGAAGCAGAGCTGGGAGTCAGTGTGCCCCTCTCCTTGTTCCACAGTGAAGCCTGGTGTGGACAACCCTAGTGATTTTTCTCCAGCTACAGAGACAAGAGTTTGTCTGGACCCCTTTCTACCTTTTTCCAGTTTACTAAATCATAGGTGTACATGCTGATCATGTTCTATTCATTGTTAGTAAAAAACAACAACAACAACAACAACACAACACAACCCAACACAACAAAACACAAAACACTGTCTAAGCATCATTTCGGGTGAAACCTTATGCTGCACACAAACTGGACATGTCCCTACTTTGCTTTGGTGAGATTGCTCTCTATTTAGACTTCTGGGATGCACCAGCGATTTCTGATTAAGTAGTAAGAGGTGATGCTTACAATGCCCCGGAGACAGCTTAGAAAGTCCTGTGGTACTCCGTTCTTCCTGTTTCATCCCTCCCATCTTCCATCATGACGTGGCTGTCATGTCATTCAAGGAGTGATTATTTGCTTCTCACAGGAGAGAGATTAAGGGCACGAGGGAAAATGACTTTTTACTTTGGATAATAGTAACTAATGCTTATCAAGGAAGGTTTGTTCGCTCAGAATTAAAGTGATCAGATGAAATAAGAACTTAGCATTTTGCTTTGCATCCAAACCAAGATTGTGCTTGCTCAGCCGCCTATGAAAAACAAGATTACGTCTGCTATTAGAATCTGTCAGCATAAATCTTCCCCATTGGCAATAGGCATGCACTTCTTTATTATAGAAAAAGCAAACCTTTTACAGGCCAAGAGAACAAATAGTCCAAATTAATACAATTAAAGGCAGGGAAAGTTTTATATATTATTGTATATGATTCTGCATATGGTATAGCAACCACAAGACTGCAATTTATAGTTCAATTTTTACCCATTTGGTTAAATAAGCACTTATTACCATCACTCGCTTACAATGTAATTCAATCATCTAGACAGTAAATTTTAATGGGATCTACTACTTCTTGATGTGCCCTCAGGGATTATGCATTGTTGGCTTTTCCTCTTTGCATCAGGACACAGCACTGGGTTTAGCCATGCATAGCCGTCCTCAGCCCAGACTGCTTGCAGGACAAGTGGGTGGCTGAGTGGATTTAGACTCAGGAATCATTACGAGATATTCATCACTTTTACCTGATACCCTTCGTGGTTTCAACATGTGTGTGGCCATGTTAGGATATAGCTCTCAGTGTCTTCAGAGCTCTTGTTCCCCTGGTCCCATTCACAGAAAAGATGAGTGAATGGTGTGTGATTTGCTCACTTTCCTCCTCCGCTTTCCCCACTATGTCTGCACAGGCAGCAACTGTCTCTCATGTCCAGTTGGAAGCCACACATACTGGATGGTTGTGTAGAAATACCCTACAATACTTACCCTGGCTCCTGATTTTCAGGAGACTGACAAAGTACAACTTGGAAACTTATAGGGATGGCTGAACTCCTTATCATCTATCTGTCTATCTAGCTATCAATCTATCTGTCTATCCATCATCTATCATATCCATCATCTATCTGCTTACTAGTGTTTGTACTCACTACATAGTTTACAGAGTGAAGAAGTTCAAACAAGTGACAATGAGGTGGCTTAGTAGGTTGAGGCACTTGCAGAAAATGGGTTTAATTACCAGGATCACATGACAGAAAGAGAGAATGCATTCTGACAACTTGTCTTCAGCCCTCTACAAGTATGTCATGGCATATTTATGGAACACACACACACACACACACACACACACACACACACACGCACGTGCACACACACACTAAATAAATGTAAAATAGAGCTTATATAATTTAGCGCAAACATTTTCATGGACAAAAATACCCTACTTTCCATAGCATAAATACTGCAGCCTTAAGTTTTCTTTTAAATTTCATTTCTGTAAACAATAGTGCAGGATTAGCTATCACTTTTTGCAGAAAAATATGTGGAGTCTTAGGTATTAAAATTTAACATAAGAAGTTCACTTGGCATCATATAATGGAGAGGTTTTATTTCTTTATTAAATACAGTGTTGAAATACTGAAGGGCTTTTCTCTTTCTTTTTACAGGTAGGAAGAGAAACACCACATATCCCTGTAGCCATAAACTTGCCTGTTATAAAGGCCCAGGCCCAGGCACCTCTGTTCTAAGAATGGAGATCATATTTGGGTTGTTCATTTATTTCTACACTGAAACATACAGAAATATAATAAGCAATGTTTCATTTGATGTTTAATGATAATTAAAACATTCATGTATCACATATTTCTTTTCTTAAAAACAATTTATTTTATACTTTGGTGTGGGGATGTAAGATCCCTTGGTACTGGACTTACAGACAGTTGCGAACTGCCACGTGGGTGCTGGGAATTGAACCAGGGTCCTTTGAAAGAGCACATGGTGCTCTTAACTAATGAGTCATCTCACTAGCCCAACATCACACATTTCTATATGGAAAGAATATAGGTATACTTGGAAATATGTATTTAATTATTATTGTATTTCAGGTTAGCTCTCTGTGCTTGTACAGTTACATTGAAGCCAGTGTCCCATTGCAACTATCTATAAGTGAATTTAGGTAGCTGCTTCCACAGATAACAAGCATGGAGTCGATGTACTGATGAAACAGCTTAGATCTACCTCATAAAATTGTCCCTTTTCACTTTAAAACCAATGTTTACAATCTTGATGAATCTTGATGTTTACAAAAAGCACTAAATTCTCATCATTTTTCAGAGCAAGCTCTTGATCGTTTAGCAACAGGCTTGGTTGGTTTTTGTTGTTGCTTGTTTTCTTTTTGAGACAGGGTTTCTCTCCATATCCCTGGATGTAATAGAACCTGTTCTGCAGGCCAAGCTAGCCTTCAACTCAGAGACCCACCTTCTTCTGCCTCCCAAATACTGGGTTAAGGGCGTGCACCACCACCACCACTGCATGGTGGGCCTACTAAATCTTATCCTACACGGAGATAATAGCAATCGATAGATTTCAAAGTATCTTTGAAAACAACAGTCAAAGAAGAAATAGAGACAAGAGACAGTATGGGACCAACTCAAAAGGAGACATTCAATAATAGCTGAGCTTCGACATCACATCTAATACTTGTTTCTATAACTTTATCAAAGACACACACACACACACACACACACACACACCCTAGGAATTTGATTTGATTTTTGTGTGGATCTATATGGTGACATACTAGATTAGATACTTCTTACATATTAATATTGATATATGTACCAAAACCATGAGTTGTCTATGTCCTTAGTGGGTGATGTGCTCTATCCAAAGGACCGTGTTAGGTGGAGTGTTCTCCTAGCATCACAGGGCCTTTGCACTTCGTACTTTCAAAGATGGACCACTTGTCTTCTTCCCATAGAGCCCCATGATCAATATTTCAGTGCCACTGATGTCTGTGCTTGCGGGAGCACCTCTTCCTTGCTCATATTCCATGCTCTGTTCTTTATAGTTCTTTGCTTGCTTTTTCTCTCTTGAAGGTAGGGCTAACCTTTTTTGTTTACTGTTTACCTTCAGCCTCTAGAGGATCATGACACAAAAGCACCCCTGACAAATATGTATCGATGTGGTGAATGGATATGTAGGACGAGACCAGTGCAGACTTTTCCTCCTTACCTTCAGATGCACTGAGACTGAAGAGAGCACAGAAGTTCCAAACCCAGATTACAACAAACTGATTCAAAATTGCAATGCTAGGTTAAACACAAGCATACTTCCGGGAAATCAGAATAAAGCAGATGGGACAAATCCAATAAGAAAGAACAGGGTCAGGGCTGCTCATAAACTTCATATTAGAACTGCACGTGTCTCAACAGAAACAGTTTTGTTAACTTCAAATTACTTTTACTTAGAGCGTTGTAAGGCCAGAGGCCAAAGGACAAGGTAACTGTGCAGTTTGCTTTTGACCCAACTCATCTGGAGCATAGCCTAGCTCCAATGAGAAAATATCATAAAACCTCTCACTTTCAAACGGAAATAGATTTTTAGGTGATTTAACTAGCACTTCTCATAAGTAACTAAATCATAGAAATATATTGAGAAAAGAATCAAACTGTCACACTCACAATTTGGTGAAACTATTTTCAAATAAATGATTGCAGATGATAAAGATGGGGTTATAGAAAACATTTGTGTAGATTCTAGGTAAAGCTCAATATTTGTACAATAATTAATTGGCATAACTCTTGCTGCTTCATAATTATTTTCCAAGTGATACTTAATGTCAGGCTATGTTCTGCTCTATGGTTGTGTTGAGTTCAATGGTGGTGGCTGGGGTGGTTTCACAACCATTGCAGAGGGTTCCTGGGGCATGAGCACCACCCTGTAACCAGCAGTATAGTCCTCTAGTGTCCAAAGGCATGGCTTGATACTCATTCCAAGCCAAAGACACAAATGTCTGGCCAAAGCAAACAGCTGGAGGACACGAAGGCCACAGCTCCAATTCTGAGGTATCACTAGTTAGTTGTTTACTCCCCGTTTTGATGTGCAATCAAGCCTAAGACTCAGATAAGGACTTTCTCTCCTCCAGGGCATGGTGTGACATCTTACCATTCACTCTGGGTTGACCTACTACAGAGCACTGATAAATGCCAGACATCTCCCGCCTGCAGCCCTGGTCTGGTCTCTGCTGGCTCCTCTGCCCTCTGCGGTTCATTTCTTGTTGTGGTAATAGATTGAAATCTGATGGTGACAACGTTTACCATGTGCAGCCTCGGGCTTTATTCGTAGGATATCAGAATTGCATCCAGGAAAGAAATATTGCCTTTGATTTTATTCTACAGAACAATCAGAATGATATAAAAATAGGCCACGAAGAAAAATACCAATAAGACATCTGAAACCGAAAAAGGAATAAAAACAAAAAGACAAAGTCAGAAATATAAATGAGACCTAAATTCTATTACTGAGATGTGTAAGGTAATTTATTTTTATGATATGTTGTGCAAATGTCAACAAAGAAATGAGCTGCTATGATTCTAATCTGTGTGTTTCTTAACACTGGTTGGTAGCACACAAACAATTACAGTGCAGAGAAACAAGACAAATAACAGTAGAGTTAGCCATCCAGAAACCATCCCTGTGCCACGTGGGCTTTGCCCAGATGCCACCACCTCCACCTCCTTTGCATAGTCTTCAGTCTTGAGACCATGGGTGGACTATCCCTCAATCTTGGTCTTATATTTAACACTCATTATAAATCTGCTTGTCGTTCCTTTTGGAGATTAATCACACAAGTCCAGCATAATAGCTTTGCCAGTTTAAATGCGCCCCCTTCAACATTTCATTTCAAATGTACTGTAATTATACTCTATAGCTTCTGGCCAAGTTAGAGAAATGTATTTAAATAATAACACTATTTTGATATGTGATACATTCCCAGGACTGCTCCCATGTTAATTTATGTATAAAACTGAAAATGTATGTATAAGTATCTTCAGAACTAAGAGTCATTTATCTATCCACCCACCTATATATCTCTTAAACTGTACAGGTACATAAATATGAGTAAATTCAGTAAGACAAATAGTTGTTATTTAGTTGTCTTAGCTCTTTGTAAGCCATCTTCCTGTCTTACATTTTACTTTTCATTGATCCATTTGTTTCACTTTGGTGGGTGTTTGTGATCAAACTCAAGAACTGAGCATATCAGGCAAGTATCCTGTCAATGAGCTACATCTCAGTCAGACCTTCTATTTAGATTTATAAAGAGAAAATTACTCTGGAGGCCCTGCCACTGCTTGCTCTCGTTCATAAACCTGCATACAATGTAACATGATTCCTGTGATATGGGACTGTGAACCACAAGATGTGTTTATAGTTGCCTGTTTCTCCTCAGTGTAGAAGAAAATGGTGTTTGGAATCTTTTCTTATGTCTCAACTTTTAAGTTTGTCTTTGTCAGAAGGGCACTGTGGTTAAGTTAGTGCACTGATATTTTTGGAATGGCTGTACTACATAACCAAGAACATGTATATACATGTGTTTTCAATATTAAGAAGTAACCAATCTTAAACATCTTTTTAATTCTGTGATCCCACAGGCAGAAATACTGCCTCAGTTTCTTGTGGTTTTCCAAAACAAACTGGAAAGCACTGGGAAAACATGCAGGTGTTTATGAGCTACAGAGTCAGCTAGGTTTTGATACTAGGCAAGTGCTCCTCATGCACGGGATTTTATTTGTAAATGAGAGTGAAGGATTTCTGGCTTCTCCTATTCTCTGTTGATTGGTGAATTAAGTTCTTCAAAGAGATTGCCAACATCAGGGTAAACCTTAAAGAAATTTCAATTGGCTACTTTGAGCTAACTTGTGATAATGAGTGGTGAGCTGATGCTAAAATTCACCTCTGAGAGTATGTGTAAATAATATTATTAACAATTACAATATTAAGTATTTTAGTCATTCATTATTCAGATTCTGACTGACTCTCTATTACATGACTAGATGTTTAGTTATTGCAGAATTCTGTCATAATTAAAATAGACAAAGCTATTTCTTTAGCAAAAAAGAGAATAAACAAATAAGTATATATATGTTTATGTATCTATTTGCATATATTTTACACATACATACATACCTAGAATAGCAGAAAGTGCTTTTATAAAGGAAGAGGGAGGGTAGTGTCAAGGGTTTGGTTCTAAGCAGTACAGAACTTCTGCATCTATAGCTTAGGAAACACCTCAGAAGGGGTGCAGAAAGACTGTAAGAGCCAGAATATCAGGGATTCTGCTGTGAAACAGTATCTCCTGGGAAAGCTGCACAATCAAGACTGGAACTGTAGCAATATCAACAGACAAGTTAATGTAGAATGGGTGAAATTTCACGGGGTTCCACACCTAGGCAAAGAGCTACAGGCAACTGATGACTGCTGGGAGGAGGAGGACCAGTGTCTCCCAGGGATGAGACCCATGAGTGGGAAACCAAAGCAAAATCATCATCGCCGAATCCATATCCACACAAACAACACAACAGGCTCAGGAGGCTGTACTTATATATCAGTGCACACATATACATAACACATATGCAAACACACGCATGTATCACAATAATAATCAAAGACAAAGGCTATCAACTAGAGAGCGGGGACATGAGAGACATTGGGGGAGGTTAGCTGGAAGGTGGAAATGGAGGAGGCAAACAATTAAAAACATTACATGGCATCAGGGAGAGAGGCTTTATCGAGCAGGTATTAGGGGGGAAATGAGGCAAGCAGATCATTGCAAAAGGAAAGGTAGCTTAATCCTCCCTGAAATTTCAGACCTCAAAATACAGTGGACCTGTAGGCTAGTAGTGTCCATCATCAGTAGTTGATATCCTGGGTGATGTCTCCAGGTAGCTAGAGACAAGGACGGTGGTCATTGCCATGATGCCCTTAAGGAGCCAGAAAGCCCCTGGCAACCTTTTGCACTAGTTAGTGAAGAGATCCAACATCTGTCTTTAAGGAAAATGCAGATGCTCCAGCTGAGTTCAGTCTGTTGGGAGACCTCAAACTAGCAAGGGTGTTATGGAGCCGAAGCTACCCTACAGGTGATTAGTAGGAAGTGGCTGGTCCTGGATACAGATGTGAAGACAAGGGGAGAAAAGAGCAAGACGGGCTACTGGGTATAATAGAGAGTTTAAAAAGTAAAAGTTGCCAAGCTTGGCTCATAAACCCTGCCAACTAAAAGTCTGGTGACACAGTAAGTAGAGAGTGTCATGTGAGAATTCTTTCACTATGACTGTATTTTACTTAAATGTGGAAGGAGAATCACATTCTCTGCGTGCTTTGGGTGATATGGATCTTGCTTGTTTGGCCTTATTTTGATTTTACTAAAGATTTTTTTCCTCCATTCTGAATTTTTCTTTATGTTTTGAAATCATCCTAAGTAGCTTACATCATTTGGGAGAGAGATATTTTTCTTAAAGGATTACATTAAACTATTTAACATTCTTACATGGTTATTGTTCAAGTTATGAGCCTGAGTTAATTTGCTCATTTGTAAGAATTAAAGCATTTTCTTAAAAGGTCTCTCTTGGGTAGGCATGCACATTTGGTGCTCTTCTTGACATAGTACAAACTACCCCACTGTGGGCTATTCCTTTAGCACTGTCTACCTACCCTGCAGTGTAGAACTGGGGACTTTCTCCTGATGATTATAGCATACGTGTTTTGGCAAATGGTAAAAAAAATAAAATAAAATAAAAGCATAATTAATGCAGGAACTCTGCACCTGGGCACTCTTATGTGTTCTGTATTTTATTTTTGGTTGTGAGCCTAGCCTTTAACGGTTGAGTCATCTCTCCAGCTCAGTGCTCTGTATTTTAATTGAGAGGGTCAAGAATTAAATAGACAGAAAGCAGGCAGAATTCATTCCTAACCCCTTCACTTGTGCCAAGCTGACTCGAATGGAGATCACTTCTGACTCCGTGGATTCTGATGTGTAGGATTTCAGCAGCAGCTGCTTAGAAGCTCTACACTGTGACTCAACCTCTGCTTCCCCTTCCACGTGGTGCAGACTCTGAAAATATTAAAACCAATTAAAGCAATGAAATCCACTAAGCAGGCTGGACTAGCTCATCCTTCTCAGAAAAGATGACCCCGAATGCATCTGAAGTTTTCTGTCGTTTCTTGGGATTTCCTGATAAAAAAAAAATGGAGGTGCTGCCACAGCTTTCACAGATGGCTGACGAGGGAACAACGCTTGAAGACAGTCAGCATAAATCTAGAGGGGCAGATGACATTTTTGGACAGTCTTCCCTAATGGCAGATTTTATGGAAATTTTATGGTGGTACAACTAAAAGTGAACTTCATGGAAGCTTTGTGATTCATTTGCAAAGATAAAAGCATTTTTTCAACACAGAGTGCTCTGCCCTCCAGCCATTCACCTGGAAGGAAGTGAACATGGGACAGCTAGTAATTACTTTGAGTTCTGAGCCTTTCTTTCATCAGTGTCCTAAGTCTGCCCTGTCAACTTACAGAGTCCCTTCTGATCCAGGTTTGAAATGGAAAAAACGGACAATGTCTACCACATCTTATAAGAATGCAACCCTAAATTAATGTAGCATACCATGCCTAAGAAAAAGTCTAAAAACCGAAGTATAAAATGAAATGTTATTTCTTCCCACTTTGTTTCCAAATGGTTGAATACTTTTTAGGAACTCGCCTTTTATCCTGGTGTACTCTTACAAACACAAGCTTCTAAAAACGGTAACCACAAAGCCCTTGTGCTGAAAATGGGTACCTGTCAAACCCCCTGAGGCATTTAGGAGACTGTTAGAGTTTGATCCAGAAATCTCATGTTGAAATCTCATCCTTGCTGTCAGTATTATGTGATAGAAATGTAATCTGAATAGTGTTTAAAGGTAGTGCTTTGGAGAATGAGATGAAAATTAGATAAAATCACTGGGGCAGGGCACCCATGATTGAATCTCTGGTGGCTTTATTCCAGAAACGCACACATGCATAATCTTCTTTCCTCACTACCCCTTTCCCCTTAAACTCTCTCTCTCTCTCTCTCTCTCTCTCTCTCTCTCTCTCTCTCTCTCTCTCTCTCTCACTTCCCATCTCTTATCATAAACTGCCTTGTGCTTCCTCAGAGTTGCACCAAAAAGATATAGTCAGCAAACTCTGGACAGAACCATAAGCCAAAATAAACTACTTTTTCTTTACAACTTACCAATCTATAGCACAGAGCTCTCGGCACGAAAATGACCTGAGATGATTTGGCGATACTGCCAATGTCTCTGTAACTGCTTACAGAGTTCTTAGAGCCCTTCAGTAGTGAGGTCATTGCGTCTTCATTATCATCTATCTCATCCTATACCCACACCACAAAAATCAATTCTTTCTGACAAATGCCTAGATTGAGTGAAGGATGCCCTTCACTGTGGCTATATCCCCACCAGATGCACAGATCTCACCCCCAAACACTCCACAGATATAACTGATCTGAAATAACTGGAGTCTATCACTTTCTAAGCCACCAAGTATGCTGAAGAAGGGACCGGACACAGTGGAGCACAGAGCATGGGCTCTAGTGCCCAGGTCCTGGTGAGATCATGACATAGTGGAACCTGCAGCTCCTCCTTCAGGGTCAACTCTGAGTGCTGCCAGGTCACTGACTGTGGGCTGTCAATTGGCCCAGCATTTCAGAGTTCCAAACAGGACTTTTTATTAAGCTTAAAATCTTTCAACATTTAGAGACGGGACTACAAATGTTATTACTAGCTTAATTAACCTTTTAAAAAAATTTTATTAGGGCCCCTAAAGGTATCCTACACCCCCAAATCAGCAAAGAAGCAGCCTTATGAAAAGAATGATGCCCCATTTCCCTTAAGGGGGTTGGGTAGGTTTTTGGTTGTTTTCTTGGGCTATGGTTGTACATTGTTACTGGGAGTTGGTTATAAGGTATTATTGGTCTTATACAGAGGGAAAATGAGCTTGGACTCAGTGATTTCTCTCTTTTCATTTACTTTCATTTCTTTCTTAGATATGGAGATAGGGATTGAAAAGAAAGAAAGGGAAATATAGAAAATATATAGATATTATAGGACAAAAAGATTATTAAATCTACTCTTCAACTTAAGGCATTAATTGTTACTCACAAATAAAGTTATTTTTAATTTATTGGTACAGAAATTTGCATATTAATACAAACATAATTTTAATTTTGATACACTGGTATAGGATTCAATTTTAAGGTTATTCTCCACACATACACATTATATACATATTTCTATTCTAGTATGAGCTACTGTTCCCATATAACTCATTTATAATACAAGGTTTACTTCCAATACTTCTTAACTGTTATTGCAGAGTGTTGAAGATAATTAAATAATGCAAGTTAATAAATAGTCAATCAGATTCATGGTCATGTCAAACACTAGTCTAATTTATCCCAAGAATGTACATCCTAGGTTTATTAGATGAATATGATTCTATAGATAGATTATATAAAAATAAGTAGATAAGTAGGGTCTTCAAAAATCTCAGGGGCCTAAAGAATATGGCATTTAAAAACATTACTATTTTAAGGATTCTTTGACAATGAACCACGTCGATGCCTGGAGGCACCCAGTCTACCTCGAAGAAGATGATGGGCATCGAAGAACGTCCGGACGGAGATGGCTTCAAATGTGGCAAACAAGCCACTGGATAAAAATGCCCTTGTTTCTGCCTCAGACAGAATTCTGCCTGAAATGGGCAAGCTTGGATGCTGGTGGAGTTGATGGACAAACTCTGCCAAGACAGGGTAAACAAGTCCTCAATAGTTTCTGCTTCACAAATATGTCCATCATATATATTGGGCCAGAAGGCTGAAGATGATGCTTCAACACTATAAAAATAAAGTTTTGGGCTGACTATCTGGACAGCAATCTGTCTGGCATTTTTATCTTGGAAGCTGCTAACCTTCACTTCCTATTTACTCAGGAAATTAATCTTACTCCTTCTCAAGTCTCTGATGGGGTCGAAGACCAAACAGTTTGGTTTTACAGCTAAGCTTAGTTATTTAGAAGTTAAGAAGATACATTTAGGTTTATGAAGATATTGCTAGGTTGATAGAGATGAGATATGATAGGGATTGATTTAGGTACAAAACTTTGGACGCTAATAGATAGGGTAGATAATATTTTCTCCTAAGTTGCCAAATGCATATGTACTGGACTTTGTGAATTTAGATCTTTCCTGATTGACAGTTTTCATAATTATGATAGTTCCATAATTATTATTGCATATTAGTGTATTGTTGAAAGAAAATGAGCCTTTTATTGTACTTAAAGGAATAAATGTTGGCATAATGAGGTTGTGGATTGTGTACAGTTTACCCTTGTTCAATCAAATGCTGATTTCTCTATCCAACTACCTGGATCAATCCAGACATTGCATTGTGATGCTTATTCTAAGAATCTCCTGTCTCAAGTTTGTGTAAACATGCAACCATTTGTTCTCTGTGTTCCCAATAAAACAAACTAGCCAACACTGAGCAATAACAGAGGATAAGGTGGGACATCCTGATCCAGTGAGGGGAGGGGAGGGCGAAGGGAGAAGAGGATGGAGCCAGGAGTAGAAGACCGAGAAGCATCAGAAGGAATAAGCTGGACCTAGGATATAAAGAAAAAGCAAGTACAAAGTGGGAAATCAGAATGGGAGCAAACTACAGTAGCATGGAGATTTAGAATGGAGTAATTATTGCATAGTATTGTTATAGGCTAATTAAATAGATCCTGGTCTCTCTGTATGTTATTTGGATATAAAGCTGGTTAACAGTAACCACTGGTTTCACTAAAATAATAATCCAATACTAAATATTAATAATCTTTCAATAGCGGGTGACTACATCATGGCTCTCTATAATCCAAAGTCTTTGTAGAATCAGTGTTCACTATAGCCTACATCAGACTTTTATAGATGGAGGCTTTTACTTATTTCCCTGCTCAGGCCCTGCCCTCATGCTGGGCGGTCTCCACTTGGCATCACTGGAAATGGACTGGCTCTCTGATGCCTTTCTGGCCTTCTCTCATGTCTGGTCTCAGTCTTGGCCATCCTCCATCTAGCCATGTCACAATGGAGGCCCCAGGTGAAAGAGTCTAGTTGTAAAGGCTATGGAAAGATTATCTTCAGTTTTCCTTGTGTTCAGTTTTGCTTGCAGTCTTAGTGGCCTGACCCTAGGCAGGATAACCAATAAGTGTTAGTCATCTACAGCATGTTCCAGCCTTTGAAATATAATTTTTTCTCTATGTTTGTATGTGTGGGTAACACTAAATAAGATCAGACAAGTAAATATATGTTAAATAGAGTTTAGAAAAAAGTAAATTGTGCTTTATGGGATAACATTTACTCATGGAGATTTTACTATTATTTAAGTATCAAATACTGGGGATGGAAACTTAATTGTATAATAATGAGTTTTATTGTACAGTATGTATATGTGTATATAATGTATTTGGGCCACATTCAACCCACTGCCCTCTCTTGTCCCCTCCCATTGCTGGTCATTGTTTTCCAGGTCTTGGAGGAGAATATGTAAGTGTCTTGTTTAGGGCTGAGCACTCATCCATCACTCTCTCTAACGTGTCTGAGTCTCTTCTTTCAGCTTGCTCAAGGAGCTAGCATTTCTGGGTTGCTAATCACCATTAGTTGAAACTGCTGAATATTGCTCAGTGACTTCATCCTGTCATTGTAAAATTTTGACTCTGAGCTCATTTTTAAAAACCTCTGTCTTTTTTCCTGTGGGATTTTTGCATGATCTGCTTTGTGAAAATGGCCCTCCAGAGAAAGAGCATCTTTTCCTCCTAAGCTGAGATTCTAAGGGTTTCTTGTGACCTTCAGTTAAGGTCACATGACATAGGATTCCCCATCTTAAGTAACTAAGATGGTAGGATATACTGCAGGTAGAGGAAAGAGGCCCAGGACATGTCACAACCGTTCAGTATGGCCATCCTGCAGTCCTCAGAGCAGGATGGCTCTAGTGTATGAAACAGGGAATCAGTGTTCTGTTTGTGTTTGCCCAGTGACAATGCACACTGCACAAAGATGCTGCTTTGGTGCCCTTCTCCCTCAGCCAGCCTAATTCCCTGTACTTGCTATGCAGAGCACGAAGTACCTGCCATGCTTGCTGCTGGATGGTAGCTGGGTCTACAGAAGCGAGCACAACTACAGCACCTCCAGTGTACATTCTGCTATGTGGACAGAATTTTCTTCCTTTCCACAAAAGCTTGTGTGTTGTGATATTGGCGGGGGTGTGTGTGAAGAATTTTCATTGGGTTGTTTTCTTGGCTTTGTGCGTACAGAAGGAAGGTCAGATGACATCATCTCTATCAGAAATACTGCTGGAAGCTGGGTAAGTTGATTGCGAAGTATCATAAACTCAGGGTCCATTTCACCTTTGGTGCAAAAAAACGCAAACTGTTGCACCAAGCTGAACCACATAACACTGATCTACATACACGATCTCTATTTGGCACCTGAAAAGCCACAACCACATATTCAGTTCCATGTTGCTGCCACATTCTACCCTCTGCACATTTCACCTGTGTCCTTCTCAAGAGACGCATCTTCTCCTGAGAGTACCTTTCACATGTAGGGCCTTTCCCTAAGTTTGCCAACTTTTACAAATATCCATCTTTGACTTGAAGCCCAGTACGGGACACTCTCCTCTCTTTTGGCCATGTATGTGCCCTTCACTCAGGACTAAGTGCTGCCAATTCTATAGCTTTCCAGTCTCAGCTTGGTGTCTGGTTCAGTGTCATCGTGACTATCTGGAGCAGGCACTTGACCTTGTCTCTTCCAAATTTTGCAAGGCTCTTCTTAACTGGCGCTTTCCCAGGGCTACCACAGTACCATTTCAACACTAGTGCTACAGGGGACCCCATGGGCAGACCAGACACATCCAAAGAGCTGAGCACCTCACAAGATCGTTCTGTGTTTTCCTACTCTGCTCTTGTTGCCACTGTGTAATTAAAAGATACTCACAAGGAGTCCCTGTGTGCCCCATACCTGATTTCGCTCCAATGATTAACATTTTATATGCATATGGGATGTTTGTCAAGATTATTGCATAAATATTGCCAGATTATCATTAGCTGATGCATTTGGTTTTGCTTAGACTTATTTTGTCTTTAATTTAATGTCTTATTCCTGTTTCAGATGCCATGTAGGACTCATTATACTTCTCCATCATGTCTCCAAAGGCTCCTCTTGGCTGTGGCAGTTTCTCATTGTTTCCTTTTGCTGATGGCATTGGCGACTTTGGTGAGTGCTAGTCAGAAGCTTTGTAAAATGTCTACTCCTGGCATCTTGTGTTCCATTGTGAATATGGATGCAGAGGTAAAAGACCAATTTTTGTGGCAAGACTACAAATCGCAAGTATTGAGTGTCACTGTGGATGCTGACTTTGATCAGTGGTGCACGTGTGATTTTCATTTTTCTTTGCTGATTCCTGGTGCCTGACAGCTAGTATGGGCATGGTTACATTTTATCCCATCATTAGATGGAAAAAATCTATAATGTTCATGCATTTTTATCTATTTATTTAGCCATATATTTTCTTACTATAATATTTCCATATATATTTTCTAGTTTCAGGACTGAATTTAAGCACATTTGATTGTTTTTCTACTGCTGTAAAAAAAGTTTAACCTATTGTTTTTATCTTATAAAGGAGAGCCAGGACTGACTATACTCAGAAAGCATTGATCCTTACTGTTCAAAACCCACATTGATTTTTATCAGTGTTTGTAAACAGAAAATTCTAGGAAGAGAATATTGGCTTTGATAAAGATATTTACCTACAGTGAATGCTAGGCAAATACTGAGATCATGTGGCTAATTAATGTGTCCTGCTCTATCTGATGGACACATATTGACTATGACTTTTTACAGCTCAAACAGTTCATTCTGTAAAGGCCAAAAACTGGCACATTAAATACCACATCAAAATCATTGAGAGAAATTTTGACACAGGAGTTTCCTGTCATTGTCAAGGATTGATCTCTAAGCAAGAATTACTGATGCCCAAAAGAACACATGTAACTTTCAGGAAAAGGAGAAATTATGTTTAACATAATAATTCTCAAAGTAAAAAAAAACCCCACAGTTTGGAAATTAGTACTATTTACATGTTGATACAGCTATGAAGTTGTAAGGAATAAGCCGGATAGACTTATGCCAAAAACAGTCTGGTGAAAGAGCTATGCTTGACTCCATTCTGTGTATCATAGAGACTGTAAAATCTACTGTTCGTCAAATTACTGTATGTACTTCAACCCAATCTTTAGCTTATTTGTAGAAGTAAATGTCACAATGTTCAAGGATAGTCTAAGTCTATGTCCATTTCCTGCCATTATCACTATCATTATTAAACTTGCAATTCCCTCTGGTTCAGCAATCCTACAGCTGGGCTACAGGTGTGCACCACACGCAGACATTGTCTTTAAAATTAAGGGACAGTGAACTAAAACACACAAAACAAATAAATAAATGTGAAGTGTAAAACGAAAGTCGTCATTGTTTAGACTTCAGTTCCCATAGATTTATTCACCCATCCTTTCACTCCTGGACAGGTGGTTATTTAATCCCTGTAACTCATGACAACTTTAAACTGAATACAGAACCTCTCCCATGTTAGCTCTTATTTCACAGCCAATGACACAAATGCCACTTTCTCTCTGTAGAGTGTGCTTATAGCTGTCCTGACTCTATGCATGTTTCCTGGCTTTGCAGGTACCATGTAGGTCTATGTAATTCTGCAATTTTGCTTTCACAGTTGAAGGGAAATTTTACTTCTTTTGATATTTTCCTAAAATATTTTAGTTTCACTCATTGGCTTTTCTGAATACATTTCAGGTTAATTTTTGTCTCTGTGATCTCATTTCCTTCTTACTGCTCTGTGTGAATGTCAGGGTTGTACTCAGTGTATAAGTGTACTGAGTGATATTGACAAACATTCTTTCAATTATGCTTTTTAAACACTTTTTTATTTTTAATAATCTCTGTATTTAGACTTTAATGCATTTTTAAAAAAATTGACTTCTAAGAATATAATGACCTTGATTTTTTTTTCACTTGTATTTTGAAGTCTTATAGTATTAGACTTTCTAAGGTTTGGCAGATAGAACCCTATTGATTTTTCCATTATAGTCTATTTCCTGATTTGGAGAAGCTACACAGGAAGAAATGTTAGACTGACCAGCAATTATATGACATTGAGGTTCTACAATGAAATGTAGAAGAATGAAATGGTTTGTATTCTTCTTGAAGATGAGAGATGTTTCTTGCTTAAATTTGATCAGTGACAATTCTCAGTATTTACTGGAAGTCACAAAAGGCTGAAAGAACAAGAGTCACCGATTTCATTGTAGAGGAAGATCTGCTGTCTGTAGGGACCTAAGGAGAGCAGGTGGCCATAGAACAGGTAGAGATCTTATGTCTTCCGCAGAAAAAAGCCAAATAGAAGAGGGAGCAGCAATGCAAATTCAGTAAGAAGTACTCAGCTTGTAGAGTCTCCTAGCCTATACTTGGCCTTGAATGGTCATGTACTTTGTTGTAAGCCCTAGACCCTTCTGGACCAAACAATAAAGACCCAAGCAATACAGGACATCCCAAGGGTATTGACTTATCCCCTCAAGTAGAAAGTAATATTTGAAGGGGCAGCACATGTAGAAGCTTCCAGAGCAAAAAAAGGGGACTAGCTTTGTTCTCACTGATGCTAAGTATCCACTAGTAAAATCAACTTTGGGGGTGGGGCGGGGTGTAAAGTTAAAAGCTCACACTGGACCATAATGAGAGGTACAAGGCACAGACAACATACGGAGACAAGACTTATGACCAAGCCAGAGAGGAGAGGACATAACAAGACACCATAGAGAATACCGGTGAACAAAAGTGTAAGATTCCAGTGTCCAGTGTTCTGTGGAACCACTGACATTTCTTTTGGACCTTGGCCATGTATGAGCACATAAGGAGGGTTGCATGGCTCCTAGTGACTCTCTTGTGAGAGGTCTGATGTGGCATTGATATTTATAAGGCACATGGACAAGTGACTAAGTGTAACTTCAATCAGCCTCTTGTATACTCATAAGAAGCCAGTAAATGTCTTAAGAGAATTCACCATCCAGACTCTGGAGCAGAGACTCATAGGAACATATTCATTACAGCACCATTTTTTTAGAAGAAAAATTCCAGATTTTTAAAAATTAGACTACATAATTATACCAAACTGGTTCTTATTGTGGCATTTCCTTCTTTCTCCTCCATCTTCTCCCTTATGTCCTTGCAGAAACACTCCTCACCACCTCCCAATTTCATGCTCTCTCTCTTCTTATTTCTATAACCTGATGAAAACTCAAGATTTTAGCTGCAAATTTTTGCATCCTGTCCATGTGATATTGGGAAGGGAGAATCCAATATGGCCTATATGGTTAAGATATCAATTAACTATTGATGTGGACAAATTATAGTTTGCTTGTTTAATTCAGTGAATTGGTAGCCTTGATTCTAGCATTGGAATATATGTTATGCTTGTCCTTACCTAATCTACATGAGCAGGGGTCATGAAGGATCTTCTAATCTACCCTAGGGAAAGAGAGTAAAACATAAATACTGTTATTGAAAAATATGAAAAAAAAAGGAAAAATGTGACAGTAGCTGGGTATAGTGGTGCACACCTGTAATCCCAGCACTTGGGAAGTCAGAGGCAAGCAGATCTCTTTGAGTTCGAGGTCAGCCTGGTGTATAAGTGAGTCCAGAATAGCCAAAGATACACAGAAAAGACAGAAAAGAAAGGAAAGATAAATAAGACCGTAAGACTCATTCTCTTTGTTTCCTAGTACTGGTGAGGCAAACAGCTTTCCTCTGTCGACCTCTGACACTCTGATGCCTCTATCTTACCACAGGCCTCAAAAATATGAATCCAGACAACTATGTGCCGAAACTTCTGAAACTCAGGCACTTTGTCACAGTGACCCATCATGATGCTCATGAGTTGCCAGTGCCTGTCTATACACACCTGCCTCTTATAGGCTTAGTGTTTGTGTTTTCACTTGATTAGACACGCCCACGTCCTACCTCCACTGCTGCTACAGTCGTCATAACTGCCCACGAGATGACCACTGAAGATAGGGACTATGCATTACGCATGTCAGGCACTGTCAGCGTTCTTGGCATACTGCAAGCCAGTTGGCCCAGGGACTTTGTTTTCTTCTATGACCCATGAGCTCTACGACATATTGGCAGCAAGTGAAAGAATGTGGACCTGCCACAGTTGCTTTTGGTAGCCAAAGCATGGGGTAAGAAAAGTTTCTTCAAGAGCTACATTTAATATTTCAGATTCTCAAGGGACAGTCACTTAGTCGTTCTTAGTCCTGTTTCCTTACCAACCTCACAAAAGCCAGCAATGAACATAATAAGTAACATTTTCTGGTGTGGCATCTTGAGTCAGTTTGGGCTTAATAGTATTTATTATGCACTCATCTGAGCATGAAAAAACAAAAACAAAAAGAAAAACAAAAAACCCAACTTCTTACATACACCAACAGAGCATACAAAATACCAAACAGATATCTGATTTCCTAGACCCTTCCTGTCAAGTAAGCTAGCAGACATAGATGTATAAAGAGGAACATCTAAGCAAAAGAATGTTAAATGTTTAATACGTGTGAGTTACAATTTCCCCAAAACATTGAGTTCAGCTCCAAAACCAAAACACAAATGTCCAAACAGATGATATATTCTAATGAGGCTTAGGACCGAAAGAATCAACTGATACTGAAGGGCAGAAGCCCATAAAATGAAACTTTGATTTTCTATATTTAAAGTAGTACCGACATGGGCGTTTTATGCCTTATATTCACATAGAGGAAAACACTAAATGAGTTTATGTTGTTAAACACAACTGGACTTTGAGTAGAAGATTCAGGAGATTAATTAACTTAGGGGATCTGTCGAAGGAGATGGAACTCCGTCAATAGCTTTGCATATTAATGACGTGTCAGAAGTTCGGGATGCTTCTGAATTCCCCTGACCTTTCTATGCTCACCTATAATTATGCAGACAATTTAGCATGTGCCAGGCAACACGCCATGTGAGCTCTGTGTACAATTACAACCAAGCGTGCAAATAACAATGAAGGAGAACAATTACTATTCATGTATTTAGGTGAGGAGAAGGGAGGCTTAGCTGGGCCAGGAAACTTAGCAATAATACTACTTTCAAGATGAGGTGGAGATGATGAGAAATCTTTACCTTTAAAAACGCCACATAGACATGCAACCAACACTCTTCCCCCACGCGATCTTCTGCGATTAGCACACATATGTCATATCCACTAGGGGACTCTGCCCAAAGACAATCAGTTATCAACCTAAGAGACATATTAAATCACATGATGATTTTAGAACTAATTTAACACACACCTCAAAAAATTAACATTGTAAAGTACAATATAAAATAATATTTATTTTCAAAAGATTATTTTACTTTATGTGTATCTGTGAGTGTCGCCAAGTATGTCTGTGCACCTTATGCATGTCTGGTGCCCACGGAGGTCAGAAGACAGCATTGTATTTCACAGAATTGGAGTTAGAGGCAGTTGCAAGCACCCACGTGGGTGCTGGGAACCAAACCTATGTCTTTCGTGAGAGCAGGAAGTGTTCTTACCCATCACCTTTCTGCCCCAAAAGTTAGATGTTTAATGCTGATAGAAAAAGCAACATTGAGATGGCTGTTGTCTTTATAGTTGTTTTTATATTTGTGTGTTCGGATCACTGTGAGCTGCTTGAAGAGAAACCTTTAATGCTCGAAACTGGGCTTCTCCAAAGCGACAGCCTACAGACTGGGAAAAGATCTTCACCGACTCTTCATCTGACAAAGGTCTAATATCCAAAATATATAAAGAACTCCAGAAATTAAACACCACCAAACCAAATAACCCAATAGAGAAATGGGGCGCAGAGCTAAACAGAGAATTCTCAACAGAGGAATATCAAATGGCTGAGAAACACTTAAAGAAATCCTCGACCTCCTTAGTCATCAGAGAAATGCAAATCAAAACGACACTGAGATTCCATCTTACACCCATCAGAATGGCTAAGATCAATAACTCAACTGACACCTCATGCTGGCGAGGGTGTGGAGAAAGAGGAACACTCCTGCATTGCTGGTGGGAATGCAAACTAGTACAACCACTTTGGAAAGCTATCTGGTGCTTTCTCAGAAAAATGGGAATAGGGCTTCCTCAAGACCCAGCTATTCCACTCCTTGGAATATACCCAGAGGATGTACTACTACACAACAGGGACATATGCTCAACCATGTTCATAGCTGCCTTATTCATAATAGCCAGAACTTGGAAACAACCTACGTGTCCCTCTATAGAAGAATGGATAAAGAAACTGTGGTACATTTACACTATGGAATACTACTCAGCTATTAAAAACAAGGAATTTCCAAAATTTGTGGACAAATGGATTGAACTAGAAATTGTCATAATGAGTGAGTTCACACAGAAGCAAAAAGAGCTAAATGGTATATACTCACTTATATCGAGACACTAGTCCAAGGTGTACGTCCCCATGAAAAACTGTACCTACCAGAATAGTGGGTAAGAGGGGAGGACATCCTATTGAAACTTTAGGTGTGAGAAGCCTGGGAGAAAGAGGAAATGGAAGGACCCAGTGGGTCCTGGAAAACTACAGGCGAGTCTGGGCCCTGGGGCCCTCCGCAAACTGTGGCAACAGCCAAGGAAAAAATAGGCAGTAAAAACCTTGAACCCCTACCCGGACTAGCCGATGGACATTCTCCACTGTTGAGTGGAGAAGGAGATCTAACTTTCACACAAACTCTGGTGCCCCATATTTGAACATGTCCCTTGGACGGAGATGCCTGGTGGCACTCAGAGAAAAGATAATAGGTCACCAAGGAGATACTTGATATCGTATGAGCATATTCAGGGGGAGGAGGTCCCCCTCAGACACAGACTTAGGGGAGGGGAGGGGAGTAGGGGGGAAGTGGGAGGAAGGGAGGAGTGGGAGGATACATGGGATGGGCTAACAACTGAGATGTAATATGTATAAATTAATAAAAATGTATTTAAAAAAAAAAAAAGAAACTGGGCTTCTCACTATTAGGGATATCAGATGATAGACATAATAGGCCTTTTGTAATGATTTTGTTCTTAATGAACTGGAAGAAGGTAAGAGGCGGGAAGTGTCACCGGATGCGTTGTGAATTTACCCCTTAACTTTATAGACAGATCTTTATATCTCATAGACAATGATTTAGTCTGCAGTTACCATGGTAATTAGCTTCCGTGAACCATAATTAACTCTCAACACTACGGCACCTTTATTTCATCGTTTTTTCAGTTTTTTAGTTAGGAATATAGGCTATACTCTTCCCCACTTTACTCAATACTCTGCTGAACTGCTCCACGGAAGCAGCTCACTGAGTTTATTCTGACCCACGTCCGTACAGGGTTTCTGTCCACCAGGAAGGAGAATGCATGGTGGGTGCAGGAGGTCAACCATGTAGGCAGAACGATGAGACAAACAGTCACACAGCGTAAGCCGAGAGGAAAACATGAGACTGGTGGCAGATCGGAGAGGGAACCTTCAAAGCCCCGCCCATGTGACCCACCCAGTGGGTGTGACTGGCGCAGAACCGGACTTTCAAACACATGAGCCCATCAGCCACAGTTCAGCCTCAAGCCACGACTCAGGTTCAGCTGAGGGAAAGCGTTTTCGTGAGATGGGCACGCTTCGCCTATCTTTACACTCCTACAAAACCATTCACACTTATCCTTCCCCCATTTTATACTGAGTTGTGAAGATTTTCTTTTCATGAATTGTGGCATTTACTCTTTCTAATAAAACGTCTGGGAAGAGAACGTCAAACAGGGAGCTAAATATCGTAAGTCATCCAGCTTTGCATGCGCCCCCAAATCTACTCAAAGATCAGGGACACTGTGGCTCTGGAAAAAAAAACCCAAACGTTCTCCAATAACCTCCTCAATAAAAGTGTTTTTTAATCTGGAGGATTCACATAGTGGTTCTGGTCTCATCCCGTGTGTGTGTGTGTGTGTGTGTGTGTGTGTGTGTGTGTGTATGGGTGTGTTTGTATGTGTTTGTGTGTGTTTATGCATTTTTGTCTGCACTCTGTTCTATTGTGTAGAAGTCTGCAATTTCTTTTTACAAATTCCCACTTTATTTTTTATCAACCTTTATCCAGTTTACCATGGGCCCTACTTCCTTTGCTGTGCTTGGGGGACCCATGAATTTGATATCTATTTTACTAAAGTGGTTTTTATCACACAGTTGATTGAATGTAAAAATCTCGCGTTTTACCCATGGCTCAAAATTGCCCATGTCCCCTGCACTCCTGTAAAGTGCTTTATTTCCTTCGTGAGGCCTGTGAAATCTTGACAATATGACTCTGGGAGGCAGGGGATGCTGAAGAAGTGGCTTTTCAGCCTTCCGAGCAGCATGCTTTCCGTGTGCTTTGTCATAATGTACCACACCAGATCCATCTGCTCATTTACATGAAGCATGGAAAACTCTTTAAGATCACCCTAAATCAGGCATACGGCTGCTTCATTACATCCCAAAGACATAGGCCACGGACTCCTTCAATGGTTAGAGCTAATCACTGACCTACATTAATTATGCATTTTAATCCATGGTCTCCTGGAATTTGCAGTGGCTTCTGAGTCGTAGGCTCCTGAAAGCAGCACTAGCCATCAGTGCAATTAGTTGCAAATGTAGAAACAGTTCACACACTCTGAGGAGTTTAAGGCTGACTATTAAAAATGCACTTACTTTTGAAAAGGGAGGCATTGGATAGAGACTGTGCAGCATGTTTATCTCTTTTAAAACTGCACTGCTACCTAAAGAAGAGTGACAGGACTAGGGATGCTGCTAAGTTAAAACATGAGGACCGAAGTCCAGGGATACAAACCTCACGTAAATGCCAGTGGGCGGTGCGAGTCACCTGTAACCTTAGTGTTTAGAAGACTGAGATATTAGACCCCAGTGCAACTGGGCTAGCTAGATGAGCTTTTGATGATTTTCTTGTATGCCTAGCCTTCATTTTTATGTTTACGTTTACAAACAGGCACCCCCAAACGTCACTAATAAACTAAAACTAGGCTGAAAAGCTATTTTTGGGCACCCCAGAAGAAAAGGACTCAGTCTTGTTTGCTTTAACTGTCACTTTTGCATGGCCGGGGTTGAACTAGGACATGCATTCCTTTCTGTAGGCCAAACTAGAAAGCTGCCCAGCCAATGAACAAAAAAACTCTCAAGCCAGGACACAGCATCCCGAGAGGTTTTTCCTACACGGTTCCTTTTTGAATTACTTTGCATAGTCTTTTGATTGTAAAGTTTAAAACAGAAAACAGCCATGAGGTAAGAAAGAAAGAGAAAAATGAAAGAAAGAAAAAAGAAAGAAAGAAAGAAAGAAAGCCTATTGCTGTTGCTTTTCTGGGTCTGAGGTACATATCTTTGTATCACTACAAAAGCTATGGGGGAAATCTACTGCTTTCTTGCCATGGAAGCTCAAACTCAAACATGACCTCTGGACGCTATGGCACTGACCTCAATACGACAAGAACTGGCATTCTATGCTTTCCCAGGACACTTTGCTTGCAGGCTGCCACTTACAACATCTTCCTAGCAGCTCTACCACCTGAGGGGTTTATGCCCGCAATATATGGTGTCTCTTCATAGGTGATGTCAAGAAAACACGTTCCCAAGGCACAAGCTCCTAATCACAGTGTACATATACTATTTGATGATCAATATTCACCCCTAAGTAAAGGTTCAGTGACCAGGGAGCTCCTGGAATGCACGCCTATGCTCCCTTCATTAAACAAAGAGGCACCGAGTGTCTTTTAGATAATGAATGTGGAATAATGAATAAAAAACCCCAATTCCTGGTCACAGGGTGGGAACATTCTGGCAGGGAGCGGGGGTTGCCTAGAAGCAGATAGGAGTAAAACAAAGAAAAGTGCTAGGGTGGAACAGAAAGCAAGAATGGTTAACAGAGACAAGATTTTGTTCTGATTCAGTTGATCAGAAAAGATAAAAGTCCTCCCCAAGAAGCAATTTAAAAAACACAGTTGGAGGTAAAGGAGGGAGGTGATGTCAGAGAGGTGAAGGAAAATCCTCACTAGTGATAGTGGAGCTTACACAGAATATTCAGAAACAGACAGGAGTTTAAGATGCTGAGGCAGAAATCAGGGATTGGGGTAGGTGAGATGAGAAAGCTGGGCACAGAAGCACGGTGAAGTGGGGATAACATGGGCAACAGAGAAGGTCCAATATGGCTGAACTCTACCCTATTCCAACTGAACAAGCTACAAGATAAAATGCTGTCAGTTAAAGGCAACACTGCGTTTTAATACCCAAGCACATGAAAGTTTGGAATTGTCATTTGCTGACCAGGTTGCTGAGCAAAGAAGATGGAGTCTTGAGTGGGTAATATCAAGGTTCACTTTTCTGTTGGATGAGCACAGGGTTATCTATGTAACATCCCTGGCAAACATGGGAGATTGTTCTGAAGAATCCCATGCTGGAGACTGGTAGTTGGCAGCTGGCAGAAAGTGGACAGCATTTCAAATTTGAGTGGCTCCAACTGGGAGATGTGGTTCAATTTGCTGCCGGTGTTTAAAAAAACTGGAAATGTGTGAGTTTCAGGAAGCTCATAACCTTGGTCTCTACTCCATCACACACTTCTGTTGTATTCTAATGTTTTCTTCATTCGTGGATGATGCTTGTGATCTCCCTAAGCTCCTCCAAAGTCAGGGCCTCAGTCCTAGGGCTCAGTGATGCAGCATACATCTTGCAATGAAGTACAGTGAATCTTGAGGAAACACTTGAATATGAACACAAAAAAAAGGAGTGCAGAAAAAGAGAGCAATGCCAGTGGAGTCCACATGGTATCATGCATTTATTAGTGTCCCATGCTGGATCTCACCATGTCAGGCTTTCCCATCGCAATTCTACCTCATGCTCAGAGCTCTAGGAGCCAAGCTGAGAGCCATTTCATATTCCACAAACACACCAAGTTCTTTCACATCTTTATAGCCTTAACTGCATCTCTATCTCCCTCCATACCTACCTACCTACCTACCTACCTACACACACACACACACGCGCGCACACACACACACACACACACACACACACACACACACACACACACAGAGTCATCTAGTCAACCTGAGAATTCTCATTGGATATCAGAGATCTAACCAAGAGATCTGCTTCTGTATTATCCCATCCCTACTTCAAAGAACCAAGTGCTCTGTCACAGTATGTGACATATAATTGGATATCCTTATCCTAACCTGTAGACCCATTACGATACCCATACAAAAGCTGGTGAATGTATATCATGTTTGATGTCACACAGGATGTAGAAATAGAGACAAATAATGTAAGGCTGTCATGGGAACAAGTTATATACAAAGGGAGTTGTCTATCATTTCTTCAGCTTCCTCAACAGAAAAGGCAACAGATTTACTCTGCAGAGATCAGTTCTTGGATTCCTGGCATATCTCTGGGAAATGCCATGAAGAACAACTACTTTCTACATGCCATTTTTTGACTTGACTTTGATTTTTAATCACGTTCACAACACAATCAGTTGTTTATTCACTTAATTCTTCATAGCCAACTGTAAAATAATTCCTTTGATGAAAGATAAGTGTTTGTTTAAAGGGTATATTTTTCATTTTTGAGATCCATTTGTAATATGAAACGCAGTTTTGTTTGGGTTAAATTTGACCACAAGCACTTGGTATTTTGAGAATGAGTAAAATGAGTTTCACCAACGAAATTGAGAATCAGAGACTAGAAAAGAAAAAAGGAGGAAAAAGTAAGGAAGTTTTGCAGTGTAGTCATCCATAAAACACACTGAGTTTTCTTGTTACCTTCTGAGTTTTAAGACACCACGAAAAATGTAGGGTGCATAAGAGTCAGTTAGTCTAATACTAACACTATAGCCAATGGAAGAGAATAGAAGGCCAGAACATGTGTCAGACTTTGTATAACGAAAAAGATTTATAGGATCATTTTAAAAAGGCATATCTTAAGGCATTAGGAGTAGGGTTTAGAATGAGATGCAATTTCAAGATAACCACAGCAGAAATCATTATGACAGATAGCGTTTACTCAATAGTGTCACATGGCAAACCATACATTATCCAATGAAATCTTCACTGAGTTTATAAATGACAGATGTTGCTATTGGTGGTATCCGCACTACAAAGCCCATAAAATGGATTTTAAGAAGAAGCAAAGGTCACAATATTAAACTATGAGTTAAATATAGATCGGAAATTTAAGGCCACACCCTTCTCTACACTACATGTCATTAACCAACACATGCTGGCTTACTAAGAACCGTCCACATTTCAGCTATTTTTGATGCCAACGATGTATTATATCCTGTTCCTTCAAATGACAGAAAGTTTCCACAGGTATTATAAACACAAGCATAAATTTTACAGGCTGGAGGCAGAGACATCATTCTTCCCAGGAAACACATGGCGAGAGTGTAAAGCAGAAGGAAATTACTAGCCAGTGGAAGGGACCTGCAGGAGGGCCCGGGAGAGGTGGACAAACATGGGCACAGTGTTCCTGGAAGTGTGATTGCCAATCTCATAGCCTTTATGCCAAACTAAAACTGATTACACATAATGAAAAATGAGGTAAACCCAGCAAACCAAAGAGCTGTTCAGCAGTGCAGAGTAGCGTTCACTAGGCTTGCTCTACCATCTGGATCCTAGGACTCAGACAGTCCCCTGCTGTCCAAGAACTTAGCATAATTTCTTGAGCAAGGTGCAAGGATGGAGCATGCTAAATGCTCCCTATTTGTTTATATGTGATTCCCATGTATACCCAAGAGAATCTAATATATGAGCTAAGGAAATCTTTAAGAACCACCTATCCTGAAAACTGTTTTAGTAGAAAATGGTATGGTATACACCAGAAGCAAAATATTCTGTAAGTGGCCACAAAAGCACATCACAGAGTGAAAACTTCTTCACAGCCTTGCACACTGTAACAATTCCTGCATAGGTTCAACAGAAAAGGTGAAAGAAATTTAGAATTAAATTAATTTTTTTTCTTGTTAGTAAATATTCTATCCATTCAGGAAACAGGGGATTTTATTCCTGAGTGAAAAGACAGAGCACTCTTAAAATACTACTTCTAGCTAAAGTGAGTGTGTGCGTGTGTGTGTGCACGCGCGTGCATATGTGTGTGTGCATGTTTGTGCATGTGCCTGCGTGCATGCGTGCGTATGTACTTGATTATACTCGATGCACTTTCCTGATCTATGTGGATTCTCTTTCTACTAGAAAAACCAAATCTACTAGAAAAACCAAAGTAACAGCATGCTTGCAGATGACCTACATACTTGCTTTAACAAAAGAAAACCCAACTGAGCATCTTTAGAAACAATATCTCAAATACCTTGTAGTTAAGACTGATGAAGACACTTGAGGGGATGAGGATTGTGTGGGATTCCAGCTGACATCGGGAGCATGTGAGAACTTAGTGGAGACCATTTCTTACTAATAAAAAAATATATTCAGCCAGTAGTTCCAAAAGCATAGTATTTTCATGTTATAAGGAAAATGAATGACTGTCTTATACAATTTTAAAAATATACCTCAGCAAGATCAGCCCACTCGAGACCTGTGAAACCCAAATGAGAAATAAATAACCATAAAAGTAGCTGAAACATAGTTTAGACTACCTATAGGCTATGCCAGCAAATGACATATATAGCAATAACCTCAAACTGTGTAATATGTAAAATCACTAACTTCTTTTTAATATACATATTTAGGTTCATATAAAACAGCTCTCAGATCAGGAAGATATGAAATGAATTAATTATTTTTATTTGTTTGTAAAGCAGTGAGATTTTACCTTTCTTATTGAAATGTGCATGGCCAAGTACTTGAACTGAGGCTATAAATGATGATGTCGGATGTAATTTAAGAGGATAAAATGAGACAGAATGTTGGTTTGGATTTATTCTTTCTTTTACCCTTAGGTTTTATTTTATCAAATACACTCTAAGTTTCTACAGCCTGCTTTTCAGTTGAATTGGGTGGTAGAATGATTCATACATCCACCGCTACATTTAAAGAGTCAACATTCTTGATCCAATATTATTTCCTATTTTCAGGAAGATAAGGTTATTTTATTCAAATTACGTTATCTTCATATAACATGCTCTCTTTCGGTATCTATGATATAAACAAGTGGTTGTTCCCATAAACAGCGATCTATTCAGTTTTCTCAATTTTCATCTGATTTTGGGCTCTCTTCTGTTCATATATTATTTATAAGCTTGTATCAATGCTTTGAACTTGGCAATTTTAACAGGAGGCCTTCCTTTAAGCAACATAAAGCATACACTTATGGATATGATTTAGTTTTATACACATTTAGATAGTTACAAGATAACTATTTAATTACTGAAGTGAAGAGCATAAGAAAGCACTGCCCAGCTATGGATTACGAGATTGGAAATAAAAAGGCTACCCAAGAACATGACTCTATTAAATATTTGCATTTTTGAATTTTTACTGGCATATCTTTTCCTGAGAAGAATTTCAGATTTTCAAACAGATTAGATGGGAATATACTGAAAAAGAGAAAACCCTCTAAGTACATCTTCATAAAATGACATTTGTATTTGTCATGTACAGTTTTATGAATTTTAACGTGTGTGTGTGTGTGTGTGTGAACAACTGGTAGCATTCTCAGCCTCACTTGAGCCTTGTGTCATTCCTTCCTTGACCATCCTCACAGCCCCTGCCAACCACAGATGTGCTTCTCAACCCTGAGCTATCATCCCTGGAGAACGCTTCAGGAGACTCACACACGTATTTTTCCTGAGTGGCTAGGGTGGTGCTAAGTTTCCTTGAAATTGCTGTGCGCATCAATAGGTCATCCTTTTGTGGCAGAGGCATGTCCTATGATGTGAATGACATCATTTAAGCATTAAAAGGTTGACCTTGCCTTCTCCACCACTGAGAGAAAGCAATACATCTAATCCGTAAGGTTATAGTACAAACTCATGTTTTCGTTTTCTGCAGCACAGATGCCCACAGGTGAGGTTCTGAGTTGCCTGGTGAGTGTATCTTTGATAAGAAATTACCAACTTGTTTGTCAAGACTCATAGCTTCTTTTTATTTCTTTCAGCAATTACGTCCTAATAAGAGCTTGCACCTGGTAAGCAGTCATGGTGCTAAGTGGGTAAGGCTGGCATAAGGATGCCACTGTCCTGAGCTCTGATGCTGTTCAGCATCTGTCCACGAGCTTATTTGTCATCCTTGTGTTCTTATTGGTGAAGTGTATATTTAGCTCCTCCATGACACTCTCCATTTTCAACTACAGGGATCAGATTCATAGATAAAACTTACAGAATATTAACTACGGTTGAATTTGTTAGTTTATTTGAGTTTCATTGGTTGTCTACTGGCTTTCCTTCCTGAAGTAAAACAAAACCAAACCAAACAAAAACAGCACAAAATAAACTATGATCTGACAACCGCAGAAGAGAAATAAACATCCAAATGGAGGATCTTTTCAGGGCATACTTTTAGGAAAATGCATTCTGGATCATGTGGCTGAATGTATAGAGATGAGCTAATGGGTACTAATGTGCTGACTGACGCCCAGCTGCCCGTATCACTTTCACAGTTGCACGAATTTATTCCCTGTGCATGCTCACTGAGGTGTCCTGATACATATTCACTTGTCATTCACTTTATTTATAGTCTTTTTAAAAGTCTAGGTTTGTTATTAGGAAGGGACTTTATCATCTGCAAGCACAGCTGTGTGTGAAATGAGACCTGAGTGAATACAAGCGAGGCTGCCTGAAAATCTAGCTCTACACCAACGGGGCTCATTCTAGTGTCTCGTGTCTCTGCCTGCTCTGGTAATGGACCAGGCACATAGTCTAGGAACATTCTGCAACTGTCTCAGCATCTTCCTGGTCCAGCTAACAGGGAAGACATGTAATACCTGGGATCTGAGATCACGCTCCTCGTGAGTATCACGTGCGAATCCTGAGGAAAGGCACCATCTTAGCAGCTTACCATTCTCTTGTCCCACTCTTTGATCTTGACACATATGTTACATGCAATGTGCTGCACAGAACTTTGAATTGCACTTTTGTTTATTTGCTCCTAGTCATGGCTGCACACACAAAACCAGAACAGTGGCAATTGTAATGAACATGTTATTGTGGAAAGGGAAATGTTTCCTTGTCCCACCTTGATACAAAGAACTATAGGCAACTAATCAACAGCATTTTAAAGAACTCCAATTGGTGAGATTTTCACTTGAGACTGAATATTTTAGAGTCAAAGCATTTTTAAAGAATTCAAACTGCTTTACCTGCTAAGACATGATAATATATTTAAGGATCACATTTTATCTTTAATATATTTATAACATAACTTAAGAACAAAATAAAATTTACTCTCCATTTTATTAAATTCTTTTCATAGCTTTGGAAGCTAATGCAAGCTTATATGCATTTGGTTTTTGGCAAACATAGACCAGGCAGTGACTACAAACTCCAATAACGATCCACAACATGCCAGACAGTGATACTTAATATCTCAAGCCAGCTCATTTTGAGTTTTACAGTCTAAAAATTTTGCCTGACAAGTATTTATTTTGGGAAACAAACAAACAACAAAAAGAATATACACTTTACAGACACACCCATGCACACTTTTCATCTTGTCTTTACATTGTTTACTCAGTCTGGATCCTCACATTAGCAACATAAATAAACATATCAGGAAGCATAACTGCCAGTTTATCAAAAACAGAGCCTAAGTGTCAGTAAGCCCTGTCCTTGGAATAAAATATGCAAAATAAATTGTGCATTAAAATAAAAACATGAGACTGTTTATGACGGAAGCTGTAATTATGATTAAGAAATCAAAAAGTCATGAATGTGATTAGCAATTTTCAGATTTTGAGGAGGCAGAATGAATTTTTATAAGGGCTGAGCGGTTAAAACCCCAGAGTATTACCAAGTCCTGTGGATTATTATTACTGCCTAGATGTCAGCTATCTTAGTACTAGGCTGTTTCTTTAGCAACACATGGAAATGCCTAGGTTTGTGTGTGTGTGTGTGTGTGTGTGTGTGTGTGTGTGTGTGATGTCAACAGAATTTGAGGTGTTCAATGGGACTGCTCTCTTACTGCAAGAAGTGCAAATAGGTAAATAGACTTTTCTGGGCTACAAGTCTTACCTTAGCTGCCTATATCATTCCATTAGTGCCTCCCAACTGCACTAGGACGTAAGCATGAAGAGGTTATTAAACAAAACATTCAGTATCTGAGACCTAGGACAAGGCGTAGTTTGGATCCTGACCCAGGCAGTCTGGCTCTTTTTTAAAAAAATGTAATATGTATGGTTTTGGTGAATGTGTATATGTATGCTTATGTTGGGTACACATGTGTTTTATGTATGTGCATACATGTGTGTATATGTGTCTTCTTGTAGGGTATACATCTGTTTGTGTGGATGTGTATGTATGCATGTATATGTGTTCATGTCTAATGCACATGTGTTTGTGTGGGTGTGCATGCATGCATGTGTGTGTTCAAGTGGGGTAGACATGTATTTGTGTAGTTGTACATGCATGTGTTTATGTTTGTGTTGGGTATACATATGTGTAAGTGTGCATGTATGTTTGTGTACATGTATGTGGTGGTCAGAGATTGACATTGGATGTCTTGCTTAATTCTCTCACTGTTATACCTAGAGGCAAGGTCTCCATTTTTGACCCTAGACCTCACAGCTTTAGCTATCCTTGCTATCCAGCTTTTTCCAGGGGGTCCTTGATCTCCCTCTCATGAGCACTTCCACATTTGCCCAGCACTTAGATGAGTCTAATGGATCTGCACTTCATGTTGAACAGCAGTGCTTTACTTTTATTCACTGAGTCATATTATCATGCAAGACTTGAAAATCTTACCAATGCCCTGTATCCTAGGAGACCAGAGTACCCAGCACTGAGCCTCTGCCTCTATCTCACTGCTCTTTAAGGCCAAAGACCCCATGGCACCCGTCTTCACAGTACAACCTTCTTGGCCTCTGAACTGCTTTCTGTCAGAGTATTATCTCAAGAAGCAGCTATTGAGACCAACGTGGAAGGATACTAAAGGGACAAGTACAATTTCCAGGCAGAACTCAGTGAACGTTTTAAGTAAAGTATTTTACACAGAATCCAATGACTCAGCAGCTATGTGTGACGCTTTCTTTCTAATTACCATTGAACATTTGGTTCTCTAGACACTCTGCTGTCACTAAACCACCACAATTTCATGCATGAGGACTTGCTTAGCAAAAATATTTTGAAAAAGAACAAGGACAGCTGTCAAAGATTATCATAACCTTTGCAATGTGAAGAATCACAAAATTAGCTACTGGGCATCTTCATGGGTGAGGTGGGAACCAGTTTTAACACTTCAGTATTTACCTCAAACTCTATAACATATTTATTCTCTTGGGGCACACTGTTAATAAGCCACGCCTACTCCCGTGGTTTTCCTAACCTCTCCATTCAGTGAGTAGAGCAGGGGACCACACATTTTACTAGTTGTTCTTGGAGAAGGTCATCAAGGATGGAGGGTGAAAACATAACCCAGTGTTAATGCCATCTGATGAATGAGCTTCTGAATTAGTCTGCTTCCCAATACAGAACGCTTGCATTCTTCACTTCCTTGGGTCTTGGCTCAAGGAATAGTTTTATTTATAAGTGTGGGTATGACATACATATTTATAAATATCAAAATGTATCTGTGATAACTGTGCAGATGTCTGTGTAACGGGATCCTTCCTGGGAGCTGAATTTCATCTACATCTATACCATCATCAAGACTTTCTTTCTCCAGTGAGACACCTTTTTCCTTATGAAATACAAAGGTGACTAATATGAAATCTGTGACACACGTATAGGCATTGTTCATAAAATGGCCTGACAATTACTAGGGGATACTTCATAATCTCTGTGTCCTTTGTCCAGATGCTTTGATGGTCACATTGACTTGTCACTTGGAATGTAGAGACTGGTTTAAAATTATCTTAATGTAAGAGCTGGAGTGGCAAGGTCTCAATGCAAACAAAGTGAGGTTGAATGTCCCAAACTCATAGTAAAAAAAAAAAAACCAACCAGTCAGATATGGTGATGTGCATCTCCAGAGGGAGAGAAAGAACCCTTGGGTTTATGGGCGAACTAGTTTAGCCTACTTGAGCTTTAACATGGAGAAAGGATTAACACCTGTTATGGTCTGAATAATAATGACCCCCAGGGCTGGAGAGATGGCTCAGGGGTTAAGAGTACTTGACTGTTCTTCCGGAGGTCCTGAGTTCAATTCCCAGCAACCACATGTTGCCTCACAATCATCAGTGATCTGATGCCCTTTTCTAGTGTACATGAAGACAGAGAACTCACATTCATAAAACATGTAAATAATAATAAGAAAAAATAAATATCAAATTAAAAAAAAGAATGACCCCTCCCCCCAGAGGATCACATACTTGAATGCTTGGTCTCCAGTACATAGAATCCTTTGGCATGGATTAGGAGGCAGAGTCTTGCTGCAGGATGTATCTCACTTGGGAGAGGGTGTTAAGGTTTTAAACGAACATGGCATTTCTAGGTAGCCCTCTGTCTTATGGCTGTGTATGAAGACGTGAGCTCTCAGCTACTGCTTCAATATCATAGCTGCCTACCTGCTGCCATGCTCCAGGCCGTGGCTGTCATGAAGGCTAACCCTCTGGAACCATGGGCCTTAAATTAAATGCTTTCATTTGTATGTTGTCTTGATTATAGTGTATTATCACAGCAACAGAAAAGTATCTAAAACAACACAGGAAGTTGATATATGGCATACACACATACACACACACACACATGCATACAAGATGCCGATGAGAAAGAGAGAGAGAGAGAGAGAGAGAGAGAGAGAGAGAGAGAGAGAGAGAGAGACAGAGACAGAGACAGAGACAGAGACAGAGACAGAGACAGAGACAGAGACAGAGACAGAGAGAGAAAGCACTGGTGCCATGAAACGCAATGTCCTAAATCTTAGGGTTAAATTTCAGGAAGTGTGAGAGGGAATGGAGGTTAGAGCACATGCCACACATTTAAGGAACTCAAACTCATAAAAACAAAAGGCACTAGACATTTGACATCAAGGCTGTTGTGAAAACCTTTTTCAAAGGATGTAAACAGGCCTGGCCTCAAAGTCCCATATACATGTATGTTTTAATAATTTAATGACTTAAAGAGATACATTAACCTTTACATTGATTGTGTTCTTATAGCCACCTTGATTCACCCTACATCTTTGCAAAACCCAGATTGATATAATATTGCTACTTTATTGGAGCTGGCTAATTGCATAGAGGTCGTTTCCAGAAGTTTATAATTTGTATGTCAAAGCAGGGTGTGGACAAGTGCGGCTGCTTTGGGACTCAACTTTCGTTGTCTCTAGACACCAGCAGAAATGGAATCCATGAGAAAGAACTAGAGTGTTCAGACTCTGATCACTGAATTTTAACTTAGTGCCTCATGTCAGGAGGGAGGACTATTATTTTAAGTAGGACTGCTCATTTGATATCACTAATTTGTAAGAAACTCACTGAATATGGGAACAAACGTTAAGAAAAAACTAAAAATCTCTAATCTAGGAAAGACAGAAGCATGTAATTCAGATAATTTATAATTATATAAATTATTTTTAAATTTTTGTGTTTCGTATGTGTAGAGGTTTTATGTATGTGTGTGTATATGTGTGTATATATATATATATATATATGAGGGTTGGCACATGTATGCACACATGCTGCATATGTGAAGGCTAGAGGTTGACTTTATGTATCTTTTTCTTTTGTTTTACACTTTCTTTCTTTCTTTCCTTCTTTCTTTTTCTTTTTTCTTTTTTTAAAGGAATTGCTCACTGAATCTGGGGATTGTCTTTTCCACTAGACTGGATGACAAGCAGCCCCACAAGGATCAGCCTGTGTCTACCTCTCCAGTGCTAGGGTTACAGGCCTGCACAAGCACACAGGCTTACAGCCACATCCAGATCTTACATGGGTGTTGAGAATCCAAGCTCTGGTACTCAGGCATGAGCAGCAGCTCCTGTACCATTTCCTGTTCTGACACTGGCCAGTTAAAAAATGTAAATGAAATACATAGTTAACAGTATAAAGCTGTTGAACAGTACTGTGATTCGCAAACGTCTTCATAATGCCTATAGTAGAATTTGAACTTAAGAGAGACAGAATCAATTTAAAGACTTCTCAACTCAGTATCTACTGTTTGGGGAAAAAAGATTTATTTATAATCCATAACAACACATTGCTTTTCATAATATCCTGATGAGCAAGATTCTAAGCCTTCCAATGGAGAATCACTACAGTAATCAATAATGGATTATTTGATGTAGTAAAACTTTCCTGCATCCCCTTATCCAGATGAGACCCGATAGGCTGTAGTCAGACTGGGGGAGTAGGACCCCACTGGTCAAAAATCTAAGGGAGGAGTAGGTGGAAGAGGGAGGGACTGTGGGAATAGGAAGATAAGAGCAAGGGGATTACAATGGAGATACAATGTAAATAAATTATAATAAAAAGAATTTTAAAAATGTTACAAAAGTAAATGTTTGGAAAAACAAAACAAAACAAAAAAACCAAACTTTTCTGACTCTGAAGATGGAGTCAGAGGTTGTACAGCCAAAGCTGTTTCATCATTTCAGTTCATACATGTAAAAACAAACAACTCTTTGGGAATAAATGCTTTCAGAAGCTCAATTTGACTGAGCTATTTTGGCATGTTTTATTTGCATAATGAAGGAGATCTTTTTAGTCCATAAGTATGTATCATCACATGGCTCAAAAACCAAATCTATACGTACTATTTAGAAGAAAAAATTTTATGTGAAATAAATATTTTTCTAAAGACGTACCACTACTTCTTGGCAGCTGCTCTGTGAGGCATGTGCTCACCGTCCCATTCACTGTAAGCTGCCCATTGAAGTGACGTTACGAACATCATAACAATAAGCGATGCCATCACATCATGGTTTCTTCTTTGGATGTTCCCACCATTTACCATAGGTCTCAGAGGAGACTGATTGGCACGAAGCCATTTTTTCCAAATGTCAATATGTCACTTTCTAGAAAACATCCTCTTCAGAAATGGGGAAACAATCTGTGTTTCACATGAATTGGGTATATTAATGGCGTTTCTCTTATGGCACCATTAAGGCAGGGACAGGTCATTTTTTATTGTTTTAAGGCCTTAAAATATGTGTCATGAGTTACCAAGTAAAAATCACTTCACTTAAAGACTAACACTATTCTCAGCAAATTATGGGTTCAGCCTAGTGTCAATTAACAGATGAATAAGGAGAATGTTTTATACATACATACATACATACATACATACATACATATAAATACACACACACATACACACATGCCATTTCATTCAGCCATAAAAAGAGCAAAATAATGCCATTTGCAAGAAAGTACACATAACTAGCAACCAGAGGTTATTATTTTGAGCTGAGTTGATGCAAGAAAAATTATGTTTTCTGTCACTTGTGGATCTTAGATCTTGTATTGATCTATAAGACCATGTGTATATATGAAACACTAAAGTAGAAGTGAAACTAGGGAAAGGACGTAGACTGACCGGAGTAAGCAAAGGAAAGAGGGTGGGGTTGGGTGTGGGGAAAGGATGGCCAATGCACTTCACGAGGCAGCATGAAAGTGCCCTTATGGAAGTAGAAGAAATAAGATACACTCATGAAAATTGTCTTAAGGGGCATGAAGCAGTCCTGTTGACATTCTCTGTGTTCTCTCTATTACCTTTAAAATGATTACTTTTTAAATTAGTGACTTAAAAACCAAAGACTTACAGACTTTGCACACTCTACCCACAGCTTTGAGTAACAAAACTAGAGGATTTTTGTACTGCATGCATTTTAAGACAGAGGCCCTTATGCAGTGTTCCTGAAGCCCTTCCCTCCGTTGTTCTGGATTCTACATAGATTTCCCAACAGTCATTCTATTTTCCTTTACAAGTTTGTCTCATAGTCACTGTAGTATCTAGGACCACTCTTGGCCACACCCAAGGTTGGTACTATAAGATTCTAAAATCCTCTTGGCTTGAAATGGCTTGAAAACAACACTCAGGAGAGCAGAAAGATCAAGCCTGTCTTCAGTTGCTGAGATTTGACTGCCATAATATTGAGCTAGAAATTACAGTCACAATCTCACTTGACCCCAAAACCATAGCCAGAGTTAGGGACAAAGGGTTATTAGTATAGGCACAGAGCGTCCAATCAGCCACTCAATGAAGGACGAAGGCTCAGTCAATGACTAGCATGGGCTCAGACTTGTGCTGGTCTATATGTCTCCCAATATGGAGACTAGTCACCCGAAAAGAGAAAATTCAACTTCCCAGGTATTAATTCACTAACTTGGGCGTATGTTCTGAAATACTCAAATTATGCTTCCAATGAAGAGTGGAGAGGAGATGTCATCTGTGCATCAATGACACTGTGTAATGTGACAGGCAGGAGTGATCTATTCAGAAACTGTGGTTAGCTATGAGGGAAGAAGCGAGGTGCCATGACTCTAATGGCACTGTGCAAAAGAGCTGGATAGGGAAGCGGGGACACAGGCTTGGGGCATGCAAGACATCCTGGAGACCTGAAAGGTCCCCTGCATAGGAAGGATCTGTAAAGACAGGCAAGGGTGGGGCATCTTGAATAACATCTTGAAAAGGCAACAGACTTATAGGAAATAGTCAAATTACAGTCAATTCCGGGGTTTATTTTCTGGACATTGATTTGCATGTTTGAGCCAAACATAAATCTAATGTGTTTATATAAGACATTATCCAGAAATTGAGCGAGAAAAATTAATGATGTGCTTGTGTAATATCATGTGGTGAAATGATTTTGTGATAAATTCAATTATCTTTCAGCGTCTGTACTCCTCCCCTCCCCCATTTCAATGGAATAGTCTTCCATGCCCCATTGGCATTCGACTTGGATGGGTGGCTTAATTCTGCCAATAGGAAGTGAGACTATGCAGAATAGATTGCCAGATGCTCTCTGGCAATTCATCACTAGAAGCACATGTCCTTCATCCCAGACCCAGGATGCCTGCACACTGCTGTGGTCTGAATGCTGTCTGAAGCATAGGGCCAAGACCTCAATCAAGGATGCCTAGTCTAGACCTGGAAGGCCTTCCTTCTGCCAGTGTACAGAAATGTGAGTGCGCATGATTCCCTGATACTGGATATCATTGAGCTTTGTTGCAGCAAGAGCTGATAAGTATAAGTTTTAACACACACACACACACACACACACACACACACACACACACACACACACACACACACACACAAAAGCAGCTCAGGCTCAGACCCAGACTTGATAACAAAACTGGAAGACAATAACTCAGAGCCAGAACAGCAGAGGTGCTGCAGCCTTAAAGTGCAGCAATAGCAGATACGGTTTGCTTGTAGGGATGTGGTTTAGTAACTGAGTTACAATTGGTTTGTATTTCTAAGCCTATCATTTTAGGCTTCCTTGTAATCCCATTCTACACAGTTCTTCATATTGTAAAGTAAACAAAAACTAGTTGTAAATTACCAAAAAAAAGTTGCATTTGTTCCTGCCATAGAAAATAAATAAATATGCTTGCAAAATGCAGTGGCAAAAAGCAATTCATTACTGTTTCCCGTACACATCACTTCCATTTCAGGCTACAGAAGATGCCTCCAATGTTCCTTGCAGCCAGTAAGATGCTGTCACACTGTCCTCTTGTGTATAGCTGTGGTTTTTATGCTGCCTTTATTCTGTCCACCATTTGTGTTTATTTCTCTTCGAAACAGTTTTTTTTTTTAACAATGAAGTTTTACTAATTAGACTTTGTGATGACACTGAAGGGCATCTATTGATTACTTGGCCATTGTGTCAATGACTGAGGCAGTCTAAGACCTCAATGTGATTTTTCCCCTTTGAGTAAATGTATTTGCTATCTCTCGAACATTTTTTATCCCAAGAATCTTAAGACATTAACATTCAGACTTCGTGAGATCTGGAGTCCTTACTGCTGTGCAACGAGTTCTTAAAAATAGAACAATTAAATTTCTTCCCCAAAGATACATGAGCTTACTGACTTTCAGTGCTGGAAAGTGCTTTACCACTCCTGTAACCTGTGTGGCCCAAGTTTTCTGTATAGGAATTCCCTTTGAAAATCTAGAGAGACTAAGAGGGCGTGTGTGCGTGCGTGTGTGTGTGTGTGTGTGTGTGTGTGTGTGTGTGTGTGTGTGTGCGCGCGCACACATGAAAAAGAAAAGAAAAACAGTAAGCCTTGTCAAAATTCAATAAATAGTTATAAGGTGTTCCAAACAGTCTCCAGAAAATGACTTTATATTACATTCTAGTTGAGAGACATTGTTTATTCTTCTCCCTCTAGTTTCCCATTGCTTAACAAACTGTAGTTATCAAAATCACAGTCAGGTCAGACACCATTGAGGTTACTGTTTATTAACTTGCTCTGACATCTGTCTGTCTGCCCATCTTCATCATCTAACTGTCATTTATATCCATCTGCATACCCATCAATATCTATTATCTATCTACCTACTTATCATCTAATTATCCATGTACATCACACACACACACACACACACACACACACACACACGTATGTATAAGAGAGGGGGAAGGGAGGTAGAGAAAGGGAAACTTGTTAAATTTTGATATCCACCACATGGCTTCAATACTTTCTTAATAGTGTGATCATCTTGTGTTATCTACCAACCTTACTCCATTTTTTTTCAGATGAAGGACTTTAAAGCCCCTTTACCACATCTTTTGAGTGTGTATGCGTGGTGTCCATATGTGCATATGTGTACACACATATCTGTGTGAGCATGTACATATGTGTCTGGCTACATGTGAAAACCTGAGGTTGATGCCAGGTGTCTGATGCGGTCACTGATGTAGGCAGGGTCTCTTGCTGAACCCTGAGTTTAGCATTTCCTCTAGTCCTGCTAACTAGCTTTCCCTAGGGAACCCCAGGTGCTGCCTCTACATATGACTGGTGTGCTTTCCTGGATTTTATTGTGGGATTCCCAGATATGAACTCATGTCTTCATGGTTGTGCAACATGTACATTACCCACTGAGCCATCTCCTCCAGCCCTGGTTGCAAGTGCTATAAACAATTCCCAAACACCTGTATTTCACCTGTAGATGATGTAGTGTTCATCTCAAATAAGAAGGATATTCTATTATCCTGATTGGCTAGAAATGCCCAGGACAACTATGAGAAACTCCTTATGTGGCCAAAGTCTTCATCGATATGAAAAATCCTCATCTGAAAGTGGTTTTGTTTGTTCATTTACAATTTGGATACATATGTAAAAACATGTATGTTTGACTGTCTTGCTACATTTTGAGGTTTCTTTTTATCTACTAGCCAACTGGGGTGCTATTCCCTGGGGAGGACCATTTCTCCTGCTTTCAGCATTCCATAGTCATTCTTAGTTCTTTGTCTAAGGCTAAGATCTTGTGAGCTCATCTCCTTTCCTCTCCTCTCCTCTCCCCCATGAAATCTCACCAGCATAACTGTCTAAAGTTGTAATGATATGTTTTACACTTTAACATCAAACACACAATGTATTGAGAGACTTTGGAGTGCTCATAATTACTACCACCAAATGTAAACAATGTGTAAGTAACTGTATTACGTTCATACCAAAAGGGTTATCACTGAACGAAACTTATATTGTAATAGAAATAAATACATAGATTGTAGTGACTCAACATTTAAGACACTGTAGGAACCAGTTTATCTCTGCTTCTTCAGATGAATTTTCAGATGAATCTGTACTCTGAACATATACATAATGGTGGTGTTGACAACAAATCGAATCGATGAAGACATATCTGATCAAATGTCCTTCACTAAAAATATCTACATGGTGTAAATGTCTAGTGTCATGCCTACTGAAGGTGGCACCTCTTATTTTATGTTCTTAATCCATTCTGATAAAAACAAACTGTGATCTAAATGCTGGGGTTTTCTAGCCTCATATATTTACATCAAAAGTCATGACTTCAGCTTAAAGACTTACTGCCTGTGTGACCCTAAATGTCATAGGCAACTTCTATGAGGTTTTCCCATTTAAAGATTTTGCTTTTATGTTGAAAAAATTTCTTAGGGTGTAAATCATATGGAAATAATATTTAATCAATCAACCAGCTAATAAATCACCTGATCATTGCAATATCAAATGGTCTCAGACTATCATGGCAATTTTGTTTCTCCCTGAAATCAACAGTCCTTCACAAGTTTACTGACTTGGTACAAAGGGAACTTCTGCCATGTTGGTACAAATGCCAAAGAATTCCCTAAAGCTCCTCCAAAGCCAGAGAGAGGTGAAGTGAAGAATGGAAACTCGCAACTATTTGTACTTATTTTTCTATCTGGCCATTTGATATTATGTTTGTACCTTCCATGATGTTTTACACATACCATGTGCTAACTATTTATGAACAAGTAGAGGCACTACATGAAACACATAGTACAAGAAAATACCTAATAAATTCCATCTCTTTTGGCTATGTCTGGTCTTGGGGAGAGGAAGCCATTTGGGGCATAGCTCAACAGAAAAACCTATAGACAGAAGAATTTAAAAAAGGAAGAAGAAGAAGAAGGAGAAGGAGGAGGAGGAGGAGGAGGAGGAGGAGAAGAAGAAGAAGAAGAAGCTCTTCATGAATTAAAAGATATTGATATTTCCATTTACATGGGTTAATACTACTTTATCCTGAAAGATAATTGTAAACACACAAAGGATATGAATGAAGGTGCAAAAGACTCATTAAATTTATAACTTGGATTCTTTTGAAAACAAACTACATTTTGGTCATTATTTGTAACCTTTATATGTTAGTAGGATAGGCACAAAGCGCAGACAGCCTACTTAATTCTCACCTGTTCTCTATTCAACTTGAGGGGGGCAACTCACCACTAGCATAAAATACAGGTAGGATGTCTCTCTTTCTTCTAATATTTAACTAAATTAAAAAACAGTAGGCTTTTCTGTGGATTTTATACACCCTTGCTCTTAGTTAACTTCTTATCCCATTTCCCCACCCCGTTTATCCCTGCCTTTCTGCCCTGAGGACTCCCATCACTACATTCATAACATTTGTGTCCTATTTCTCCCCTAAGTCATCTCTCCAATGACCCCTTTTTAGTTTTGCTGGTTTTGCAGGTGCTCCAGGTTAAACTACCAAATAAAAGATCTGAAGCTAAGATCCACATGTGAGAGACAGCATGTGGCATCTGTCTTTCTGGATCCAGGTTCCCTTAACTCACAATAATTTTTCCAGTTTCATACATCTATTTGTGATTTTCAATTTTTTTAATTTCTTGGCACCTACAAGATGGTGTAGTGGACAAATGGGGAGTTGCCACCAAACCGTATGACCTGAGTTTCATCCTCAGACCCACAGGATGGAGGGAGAGAACTGACTCCCTAAAGTGGTTCTCTCATCTCCACATACACACCATGACACCAGTTTACACTCCTCCCAGACAAATATACAAATGTAAAGATAAGAATTTTAACACTCTTTTCTTATGGCTGAATAAAATTCCATCACATGCATACACCATATTTTCATTACTCATTCATTAGTTGTTATCTACGCTGATTTTGAATAGAGCAACAATGGACACAGACGAGCAACCATTTCTGTAATAAGATATGGAGTCCTTTGGCTACATACTCAAGTTATACCCGAGTTGTATAGCTGGGTCATACATTAGGTCTATTTCTACCTCAGAGAGGACCTGTCACTGATTTTCATGTTGGCTGCACTCCCACTAACAAGGGATGATGGTTTCTGTTTGTCTACACACTCTCTGATATTTTCTTTCATTAGTTGTATTGGTAATAGTCATTGTGATTGTGGTAAAAGGGAATTTCAAAATAGATTTAATTTGCATTTATCTTATAGCTAATGATGCTGAGAACTTTTAAAAATGTTTTTTTTTTATCCATTTACATTTCTTCTTTAAAGAACTCTGTACAGATTTAGGGCCCATTTTTTTAATTGGGTTATTTTTTTATTGATGTTTCTTGAGTTCTTTGTGCCTCTTAGATATTAATTCTCTGACACATAGCTGACGAAGATTTTCTCCTATTCTATAGGTGGTCTCTTCACTCATTTGACTGCTCCTTTGTTGTGTAGAAGCTTTTTAGATCCACGTGATTAGAAGCCATAGGTTCTAATATTGTTTGCTAGCCACTAAACACAACTCGCATTGCCAAGTGTAGGGTATTCCTTATAAGCAGTTGGCCAGTGAAGCATCACAGGCCCCCTAAAATAACACAGGCTCTTTCTTGCCCTTTCTCCGGATTGTCTTCAAGAACTAGTAGATAAGACCCTACATCTGAAAACACCACATTCTTTACCTGCAAGGTGTAGAGAAATGAAGCTGGAAATGAGACGGAAACTTCCTCCCTGGTAGGTGGCTTCAGCTGGGCTTCATAATGTCAGGAGGTGTTATTTAGTCACCTGAGGGAGCAAAGGTATCTTCCAGCTGTGAACACTACAAACTACAACACTAATCTGCTAAGCAATAATGTCTTCAGTGCTATAATGGTACTGCTGTTGTGGGGCAACCCATGGTGGTGCTCAGATTAGATTTAAGGCCTGCACCATAGGAAGGAATCCAGGCCTGGTACTGTAAACCCAATAAAAAAATATCCATGCCCAGGAAAACCATAGGCTTTAGGGCAAAATTTTAATACTGCTGTTTAGTTAAACTGACATGTCATCAAATCACCTCCTAAACATTTATATTTATAGCCACAGGAAAAAAAGCTACTCCAACCTTAATCAGAGAAGCTTATTGAAATGAATGGCATTGAATACAGAAACTCTTGACTGACCAGAGGGCTTAGAATAAGCAATGGTTCTGTGATCAGCCTTCTATGAGCCTCTTCTACATTCAGAAGACACCTTAGAAGAGAAGGCTACAGAATGCAAGAGTCAGAAGACAGGGATAATGGCTGACACGCTCCCTTTTGGTATGGCTATCATTTCACTCACGAACTCACAGGAGCCACAGCTGCCTGATCTGGGCCTGCACAGTACAGGTCCAGTGAACAGTCACGGAGGGAAGGAAGACTTGCGAATTTCACCTCCTCTCTGCTGAATTATGAGCTACTGATGGATTCTGGGGGAAGGGATGCTATTGTCTATACTTGGAACACACTGGGAGCCCACCCAGCTTTGCTGCATAGTTCCAAAGCTGTAATCACACAGACAGCCCTAGTTAAACTCAGAGGACCACAGGACAAATTAAAAAACGCAGCAGCAAGAGCAAAGGACCTAAAGTAAGGGTTAAGAGGAGTGGAAGGGGAGGAGGTGGGAACGAAAGCATGTATTATATGCTCATATGCTAGCTATCTTTATGTCAGCAATTGCTTCAAATGAGAAACCACTTCTAATCGATTCCTTACCCTGACGATTATCTTCCTCAAATCCTTTACTTGCGGCCACCAAATGTCTCATTTCCTCTACGGTAGAGGGTTTAGGGACAGGACTTCTTGCTTGGTTGAGTTGAATTATAGCTGGGCTTTGGTATCTGAAGTGTAGATGGCTACCAGGAGCTGATCCTTTTCCTTGTTGGGGGCATTTTATGCATTTCCGGAGAACATCTGGCCGCCATTGCTAGGGCACGCCTACTAGCAATAGCTCTCTATGGTCTCATCCAGAAGCCGACCACCTGACAGCGCTGCTTCTACAGCCTTTCTTCTTTGGTTGATCTCCTGAGGGAACTCTTTTTTTTTTTTTTTTTTTATGGTGGAAAATGTATATTTAGAATTAGCCAGCTGGACTCAGTTTAGATGACCCCAATCTTGTCGGCAACATCCGGCGCATCGTCATCAGGAAGCAGCCGAAATATGCGCCTTCTTCTCTGTCAGACCTTCTCAGGGTATCGACTTTGGCAACATCAATGTCACAGTATCTCCACGGCTTGTTTGACCTGATGCTTGTTAGCCTGAACATCCACAATGAACACTAGTGTGTTGTTATCCTCTATTTTCTCCACGGCTAACTTGGTGGTCAGAGGAAATTTGATGATGGCATCGTGGTCACGCTTGTTTCTCCTGGGTGCACTCTTTCGGGTGGGGGTTATTTGGGTTGCCTCTGAAGCGGCAGGGTCTTGGGCCACGGGAAGGTGGGTGACACGTGCGTCTTTTCTTTGCGGTTGTGGTCACCTTTCAGCACTGTCTTCTTAGCTGTCAAGGCCTTTGCTTTGGCTTCAGCTTTGGAAGAGGCAAGAGCTTCTTTCTTTACTTTCCGGGCCATCTTGGCGAAAAGCGGGAACTCATTTTTTACACACCCTGATAAGAACCCTGTTTGCTAAGTCCATATCTAGTCTCCAGCATTAGCAACGTGCACTGCAAGGGTTTACTTTCCTTCCCAGAGAATTCTCCTGTCCTAGCACACTTCATCTAATTCCATGCCTGTAGACTGACATAGACTTAGGCTATACTGTGGATTGGAGGAATCTTTGTGTGAAAATAGAGTTGATGTTTCTATAGAAACTAAGTGGAATGCTTGGGAACGCATCATCTGAAATTGTTGAATTGCATGTGAAAAAGAAAATGGGGATGATAGAAAGACTCATAGAAACAAGGACGTCTCTACTTTTCAAATTGCTTCAGAAGGCATTCCACATTTCCCCTTTGAAAGAAACTAAAACTTGTGCAGAAGAGCTGATGGGAGATGCAGTTTGTAGATGCCAGCTAGTGAGACAGCACAGTGAACACACAGCCAAGCAATGGCATGGCCCTTCAGGGAGAGGTTGGTAGATAAGGTCACATTAACACAATTCATGTTAAAAGGAGCATGTGAGGGAAACACATCATAGCTATGATTTTCTGCATCAATCAATGTTTTTCTACCATTTCATCTACAGAACAGAAAAGAGCAAGACCTCCTAAATTTGGTGTCCCTCAAAAAGTGCACTCACACACCTGCTTTTCTTTCTTGGCCTCAGTTTTAAACATATTGGTCTTTGCACACTCTTGCAGGTTAAATTTTTAAGAGGGTAATTGAATAAGTTGAAATTATAATGTCCACAGTGTTTGTCATTTTAAAATTAATTTATTTTAAGCATTGTACAACTAGGTATTTTATGTTGAATATAATCCTCCCAAAATGCCTACCCTATTTTTCTCATCTCTCTCTTCTAATTTTCCCCTTTGTCTTACACACATGCTTTCTTCTGCATTCATGTTGTATATCAGTATATAATTTTATGTGCCTATATAAAATTTAAGAGGCATAAATGAGAGAAAACATATGAGTAGAATAATTCACTTAATCTGACTATCTGTTTACTTCCATTTTCCTACATATGACAGAAATTCATTCTTCTTTATGGCTCACATTTTCTTTTATAGACCAGAAGCATAATACTCTTACCCGTCACTTCTTGATTCCTGTGGCATTTGGCTTTATTTAACTTTTATTACTAACATTTCTCTCTACAGTCATGTGTACCCAATGGCCCAATGCCATAGCTGTTAGCTTCTGCCACTTCCTCACGAATCTTTGATTCCACAGGAGGACTTTATTTTACACTGTAGGGTGGCGCCTACTGTGAATGTGCCCACAACTCAGAGCATTCTGCTTGGCCACTGATGTGGCCTGACTGAAAGATAATGGGCTAGGGAGCCACCTTCTCAAAGTGTTCTGTGATCCTTGATCGGGTGACGATTTCCAAATCTACAGACTAGGAGCTGTCACTGCCTGCGGTTTTTGAATGAGAAACCTTTACAGGCTAATATTTTTGAAAACTAGGCTCCTTATCTTTAGCTACTGAGACTACTGATCAGTCTTGAAGTCATTCAATACTTCTGATTCCTGGGTCCAGGCCAGTCAGTGGAGAAGACTTGCCTTCTTCTTACATACAAACCAACAATCTAAATCTTAAAACTTAATAGTGGCCTTCCATTTTTCACCCAGTCTGTAACGTAATTCATGTTCTCAGCATCTTTGTCTGACATCTATAAAGCTTCTAAACAGACTATTGGACAAACATTTCCCTGGTGAATGATCATCCACAAAACTTCAGCTTCTCTCTCTTCTCTTCTCTTCTCTTCTCTTCTCTTCTCCTCTCCTCTTCTTCCTCCCTCCTTCTCTCTCTCTCTCTCTCTCTCTCTCTCTCTCTCTCTCTCTCTCCTCTCCCACAATCAGAGATGTCCCTACATTTTAAGGTCCCTAAAAGTGCTTCTTAAAATACAGCACTTTCTCCAGTTCCAGGAACTGGGTCTCTTAGTACAGAAAAGATCTTACTGATCTCAAAGGGACTAGATAAATTTTAAGTCCTCTTCCTTTCCTCAGTGTCTCACTAATAAACTATTCTGGAAGCATGGACTTCCTTCTCCACTGGTCCATGACAGCGTCTCAAACCGTTTTAAAGCACTCATTCTAATACATATATATTGTTCCTTCAAAGAAGCAGGGTGCCTCCCTGCACCTGGGAGCTAGTGCACTGAGAGAACTGAGTAAAAGAGGACTTAGCTCACAGCCGCCTCTTCATAGAGCCCAGGCTTGGTTCTTCAGGCAGCAGAAAGTTTTGTAACTTTCTGAGCCTCTTAACAGACATTATCTATGTATATACATAATCTATACATAGTGTAGATTATATAATGTATAATATGAACATATATTATGTATATATATTCTTACTGGTGACTTTACTTATCATGATTCCACTCAACACAAAGGGTTCAATATGTATAAACATGTTATGCTGTGCATAAATCTAATTATGAGTGATGTTGTTCAAAAACGTGTTACAGAATATGTGGCAGAAACCACACATTTTTCAAAATCATATACAATGAATTCAAAAAGTTTTTTAGTCAGTCCGTACTAGCTTATTCAAAATTTAGTATAATCTAAATTAAATTCTTGGTAGGGAAAAAACAAGATCAGAATTCAAATCACCTTAAGTTAGGCTAGTTTGGCTACAGATGGCTCATCTATGGCTGTTACAGGAACATTAGTCATGTGAACTATCCTTGTTATACCAATTGTGAGTAGTGCTTGTTAAACGTCTGTCCCCCCTCCCCCACCCCCATCTCTCTGTAGCAGCACTCAAGCCTTGGTAGTGCTCCTGGGTTTGCGATAGTGTTTTGCCTTCTGGTTTCGCATAGCCTGGAATAACCAACCTACTTGGCACCTTTGGTTACATTTTTCCTTGAAATTTAACCCCTTAGCCCCATCAACAGTAATTATGAGATGAGCAAGTTGTGCCAATCTAAATTTGCAGAGAGGAAATGTTCTTCAGGAGTGTAGTATCCTTTCTCAATTAGGTATCTGCAGTCTGCTCACCTGACGGGAGTCCCTACCAGAACATTCGGCAGCATGGTATCGGGGAATGGCTTTCTGTTTATAAATAAGGTACAAGCCGATCCAAAAAGCCACTCAGATGAGAAAGACAAGGCTTAGATTGTTGGTTAAGAAAAGTCATGCAGAAAAAGAGGCATCAAAACCTCATCAAAAGGTCCCCACAGCAGGGAAGTCTAATTATAATTTGTGTGCAAGGTTCAGTGAACATCCACCACCTTATTAAAGAATATAGAGACACAGACTGTTTTGATTTTTTCTCTACCAATTGTCTAAACCAACATAAGCAAATTTCAGTCCCCTCCCTCTAACACACACACACACACACACACACACACACACACACACACACACAAACATATTTATATGTATATATGTGTGTGTGTGTGTGTGTGTGTGTGTGTGTGTGTGTGTGTGTGTGTGTGTGTGTGAGAGTCTTCCCTCCTGTGCTGGCTAGGTTTTTGTCAACTTTATCTAAGCTAGAATCGTCTGAGAGGAGAGAACCTCAACTGAAAGAATTCATCCTTACAATCAGCCTGTAGGCAAGCCTGTGGGGGTATATTCTCAATTAATGATCGATGTGGGAACATCCATTCATTGTGGGTGATGCTGCCTTGGACAGGTAGACTTAGATAGTACAAGAAGCTGCCTGAAATGCTCATGAAGAGCAATCCTATAAACAGCACTCCTCTATGGTCTGTGTATCAGCCTCTGCATCCAAAGTTTCTAATATGAATTCCTTGCCTTGCTTTCCTTCAGAATGGGCTGTGATTAGAACATGTAAGCTGAAACACACCCTTACCTCCCCAAGATGCTAAGAAAGCTTCCAAGACAAATGCATCCTCTTACCCTGTGCTCAGTTTCATACCTTGATTGTAATGCTTTATAATCTGACTCCTAGAACACTCCTAACTCTGTAGCAACACAAACTATTTTCATCACTAATATGCATCTCCCTTTGCAGTTATTAAAATTCTTAGCACAGAAGCTTCAGGGCCTCAGTGTTTATGGGATGACTAATGGAAAGAATAAGATCTGATAGGACTTAAATGGCCAGGCTTTAGATGGTTAAATGTGGTGTTTATGCTTCACTGCCAGTGTTCTGGAATCCTGGGCTACCTGATACACCCTCGGGGACTATATGAGACACCTCCAGAAAGGCAGTCATTTTCTTTCCTGGCTACTATCCTGGCCTAATTATGATGTTCTGGGTCCATGGTGATTGCTGTGTAGAGGAAGGATCTTGGAGCTGGATCCCTAGGATCATAAGCAGAGCAGGTACTGACTGTGAAGCTGACGTGGAATCTGGCCTTAGACTGTGTTATTACTTTGGGAAAGTGGAAGGTGACTTAGGGAAGCTCTCTGGCTGGCCATGGAGGTGGTAGGCAAGCAGGAACACAGCTGACACCCCAGCTGCAGCCCTAAGCACTGTTTACCAACATGGATTGGATGAGTTTTAGCCAAACAATGACTATGTAGAGAGGGAGAGAGAGAAAGTAAAGTTCGGCAAGCCTGACATCATCCTTATTCTTGAGAGATGTCCACAAAGGCTTTCCAAAAGATACAAGAAGTGGTGATGAGAGACAGGTACAGTGGAGTATGATACTCTGCTAACTGCATTCAAGGAAATCTGTGGCTAGGGACTGGATCCTTGGATTCTTTCCTGGAATTCATGGGTGCTGTCCCATTCACTTAATCTAAAAGATCTGTCCTAATGGAAGTTGTACAGTAGCATCCAGGATGTGCCTTGAAAACATGGGCAGGGGTCTCTGATGGAGAGGTCTCCAAGTCCATCATCCAGAGGTATAAGGGGCCTGGGCTTGGGAGTAGGGATAGCATCTTCCCCTTGCTTGGTGTCACAAGATCGGTGACCCCAGGCTCTAAGGGGATGTGGAACATGGCGAGGAAGTGCAACATCTTCACCCAAAGGCACTGAGAAACTTTGAATGGGATCACCCATTTTTTCTCTCTGGACTTCCCCAGAGCTATCTATGCAATGTGACCTGGAGGATACAGGGTGCCATTCCATAGCCTAGTGCTGCAAGATGAGAGCCACTGAGCAACAGGGGAAAGATGGCTGTGCCTGTACTGCACACTGAGAACACTGGGAACCAAGATGCTGAAAGTCAAGCAAGGAGTAGCACATGCAGTGCTCAGAATCACTAAACACTAAGGCTAAGAAACTAGGTGATTTGTACATAATATTTTGGCTCATACTCTGTTGCATTAATGAAAGAGGAAGGTCATGTATAATGACATTTTTTTTCTGATGGTAGTTAGGACTCAGAATGACTTCCAGGATATAAAATGATGTTCTCATTTCCACAGAGTGATTCTAAGGAAATAATGCAGCAGCTGGAAATGATTGGGTTCTCCTCTGTCCGAAGTAATGTTGGTTTAAAAAAAAAGTCAGAATCTGTTTCATAGTGAAGGTTCATTCAACAACACATGCACCTGAAAGCAAATCTTAGTCTGAAACGGGACGTGGTATTTCCCCCTTCGTATTCCCGTTGATGTCTATTAAACAAACAACTGCCAGGTTTCTGAAACATCAGGATGAAATAGCAGGTGTGGAGGCAGAAAGAAAATCTTCCCTTCTGCTTCTGACATAATAATGCCAGTGAGGAGATTAGTTTCTTTAATGTAGCCCCAAATGTCATATATCAACACATTATGTGGTGAAATAATGTCTGTCACATTGTACTCTAAAGAAATTTCAATATTCACGTGGAGATAACAAAAAACACTTAAAAGTAGAGAAGAAAAATAATACAGAAAAATTGAGGCTCCAGCTCTCCTTCCACACCATCATTAAAGCTAGAGCAGATAATATAAATACTGGAAAACAAGGAAAAAACTAGAAATATAATTGAGCAGGTCTTTAAGATATCCACGTGATTCTCCTCTGATATGGGTAACTTTTTGCTAACTTTGCCATTTGTTAAGATGAAAACTAAACTACTGCTTTAAAATGTAAGAGCACCGTGGAGATCAAATAACCAAGTGTTAATAAAAAGGACCCCATAGCCAGACGCTAAGGTCTGGCTCTCCAGTTGTTTTCCCTAAGGCACAGCAGCAGTGAACAGATTTTTAGCTTTATTGGCTAAAGGGAACAATTCTCAGTAAATACAGCCATTTAGACTCACAAAAAGGTGCTTATGAAACAGACAGAAGATTCTAGAGATTGTACACATTGTGAAGCTATTTTTTTAAAAAAATCTTAAAAACATCTCCCAGTATGTTTTATAACGTTTATTCAGTTCAAAACAAGTTTATATTTCTCCAGTTTCCCACATCTAAACCTTACTTTTAGGAAGAAGGAGAAGACAAGAGAAGAAAGCAAACATGGAAAATAAACACTGTTCTGAAACGCCATGATGACTTAAAAGTGGATCCTCTAAGAAGAGTTTAATTTGGATGAACAGACGAAGCCCCGAACTTAAGGTGCCGAGGCATTTCAAAGGAAAAGAAACAGCAGGTAAAAGAAAACACAACAAATAAACACAAGGTAGATAGGTGAGAACTTAGTATGCCTTCTAGATGGCTAATCTGTAACGCGGAGAATCTCTGAGATAGAAAAATGATAAAAGTGGATCCAACCTCCTTCCCTATCTTTAGACAGAATCAGATTTTAATTTTAGCACAGGATGCCTCCAGACAGCGATTGTGAGGGGGTGTGCCAAACTTCTCATCTTCTTTTTCTCTTCATCTTTATCTTATAAACAGATGCCAACCATTCCATTTAACAAACCAATGAGAGGGTTGGAGTGATTTTTAAAATGCTTCTTCATTATTAGCACACAAAGAAATAAGTTTTATTGTGACATTTTTCATATTCTGTGTGTGCTTCTAGGTTATCTCCCAACCCACTGTCCCCTATTCTGTCTCTTGTTGGCTTGTTTGGTCATCTTTCTTCAAACCACGCCCCTGTTCTGTCTTCCATTCTTTCCTTTGCTCTCTTCATCTCCCCATCCTCTTTAGAGCTTGTCTTTCCTCTCTCATAACCCTCTTTCTTTCACACACCCCCAAACTCTTTCCCTCTCTCATCTTTTCTAGGTAGAATTCCTGTTCAGTCTAGATAGCATAGCTGCACAAGCCAGAAAAAAAAATGAAATGAGATTTCTTTCTAGTTATCCCCCGACAGCCTAAGTATGGTCCATGGACACAGCAATGTTGCATCATCTAAGATATCTGTTTGCAAACCAGCATCTCGCCCCTGCAAACTACGCAGCTATAACTGGCATCTAAGAAGAAGATCAATGACCCCCCCTCCCCCATCGACTCAGGAAGTCTAAGAAGTACTTATTGCAGAAACTCTTAGAAGAGAGAAACTTAGAAATGAGAAATTAGCCTGGTCTGAATTTCATATCTGGCAAGTTTTGCTTGGTAGTCCAGTCTGCGTGCTTCAGTAACCTTAATCCTTCAGCATTATTTATCAGAAGTGTAGTGTTTTTTTAAAGTAATTTTAAATAGTTGTAAGTGGCACTAAAATCATATAAGAAATAAAATCATGAAAAAAGAAATATGAACACGTTTCAGAGACGTTCAAGTAGACAATATCGCTAGCTTTCACACCGCATCTGGAAATGGAGGCCATAGCCATTCCTACATGACAGGGCAGGAGGCTTTGATAATGTGGTGCCGTGTCCAGGAATTTGAACTTTATGATAATAAGGGCTCACACAGTGGAAACCCTGTGGCATTTCACATCGTCTTGCTGGGAGAGAATTGGAGTTACTCTTTAAAGGAATCATTACTCCCAGCATTTCTGTCATGTTTTCTTGGAAAATGTTAAAGGTCTTTTCACATTCTTAAGGGGAAAAAATCTAATATTTAATGAGTCCCGGGCATAACATTCTATTTGGTTTCCATCTGTAACCGGCAAAGATCAAAACCACAGTTTTAACCCAGATGTGTCAGGGGTGGAAATAAAGACCTAGAGGAGGCTAGAACCAGTGGGCTCCTACACAGGGCTGATCTTGGCTATAAAAATGGAAGACACTGGGGCTGGGAATACAGAAATGCTATGCGATGACAAACTTAGTGAGTAGGGAGCGAGATACCCTAGAAATTCATCAAAGAGTGAATAAAATATCATTCCATACCCCAAAACTGTGAGTGATCTGTCCATTTGAAAAATTTGTGATCTTTTTAAATATATGCAGTAAAAATATACACATTGTTCCAAATAACTATTTTATTTTTTCATTCTTGCTATTAATTAACCACTTATACGCCACGAGCTAAACTTGAGGTTGGAATGCTAAGAAATAAACCTTTAAAACAGGTTTCCATAATAGGGGATGTTGTGGAATGGTAGTGCATGTGAACAGCACCATGTTCCATCTTCAGCACCACTGACAGCACTCCTCAAATTACAGTCAACCGTGGCACATATCCTGTAGCCCTGCAGTCCTGAGCTCCAGAGTCTGGAGGAAAAGAATAACAAGTCTGATTTCTTTCCAGAATACACAGTGAGTCTCTGTTTCTTAGGGAAAAAAATGTTCTACGTGTTGACTGATGATGCCTCACAGCTGCTATCCTTGTCCATCCTCCATCCCTTTCTGGATCTTCATATAGTTTCCATAAGGCATCCTATACCATCTACACATCTGTACACTCAGCTTTCTTCAAGCTTCACTCATGTTTGCGAGCTAAAGATTTAATTTCGGTCACTTCTTGGCACTTCCAAATAACTTTCTCTGTTGAAGACTACCCTGAATGCCGTTGTGCCAGATTGTGAGTTCAACATCGTTTAATGGGGATGCTGGCATCTTCACGAATTTTATTCAGTGCTCACTTATCACCCCATCCCAAGGTCATGCGATCTGCGGCATCTCATAGGACTCAAAATCAGGAAAACTTGGTATTTGATTCAAGTCTCTGATGATACCATCTTAATTTTAAAACGTAGCCTGCTTATTTATTGACTTATTATTTATCCAAGTGCATATATGTATGTGTGTGGAGGTCAGAGGACAACTTGCAGAAGTCAGTTCTCACCTTCTATGTGGACCACAGGGGTTAAGCTCAGGTTGTCAGGCTTGGTGGCAAATGCCTGCATCTGCTGGGCCACTTCATCAGCCCACTATCTTAAGACCCTCACTTTTGAAGAAGAGCCCCTCCACTTCATTTTTAAGTTCAATCTTGTGGGCTGCATGACCGGCTGGTCCCCAACTGTATCAATTCTGTCCTTCCTGGTGCATCTCTCTAGACAGCCCCTTCAGAGAGCAGCTGGAAATGCTTCCCTGTGTTTAGACAGTCCTGTTCCTTCAGGAAAAAAAATGATGAAATAACCATTCTTCCACTAGAGGCTAAGAGAATGCTCAATGGTTAGAGTGACTGCTGTCTTTCTCGAGAATTCAAGTTTGGTTCCCAGCACCCATGTCAGGTGGCACTCAACCACCTGTAACACTAGCTCAAAGGGAGCTGGCACCTCCTTGGGGCACTTGCACATGTTTAGCATTCATTTCTTTAGAGACACACATAAAACAGTTTTCCAAATGTGTCTTGTATTTTCCAGAGAATAACTGTAAAGAAAGCATCTCAGAATTTAGCCTTGAGACTGCCAGTATGTGTTTGTCTGCAAGGGGCTGCGTACCCTGGCTGCCTGTGGTTGTGCCTATGTCACGTGGACTTGAGTTTACTCATTTTTCAATTTGACACACAACTCATTCATCAAGCATCATGTATAAGCATGCAGTGTGGTGGCTTTTGGCCTTTCTGCACCCATGGTGGGGAGCTCATTGCCTCTGCTCAACCGCATTAGTAAGAGCAGCAGTAAAAACTCATTGGTTCAAGGATCTCTTCTGTTCCTGGGTTTCTTTATGGCAGCACATGTGATGAAAACAAGTGAGCAAACATGTATGAAACTACATGATTTCTTAATTGCCTTGGATTTAAGTAAGAGCAGCATGAGAAAAGACAGATGAACCTAACCCAACAGGTCCTTCAATACCCTAACTCATCTTAGGTTATTGTAAAATTCCCAGATCATTTCTCTCAGGATCCTGTCCCTGTAGTTGGTATGAACAGGTCTACTTCTAATCATGGTTAATTCCATTCCCATCGCTGCGTTTTCTACAAAGTTGGTCTGCACAGGGGTGCTCACTAGAGGCATCCATGAGTAAGTACAAGGCACATATGGACCAGTGTGGGGACCACTCTGCCTGTCTACATTCCAGCCTTGCATTCCACTTACTACATCACACCCAAGTTGTGTTATTACAGGCATGGACATGTCTAGTTATTAAACCAGTGACCTCAAAAGCCAACAGAATATGAGTGTGTACAGGAAGAGACACAAAAGTACCGGCAACTCAGGCACCAGTGCAGAGAGTACCAGCCCCTGATCGATGTGTTCCATTTGGCTCCAAACTTGTTGCCATCTGACTGAAAAGTGCTATGTGCTGATACAGGCAATGTCATCTCTATGATGCATATTCAAATACTTGTGGATTTGGAACCATCAAGAGAATGGCTCCTCATGTTTGTTCCATGTAATTTGTACATGAAACAGAATCAATGAGAAAACAAAACCTCTGATGCAAGGGAGATGCTCTCTTCGCTAAGCACTGTGGCCATCACAGCACAGGGGATGTTGTGGTGTGTTTCCTCAGATATTAGTCCATTTATTTTTCTTGTATAATAAACATGACACTGGAAGGTTAACGATGTGAGACTCTGAGACTCTGCAGACAAAATGAAGCCACTGTCCTCTTTGTGCTGCCGAGACTGCACCACTGCAATATGAAAAGTCAGGAAAAGCAGCATTGTGTCTCAGGTGAGAGGCAGCTTATGATGTATTGTAACTGGCGGGGGCTACACTTTACTAGGTAGCATGTACCAGTGTGCATGGTTATTTAATTGATGCCTAAGAGGATTTGATGCTATACTCAAAGAACACACCTAGTTGGCCTATACCGTGTTCTGTATTACAGTGTATCTTCGAATTTCTTTGGATGTGACAATCTCTGACATAAAAGCAATCCTTAAGTATGCCATTATGTGAGCCTTACAATAACACAAAGCATTCCTTTTTTATGAACATAGCACCACGTTGAGATTTTAAACAACAGTCATGTTTGAATTCTAGCAGAAGTGTGTATGTTGCTTGCAGGGAAAATCTAAATAGTCAAAGGTGCAACTTTCTCTTAAAAGGGCTTAAAGTAGTTACAGAATCTATAAAAATCTAATTATGGAAACTTCTTACTGTAGTGAATAGAAAACTTATTAATATTTCAATTCAGTTAAAGCATTTGCTTAACTTATAAACTCTAATAACTACAGTGCAATTAAATAATAAAAGAGAAAAACCAGAAGCTGCCTGTACGGTCATCATACATCATTTATATGTAATTATGAGTAATCCCTTCTAACAGCAAATCACAATCATAAAACAGGGAGCTCTCAGCACCTCCATTAACATGGTAGAGGAAGTCCTGACCAAGACAATTAGGCATGAAACAGAAATAAACAGCATCTACACAGGACTGTGAAACAATAAACTCATCCCCAACTCACAGTTGATACAGTCTTGAAAACAATAAATCCTAAAACTACAGAAAATAAATATTACACTGACAATCAAACTCAGCCAAGTTTCCAACATCATTGTAGAAAAATTATTTTAACTTGTTAGAAATCAACTAATCCAAAAATAAACTTGAAATATGATTTTACTTAAACAAGCATTAAATTACTTAAAGGTAAATTTACCAAAAACACATGTAATATATGTAGCATGAAAAAATTTAAAAAGTATTCAAAACTTAAAGATGAACTGAGTCAAAGACTTGTCATGTTCCTAAATTTATACCCACCAAATGAACCTACAGGCTCATCAAAATTTCTGTAAAATTACCAGGTGCTTTTTCCCCTGTTTTTGCAGAAACTAATAAGCTGATCAATAAATTTAAGTGGAGACAGAATGACATAGAATAATTAATAAAGTGACAAAGGATTCTAAGTATGAATAACTGGGATTCCCATATTTAAACTTACTGAGGTTTATGTAGTTATTACCATAAATTTTTATTTTATTAAAATTTAGTATATATTTTTACAAAAATTATACAGTAGTTTTATATCATAGATGTGTGTATGAATATACATACCCAGGCAAGTATAGTATAATTATTTTCTAATATTAAAATTGATTTTTATAAATTGATTTTAATAAGCAATATTTGACCACTGTGGGCACATTCCATATGAAATATGTGAATTATATTCTAAGATCTGAGCACAAGCATACTTAAATAACATAATTATCTAATTTTTAAAAATATGACAATTTCATCTTTCAAATTTTACATCTACTTTAGATATACTATTAAGACTTTTTAATATTAGAGGAAATTTTAAAAAGCAAATTTTCATATCTATCCACTCCAAAAATGTAATAAACTGCAGGCAGAATGATGTTAAGGTGATCCTTAGAAGGTTTATGCTTTCCCTTCTCTGATAGGATAGCTCTAGTTTAAGTGACTTTTGTACTCGTGGAAATGTTAACAGATTACTTAATGGAGAAAGCACACATATCAAATGTGTCCAATTGCATATTCTATGTATATACATTACCACATCAGAGTCATTAATACATCCATGATCTCTTATAGTCATCATTTTCTTTCCACTTTTTGTCTGTATGCAGCACAAATTCTTGGTGTCTATTCTTGTAGCAAATTTCAAGCCTATAATAGGTTATTATTATGACTAGCATGTCATATATGAGGTATACACACACACACACACACACACCACCATCACTCATTGACTTCACTTTTATGTAAGATCTAAAATACTGAACCACACAAAAGCATATTAGAAGAGTGGTTGCCAGGGTCTAAGCAGAAGAGGTCTTGAGGTGAGTCAGGCTACAGAGAGAGAGAGAGAGAGAGAGAGAGAGAGAGAGAGAGAGAGAGAGAGAGAGAGAGAGAGAAGATTCAACTAGCATTTTTCCTTGTGCAGTATAACTGAGACTCTTATTACTTGTAAGATGTCATGGAGACTCAGGAATGCTCGGTTGTCATTCTTCCTAATATGGCGAGCAAGCACACACTTACAATAGCAATGCGGGCTTGGATTGATCACACATCAACAGCAGCCACTCACATATTCATTAAAAATAAAGCTTTTCAAAACTGCTTCCACTACTTGAGACACATGTCGAGGACTTTACCTGGACTTTTGTCCTTTCATCTTACTGCAGGTGATCTTGACAATATCAGCAATGCTTCTTTAAATGCATATTAAATATATATTTAACATTCCCCAGACATCATTCATCTGAAAGTCCCTGATCCTTGGTCACCATGATTTAAAGGATTATTTGCTTAGTTTTCATTCTGTTTTGTGGATTTATTCTTTTTAGTCAGATTCTAGATACCACAGTGCTTCGGCCTAGAATGCTGACATCATGGCTTCCACACTGGAACTTTCTAAGGCAGCATGACCTACACTTGATATCATCTAGACTTCACTTCCTTACTTGCCAGATTAGTTTTTATTTTCTGAAAATAGTATGTAGGCTCAATGAGCTACAATATACCAACAAGGTTTATAACTATTTCACTGGATTGCTAAATAGAGTGATGGATGGGGGAAGACGTGGATTCAAAAGACAGGATGTGGGATGGAGGCATGCCAGCATCTCTCGCTTACCCCCTACCCCCAAACAGTTACATTACATAGTAAAGAAGGGCTGTGGAAAGTTCTCTCTTCTGACAAGGATTAAATCTCTCTCTATACTCACTGTCTTCCTATATTCCATATCTTAGGCCAATTGCATTAAAAATGTTGACTCCAAATACTACTACAGCCTGCCAACATATAAAGTCAACACACATTTGGAAGAGGAACAAGTCTTCATGTGATACTTGCTGCGAGTATAAATCCTCGGTGGAAAAACAGACATTGTGGATGTAGAGATCCTGTCTCTGAGTGGCGATGTTGAGATCATGAGGGCAAAGTACCATGCCTAAGTAGTAACCCTCTTCCCCCCCCCAGAGTTTTCCAGAAGCCTTTGGTTGACATCACACCCTGATTCCAGTCTCATAGCGTATAACTATGACACTGCCTAAAACCTCTTTCTGTTCTCTTGAGTTGTAGCTGGTGCTGTTGAGATTGCTCTGAACTGTGCCTCTTCTCATCTTTACCCAGTGCAACCTAGTTGACTGCCATGCATCTTGTTCTCCCTCATTGGCTGGGCAGCTTGAATATCTAATTGTTGCAAGTGAGAAGCCACACCATTAGAACAGCCACAAGCCAGAGCTCAGCACCTAGCCGCTTAAGAAATAGACTTAATATAGGCGAGGTCTCTGGAAGAAATGCCAATACTGGTAAAATTCACATTTCACAGTGAAACATCATGCTTATATGAACCTGAGGGGCGGGGGGATGAGAATGAGTTGCTTTGTGCTGTTTGGTTTATTTACTTAATGGAATTGCATTCTTTTCTTTTTCTTTTTTTTAAATAAATTTCTAATTTGAAGTAACAGAAAAGTAAATGAGAAAATGTGAATGTTTAAATGGATGCATTTATTGCTACCAGGAACAAGATAAATATTTATTGGAAAGGAAAATATGTTATATTGATAAGATGATATAGTCAATTTGTCAAAACTGAAATGGCCCAATGAGGTGTGATGATACATGCTTATAATCTCAACAGTGAGGAGACTGGAAGTGGAGCATGAGTTCAAGGCTAGCCTTTTGACACGTTTTAAATGTATTTACCTTTCAAAAGCATCTCCAAATTTGCTCCATAGCAATGCAATGAAAAATGAAAAAACCCAAGTCAACCAACCAACCAACCAACCAACCAACCAATCAGCCAGCCAGCCAATTAACCAACTAACCAACCAACCAACCAACCAACCAACCAACCAACCAATCAACCAACCAGTCAGTCAACCATCCATCCATCCATCCATCCATCCATCCATCCATCCATCCATCCATCCATCCATCCAAAAAACCAACCAACCAACCAACCAATCAACCAACCAACCAACCAAATAAAAATTTATCTTAAGATCAATCATGGATTAAAAGGCTCATCATTCTAAGTGAGCCTTCCTTGTGTATTTTTATGCAATCTATCAATTCTGTTTTAGCTTGCATTTCCTCTTGTGTGTCTTCTCAGGGGGATGACATAACTCAGTGAGTTGTTCTACAGACTGAATTAAATAATCCACACAAGTACTAAGCATTAACACTTGACTCATGGTAACTGTTCATTATGTGCTTGTCTTCATTTTCTTCATCATCACGATTAAACAATACCCAGTTAACTTTCTTTAACTTTTGTGAACATTCCTTCAATAGTCTGCTACACATGTCAGATTTCAGTTTTAAACAAAGTTTCCAGCAGAAACTAGGCATTAAGTAAATGCACTCTAAGTGTTAGTTATGATGCAAGCATTATGCTGTATTCCCTCTCAAAGCTGGCAGCACAAGGTTGCTCATCGAATGAAGACTGCAATGCCAGTGTTGAATATCTACTAGAAAACTATTGAAAGTTTTATGTGTTCCATTGTTGTGCCAGTAATATCAGATGCACTTTATAAAGAATAATTTGTAAACTGTGCTTTCTTGCTTTTGTTGATAAGCACACATTTCAAGAACGTGGCTGACCCTGATTTCTTCTTAGGAGATGAAGCCAGCTTCATATCGTCCAGTGAGGAGAGATCCACCTCATATCAAATGCACATACTACATAACGCCTATTAATTCTATCATCACAGACTGTGAGGGTTAAAACAATAAATGCTGAACAGAAAGGTAGATATTAAACAGTATGGAATTTCACATTGTCATAAACAAATTTCTGTGTCTGTGCATGTGGGGATAGGATGTAAGTTTTGTGTGACAGGCATAATGGAAGTGTGATTTATTATTGAATCTCAGTCTTGGATTTTTTTATTCTGGACAAGTCATCTTACAGGTAGGCCTTGGTTTTTATTTGAAATTTGCCTTTTTCCCTTGTAGCTATAAAATCTTAAGCTCCTAACAACAGTCTACCAACAAAATCTGTTGTTTTGTTAGTGTCATTCTCCCAAAGCATCGCCACAAACTACAATCAACTCTATTATCCCAGTCAGAATTCAACATCCCACCCAGGCTCTATCCACAGGGAGACAATATCAAATCAGCATTCACAATGAGGGTGTGCTGCATACAGCCGCCAGCTCTGTCTTCATGTGAATGAGACTCCGTCAGTGAAAATTGAAACTGCACAGGGTCCACGGCTACCCTACGCTGGATTCCCCTTTCATTGTCATCACAGCCAGCTCATGGCAGAGTGCCAGGCAGGACCACAGCAGGTGTCTGACTGCATTGTAAAGACTAATTGGATCTCCCTATTCCTTGTAGACAAAGCTACCAATATTGGATGGTAAAGGAGAAAAAAATGGGTATAAGAAAAATGGCATGCAGTAAATTCTGTCTCTACAGGCTATGTGTGCACATTGATGATTGTATAGAAACATATACACATTTCATCTAATACCAAAGTAAATGAAGGAAACATGTTTTCAATATATATCTCAACTATAAATCAAAGATCAGTAAGTTATGAAAAATTATAATTGAACTATCTGGTGTGGTTATGCCATAGACTGGAGTCTTCATGTCAGGTGCTATTAAACGTGTAGAATTTTTAAAAGTCCATGGTCACTCTTAATAGCTTTCTTAATGCACAAATACTGGCCATGTTGAAAACTTAATATATAATATGATTCCAGAAGATAGCAAGCAAACATTCTCCAGGGATACCTCAAGTTCTAACTCAAACCATTGTGTAAGACCTGTGCTAGTAAGTAAAAAAAGTGGTAGTGTTGCCTGCTGTGCCCCTCCAGCCCCCATCATGTGAAATTACTTCTTAGAATCTCATGACTTTTGATTTGGAGTTATCTTTAAGCCTTAAAAAGATTTTTATAATTTTAACACAGAATACCAACATAACCACAGAGAGTATATGTAGGCACACAGAGTAAACACATTACAACAGAACTGTAGAGATATACAGATCTATGGCAACTGGTTGTTAGAGCAGCAATAATGGCCAACAATGGTGGGGGGGGGGTGATTCCTGTTCATTAGAACTGGAGTGTTTGGAGACCTAACATTTCACTGGGACTGGTGTGTCACTTATTCAAGGAACAACCCAAGGAAGGTGGGTTCACCTTAAGTCATGCTAAAGAGAGAGGGGTAATGGTTACTCCTTTAAAAAAAACAATGAAACAATGACCTTTTCCTTCACAGAATCCTCCCCCCAACACACACACACACACACACACACACACACACACACCCGAGTTCTCACCATCCCTACAAGGCACCATAAGGTGGTCATGAGTTGCACTGGACCTGGCTACCACTGGCCCATCTAAAAAGAATACGACTTTTCCTTTTCCTTTTCCTTTTTATCTGTTGAGTTTACAGCTTGCCTGCCCTAATAAACTAATAAAACAGTGTGGGTGCTTCTTAAATACCTTTATTAATGAGACTAAGAATCACAAATGTGGACATTGGTTTCCTCAAATCATCTAACAACCATGAACAGATTTCCCATAACTCTTGATAGCACAATGGCCCTAAACGTTACTACCCACAATGGGAACTTTCAATGCTAAATTTAAACGTTAGAGGTCCAGACCAGGGTACTCTCCCTTTTATTAGTTCCATGAAGAGTGTTATAGGCTAGAGGCTCTTCCTCTTCGAAGAGTAAGTTTGATGAACATAGCAAAGTGACTATCCTCTGCCATTTCAAGGTAGAAGACAATGAAACTATTCAGTGCTGTCCATAAAGACACAGCGCTTGGCAGGCATCCTCTCTTCGCGTTTCCAAATCTAGACTATCTTCTCCACTCTGTTTGCAGCAAGTTCTCAGTGAGCCATGCTGGCTTTACAGGGAACAGATTCTCTGGGCTGCGCATCCTCCCTACACCATGTGCTGGCTGAACAAGAGCCTCCAATCACGGCTTTAGGGTCCTGGTGCTTTATCCAAGCTATTGTCACTGTGAGTCTCCAGCTAATGAAGCCCCTGGTTATATACAAATTCAGCCATGTTTCATGTGATGCTCATGAATCATAATAGGCAGAAATGCTTGTTCAGGAAAAGAAAAAAAAAACAACAACCTCTCTTACAGGTATGTTCCTATGGGAAGTTCCTCAGCTAAAGGCAAGAGGACAGAAGGGAGGGGACTAGAAACTCATATGGGCATTTTTAATGCAACTCCCTGGCATTTCATCCCTCGAGTGCCCCTCCCCAAAGCTAGCCCTGGCCCTTCTGGCTAGCATCTTGCACCAAGGCTCTCAGAACAACACATACCCTTTCACCACTGAATGAAAGGGGGGGGGGGCGCTTGAATTGTTTGTTGGACCAACTGTATTCCAACTCAAATGTAATCACACTAAATCAGGTACCCAAAAGTGCATTTGTAGTAAGTTGCAGGCAGACTGAAATGCTTTTGTTCTTGGATAAGGGTATTTCGACAGCAGCAACCAAGGGACTTTAATTGTTCACTTATGTCGGGAATGTCTGATGGGGGACATTCCAGTCCTCAGGCTTTAATAGTCTCTGAATAAGAATATTGATGGTGACACAGAGAGTGCAGCTTTAATAGTCTCGTTCCCCAGCGAGCCCTCTACCCTCTAAAGGACTAGGTAATTTGAAGATGGATGCTGGAGGCAAATGAGGGGGAATAGCTTCTGTCTGGTCTCCAAAAGCCCACATTTTCTTTTTTTTTCCTTTTCACCAAAGCACTTACTCGTTTTTAACATAATTATTGTCCCTAGTAAACTAGACATTTTGTGAAAGTTTTCTAGTGTCTATGTACACCTGAGCTCTTGTCATATGTTGATTGACTCCTGTATAGTCAACTCAATTTCGTAAAAGGTTCCATTCCTCCATCTTCCTTTTCCTTGAGTCACTTCTACATGCTGTGTATTCATTAAATTCTCAAAGTACACTACTTGATACAGAGGAACTAAAATGAAATATTTGACTAAATTTACTATTTTAGAAAATCAGGTTGTCAAAAGAGGCTGAAAGGTTTTTTTGTTTTGTTTTGTTTTGCTTTTGCTTGCATGGTTTTTTGTTTTCATTTCTGTTTTTTTTTTCTTTTTGTAAGCTGACCTTTCTTTAGTGACAAGAAGCAAGGTAGTCATAGAACTTGTACAGGAAGAAATAAATTGGACTGAGCACTCATGTTTTTTTGGCCATGGCTATGCTTGCATGTTTGAGTTTAATATCAAAGGAAAAAATTCTTACTCAGACCAACAAACACCGTTTTGAATTCAAAGTGCTGTGTCTTGCAATCTCCTTTTCATGACAGTCTCTCCACCTGGAGCTTCTTGTCAGCATATAGAATGTTTCAGAGAAAGAGACTTGTGAGCTGTAAAAATCATTACAGTGTCTTTGCATACACTGACTTAGCATTTCTCAATAGAGAAAACTGACAGAGAATACAATTAAATATTATGATTTGGATCTCAGTCCTTGTGGGTAAGTATGCTGGATGACCTACCTCACCTGCTACAACTATCCAAAGCTGAAGGAATAACGGGACTCCAGAAACCTCACACAGGTAAACAGGTTGGGTTAGTCAAGACCACAGGCAGCTGAGGCTCCTGTTACTTTACAGACGTTGCTGAGGAGCAGACATTACCTGTAGGTGCTTTCCAAGCTGGCCTAACACTTGGCCAAGACAAAGCCAGAGCAGTCACCACTAGCTTACAGCTTCTCTTGTACCAGCCCGCTTCCATGTGTGACTAAGCAGTCTGTATCCACCAACACATCATGCTTCTAATATCACTGCCTGCCAGCAACACCTATATCCCCATTTTAGCCAGAAAAAAACTGACATGCAAAGTGAAATGCAGTATGGTCTTTGGTTCAGTACTTCTACAAAAGAATCAAGGACAGAGACTGATATTCACATCAGCATTTTTAGCAATAAGCCAAAAGACTGAAGTAACCAAATATCTAAGGATAGAATTTTTTGCAGTAGTAAAATGTGGTATTCACATATTTAATGCTATAAAATATATAAAGTAGGGGCTGGAGAGATGGCTCAGTGGTTAAGAGTACTTTCTACTTTTCCAGAGGACCCGGGTTTGATTCCCAGCAACCACATGGCAGGTCACAACTCTCTGTAACTCCAAGACCTGACACCCTCACACAGACATACAGGCAGGCTAAATACTAATGCACATAAAATAAAAATAAATATTAAAAAATATATAAAGTATATACTACATATTGTATAATTATATACTCATATAATATATAAATGTAATATCTAGAAATAATGATATAAAATATATACTTATAATTTATATATTATATAATACTATATATTACAATTATATAATATATAATACTATATAATATGTTAGAACTATATAACATATATTAATATAATTATATAGTATAATAGTATATAATATATAGCATATGTAATATATTATATAGCATAGTACATATGCTATGCTATATAGTACATATAGCATATATCATATATAGTTTAGTAGGTATAAGTATAGTATACATAATGTACTATATAGTATATACATTATATTATATATTAATAATATATACTATATTACATATAGCATATAGTGTTATATATTATACATATTTAATAAAACACATATAAAAGGTATGGGGTATATATTACAAAGAAGTTCAATGTCCTTTTTGTTCCAGCAAGCCTGGCACTCAGTGGAACACAGCTGACAACTCACACAGGCTCCTGCATGGAGCCTTGCTTGACCTAGAGCCAGCCGACTCATGCTCAGGCTGCATTCACCCCTGTTAGCCGTCCTGGTCATTGATGAAATGAGCAGGTCATGTGGCAAGCTCATCCTGCCTGGCCACCATTCCTCCTGAGACATAGGCCACCCTGCCAGCCTACTTTCCAGCCTATCTTGAAGGCTTACTTCTAACCCAGCTTTGCTTAGCTTCCAGATGTTTGCATTTTGTTTTCCTTAGCAGGATCCCTATGGCCCTCCCCAAACCTCTAGGTGCTAATGGTCACCCTTCAAAGTCCTCTTCATTTGGATAGACAGAACCAAGGATGGGGTCAAAGGTCACTGTAATGCAGCTGAGATTTTTTTTACTTCTTCCTCTAGTTATTTTCTTACTAAGGATGGGAACCGATGCCATTCTTTAAAGCTATTGTATATATTCCGCTTTTCATAAGCTTGCCCTGAAAATATTGCTGCATATTCCTAATGATAACCAGTGAGGTTGTACTTTTAACTTCCTCTCCTGCTTTTAGAGAACAATGGACACACAGGTGTGCAGTAAACAAGGATGACACACATGTCTGCCTAACGGGTTCCTGGGGAATATCAACACAGTGGGCACAATGTGGACATAAATGCTGAGATTCAGAAGGGCCGAGAGGCTTTCTCTAAACAGAATTTTTTTTCTAGTAGATAAGCTGAAATGATTATTTCTCAACAATGCTAATAGAGCCAATTCTTAAAACCCTCTGCAGTCTGAGCATCCCTGTAAAGAAAGGTGCATTTAAAAGCTCCCAGTGGGACTGATCAATCACTGTCACTTTCAGAATTGGTCTCTAGACTTGGGCATCTCATACAGGGTTCACAAAGAATGAACATATTGTTCCCCCTGCAATTGTACCATGTGTCAAGTGACAATATCATCCATCACCACAGAGACACACGAACAGGAAGCTTAACGTGCACAGGTTGTCCTCACAGCGGCTCTTTGGATCTGTGACTGTTCGCAGGGCTCAAAGCAATGCTCTGAAAGCATGGCCCGGTGCCTTCCCCTTTATGCTCCCATGCATAAGGCTCGTCAAGCAAAACACAGGCACTTGTGAAACAAAGGACTTTTATTTCCAGCGGTACATGTTGAGAATGAGATTTCTTCATGTATATGTACACATGTATACGTAGATGTATGGGTATATACACATGAAGAAATTTCATATATATTCAAAAGCTGGTCTTCTATTTCAAGGAGAGTTTAGAAACTCATGGTAATTGAAATATATCAGAGGGATTGTGATAGCTCTGGCCAGAGAGGGAAAAATAGTATCTAGAAACCACAATAAACAAAAATAATAAGTAAATAAGAAAGCAAGCTTTAAGGCTGAGGATGGTAGCAAAGGCTTCCATGTACTTCCTATAGACCATGTCCCATGTGTCCATTTACAGAATGATGCTGAGCTCTGTTCAATGCTTCCTGAGCATCAGAGAAAATGGCCTGGAGAACAAGACATGCTGGCTGGCCATTCCCTGCTGCACATATGAAGAAAGACTGTGTGAGCAGCAGGAGCCATTGCTGGGAGGCAGATTTCATCCCTGGCTTAGGGAGGAACATCAGGCTTCCTCTTAGCAGCAGGGAGGTGGCCGCAAAGGCTTCTGGGACCCAGGGTCAGCTCTCGGGGGTTTGATAACTAATTGATGTGAGTGGGTTTTAAGAGATTTGCCTAAGATCATGTTCATTTTATGGAATCTATGCTTACACTAGGATACACAATATTTTAGAAAAGAAACCCCAACAGTACATGTACAGGGCTATCCTGGGCAAACAGGGGGGGTGTGGTAAATGGTGAGATAGAGATGTTCTGCAGGCATTGCTTCTGAGATCTGGGAAATCAAGGTTACTTACACTTAATTAAACTATTATGGGATGTATTGCTATTTTATTTGTTTATCTGTGTTTGGTAAGTTGATTGTGCTGGTTCTCTATCATGAACTCTGAAGATGATCTTGTTCAAATATCCAAGGGTGAGACATGCCTTGCCTAAGGCGTTGATGTTTTCATCTTCCTTAGTCATAATCGCCCACTATGACTGCTTAAAGCAAAAAAAAAAAAAATCAGATTTTATTCTGAAATATTGTTATTTTGGCAAAGTTTCTAAACAGATTATTTAATATCAGTTAAAATGTCAAACAGTCTGACAAGGCAAAGCCTCTTTCAGTGAAGAACATTTAATTTGTAGATGCTCAGAAAAGGAGACAAATGAGGACAAATCTTCTATAGTTCATAAACAAGAAATGCACACTGTAGTTCCACATGATTTGAGCCATCTTTGATCTATTTTTAACTCTGCTTTGGTGCTTAAGGGAAACTCACAGAGGAAATGATTCAATAAAAAGCGATATCCCCCCGAGGGACTACAGTCAAATAAAGCTGAGTTTGGAAACTGGTTGTCTGTGCTAAACAAAGGGCTGGCCTGCATTCGGTAGGTGTTTAGCATAGCAATGAATATGAAAGGAACTTCAGAGTCGACTGTGATTATGGAGGTATCTTAAGCTTTATTCAATATAGCAATTTCAAACAAACAGAAACATTTCATTAAAAAGGGTGGTTAAAGAGATTAACGGTATTTTCAAACAATCTGAAATCCTGGATTTGAGAGATCTTGCTTTGATTTATTGTTAAAATTATTCAATATCTGAATTTTATATCTGCAGTAGAATTATCAAAGTAATGTTGTTCATATAGTCCCACTGTTCTATTATTATGTAGAAAGTCATTTATGCTAGAAATTACATAACATATGTTATAAAATTGCTTTCTTAAAGCTGTCATTATCCTGAAATTTATGCAATATTCTATCTTGTAGTAAGCTTAGATTTGTATATTAAACTGTTTCTGTAAAGGTGGCAACCTGCACTCCAGAAATAATAGAATAACATCTCTCTGTGCGCAGCTGGCTTTCTTCTTGTCAGTCTTGCTAATTTCACATCGTAAATTAAACCATTCGAGTCTTTAGACATCTCATTCCAGTGCACAACATACACAATTCACCAGTATATAGACCATACACAGATAATACTCATGCCACACAACTTATTTATCACAATACAGCACACAAATATGTATCTTATGACACTGTGCCCCCCCCATAAGAACTATCATCAGTAACTGCAGCTATAGCTGTTTTAACCATCAATTTCAGTCCCTCAGAAAGACAGATGTTCCATAGTAGCTGTTCAGCAGTTTAATAACAATTTAGAGTTCAAAGTTCTTTAATGTCCATTTAATTAGAAGATTTTAATAACCTGGGATTGAAGTTGGCTTGGAAAAGGTTTTCTATAAATAGTTGGGGATTAAATAGTGTATGTTTAAAAACAAGCTATTCCCTCCCCCAGAAAACAGACTTGGATAAAGAGTATAACACACAAGCAGCTTGCTGGGGGTTCTCTGGAGATCAACACAGGAAAGAGAAGGGGAAAATGAGGGCGTTTATTAGTTAGGATTCTCCCTAACTAATGTCCCTAAAGGTAGGGACATAAAATAGAAGTGGATAAACGGGAAATGGATGATTTTGCTCTGTATCACATACAGGCACAATCACGTATAGAAGCTAATATAAATTATGGATAGGTGCAAGGGGACTTATTAGGGTGGTTGGCTCACCTAAATATGCAGGCAGACAAGTCCCATTATAGGCTCTCTGCTATGTGGGCTCACAGGGTGGAGAAATGACACATTTCTAGTCCCAATGGCTTAGACTTTTGATGCTCATGACTTAACCATAGCCTGAGATCAAAGGCTAAAAACCTAAGTGTCTTTTGTTTAAGCCTCAGAAGCCAGAAGCGAGAGAGCCTACGGATCATATATCCAAGGACAGGCAGAAGGGAATCTCCTTGCTCCAGGACAGGGCAGCAGAGAGAGGAAATCCTTTTCTTCACAGTCTACCTGGGTCCCAGGCAGCTGGATGTCCTCACCCACCCCCTTCAAGGGTGGTCCTTCCCCATGCCATTCACTGATGCAGACCAGTGTGTTCTGGACTCACAGTCACACACCCAGAATGAATGTTCTGCCAGTTGACTATACAGTGAGGCCAACATCTAAAGTTAGCCACAGCGGCAAAGACAAGGAAGCAGGTGGAAATTTCCATATATAACATCTCTACTCTGGGAAATGCTCATGGAGAAGAAGCCTGGAAGACACACTTGAGGGTGGTCAGTGTTCTATCTGGGTGACTTAAGTTAGTACCATGTGACAATGTTCCCAAACAGCAGGGTCTTATCTGACTCCGAGAGCTGACTGTGATGGCCTCAGCCATGTCATCACTAGTCTCTATGTCTCCTCTATATGACTTGTTCTGATGTCTCCTCACATGTTACTTGGCCGGGCACACTGCATTTCAGACACTGGGAGCAACCACTCCTGTGTACCCAAGTTGGGGCTGATCCTTTCTGTGAATTTCGAATGGTCACCTCTAAGAAGGGCACAGCTTTTCCCATAGCTCCTTCCCATCTGGAAGATGACTTTTCTCACTCCTTGCAGGGAGAGAAAGCCATGCGCTGTATAGTCTCCAGATTCACTTACCTTGAAGATGCTAGAGCATCAACAGGCACTGACATCTGTGGAGGCTAATGTGAAAGGTTAGACGGATGTCAATGGAAAAGCTCTAGAGAAGGGCCATGGTCTAGGAATGATCCCTGGGCTCTGTGGATTAAAATCAGGTTGGATAATTGGTACAAGGGACTCTAGAAGTGGCTAGTAATGGACACAATGAATAATGATAAGATCTTTGTGTTGTTAGGAAGATTGTCACCACCCTACCACCTTTATGTAAGAGGTGTCAGATTCTGGGAAATCCCACGTTTTAGTGTTTCGAGTGTACTGCCCAGGGCTCAGGGTATAGAGTCCTGTAGGTCCCATTTAAAAGGCTATGATTTCTGAACTGACTTGGAGACAGGTTGTTCCTGCTACTGACCTATCTTTGGGGCACCCGTCCTGATGGATGCTCCTCTCCTTACCTAAGTGACTTGATTCTTGTAACCAATGGTCTGAGAGTAGAGGGGCTCTATGGAGCACATACTTGGACTATGTGATGCTATGACTGACAGACAATAACTACTGAAAATGAGGCTGGACTGAGTCTACTACTAGATTCATTTAAACTGATGCAGCATTGTAGGGACAGGCTTCAGACAATTCATCTCTACCCCATTTCTTACAATCTGAGGCTACCCATACTTATCAAGGAATTTTTCCTTGGCATACACATTATAAACTTAGATATGATGAGCTATTCTGACATCTGCATCTCACACCTGCTTCCCAGCTCAAGTTTAATCAACGACTTTGATCATGAAAACTTTAAGGCGGGTACCTGGAGAGTTAAAACTGTATGAACTTAAAATAATAATAATAATAATAACAAAAATCACCAAGAATGGGCTTGGGGAAAACAGAAATCTAGTAAAATGTCAAAGAATAAACTTTCCATTATAAAGTCAAAGTCCACTGCTGTAGTAGGAAGAGAGAGTTCTGGAGCCACCCCAAAATGTGAACTCCCATTCTCCACGGATAGGAAACAAACAAACAAACAAACAGGATTGTGTAGGGGTGGGGTTAGGGTACAAATGGAAAGTAATTAGAAGTAGTCACTGTGCATTAAAAGGGTAATTCATTCGGAGGAGAAGGAACACTATGTTAGCAATAAGGGCCTCTTCATGAAATAGCAAAGCAACACAGGAAGTAGAACACTGGAATGGCAGCCAAAGGGAGCTGGAAAGAGGGAAGGTGGAGATGGAAGCTCACGAAGGCTCCCAGCACTAAGAGGATCCAAGAGGAGGTAACATCCATAAGTAGAGGAGGCAGCTCTTGCTTCCAAAAACTCTGAATTAGTGTTAATCCCTGCATTAAATCCACAGCCCCCAATGGAACACAGAGACACGCTTTTCAGAACACAATGTGGTAAACCTTAAACCCTTACCCAGATCTAGCCAATGGACAGAACACTCCCCACAGTAGAGTGGAGAGTGGGATATTACTTTCTCACATACTCTGGTGCCTCACCTTTGACCATGTCCCCTGGACGGGGAGACCTGGTGGCAATCAGAGGAAGGACAGCAGGTTACCAAGAAGAGACTTGATACCCTATGATCATATAGAGGGGGAGGTAATCCCCCTCAGGAACAGCCATAGGGGAGGGGAATAAGGGGAAATTGGGAGGGAGGGAAGAATGGGAGGATACAAGGGATGGGATAACCATTGAGATGTAACAAGAATAAATTAATAAAGGAGGAAAAAAATTTCAAAAAAAAAAAAAAAGAAAGTGTTGATATTTCTGAGTGAGCAGTGAATGGTAAAGATCATGGGCTCGCCACAATACTGAGGAAGGTGTTTTAACTTCTAAGAGGACTTGGTCTCAAGGTTCCCTCTAATGGGGGTGTCACTTGATAGCATGGAATCTACACTGTAGAGCCTTCTGGAGAAAATGTGTTCCAACTGGCTGCATTGGGTATCAGAAGCAAAAGCTACATGAACCTCTTGACCATTGCTCAGCATTCCATCAGGAGACTGAAATTATGGGACTGCCCAGCCCTTTCCCATGGTGACACAGGAAGCTCTAAACATTAGAATCACCACTTCACGTAGTTCTACCTCTTGTTCTCCATGGAAGGCAGTTTTCATCATCAGTAGACCACTCATGACACTTATTTAAACCTCGATGTCTTTCCCAATGCTCCCAGGTCCTGCTAAGATGCAGTTGGACCCAGGAGTCTGGGATGTAGACTTTAATTCTGTATGTCTAACAAGCTCTCAGCAGGCAGGAATGCGATCTAAGCCCATAGCCTCACTTTGGGTAATGGGTTTAGTTGTGTACACTGTGAAGAGTGGAGGTCCTCCTCCACCATGCTGGTGAGCACCTATGGTCACACTGCTCACACGAAGGCAGACTGTGTTGCCTTCAGATTTCTCTCATGCAGTTTTCCCCTGATGCCTCCTCAAATATAAAACAACAGCAGCATCTGTCTTTTCATTCTCATACGGGAGGAATATACAAACAGCTTTCCTCACTAGACTTTCACTTCATATTGTCTTTGTTTTGTAAACCATTTTTACTTTCCTTAGTTAGCTAATGTAACTGGAATGTCTTGCAGAAAAATTGAAGACTTACACAGCGGCTGCATGAACCCAAGGATTTCCACAATGTTTCTGGATTTTGTAGACACTAAAGCCCTGATTCCTTAGAGTGAAACCTGAGAACAACATGACTGGTTCCTTTTCTCCTCTGGGATCTAGTGATATCCACTTAAACACTGTGTGAAAAATGGGAGTCATGCTACCCCCTCTTGGCTATCTGTGGACCACAGCTTCTCAGAGACACACATTTCCTGAAAGGCTTTTGTGACAACTGTTCTCTGCTCTGACTTGTTCTTCAGTGACCGTTAGATGAGGATGAGACATTAAAAGGAAACGTGTCCCACTTCTTATGGAGTGCTCACTCTTCTATGTTAATACAAAGTACAGAGGGAATTATAATGAAGTAATTTACTTTCTCACTGAGCTATATGCCTTGTAATTCTTCTATAAAAATCCTTGGCTTCCCATACAATGTACCCCAACAATTTAGACCTCTTCTTCGTGAACACTATGACACATATATTGTTTTTTGTTTGTTTTTCCTATATGCACAATGTCACGCTAAGCATGAATTTTCTTCCCTTTCATTTCTGCTCCATTATAAAAAGAACATTTTTGTCACAAATGTAATCTTGAAAGAGGTGGTTCTTCCTTGTATATTTAAACATTATTTTTAAAAAAAACCTGAAAGCATTTCTACATGTGCTACTGTAGAGAATATGATATTTCCATGCCTGAGTGATCTAAGGAAAATACAATTCTTAACATATAGCAGTGTAGACTGGGGAATATAACTAATAACTATGTGATGCAGCAACACATAAAGTCGTTAAGCTTGCTGTGTGGACTTGAAGTGCTGGGCTTCCCTCTAGAGCTGCTGCTGAGTACTTGCCTCATGACTTAGAAGGCTCTGCTAAACCACTCAACCTTCCACTCACCTAAAAACAGCTGACAGAAGACAGTCTTGTAAGTATACTTTCTTGTAGATATGGATTAAAATAACCTTTTTCTATTTATAGTTTGTTTTTACTTCATTTATTTCACTATCAAAGCATGGCCAATATACATGAAATTAAAGTTTGCCTGTAACCTTGAATAATTAAAAGCAGAAATTACAATTAAGAGTTGTTCGAAATTATGGAGCCGAGTAAAATGTATATACACTATAAAACTCTTAGCTCTACAAATATATCCACTCTTAACCATTCTATGACTTTTAAATTAGGAGTTGGCATCCAATAAACAGGGAATAAGTATTTGCCTTAAATTTTTTTACTTATGTTTGTACTCGTGGAAAGAAATGGTAAAATGCTAAAGATAGACTTGCATGGGGAAGTGGGCCAAGAGAGGGCTAGGGCATACTCAGGAGCAAGAAGTCAGCAAGCACACTTAAAGTGTGGTATTCACTTCAGTAAATAGGGAAATTTAAAGTATATCCTAGCACCCTATAAAAATATAAAAGGGAAACTTTTGAAAATACATATTTGTCATATAGTTTACATATCTTCACTACAAGCTTCTGGAAGCTGACGCAGAATTTGGAACTGTTAAGTGCCACTTTTGAGTAAACACCAGCAGAAGATTCTCTGTATTGCCTAGTGACTGTCCCAAAGAATCTCTGAAGCATTTCAAGAGACTACCTACCACTTGATGGATTCACTATGGACTCCATGCAAGGAAACAGCTGAGTGAGCTGCAGTTTTGGAGCAGACTGTCCACGCGTGCACTGTGTTTTTCCAGTGGGAAGATGCTCACCTGCCATAAGGCACTTCCTTCTCTACCCGTAGCTGACCGACAGCATTTTTAAATTCCATAAGATTTAGAAAGAATTACTTTTAAATTTCATTAGGAGGGTTTGAAAATGAGAATTTTGATGCAACAGACAAGTGGGCGAAATGAATAATAATGTACATTTCACTGTAGGTTCTCAAAGCAGCACGTGGATTCTGCTACTTCGCATTAACTTTCTGCCAACAAAAAAGCCTCTTCTAATGAAACAGCTCAGCGTCTTTATTAACTATATCAGTTTCCCCTTGATCAATAATCATTATCTGAAATTGCATTCTTAGTATACCAAAGTAATAAAGTGAACAGGTAAAATAACATTTATCATAATATTTTCTTCTTATTCTAATTCTAAAGATTAATTGGCATTGCTTTTGGCATTTTTATAAGCCCCATGAATGCCCAGGAGGCCCACAACACAACCATTGGGCTATTTTATTTATTTTATATTTTATATATCCCATCATTACTGAGAGACATCCAGATTGAGGTTCAGATGCTTAATGAGGAGAAAAATAAGCAATATATACTTGTTGTCTCTTCTTGTTAGTTATTGTTTGTGAAGAGCATTCACCTAATCAGACTGGCTGGGATACTAAGGTCAACGTATTCTGTTTCATAGGGTGCCCTGAAAACTCACAGGATGTTTTTTCTTTAACAAGGATGTTCTCATGCAAAATATGAAATTGTTTTCTGGCATAGTAATAACATTTTCTACTTGGATATCTACATTAAAAGTTAACTGGATAAAAATGAGGTGTTGCATGTGCATTTTAAAAAAAGAAACTCTATTGCTTTTAAAATTAATTATATTTTCCATTAACAAAAACTTTATTTCCAGATGTCCAGATGCTTGGTAAACACATAGGTTAGTTCAACTGGCATCTTATGCTCAGAAAGTAAGGATGGCAAGTAATAAAAATACAAGGGCTCCCTTTCTAGTTTTTAGAAGATGCTAGACATGATATACATGAACCATAAATATTGATGTGAAATTCACTCTGAATGACTACGATGTATATCTAAATTGTTACACAAACCTGGCAACTGATATTCACCCATCTTTTCTTCAAGGCCTTGTCTGTCGTCTGCAATAGGGGTTCAGTCCCATAAACCTTTCCTTAAAGTTCCTGACTATGCTGAGCTCTCATTCCAAAATCTGTGCTGACCTCATCCAGCACCCAGCTTCTGGTCATCTCTTTACCTTGTCACTCACATGTGGCTGAGGGATACTTGAATCACCCAGGATCGATGCTTTTAAGGGACCCTAACTGAAGGCCCATTGCCTAAGTGAGCAAATCCTTCAACTGCAAGGGTTATCTGGGTGTGACATTTGTACAATCAGCAAGCCACGGGCAATGCCATGGGCTAGTGGGATACACAGCTTTACTATAGCAGATATCCCCACACCACATGCTATTTCCTCTATCTTCAGGTTGAAGCAAATAGAGTTGCTATTTCAGTAAGTTAGTAAGTTAAGTTGCAGGCTATCAGCAACGCCATGTATTCTCTCTCAAAGGTATATGCACTGTGTAGCCTTGTTTGAGTCAGTCTTCCTTTTGACTTAATGGGCTTCTAGAAATTTGTTTCCAATCTTTAAATAATTTAAAGAATCAAAGCAATTTCATATGAGGTTATGCCCATTAACTGTAAATGTATGGGTTTTTTTTCTGTTAAAATTTCTGATATATTTGTAGTTGCTCTTCAATTCAGCACATCAAGTTTGATATCATTTTCCTTTTCCTTCTTGAATTCAAACAAGGGGTTATGTCAATGCCTGCTCCTCAGCACATATCTCTGCTCCTCATCCACTGCTGTGGTATCTCATTATTGACACTGCAGGACATATCTGACTCCCAATTCACCGCACCCTATGCCAGAAAAGATATATTTAAGCCTGCTTGTGCCCTTTGGCCTCGGGATGATCACAAACCACAATGATATCTAATGCTTTCTGCCACTATCTAGCTAAAAATCAAAACAATAACAACATTTGTTTTGCCTGAAGACCTATATCTTTCCATCCACCTATTAATATTAAAAATTAAAACCACATTGTGATTTGGCGTTGGCATGGCTATTATTGGGAAAACATGCAACAACAAAGGCTGATGAGGATGGGAGATGGAGAAAAATAAACTTGTGGTAGGCTTGTAAATTATGTCTAGCCACATGATGTTCTGAAATTTTTTCATGACATGATGAATCATAACACTAATGTGTTTTACCCAAAAGTATCAAAGTTGGATTAGTCCAGCAATACATGCACAGCCATGCTTTGGAAGACATCCAGGATGGCTAAATGAAGGACTCAGTCTAGCTAACTCTCAATGGATGACGGACAAAGTGAGACTCTAAATATACCCACAATGGAGTTTTAGTTAGCTATGAAGAACAAACTAGTTTTCAGGAAAATGGAAAGAACTACACATTATATTGTCAAATAAGCTAGTTTCACAAAGAAAGAGAGATGTCACAATTCCCTCTCATATGCAGAATATGAGGTGGAAAGCAGGCCATGAACACATGGTGAAAAATAACTGATGAAGAGGAAAACATGGAAAGGGGTGATAAGAAAGAGCAATGGAGGGACTGAATATATCGTGGTATATTCTTATATGTTTATGAAAATGTTGTAATGAAACTCCCTATTTTGCATAATTAATATATAAAACAATACAAAGTATATCTTAAATGGCTTTCTTTGTTAGGATTTCTATTGCTGGGATAAGCCGCCACTGGCCAAACTCAACACAACCCATTACTTAGGGAAGTCAAAGCAAGAACTAATGGTAGAAGGCTGGAGTTAGGAGCTGACATGGACACCATGGAGGAGTGCCAGTACTGGCTTATGCCCTGTGGTTTGCTCAGCCTGCTTTCTTATAGGACCTAGGACCACCAGCCAGGGCTTGCAACTCACAGAGAGAAGGGGCTTCCCACATCAATCATCCATAACTACAATGTACCGCAAGCTTGCCCAAGGCCAATTTCTCAGTTAAGGTGCAGTCTTCCCAAAAGTCTCTAGCTTGTGTCAAGTTGACATAAAACAAATCAGTACAATGGCCCAATCAGCAAAAGGCATGAGATTTGAGGTTTATGCAAACAGGCAAAAGTTCCAGTCTCAGAGACAGCAAACTGTCCTGCTCAATAATGACTTAAGTGAGGTTGTAACCCAGAACCTACAGAACACGGCAGGGAACTTCCTGTTGGGACAAAACAATTTCTGTGTTAGGAAAGTAAAGAAAAGAACAGCTTCAAAATAAAGAATGATTCTATGGTCTAGCTCCAACATCTTTTATGCTACATTTCCATGTATTTTATGGCAAAGTCTCTAAAGGAGACTCATAGGCATTGACTCTGATTAGTTTTGAAATAAATGCGAAAATATCTACAGCTACAACTGTAAGTCAGTAATATGAACAAGCCAGTAACACTAAAAGTTCTGTCTCTAATGGTGATAAATGATAAGTAAGGTGTTGCCATTTAAAATACATAATGAGTATCCACACTTTACTAAGGGGAAGGTTCAGAAATGATGAGTTCTCTTAATAATCTACTTGAGAAGTCACTGTTTTCTTCATGATAGCTGTCTGGACTGGGGTGACATAGAATCTTAATTTAGCTTTGGTTTATGCTTTTCTGATGGTTAAGAAGTTTTTTTTTTCAGTTTTATTGGCTATTTGTACATTGTCTTTTGAAAATGATCCATTTTTTTGTTCTATTAATTGGTTGGATTATTTAATTTCTTGCTGCTCCATTTAAAAATTATTTATATATTCTAGATATTAATTAGCCTGAGAACACACAAGTATTCAAGCAAGTGGAATCACCCATTGCTCATGAGATGCTTAATCAAGTGATGCCCTGATCCAGATCTTGCTTTCAGGTTTGTTTCTGAAGGGTAATTGCAAGCAGCCAAGATGTGTGGTTTTTCTTCCACTTCTTACATTGACTAAGACTGCACTCATTTCAGGCTGCAGCTTTCTGATGTGGAAATATAACCAGAAAGGTTATGGCAGCATGCTTTCCACTCAACCGGTAACATTTCTTGAAGTGAGAAAGACCAGGAAATGCCCCAGGGTGTAGGGAAAAGGAAATTATTTATACTATAGGATAAAAAAAAAAACAGGACTAATACTGCTCAGGTACTTCATGTTTGCAAAGAGATGGTTTGAGAGAGTTTTATTACCTTGTATTTTGATATTTTGTTCCTTGCGACACATTCACGGATGACAAATGACAAATGGCATAGCTGCTATATAATTACACAAATTCTGTTTAAACCCATAATGTGCACAGAGTCTCACCCTACCTGAAGTTATCTCTCTACAGTACCAGTTAAATGTCATCATCTGATATCATTTAGGCTCAGAGAACATTTGGGCCAGCAGCAGCAGAAGGCCAGTAGCAGCTGAACACCAGGCCACAATGCCTACATCCTTCAAGTTACACCCTTTCATCACAAAGTCACTGTATCATCTCCTATCTTAATAAGAAGAGGACAAAATACAAGGAGATATTTGGAGAAGTAGAAAGAGAAACCCCATTCAAGTAATTTTTATTAAACTGTATGATTTACAATTGTCCTGTATATTATCACATAGTGTTTTTAGTGCCTTACTGTGGCCATTTTTAAGCTAAATTTTTATCATAACCCTTTATAGGTAGAATAAAACAAGAATCCTATTATTTGTGGTGCTGTTGTCACTAAGTGGAGAGGGTGTTGTAGTTGGGACGATGGAAATTCGGATGGTATCCATCCCTTAACATCAAACATAAACGAAAGGGAAAGTCAGGCATCTAAGTACAGAAAGTACAGTACTCCTTGTGTTTGGTACTGAGCTTGTATTCTTTGTTATGCTCTCCCAGGACGGAACGACAGTTCCATTCACAGGCATGAGAAGTAAGTGCTGAGCATTTGTACCTGGAAGACAAACCCAAATCCTCCTGGGAATACAATAGTTGAAATTCAGTTAATTCCCATGAAAATGTTCTAAGGAACATGAACCTGATATCTGTTTGAAATGTTCACAGGGAACAGCTTGTGTGTGTGACAGACACATGAAACAGCTTAAGGATGGGATGACACAAGGACAAACGTCTAAATTCCACTGAAATTCACGATAAAGAATGAAATAAATGGGTATCATGCTCATGAATCGGATGGCCTGTAATTGTAAAGCATCAATTTCCCAGAAGCAGACTGCACAGCTGCGAAACATGATTCATTACAGAGACACTGCTGGAGGTTATGAAGCACAAGGCAGTCTACTGCAGAGCGGCTGTCGGGACAATCAGCTGTTTACATGGACATAAGAAAGAAAAGGAAAGGAAACTCAAATCTATCCAGATGTGCTGAGCGTAAAACAATCAACACATTGTTTACTGTCTCAAGGAATGGGAGGACTCTCAGAGGTCACTGTTTTAATTCCTTAAATTATTTAAAGATTAAAAAATTTTTTCTAAAGCCAAAACCTGCAAGAAACATTGGCTGGGTATCTTAGGTATGGTTTCCACTGCTGTGATGGTCAAAAAGCAAGTTGAGGAAGGAAACGGCTTATTTACCTTGCATTTCGGTATTACTGTCCATCACCAAAGGAAGTGTGGATGGGAACTCAAACAGGTCGGGATCCTGGAGGCAGGAGCTGACGCAGAAACCATCCAGGGGTGCTGCTTACTGGTTTGCTCCCCATGGCTTGCTCAGCCGGCTTTCTTATAAAACCCAGGAGGACGCCCCAGGGATGGCTCCACCCACCATGGGCGGGGCCCTCCCCCATTGACCGCTAATTGAGAAAACGCCTTACAGCTGGGTCTCATGGAGGCGTTTCCTCACCTGAGGCTCCTTCCTCTCTGATGACTCTAGCTTGTGTCAAGTTGACACACAAAACCGGACAGTAAACTGGGTAACCACATATATTAAAATAGTGTGTTGAGGGCTGGGAGGTACCTAAGAAACATAAACCTAGATCCAGAAAAGAAATACATATGCAAACTAATAAAAACTAATAAGAAAAAACAGGTCTGTCCAGAAAAGGTGACACAGGAAGGTAAACAAAGCCAAAGACGTTGGAGACCATGACTGTGATATATCCGAGTAGCAGAACTGAATATATTGAGAATGCATAAGTCAAAATAAAATTGTCCATAGAAGAAAATATGCAAATTTCACAAACAGCATTTAGAACTGTAAACATCAATAGCTAATACATGTGTTCAGTCTTCTATTAGAGAGGAAATTAGAATAATAAATGCTTCAAACCCACTAGGTTTAAAGGAGTAAATAATAATTCAGAAAACATTTGCTGAGAGTATGTGGAAAGAATTGAGAAATTTCTTAGCCTTACTCACTGTTGGTTTTCAGCGCATCCTTATGAGAAGCAATGCTTGCCCATACCATAAGAGGCATTCAGCACGCTCCTGGCCATATGGTTACAGAGTTAAAACTTGCAAATTTAGAGAATATTCTATGTACATAACAAATTCTCTGGGATATAGTCGTATGATGGAGTAGAAGGTATAAACTAAGAAAGTGCATGCACTAAAGGCACCATCACCAATACAATGATCCCAAAGAGCAGAAATCAGGTTTTTCCAAAAGCAGTTTGCAAAAAAAAAAAAAAAAAAAATGTATAACGTACATGTGAAATTAAAAAACCCGAAAATGAAACATCTTATATACCTAATGAATTTGTGTCAGAAAATATAAAGAATTCAAGGAAATGAATAAATCGGAAATTCAGAAATGTATTTAGTCTGACCTATCATCTGAGGGAAATAATAGAGAGATAATAAGGAGTCATCAGTAGCTATTGTCCAGCAGAACTGAGACATTTTCTTAAGATCATGAACTCACAAGTATTATTTATTCAAACTGTGCATGCTACTATCTTAAAATATTATTTGCTTCTGAAAATTATATTTATATATTATAATTCAAATATATTATTTTTACATTAAACTATAGCCCTATAATAGATGATAACATTTTGAAAAAAACAGTATATAATTTAGTCTACTACACGCGACTTAATTTCCTTGAAAATATCATTGGATCTAATTAGAGATTCACTTGCTTCATACTTTTCTGACTAATAATGAAAAAATTCTCCCTGGAATGAAGCCAGTTAAATCTTGTGTGAAAAATTGGAAATCCAATCCCACGACATTACCATCAACAGTTCCTCTTCTCCTTACTTAAGATTCTCTTTCTTCAGTTTTCATTATTTCTTTAAAACCATTCATGTATTCTTTGGAGCTCTGCTTTTTCTTTAGTTTATGATTCTTCTGTTCTGACTCCAAGAGTTGCACACAAAACAAGTTTGGGATTAACTTCTTCCCTCTGGAATGCTAGTTCGTTAGTCAATGTAATAAGCACTTGACATGTTCAAGGTTAAAGTTAAAGCACAGTAAACTCTCTCAGTCATTTTTTTTTTCATTTTGGAAGCTGCTAACCTGAACTCCGGGTTCACTCGAGTATTAAGTTTTATCCCTTCTCAAGTCTCTGATGGGTTTGAAGACAATATAGTTTAGTCTGTCAATTATGCTTAGTAGGTTAGGGGTTAAGGTGTTTTTAGATCAAGATAGATGTTTTAAGTTAATAGAAATGAGATAGGATAGATATTAATCTCCATTCAGAAATTTAGCCCCAACAAGATAGGAAACATGTTTACTTCAAGTTTGCCAGATACAAATAGCCAAATCACTATGAATGTAACATTTATATAATTCCTGATTGTCTCATGGTTCGTCCTGCTGTATGTAGTTTGTTTTACTCATGTATAATAATATAAATATATATGTTAAAAAAGAAACATAATAAATTTTTTTTAAAAGTTAAAGCATACTTCTATGGCCCCACCCTGAAAGAAAGAAACTAATTTAATTTCCTTCCTTGGATTTTTGATCATTTCTCTGTGTGTTCTTTTGGGAAAGATTAGTCTATAAGTACACAATGCTTACCTCAATAGACACTGTGCTGTGGGCGTTTAAGAGGACTATTCTTACCCAGGAAAGATGTTGTTACATCTATGCTAAATGAAGTATCATCCTTAAGACAGCAATAAACATTGAGGGCCAGGCCAACCAAAGCTTTCCCAGAGGCCCCCATGAAAGGACAGAGAGAAGCAATCCTGTGTTCTTGCCCAGGGGCAGCCCCAGCAGGGCTTAATCTGGGGGTTGGGCCAGGAGCTTGAAGGAGTTAAGGTTCAGTTAAGGGTATCTTCAATGTTCCCCTGTAGAGACTGGATTTACAATCCCAAGGGTGCTGAGCACATGGTCTTCTGCACAGTTTGGGAGATATCCTGCTCCCCTTGGATTGAATAGCTTGCTGCTGACTCCATGCCATTACATAATAACTTTCTGTACACTCAGTCTTATTACCCCCTAAAAACATATATAAGATGCTGGAATTCTTAATAAATGTGGTTGGCATAACGTATAGCCTGTGCAAGACCTCCTGCCCCCAGTTTTCCTATTTTCCTAATTTTCTGATCCCCTGCTCTTTCCTTTCAGGAATCTATCAGTGAACAACAGCCTTCTGGTGCAGTTCAGTAAGCCTGTAGCTTACCATGAGGGAAGGCAAATTTCCCTTCTTATATACAGCTGTTTTCCAGTATCTTATAATGTGGGGCACATAGTAATGCCCCAAACTCATGTTTATTGAGTGAATAGATGGATGGATATTTGATTGTCCTTATTCTTCCTCTTCCTACTAGAGGATATCAGAACCTGTGCTCATTCTTTCTGCCTTTGGTACTTACCTTATGTCACATACCAATATGTGACAGGCGGAGTTCTTTTTTTAAATGCAAGTTTGACACAATTCTTTTAGTTTCCATAACCCTTCAAACATTCCACAGTATTCAAGGAACACTAACAATTCTGAGGTTTAAGAGATAATATGATTTTTGTCTATTCCCATGTTAATCTCTTATTGGTAAAAATCTTTCTTGTTTCTAGGTTGCCGGGAATTAAATACACCTTATAAATAGCTCAATACCAACCCAAGAATTCACTGGCATTGAGCAACAATCAGTGGGAGAGTAACTACACATTTCATAGTAAAGGTATCACCCAAAACAGTATGATATTTCAATATGTCACACACCTATCACATACATAGCTTTATCATAGTTTTTCCAGACAGAAATGGCAACAGTTAGAATACTTTATCTTTAGACAGAGACAGAAACAGAGAGAGGCAGGAGGGAGGGAGGGATGGAAGGAGGGAGACAAGGAGGAAAGCAGGGAGGGAGGGAGGAAGGGAGGGAGAGAGAGAAGGAGAGGGAGGAGAGGGAAATGGAGAGAGGGAGAGATAGATAGATAGATAGATAGATAGATAGATAGATAGAACGAATAAATGAATAAATCAGGCCATTTCCTTTCTTCTGCATGTGACACAAACACCTTCATACTGAACAAATTAAGCAATACTTTAAAAACCAGCCCATATGTATCAAATCCTTTTTGAGTGCCCAAGACTATAATTCTCCTTGTTTCCACAAGTAATCATTGTAACAAACCTTGAAGGTGAGCATTCTCCAAATTTAAGTGCTATGGGTCATTTAAAGGGGCCTCATGAAGTTAGTGATATGTAAAGGTGACACTCGGATCTGGAACTCCCAAGTGTCAACTCCATAGTCTTCACCACCACCCTACAGGAACTCCTGAACTGAAAGCTAAGCGTGTTTTAGACATTTGCGATTTAACAGGCAACATGTGAGTCTCTAAAGACACAATTTAATTATTTACCATAAATGAGGCATGTTAAAATGACAATGAGTTCTCAACAGGTGGACACCATCATCCACACGTTAGGGAAAGAAGGTTAATTGCTAAAATTTGAGGAAAGTTGGCAGTCAATTCCTTGGACAGATCTTTTCAATAAAATCCTGCTGAGAGCTACATTCTGAAATAAGTGCATAAGACTTAAGCAACAATGTGAGGCAGTTTTAAAACCGCCTCAGTTTTTTAGGCACTAAACAAGCAGATGTTTGTGAAGACCGGGGCTTATGAATACCGCTGCACTGTCAACAAATTAGGCAACATCTTCGCTGCCTGCTGCTAACACAGCAGTCTCTTACATTTAACATTCGTATAGTTTCTCCTGGATAAAAGAGAATTAGAATACATTCACACATGATGTAGTAAAACAAATCAAGGAGTCTTTGTTTGAAATGGTAAAGTCTCTAGTAGAAGTTAAGCATTGTAGTATTGGTCCAGAGCATGGAATGTCTCAAAATTTTAAATAAACAATCATGGAACCAGCCTAAGTGTCCCTCAGTAGAAGAATGGATAAAGAAACTGTGGTACATATACACTATGGAATACTACTTAGCTATTAAAAACAAGGAATTCCCAAAATTTGTGGACAAATGGATTGAGCTAGAAATGATCATAATGAGTGAGTTAACCCAGAAGCAGAAAGACTCAAATGGTATATACTCACTTATATCTGCATACTAGCCCAAGGAGCATGTCCCATGAAAGCCTTCACTTACCAGGAAACTGGGACAGAGGGGAGGACATCCTATTGGGACTCTAGATGAGAGAAGCATGGGAGAATAGCAAAGTAGAAGGATGTAGAGGGTCCTAGAAACCTACAAGTAGAACATTACGATAGGCAGGTTTGGGCCCAGGGGTCCCGCTCAAACTAGGGCACCAGCCAAGGACAATACAGGTGGTAAACTTTAAACCCCTAACGAGATCTAGCCAATGGACAGAACATTCTCAACAATCACTTTTCGTTCCTTTCTTATATCATTTGACTAAAAGGAGTTCCCGGAAACTGTCTGTGTAACACTGAAACCTTTGGCCACACTGAGTACTTCTGCTTAACGTCTACGGCCTATCTCCAGGAACAGGGGTACTATCAGATCCCCAAGGCTTGGTTACCAGCCTCTCTAGCCTAATGTATGACCTTCAGATTCAGTGAGAGATAATGTCTCAGAAATCAGAGGAAACACAACGGAGAAAGACAGCAGCATGGAACTCCAGCATCTCCATGCACATGTGCCCCTGTGCAGGAGTGTGCCCACAGACTCACATATGCAAAAAAAAAAAAAAAAAAAAAAAAAAAAGAAAACTATTCACTTGCTGACTGCAATAGGCAGCGTGAATGAGACGAAGACTTTGAGAGGGAAAGCTGAAACAAATGCAGGAGCAGTTGTTTTGTGATGTACAGCTGAGGGAACACGCATTGATCCTAAATACAAATCAATATCTGGCACCCATGGCATAACAACTTGAGCCTAAAGAGAAGGTTAACTATACCCAAGAGGATGTGAGGAGTAATACTCACAGATGTTTACCCAGAAAAAGTGTAAACAAGCAAACAAAAACCAATAACAACACAGCATAACAATAAAATAACAAGAATTAATAATTATGGCTCAATAATAACTCTCAATATTAATGTGATCAATTCTCCAATAAGAAGAAACAGATTGGATTAGAAAACAGGAATCTTCCTTCTGCTGCATCCAGGAAACACACTTCACCATCACTGAGAGGCATTACCTTATGGTAGAAGGATAAAAAAAGGCATCCCAAGCAAATGGGCCCAAGAAGCAAGCAGGAGTAGCTATCTAACTATCCTACAAATGGGAGTTCAAACCAAAACTAATCAGAAAAGATGTGCAAGGACACTATATTCTCATTAAAAGAACTATTATATTTATGCACAAAACACAAGTGTTCCCAAGTTCATAAAAGAAATAATACTACAGCCCAAAACACATATTGGACCACACACCATGTGTGGGTGACTTCAATACTCCAGTGTCATCCAAAGACAGTTCATCCAACAAAATAATAAGCAGAAAATCCGGAGTTAAGTGATATTTTAATTCAAATGGACCTACTAGACATCTACAAATAATTCCATAGAAATACTAAGAAATACATTTTTTTTCCTCAGAAGCCCACAGTACTTTCTTCCAAATTAACCACGTCTTTGGAAACAAAGCAAGCCTCAACAGATATAAGAAAACTGAAATAATACCTTGTATCTTATCTTACCTCCATGAATAAAAGCTAAGTATCAACTAGCACAGACATGGTAGAAAATACGCAAACTCATGGAACCTAAGTCACTTTACCAAATGAAAGTTGGGTCAAGACAAAAGCCAAGACCAAATGAAAACACAATATAACAAAATCTGTGGGACCCAGTAAAGGGAGTTCATGGAAAAGTTCACAGCTTTAAGTGCCTAAATAAAAATAAAAACTGAAAGTAATACCTGGAGAGATCTCATGTGAATGACAATCATACACTTGCAAGCTTAAAAAAAAGTAAGAAGAAATAAAACCCAAAGAGAGTCAGGAGGAAGAACTTACAAAACTCTATGCTGACATCAGTGAAATAGAAAAAAGAAAGAAAGAAAAAAACCCCATAGAATGAATGAAACGATGGGAGGATACAAGGGATGGGATAACCATTGAGATGTAACAAGAATAATTATTAAAAAAAAAATCAACGAAACGAAATTGGTTCTTTGTAAGATGCCCCGTGTGAGTTTTCTTCTATTGCCTTGTCATTTTCTGAGTGTTTAGTCTAGATTGTGAACACAAATACTGTATTACCTGACACATAACTCTGTTCAGGATGAAAGGAAGTTTGGTTTGTATAATCTGTGGTCCTTAATAATTAAGCAAGAGAGTGAAATTAAAGGGTTGTCTGTACATTTGTTGAGAGAGAAAAATCATACATGATTTCCTAGTGATAACCCATGAGGGTCCTTACTTAGGTGTGTTCTTCCTTTTATTACTGTAAAAATGAAGAAAAGCACTGTCACACTTCTGCATCTAGGAAACTGAAATTCAAAGACATTGAAAATATATTTCCAGGCAAAACCAGTCAATACCTAGAAGTACAGTGGTCCTGAGCTCAGTTTGTTTGTACTGGGTTCTGGGTATTGAATTGAGGGTCTCATGCAGGCTAGGCAAGTGCTGCTGCCACTGAGTCACATCCGCAGCCAACAATGGTGAAATTTAAATATAATTTATGCAACGAAAAACTCATCATTTCACATGTCTGGGGGAAAATGTTACAAAGATAGAAACACACACACACACACACACACACACACACACACACACACATCCTCTAGGCTAATTAAACGTTTACAGATTTCAATTCCCTCCCAATGAAAATGTTAAATTTCAAAATTCATTATAGTTACCCCCTACCATCTGTTTATGATAAAATATCTGTGAATAAGATTTTGTGAATTGATTATTTTTAGATGTAGAATACATAATAGATTTTTAAATGACATTTTGGAAAGAAGCTTGGCTTCAAAACTTGTAGAAAGGTTTAGATACATTATTCACATGAATCTGTCCAGTAACTGTGAGGGTTAAGTTGCTAAACTTTACAATAACCTACACAAAATTCTTAGGAAAGATTATTTATCAATTGTAAAACAATGTATATCACATAGTAACTAGTTTTATAAACATAAATCTTAGTAGATTATTAAATGATCATGGAGAGTTTATGAAAGTACGAGAACATCACAGGAGAATACTGAATGGTCTCTCTATATATTTAAAAATAATTACATTAGCCACATCTTAATCTCACTTGTAGAAGAATAAATCCCAGAAATATATTCAGATGAGTAATCTAAAGATAATCATCGTCATTTTGGCAGATGGATAGAGAAATGCAGAAAGTCAGTTAAAGCGTGTTTGTGCTCTGGAAATGAAAATGGGCAGAATGGATAGAGTTCTTCACAAAATGGCTCAAGACACCGGAAGATACTGTGTCATAGCATTTGTATTTGGGGGATAAAGATAGCAGGGTTCAATAATCAGTATACACATTTTGTATCTGAGATAATGTTTTCAATGTCTTTATCTACAAAATGAAAAATCAAAGCTTAACTCATAGGATAATTAGGGTACATTGCATGATTTGTGTGAACCATATGGTGTTACGTCTGCCCTATGGAATTGCTCAGCAAGTGCTATCTTTAATCATTTTTAAATTATTACTATTATTATAATTTTTAAGCTATTATCATCTTCAGACTAGGAAATTTTATAAGCCTAGAACTTATACAAGTCTGCATTTAATAATCCAACTAGACCTAACCTTCATGTAATTATCTTAGCAAACATTTTCACAAAATCTAATTGAAATGAACAGTGAGAATACATGTTCTTATTTGAAAATGTCAGGTATTTTTCATATATTATGATTAAATACTACATGTATAATAGTTTATTTACTTCTACATTAATATACTCAGGACAAGTGTGTATAGTCCTTTGTTAGCCACAGGTATATACACTCTAAGAAGTGCATAGAGCTTTATCATTGTAAAAACAGCACTACATGTACTTTCACAAACTGAGACAATAACATAACAAGGATATATAATCCTATGGCACTGCTGTCATGAATGTGGCTCACTGTTGACTGAAATGCCGTATGCTGTGAGTGGTGACATTACATACAAATACATAATCTAAGGAAAGGTTGGCATAAGATACAGTCTATACTTCGTGGGATGGAAATGTTTATATGTGTAAGGCTGATGGTACTGTCAAAACAACAGTCACACAGCAGAACTGTAGCAAGAGTTCTGTATATCTTTAAACTATCTGCACAATCATCACCAATGGAATGGTTACTAGTTGTGGCCACTGCGTGTATGTACACTAAAGGTCAGCCTTGGAGGAAGTATCTATGGACCAGAGGAGACAAGAGGATGGATAGACACCTACTTACTGTGTGAGAAGGTCCACCCGACTCAGTATTATTGAGAAGAAGGAAGCAACTTTAATCTACTTTATGTTTGCTACTGTACAGAGATGATTCTGGGTGGCTCTACGGAGTAGCCTTAGACTCTAGCCCACACGAGAGAGCACTGATAGTGGGGAAAACAGGGATTAGATGAACATGTGCTGCCCTTACAGTTTCTGGACAAGAAAGAGGTGGCTGGAAGCATAAGCAGAATTTTTGATGCACTGGACCCAGAATCATTCCGGAATATTCCTCCTAACTTAGGTAGAACTAACCAAAAAAAAAAAAATAGGAACTCTTAAACAAATAATTTTAGGATTGAAATACAATGTATATAAGGACAGGGAACTAAAAAAAAGAGATGCTATAAAAGAGACATATTCATTGAAAAGCATTAAGTTAGGAATCTTTGTGATGTGTACTTTTGCTCCAAAAGTTACCCTAAAAAATAAAGAGAAACTTATTTTTCAAGTGCCAGTTCAGAAAAACAACTTCACAATATGTCTACAGTTCTTGCATTTTCTTATAGAAGTAAAACATATAATCTAAAATGCTTTAGAAATGATTACTGCAAAAGTGACTTGTGGCATCAAGTCAACAAACACGTTTTCTTGCTTAGAGAAATGTGTACATCCTGCTTGGAGGGGTAGTAGTTTACACTTTTCCAAATTGATTGTTCTCTAGAACAGGAACTGGGACAACGTCATTCAAAACTGAGAATGTGAACTGACAGGTAAATAGACAGAGAAGAAATTACCAGAATTCAAACAAAACATGTCAACTTAGTGGTACATATAGACCTACGGAATCAGACTTACTAGCCTTGTAGAAGGGGCTCAACTTTAGTCCAAAGTTCCTCAGATACCTACAGTCACATTGTGAGATGAACACACACTTATTTTATTTTATTTATTTATATTTTTAAAAATATTTTTATTGAAAAGTAAAATCATTCATATTACATCTCAATTGCTATCCCATCCCGTGTATCCTCCCATTCCTCCCTCCCTCCCGCTTTAACCCCATTCCCCTTCCCTTTGACTGTGACTGATGGGGACCTCCTCCCCTAGAATTTGATGCTAGGGTATCAAGTTTCTTCTTGGTAGTCTGCTATCCTTCCTGCGAGTGCCATCGGGCCTCCCCATCAAGGGGACATGGCCAAATATGGGGCACCAGAGTTCGTGTGAAAGTCAGTCCCCAGTCTCCACTTAACTGTGGAGAATATTCTGTCCCTTGGCTAGGTCTGGTTAGGGGTTTGATGATGACTGCACATATTGTCCTTGGTTGGTGCCATAGATCGAGCAGAACCCCTGGGCCCAGATCTGCCCATCATAGTGTTCTTCTTGTAGGTTTCTAGGACCCTCTGGATCCATCTATTTCCCTATGTCCTATAGTTCTCCCACTTTAGGATGTCCTCACCACCATCCCATTTTCCTGGTAAGGAATACGCACTTAATTTTGTCTTCACTGTGGATTCACTTTTAAACAATCGTACAAAATCAAAGCAGATGCAGCACACTAGTCCTTTCCTTCCTCTTCCTGCTTTGGTTAGTTTGGATGCTTTGACATTTCTGTGATGAGTTCCAGAGACCACAGAAAGACTGGTGAGCAGCTACACACACGGCTGCACGATGTTCAACACTCACTGTCAGACAGACTGCAGGCAAGACTGCCTGGCAAGGCGTGAGAGGTTTTTCAGAGAGGTTTTATGGAGGAGGGATGCTCCACCTGAAGGCAGGTACCACATCTACTAGTACTATTATCATAGACTAGAAACAACAGGGAGAAAGGAGAAGGCCAGTGGGGCACCCACTTCTACCTCTGTCTACGCCCTGTCTGTGGTCACATGTAGCATCATAAGAGAATGATATTGGAAGCCTAGAGATGCTATCTATCTTAATTGTCACCTTGGAGTGATGAACACAGAGACTACCAAACACACAGAATGAAAGTGTCTGAAGAGTCTAAGAACAGAATCTCTGTCACATTTCCACACGTGACTGGCTATGGTTCTGGCTCTCCCAAGTGCACAGTGAAAGCAGTAGTGCATGTAAAAATGTAACTGGGGAGTCCACAGGTGAGTCAGAGCCCTGTGGGTGGAAGAAGCGTTGGTCCTTAATACATGGCCTCGCTACAGCCTCCCTGCCTCTGTCTGTTAATGATTAACAAACAAACTGCTCTTGCATTCAGTTAGACAGAAGCTGGAATCCATTTGCCATGGTGGTAATGTTTCCTCAGACAAGGAATCTTCCTGCAGATGTTGAGTACCCAAAATATGGCATCAAACAGACGGTAGAGAAACACACTATGACTTAGAATAGAAAATTAAACCTTATACATGGTCTGAGTGAGGACAATTTATTTTGTAACCAAATGACTATAAAAATGTTGAGAAAGATAATAAACACCACTAAATAATTGACCATTTTCAGCCATGAATTAATAATATTCTTCCATAGGCAGTTGTTACTGGAGGAGTAATTTTTAACAGTAATTATACATTAGCAAACAATTTGGATTCTATCAAAGTGTTCATCTTCGTAACATGCAGTTCTGTATCATTTGTGATTTGGCATCTTCTGATTCCCAACAATTTGACTACAGCAAAGCCTCCTTTTATGTAAAATTATGCAAACTTTGCATTCAGGATAAGTATTAATTTTGTTAAGACAAGTTTCAAGTACAAACCAGGCTGTTCTGGGCACCTTATGAACATCTTAAATCTTAATTCCCGTCACTTAACAATTTCTTTCCCACATCCCACTGAGTGTCCCAATTGCTGGGCTAGATTCAAAAGGAAGCAAAGCCCACTATGTCCAGTGGCCGCTCAGTGTAGAGCAAAGCCAGGGTGCACGGAGCGTGTACCTGATGCTGCTCATGCTGCCTGCCTCCGAGCCAAGCTTGCATCGCTCCAGCTGGCTGGCCACGATCTGGCGTTCAGCCTCCAGCTCTCGGGTCAGCCTTTCAAACTGTAATTCCTGAAAGAAACACACCAAAAAGATGAATGGTAGTATCTAAGTGAAACGCAACATTTAGAACCAAGATGACAGGATAACAAATAGTGAAAGTAAGGTATTCTAAGGTGTCAACTTTCAGAAACAGAGGGCATTGCTGTAGAAAAAGGCAAGGGTTTGAAATTAGGCAGGGTCCCAAGACCCTGATATAAGTTATTTATTACCTGTTTAATCATCTTTAAAATGGGATAAAATACCCATTTTGTAAGTTGGAAGTGAGAATTAAGTGAGATACCTAGCTAAAGCGCTTTTGTCACTTAGTTAACATTTTCACCCTGTTCTTTAACAAGTAAAATTATAAGAAGTCATGTATGTAAGAAAATGCTAAGTTATTATTTTATGATTTCATATTTAACTTTTTCAGATACTAATTTATCTGTATAGTTATGTTTTGGGGATGAGAAAAGGAAAACATTATTGCAACATAAAAGTAGGATAGAGGTATATTTTTTACAGAGGTAAAAACCTCTCTAAGCTTAGTGGACTTGCTTTCCAGAACACTCAACTATCTTATTAGCTATCTTGAGACAATTGTAAGTGAGGTTTTTATACCATAGGTTGTGATAGTTTCTTTAGTTTTATTAAAATAGATATTGCCTGTCAAAGCGGAATTTGTTTAAATGTTGACATTATTTGGAGGACTAAAGTATGAAACACTCGGCAATGAGAGAGCCTCTTCTTATCAGAGGAGCAATGTTGGTCAAGTCTAGTCTTTCCTTCATCGTATCTGAGAGACAGCTCCTATTATCAGAGGGGCATGTTGGTCAAGTTTAGTCTTTCCTTCATCGTATCTGAAAGGCACTGACTAGTTCTGGGAGAAACTGAACACGAAGATTCCTCTTGGGTGAATTTCAGATCTACAACCTGGCTTCCTCTCTAAGGATCTATTTCTTTGGAAGTTCCTCCTCACAGAAATAGCCCATTTCTCATCTCCAGGACTTACATAATATTGTGTCTTAAATCTGTATAGGACAAGAAACCAAATCTTACATCTGTATCGTGCATAGCTTTTAAAACAACAAACTTTCAGACCACGCAGGGTTCTTCCCAGCCAGATGTAAACCTATGCTTTGTGTTTAAATTTCTGCCTTTCAATCTTCCCTGCTCACAACTATCATGACAACACAGTGCAGCCATTTAATCCACAGTTCAAGTGATGCACACCTAGGACACACGGCTTGCTTGCAACTGCTCCCATTGTGCGCTTTCTTCATGCCAATCAAACGGCCAGGGACAATGGAAGACAATGAATGGTCAGAGAGATGGGAGACAATCAGTAGTCATGACTGACAGGAGATAGGCAACACTCATAAGTGATAGGAAACAGGCAGTTGTCACAAGGGATGGAGAGCACTCAGCAGTCAGGACCGTGGGAAACAGTATCTTGGGCGAGAGCAATGGAAACAGTCAGTGGCGAGGAGCGACCACGGATAGTCACTAGGTAAGTGCAAAAAGCGACTGACAAATGTCGGGAGTGATGGGGAAGAGCATCATGGTTGGGAGTGACAGGAGACAGTCATTGTTCAGGAATCATGGGAAAGCATGGATGTCAGAAGACAGCACAGCGGTACACATTCATTTGAAAACAGCCCTATGAGCAGATAGGAAGAATTTCCAGGACTCTGAATCCCTCTGAATAGACATAGCATTCTTCTTTATGAAAAAACATCCCAAATAATTTTTACAGAGTAAATTTTTAGGAGGGAGAATACATGAAAATCTGTAAGACTTGAATACATCTTTTATTTTGCACTAATTATTTTAAATTTAAAGTTTTTTATCTTTTTAAGAATTTCATACATGGGAACTCTATTTATATCATACCCACTCATCTTTCTCCTTTCCAACTCCATTCATGAACCCTGACTCTGTAATTATTGACTTTTAAAAAGTATTGTTTTATATATATATGTGTGTGTGTGTGTGTTTGTGTGTGTGTGTGTGTGTGTGTAAAATCTGCTAAGTACATTTAGTATTATTCATTTATATTTATGTCTAGGGCTGACCTATACCACCCTTGGCATCTGCCCAAAGAATTTAACATCATACTACACAAATAATTGCTCATCCATGTTCACTGCTTCTATATTCACATAACTAGTAAATGGAAACAACCTAAATGTCCCACAATGGACAAACAGACAAGCAAAATGTAGTACATGTTCCTGACGAATTCTTATTCAGATGCCAAGAAAAAACTATCTCATTTTAAAGGCATTTTTCCATAATGTCTATTTACACAGCTTCTAACCAAAATTTTATAAAAGTCTACATTTGCCTTAACTTTATAGCATTATAGACAAGGCGCTTTTTCTTTCTGCCTTCAAGATAACTTTCTCCTTCACTGATTATGTTAATCTTGACAATGTTCACTTGACAAAATTCTAACTTGGAATTCACTGAACTGCTTGGATTTGTGAATTGTTAGCATCCATCATATGTAAAAAAATAATCATTATCTTTACAAATGTTCTTCACTGCATGCTTTCCTTCAGTGAGAATACAATATGTTACTTGGAACTGACCCTCAATTCACAAATTGTTTATTTAAAATTTCTTTGTGTTTCATTTTATTTGTTTTCTGCTGTTGTACTCAAGTTAGATAATCTTTTCTTCTGCATTGTTCAATAGTTCATTAGTTCTGTCCAGAGTATTTTATCCCAGACCCTGATAAATAAAAATCCCAATAGTTTTTTGGGGGGACATTCAGCTAGGTTTTTCATTAGCATGGAGGAATACACTTGTGTCACAATTATGATGTCTCTGTTTGTTAGTTTCAGCATCTTATGTCAGGTCCAGCTGATTCACTTCTCTTGTCAGTATGGATCAGCCTGGGTTCCTCTGCACACATATTGACCTTTGGACACTGAAATCTCTTGCATTTTCCTTTTTGGGTTCTGAACACCTTCATATTCCCACAAATGTTACCAGTTCTCTTCTGAGTCACTATGATGTCACTGGAAGATAATTTGATTCTTTGAAAGTCTTCTTTTAAAATTTGCTTGGAAAAACAGAGCATTTACCCTAGTTGCAATTATGCCCCAAGAGCCTTTCAGGGCTCTATTCAGTATTGCATGACCAGGGGGCACACCTACGCCTACTGAAGGAGGCTGGCATGCATGTCCATCTCTGACTAAACACCAGAAACCATTTTCTCTTGTGTCTTTAGATGGTTCTTTCTCTATTCTTCAGTAAATCTTGTACACGTCTTCCCTTCTCTACACACTTCGAAATAAAAGACTCTTGCTCCCGAGGAAAACTCTTCTCATAGATGAGCCTGGGAATCCCAGTTGCATTTGTCTATCTGTTTTCCACCACATTTTCTGCCTTCCTGTATCATAAATAGTAACTTCCTCCCTTTTCCCAAGAAAATGGTTCAAATTGCCTTCCTTATTAGGAAGCCTATTTCAGCTATGGTGTGCCATTCCCTCAATGTGGGAACTCTCAGGCTATATCCACCCTGTCATGACGTAACCTTATACTGAGATTAAGAGCTGAGCTGGGAAGAGCTGTAACTGATGTGGCGTGTAACTGACCATTCAGTGGAGGGTTCATTTCTCCATGCACATGGGCCCCCAATGTGTCCTAAATGCATCAACATCTAGAGAAGCCACTATCTTCCCAAAATGGAGGTGACCCTGTGCCTAGGAAGGATCTGAAAGGGTGGGGGTGGTGGAGGAAGATCACATGCTGTGCTAGCATGGTGTTTGGAGGGAATACAGACCTGTGAGCCCTGAATTGGCTCCCACGTTAGATTCTTTTCAGAGGTTATAAGGTGGGAAAGCAATTGAGAAGAGGGTTGGAGCTCCTCAGACCTACAAAGTTTATAGGACATCAATCGGGGGAAAATGCATAGCAAAATAGTCAAAACCAGCTGTCCACAGCTCCATGATATTGAACTAGCTTAATGAAAAGAAAGTAAACCTTTCCTAAAAGAAGACCAAGGAAATACATGCAAAGATTTTTTCCTAGACTTGTGAGAGCAGATTAAACAATAAAAGTCAGACGAGGGGAGCTAGAAAACTGCTTACTAATACCTTGGCCTCCACAGTTCCAGTAGAGAAGAAAATTATACAGATCACATTATAAAATGTGTAATATGGAAACTGGCCAAAGACATCAGGATTTGGTGAGGTTCTTGTGCAATGGTAGGGTCAGAGAATGACCTGCAGCAAAGGACATTTTAAGAAATACAAAATAATCCTAAGTCCTTTAGCCCAGTTATATAGATGTTGCTCTGTGATTCACAGAGAACAAGTCTTGGTGAAAACATCAGATATATGACTCCTAGTTTATTAAAATGTACGCAAGCAACATAAATAGTCTTGCTTTTAGAACAGCACATCACCGACTCATATAACATATTTGGATTATTATGAGAATTATCATATAGTTTTATAACTTTGTCCTGAGGAGCCAAATTAATAATTTATTTCCTTTAATTAAATGGAGTTTATTAAATGTTTTTAACTGTGAAAAGCATATAAAGTCTCCTGAGGAGGCATCACTAGTTAGTTTGGAAACTGAAATCAGAACACTCAAAGGTCATCTAATCCCTGCAATAAATGTTTTATGTAGCAGTGTGATGGAGCATCAGCTAGGAAGGAAAGAACTGACTTGAGGATAGTGAAAATTTGACTGAGTCATGAGTTAAATAGTATAATAAGTTTGTGATGATTTTATTAGTCTGGGACGATTAAAAGCAGAGCAGACATTAGAACAGTGAAGAGAAGATAAAATAGACACAAGGATAGAAGTGATGGATGCTTACGCTACAGTGTTGATTGTTGCTGGGAGGAAATAAATGACATGAGATCCAAACTTCCAGCACCCAGGCTTGGCACTAGATGATATGGGAAGTGGGTTCCCAAACATGTTTGAAGATGTGCCATGTGCACTTAACATGCGAGACTATTGATGCTTTTATTGATTTCCTTCTACCAAGAGGATGAAAAGGATTTCATGCACAGGACTCATTGGAAGTGCCGAGAGACATCATCAAGCATTCTGACACAGACCCTAGGATAAAGAGTAGAAAGATCCAAGGATGACGCATAGAACCACACCCGTGACGACTCAAGGATTCTCAGCATTACACTGTGAGGAAAACAGGTTCCTTCTGATGTGTGTAGTTACATAAGAATGAAAAAATCTACTACCATAGGATCCTATCCACCCTTTAAAAAGAAGGAAATTGTGTAAAAATGTAAAAATTGCCTACAGAAGACTATGTTAAATAAAACACAGCAAACCCAAAGAGAAAGTACCACGTAACCCCTCTTTTGTGCGGAGTCTAACATTGAACTTATACAAGTTACCTGGGAACGTGTGTCATGACATATATTTGGTGCTGGTCAAAGGACAGAAATTTTCATTTTTTGTAGGAGGGACCAGTTCAAGCAAGCAGTCTAATGTGTACTGTGGTGGTTATCATTAATAACAACATTATATTTTTGATAATTGATGAGATTAGATTTTTCCAGGTTCTCATCACAAAAGTGCTAAGTACATGAGATGATAGAAGTATTTAAGCAATCTCCTGAGGTATATGGGTGTCAAAATATACTATGCAACCAAATATACACAATTTTGTCAGTTAAAGTAGATGAATAAAATGAAAATAATGTACAATGAGATCATGTCACGCAAAGGACCAACAATAGAAACCCTGTTCCTATACTTCATTTATAAACACTACCTATTCAATGTTTGTCTCTGCAAGATGGAAAAACAAACATGCAGAAGTGACAACTTTCTAAACTGTAATTTTGCCAGCAGTTGGATTAGAGCATGCTTGTTTATAATAAATTGCCCAGTGTCACAAGTCATAGCTTCTTGAGTGGATAAATCAGGTTGTTTAATATAAGGCAATTTACCCCTGAAGATATTTCATGATCAGAAACAAGTGTGAAGGCTGTGCTGCAGGACCACTAGCAAACTGTTAGATCCTTTAATGGCTACAATTTTGTTTTACATTTTATTTTAGCACAGTTGGATGTTTTTGCTGTTGTTGTTGTTCCTTTGCTTATTTGTCTGTGAAACTATTATAAATCCAACCTAACATTCTTCTAATTTACTTAAATACATTTCTCATGGTATAGTTTCTTTGAAAATATTCCAACTACCAGTGTGATGAAAGAAGCCCTCAATGTAAGGTATTGAAGAAATCTTTGCCAGAGTTCCTGGCTTGCTCCATACTTTCATATCTGTGCATCACTGGATTGCCAGGCTTCTACAGTCTAGTATTGACTGTCTCACTCTAGTGTGTGGATTTTTCTTCTTTATTATTCTTGATTTCTTCTCTTGACAAAATATCTTCCAAGATAGAGAGAATGAAGAGCATTCTTTTAAGACGTTGAACAGCTCCCTATTTTAGCATATGCCCATCTAGCTAATAATAGAGCTGGGTATAAAAGTAGAGAATTTCTAGGGGGAAATTATTTCCTTTCCAAGTGACAAAATGGATTTTGTTATATCTGTTTGTCAGTATTGCTACTGAGAATGTGAACACTAGCAGAGATATTTATTGATTTAAGGAAAACATTTTTCTACTTTCTCCTGGGATGTGTGTTAGATCTTCTCTGGATTCCTCATGTTACAAATGTTTGGGTGATTTTTTTTAATCTAACAGCTATTGTTAGGAACTCTGGTGGATATTCAGAAGAATTTTCTGTGAAGCATGGAGTTCAGTGCCACAGTTCTACTGTATACTTTTAATGCTTTCCCTCCTTACTTTAGAATTTTCCTTTTAACCAGTTTCCTTATTATTCACATAGTAAAATCTGTGCCTGTCCCCAAGCTGTTGATCTCAACTTTTCTCTTTTCACTTTTCATGTTATCTTCCGCTTCCTTGTGTGCAAACATCCCTTCCTTTAATTTTAGCTTATTGCTGTTCTTGGGTTTATAATTTCTAACAGATAAATATCATATTATGAATACTACCCTTAATTATCATGTGGTATTTAGAGCATGAGATTGTTTCTCCTTTCCAGTATTTTGGGGCTTGCTTTTTCTTAATTTCATAGTTATTTCCTATATGTGGTAGACTCTACCGTGGCATCACATCTTTGAAAATATTCTAGTGTGCTATCCAATGGTTCATATTTGTGTACTGCATATACAAACGGATGACTACAGATTGAGTAGAGTTCCCTAGTTGTGTTCTCTCCAGATAATTCTGAGTGTGCATAGTGAGTACCGTGTGACATCCTATGAGAGATGGCTGTAAATGTTTAGCTGCCCTCTTCCTCAAACACCGCTTTGACAATAAGTTCTGTTCACACTGCCTTATGATTTACATTCTTCTTCATTCTTAGGAACTCCATTTTCTTGAATGTGATGAGTAACTTGCTACTTTGTCCATCTACCATGTCAATATCACTGAATATGACACTCTGAGATAATTCTTTCAATTTAGGGATCTAGGTTTCACTAGCTATTGAGTTAGAATGCACTGTTGCTTTCCTCACGGGATAAATTAAAGTTATTCTAACACTTGATGTTTTGCAGCCTTGGTGCATCACACTTCTTTATCCATCCCATCTGCATGTATCCATTTTATTCCTTTAGAAATGTTTCCTTGGCCTTTGGGCCCAGGAGGAGGGGTTAATGCAGGTTCAGATGACCTCCTTTATTCAGAGTTCAGATTAATTTCTAAAGAAAAACTGAGGGTTTCAGAGCAAGAAGGACACCTAAGAGGAACAGGGAACCTAAAACTTTCAAAGCCTTTGTACTAACTGTGGAGCACTCTGAGCTAAAAAAAAAAAAAACTCTGATGTATAGAGGCTGGTCCCTGTGCTCTCAGTTAAAGCAGCACCACTTCCTTCATCAAGGTGTTTGTCGCATTCCTGATTTGGATTTTCCCCCCTGAAGTCTGATGCTTTAAGGTTTGGTCAGCTTTCCTCCTGTGTCCTATATTTCTGGAATTTGGGTTCATACTTCATTTTATTTTGAGCAAATCAGTGGGTGAGAAATAAAGATAGCAGTCAATTTTCAGACATGTATTCTTTACAGGAGGAATTTTAACAATTCAACCTTTTGGGGGACCAGTGTTCTGCCGCTGCATAGCCTTTCTGCACCTGCTGTTGGCTGCGTTTGATGGTGGATTTGCCTGTCTACTGACTAATATAGTCCTAATATACGCCCCTCCATCCCATTCCAGGCTGGCCTCTTTCTCACTCCTATCTAAGAACATCCAATTCCACCATAACCTAAGTTGTCCATTTCTTTAGATGCCCTCACACCCACACAAAGGTTCAATATTTCTTCCATTTTACCCAGGTATCAGCCACTGGGTCTCCAGTGAGACCTGGTTCTTACAAGCACCAATGTATTAACATAGTCAAGTTGGCTTTGTATAAAATGAGAGGATTAAACATCACTGTTGTCTCTATCTTCAGGTACTAGGACAATAGCTTTAGGGTCTCTGTAGTGGTGTCACACTTTCTTTTTTTTTAATTTAATTTTTTTTAAATGGATGTGCGTTGGTGTTAGGGTGTCAGATCTTGGAGTTACAGACAGTTGTGAGTTGTCATGTGGTTGCTGGGGATTGAACCCTGGTCCTTTGGAAGAGCAGGCGGTGCCCTTAACCACTGAGCCATCTTTCCAGCCCTGGTGTCACACTTTCAATCCTGGAACAAAATGCTGGCTCAAGTGAAATTTTGTCATTATTACTATGTACAGCATCTTTGGGTGCTGATTGCTCAGGAGAAGATCACAATACAAGATAGCAGCTTCTCTACCTCAGTATCTCAGTGCAAAGAGAATATTTTGCACCCTAGTATCTCTTATTCGTACCCATCAAGGGTCTGAATTACGAATAATCCTGAGTAATCTTGCTTCTTATATAACACCTAATTCCAATTTCACATGAATGAGTTGACTTCATAGCCACCACCTTCTGGCAATGTTAATTCCATCCCACCGAGATATGTTGCAAGGCACGTCCGAAGAAAGGATGGCGAAATGACAGGGTAATAATAGGAATCTTACATCCAAGTGTCCAACAAATGTGGGGGAAACATGCCATGATGTTGAGAAGGAATGAAATAAAGCAATGTCAGCTGCTCAGCTATGTAGACCTCACTGGAGAGTCAAAAACTATGGCAAAGAGCTGTCTACAGAAGTTTACGAAGCTGACAGATAAATGTTTTAAACAACCAATGGTGTCATTCCGGGTCACCTAGCAAGACAGCAGATGACAGGAATCAGCACTCCGAAGCAGACTCTTAGGCACCTTTCCAGAGCAGTTTCAATGCAATGGAACAAAGCATCTTTTTTTTTTTTTTTAACACTTCTCTCATTCACAGGCTCTAATCTATTTGCTCTTTATCTGGGCAAAAAGCCTTGTTAGCTATTTAAGGTATGTTAGCTGAGTCCCTTAATTCAGCTGGGAGATAGGCCCCTTTGAAATTAGGAAGACAATATTTCCGCCTAGTTCAAGGTGATACTGTTCTATTAGGCTTGACTAAAACTTCAGAAATACTGTTACATTGATTACTTTTAGCTATACCAAGGAATTTAAAGAAAACTTATAATGCCCTGTAAATCTCTTAGATGGCAGAGTATAAATTTGCAGATAAAAGGGCTCCAGAGTATGTATTTTGAGATTTTTTTTTCAGGTAACAAGTTGGATGAACACATCTGCTACAGGTGCCTGCTATACTTATTACAATAGCACATAACAACGACAGCCAACGTTTTAAGTATTTATTCATATGCATTGGTCATATTATTTCTGGGTCTATAGCTTCCTCAAGGGCAGTGAATATAAGCAGTCTTGGAGTTTACTGAACTCGCTTAACCCATCCTATTTTTTCTCTTAAACTATACCCATTGTCTTGGAGACCATGCTTTTACTCAAATATTTCTTCTCAGTTGGTACAGAAGGTCCTCAGTAAATAATGAATGAGGAATTATCCTCTTTGGCCAAACATTTCATTTGACTTTACTTACTCATTCTTCACATTTTTTCCCAGCAAAAGAAGCATTTAATTGTTAGAGAATCTCAGAAATAAAGATGCTAAGTGGTTTCCACAAACATAGCTGGGCCTGGGCCTGAAGGTCGAACCCAATCTAAGTGTTCGGAATCCCACTGTCTCAAAACTCTAAGGTTAATCCCACACACGGCTTTCATGTGGACTGCTGAACAAGGAACCATGCAGCCATAATTGAACTATACATTTCTTTACTGAGGAATAAATAATACTCACCATTGCACACTCCCCTTTAACTTCTCCCTCTGCTCCGCCCCCCCATCCCTGCACACCCATCTAGAAATAATGTGACAGGGTTACCTACACGTAGGAAGAATAACCACCATGGTGTTCAAGTTCACACTGCAATGTAAATCACTCCTTCTAACAGCAATCCTTAGCTTTCAAGAGGGTCGCTGTGAAGTTTGGGAGTATCCAACAGAGGCGATGGCAAGACAGAAGCATCATTCTCCAACATTCTTTCAATAGGCGAAAAAGTAGCCGTCTGATATTTAGAGGGTGCAGAAGGAAAGCGTGGGCTCAGTGAAAATGAAGAACTCGTTTGCTAAAAAGCACTGCGCATGCGCTCATCTGACCACACTGCTCCAAAAACCCGTTTTCTCCTCTCTGTGGCTCCTGATCTCAAAGTCTGGAACAATGCCTCTGCCTTTCAGTTGTGTGGCAACAAATCTCAGCCCTGTGTCAGGTAATGCCGCCTGCTCTGTGTAGGTTCACTTCTTGTCTTAGCCTGGGAAGAACGGATGATACCTTCTGATAATCACTTCACATGTTTCCTCTGTCTCTAACTGTCTATGCCTGACAGTAGAAACCTTTCTTAGCTTTATTATTTTCCTTTCACTTAATATAGAATATGTCAGTTGATAATGGACAGATGCCTGATAAGCAGAGGATGTTTATAGCAGTTTTCAGAGTGAAGACAATCTTCTTTGGCCATGAGAAAACCACGCAGGCATGATTCCCTCCACTGACCACACAGACACGCTTCCCTTCCACTGACCACGCAGACATGCTTCCCTTCCACTGACTCATTACTCTTCCCTAAAGGCCTATGTCCAAACTCTGAAGTCCACATTTAGGAAAATTCAAGTTTTAAATTGAGATACTTTTCCTGTATACTGTTATCCCACCTCATCTCTATGTCAAAATCATTCATTTTTCATAATTAATCGTCTCACCGATATAACATTTAATAAGTTTAGTGGTAGTTGTTGAAGGGTGGACACGTCTTAGTATTTTAGGAGGAGGAAATATCTTATGTTCTTTTGGTGACTCCACAGTTCTTAGGAGTTCTATTGGATCGCTGGGAAGCAAAATTTGTCTGTAACATATGTGGTAATGGGGAATTTCTCTTTCTTAATGAAGGGTCAAAGAAACACCACCTTCATACAACTGGCAAAGATATGTGTACGTTCTTTCATCTTCACATGTTGGCAATAAATGGCAAGTGCCAGGAATATTTACAGAATTGTATTTTATTAAAAAAACCAAACTGTATTGTCCTCATTCAAAGATCTTGCGTGTACTCATATTATGAACAAATAAAAACTGTTAAAAATAAATAATAGGAAAAGAGTATATTGCTTAAAGGCTTCTACATGGTACTGAGGGATACAGGCAGGGAAGAGAGGAATAGAAAATTTAGTGAGGCACAGATCTGGATGATGGGCTGAACTCCAGCAACAGAGTTGGACTCTATTCCAAATTTACTTTATTACAAGGTAGACTTGGAAGTGGAAAGCGGGAAATGTGAATGGAGGTTTTAGATAACTTAGCAGGGAAGAGGGAAGAAAGAACTCAAGGGCATGTCAGGCATACAAGTCATCCTTCAGGACAGTAAGAACAGTGTAAGTCACCAAGCGGAAAGGAGAAATGCTGAGGCTATGTGGGTGTGTGACTCAAAGTCCAACTACTTGTTCCATGTCACTGCAGTGTAGTAGGGTCCAGACTGTCAGCCAAATGAGCCGCTTGACAAAAACGTTTAATATTCAAAAGGAATCCTACTTTTCCTCATTATAAAAAAGCATTGGACTGTCTCACCTATTTTCATACTGTTAGTAAAAATCCCCTTAATAACTTTATAGTTCTCTTGTTTCATTGGCAACCACTTAATGTGAATGACTATTCTGAGAAATCTCAGGACTGATAGTATAAGCAGACATGGCCCATGCACGAAGTTACACTATTATGTCTTCCGTTTGCCTGTCTCTACACATCATTGCCAACTGCCAAGCTTTCCATAACTAAATACGCAGTAAAATCCCACGTGGCTTTAGAACATGGAACCGTTAGTCATCTTATCCAAAGGAACATCCCCATTTCCTTCTGTCTCATTATTGTTGCTGACAATACTTTATTCATTTGTGGTACACAAGGCTGGGAACCTCTTTTCCTCATTGCCCTGAGGTGATTTTGTCTGTTTGCATGCTTTATTTCACGTTGGTGTGGTTTTTCCTGAAAGAAAATTATATTTTGATTGAATCTGTCCATTGAATATAAGTTGGTCACAAAGTCTATCTACTGAGCTGTACGCCTCAGATCAAAACACAGGCACACTTCATATAACGTAACACCGGGACATAAGTAATTACGACATACCTAAGCACATCTCTATATGCATTTTCATTCCTGCTATGATTCCTGATACTGACTGAAGGGTCCTAGGTCATCATTAGAGCAACGTTAGAGACAATGAGTCACTACTATAATTGTACTTTATGTGATAGTGTAAGAGTTCTGTCATTTATATAACAACAAGCTACAGTCTTACTGCATCCAAGCTCATTGTGACCTAGTGAAAGTTCTAGAATAGGAGGTGTGTCCCACAAGTGTAAAGAGGAGTAAACTGACAATCAGAGGCTTAAGTAAACAATTTAAGATTATTCAGAGAATCAGTTGTATAATAGGAAAACCAAGAGACAACCCAGAGCTCTTTCCCATTCTTGATAAGGTATTTAATATGCATACACATGTCATCTCTTGCCTTTCATCCATGAAGTATATTTTCCCCAGCTTAGGTAATAGCAGTCAAAACAGGAACATCCTTATATTAACATCTTTAAATGAGACAACAGAATCTGATGTATTGTTCATTTCTTACCGTACTATGGGTTCAATTTTAAAGTCTCTTTACTACAGTGGCTTTATGGTTTGAACATATCAGTGTGATCTATTCTCAGATCAACATCAAAAGACTGAATTTAAACCTGTCTTCAAGCTGTGAAGGTTTTACTTTCTTTTCCCTTTATTAGTTTCCCCCTGTTTTGAAATTCCTCTACTGGGAATAAATTAAGCATGGTTTGACAAGGAACACGCTCATATTTGCCTCTTGACAATCAAACAGGAACTTGTAGGAACGCTGTGTTGATGAATGTGCCACAGTGTGAATCATTTACATTGCAGCTACATGAACTGTGACGATGGGTCCCCCTCCATAGTCGCCGTCCTTCCACAGTCCTAAGTACGTAGAAATGTCTTACTGGGTGTGCATCACTGAGCCTGCAGGCTATTTTCAGTTATCAGGAACAGCTTACCAGATGTTCCTGGTACACTGAATTTGTCACACTGCAGACAAGCTAATATCATTATGTGAGACCACAGAGGAAAAAATAAAAGACTCCACTTTAATCCATAGTAAATACCATGAGACCCATCAAGGCAGTTGGGTTTGCACATGATACAGCAGCTTCTAGCAAATGAGCGGCTCATAACAACTTAGTTATAACGGGCGGCAGGACTCCACACCATAAGCTAGCCTCCATTAAAGTGAATTCAAGGACATGAATTCACGTACAAAGTACAACCTTAGCATCTGTCTACGCTCAGCCAATATTTTGTTTATACCTTTTTAGGAACAGCCAAATTATCTCCCTGTCCCCTGGAACCAGGCACTAAAATTTCCATCAGTTGCAGCTTTACCTGGCAGTGAGGGCAGGGCCGACTGGCATTAGCTCACGGGGCTGCAGGACTGGGATGCAGGCTGCTCATGATTTTGGCAGCTGTTTCATACCTATTAGGCCAATTTTTGCCCAAACAATTTTCCCTTGCTAATCAAGTGGGGAAAGCAATAGTCTAGGAGGAAATTAAATAGTCAACAAGATATGTGTACCTAATAAACACTACAGAACTGGTATTTAGTCAAATCAAGTGATATAATCCAGTCCTGTCTCTCTCAGCATGGAGGATCTATTTTAATAAACTTAGACAATGCATTCTGCCATGGAAGTAATGTCCCATTTTCCTTCCCCAAGTGATGCAAATAATCTTCAGGGACAGGAGAAATACCACCATTGTTTTAACAGTTAGTTTTGTTTTACAGATGAGGGAGCAGGACTAGCATATGGATATAGATTTATATATTTATTTAATTAAATGTGTTCTCAGGCAGTTTTATGCACAGGATAGCTAAGTTCTTCTATGAACAATCTACTTTTCTTATCATTTCTACACCTTAACCAGAAGGCATCCACCAATCTTCTGGAGAACACTTTCAGCATCAGCTAATAACATTCCAGAACCCTCAGCATACATAAAGTTGCATGCCATAAATATAATTTTAAACTTTTAAGTGGAAGTGTATGTAGGTTCACATGTATGTGTACATACATGTGGCTCTGTGTGAGCACACAGAAAAAGAACACAGCCTTATGTGCCATTCCTCAGGAGCTGCCTACCTTGTTTTTGAGTCAGGGTCACTCATAGACTTGCATAGACCTATAGGTTACTGATTAACATAGGATGGAAGGCTGGTGAGTCCCAGGAATCTATCTGTCTTCATCTCCTCAAATTTGGGACTTAAACTGAGCAACACAGCACGTGACTCTTACACAGGTTCTGAAGATTGCATTTATTTCCATATGTCCTCAAAGCGAACACTTTATTCAGTATTTCTCAAGCCTGGGATTTTCAGAGTCTACACAAGTGAACTTCAGGTGGTCCTTATCACTATAGGCATGGGGCCTTTACTGTGTCGTGGTTATTTTATGAGGACAGCATCTAGAAGATCATGTAGTCCATTTTCATTGGAGGTTACCAAGAAGAGCTCCTCAACTCCACCACGTGTCAGCCTTGATCGCCAAAGTCACGGTGTTCGTTCTTGGCAGATTCAGATGAGTGGTCCTGACTGTGGCTTCCATTCCATCTGCCACCAGATCTACCACAGCAGCAAGGCGACTCGTATGCTCATAGCATGCATTCCTGAACTGGGAAAGCCCTGCATCTTCAGTGCCTGAGATGGGGCACTTCATCTTCCTCGTGGTTTGTACAGGTCCTCCCATACTTGCCACATCTGTTGTCTTTCTTGTGTTTTTGATTCTGTTTCTCTCACTTTGTCAACCCCTTACAGTTCACATACCATTCCAGACATAGCATGACAAGTGTGGAGTACATAAGTACCAACAGTTGCCTTACCATCCCCATTGGGAATCCACTGGAATAACTTGTGTTAATGTGAGTTTTCATAGCTATGACAAGTACCTGTGTATGAAATCTCAATCCAGTTAAGCTATTCTTCATAACATTCTGTTGGACTGGACATCTCTACCCTGTACAGCTTGTGGTTGACAACTTTGGGTCTACAGACAGTTTAATATCTTCATTGTTACGTCATAGCTTTTAGCATTTTGTGCTCTTCTCAAAAAGCAGCTGTATCAAATATAGACATATTGTCTATCACATGCTTGTGTTTATTTTGACGACACTGGTTCGATTCTTTGATGACAGATTTAAATAGAAAGTGACCGCTCATTGGTTCCTGACGCTCCCTTCCATACCAATAATGATTAATCAACAGTACAACACTGTGATACATGAACACATACCTAGTTCACTACATTTTCAGATAAAGGTCAGCGGGAACTGAATGGGCTTCTAGCATGGGCACAGAGTGCACTGTGCTGTCAACATTGTCTTACTGGTCCGCTAGCTAAAGAAAGGCAGGCAGCTGTATCCTCATCTGTAAGCAACAAGCAAATGTTGTGAAGACACAAGTGTATGACAAACCTCTGCAGAGGCCTCAATTCAGACTGTGATTAACATAGAGAGGCTTAAGAGGACAAATATCTAAATTCCTTCTATGGCCTGTCTCTTGTACCTCGGATTGAAGATCGGAGTGTTATCTTCCCTGTTTCATGTGAGCTGGCCAACTCAGCCTGGGAACAGCAGCTGTCCCTAGACCAAGGAATACACAACCACCCCACGGAGCATGGGCGTAAAGGTTCAAGCCTATATTTACAAGTATTGCTTTTTTTTTTTATATGTTAAAACACTAGGCTATTTTCTGACATGTATATTTTGGTAGAATGGAGCATTTTTCTTCTGTAGAAGTCAATGAGCACAGAATACACGTTCTACCTGAAACATCCAGCGGTGAAACTAGGAGGAAGAGGACGAACTCAGTCCTGATAGGATTTGATGGGCTGGGGTGGGTAGGTAGGGTGTCTCCCCTTTTCTGAGAAATAGAGGAAGGGGATGGGGCAGAGAAGATGGGACTGGGAGAAGAGGAGGGGGGAGGCTATGCCTAGGATGTAAAGTGAATAAATAAAGAAAACAACAAACAAAACAAAAACAAAGGCTGGGGGTGGGGGGCTGCCAAATCACGGGCGTGAAGAAGCTGGACCAGGGACTCAGGTGACAGTTCACCTGAGCCAGTGTGACTTGCTTAGCCACAGCTAAAATATACTTTCCAGACTTGCACTGGGGAGCCCCACAGGACAGACAACAAAATCCTATTCATTTATAAGGGATCATAGAACGGGAGCTTTTAATTCTGCCGTTATGGAAAGGGAGGTGGAGAGGGATTAAATGGCTAGGCTATGCAGTTTGAAAGCCCACATGGGACATAACCAAGGAAAGGAAAATGAAGTAAAGCTAATGCCAGAGCTGGTTCTAACCCAGTCTCAAACTATATATATATTTTTTTGCCAATAGGGAGGCCAATAAGTAAAGGAAGAAAAAGGCAAAACAAAAACCAAAGAAAGAAAACAGAAGAAACTGGAGGGTGCAGAGAAGAGCTCTCAGCCTCCACTTTGCCGACCGACCGGTGTTCTGCAAGAGCGGCAAGCATCGGATAGTGAAGGTCACTAAAACTCCGCTGCTGTCTTCATGGAGAATGTTCATCTAATTTGAGACTCCTGTATCACTGGCATTCAAAAACAAACAAACAAAAACCCTATAAGCATCTACATTGTTCAACGCAAACAACATATTACCACAACATTGAAATGGAAGTTTACTACTCCTAAGTGCAAAAGAATGGCCTTGAGCCATCACGTGTGCTCACCACTGGTCAACTATAGCACACGATATACCTGAGTTTGCAAAGCAACTCAAGGTCCAGGCCAAGACGGACAGCTCCTAACAGTGCAGGAGGGAACCTCAGAGCCCTTAGACAAATGGGCATGGGACGTCAGGGTCACCACCCCCAGTAAATTCACTGTCTTTTTAATCCCTTTGCATCTCCACCTCTGTAGTTAAGCTTTTGATTTTTTTTTTTTTTTTTTTTTTTTGCAGAAGTACTCTATGGTAATGTGTACACATCAATCTTCAAACTCGGCAACTCAATTTAATTACATTTAACAACTCAACACTGAATATAGTATCTCTTGAAGAAACTCCATTAATGCTGATGAAAATTACCAGAAATTGGTTCAGAAGAGCAGGAAGGCTTGAGATGGAGTGAAGCAGATGCAATTCATAATGAGGTTATGTGTGACTAATAAGGGAGCTGTGCAATAAGTAATCCTACCCAGAGCTTCTCTTCTTATAGGGACATGCACTGTAGGGTCACAGCCTGTGTCTAAAATGGAGGTGACACTGTTAGCAGGCAAAAAGCTGATATCATCTATTTGCTTTATATCTAAACAATCAGACAGGTGACAAACAGAAGAATGGGAGGATACAAGGGATGGGATAACAACTGAGATGTAATATGAATAAATTAAGAAAATATATATTTTTAAAAAGAGCTTCTGTTTTTTTAAGACTTGAAAACATTGTAGCTGAGAGTTTTGCCTGCATGTGTGTACATACAACGTGTGTGCTTGGAACTCATGGAGGTCAGAAGAAGACATCAGATCCCAGAAACTGGAGTTAGATATGGTTGTGTGTATGGTGGGAAATGAACCTGCATCTTCTGCAAGAGCTATAAGTGCTCTTAACCACTAAGCCGTGTCATGGGCCACACAGATTATCACTTTATAAAAACAAAATTAAAAAAGTGTGGTGAGTTGAATGAGAACGGCCCTCATAGGCTCATATTTGAAAAGCTGTCCTCCAGCTGTGGAACTGTTGGAAGGGCTAGGAGGCGTGGCCTTGTTAGAAGAGGTGTGTCACTAGGAGTGTGAGGTTTCAAATGCTCCAGCTCCGCAGCTGCCTGCCAGCCGCCACACTCCTCACCATGATGGAGTCTTTAAGCCTCTGAAACTGTAAGGCTCCAATAAATGCAATAAGCTCTTCCTGCTACAAGTTTCCCTACACATAGTATCTTGGCGCAGCAGTAGAAAAGTAACTATCGTAAAAAGCAAATAAGATCAACCTAAGCTTCAAAAGTCATGCGCTAATTCTGCATTTTTATTCCTAGGAAAAAATAACTCATATTTCTGCATAATACATACACAGGGGAAAGCATATTGTATAACTAGGCGCAATGTCATGTTTATCGGTTTCCTAGGGCTTGCAGTTTATTTCAAAATGATGTATGTTGAGTAGAATCAAATATATCAAATGTAGGTTAGAGAGGTGCCTCGTTAGTTATAAGAACTTACTCCTCTTGCAGAGAACCCAGTCAAGTTCCATTTCCAGCACCCACACTGGGCAGCTCACAACTGTTTATAATGCCAACTCCAGGAGATCCAATTCCCTCCTGCACTCTGAGGGCACCTGTGTCCAGGCATGCTCATTTACACACAGACAACACATTACACACATAGTTAAAAATAAACATAGGTAGAATAAAGTTATTCTCACTAAAAGTCTGCCTGGTGATACACAGTGTGGAAGAGGGACCCCCATCTAGTCATGATGCCTTAGCTGAGGGTACGTCAGTATCAGCAATGGCCACTTTCTCTCTCACAAGATAGACTATTGGGTTGCAAGTGATAACCTTGAACATTCACTACTTCCTTTAATTTTAAAGAATCAAGAAAAGGAAGCAGAACACTGTATTTAGGGCAGTACACATACTGCTCATTCAACAGATATGCTGAGCAAAGATAAAGATGAAGAAATGGGGGAAAAATCAGACATAAAGTATAAATTCTAAATGGAGAAAACAGTGAATGTCTTAGTTATGCTTTCTGTCGCTGTGATGAAACACCATGACCAAAGAGTAAGGTGAGGAGGAAAGAGCTTGCTTCTTCGGCTTACATGCCCACATTGTAGTCCATCAATGAAGGAATCCATGACAAGGACTCAACAGGGCAGAAACTTGGAGGCAGGAGCTGATACAGAGCCATGGAGGGAGGGGTGATGCTTACTGGCTTATGCCCTTTCGCTTGCTCAGCCTGATTTCTTATAGAACCCAGGACCACCGCCCAGGAGTGTCTCTACCCATAATCAGCTGGTCTCTCCTGCATCAACCACTAATTAAGAAAATGCTTTATTGGTTTCTCAGAAAATTGGGAATAGTGCTACCTCAAGACCCAGCTATATCACTCCCGGGCATATACCAAAAAGATGCTCCACCAAACTACAAGGAAACTTGCTCAACTATGTTCATAGCAGCTTCATTCGTATAGCCAGAAACTGAAAACAACCCAGATGCTCCTCAACCAAAGAATGGATAAAGAGACTGTGATACATTTATGCAATGGGATACTATTCAGCTATTAAAAACAAGGACATCTTGAAATTTGCAGGAAAGTGGATGGAACTGGATATTCCTAATGAGGTAACCCAAGCTCCAAAACACATGCATGGTATATACTCAGGTGTGACGGCCACGCCACAGTGGTACCGAGTCGAGGGCGAGGGACTGCAGATTTAACTCATGCACACACACACACACACACACACACACACACACACACACACACACACTAACACAGTGGGTCCTTCATGCTAAGAGAGCAGCAGCCGCAGCAGCAGCAGCCGCCGCGGCAGTGGTTTATTCTTCTTCCGTCCCCAGAGTTCCAAAGAGCCTTCTTACAGGCAGCAAAAGAGGAATCCTCCTCCCAGGTGCAATCCCTCAAGAGGTGATTGCACGCAGGAGGAAAAGTCTCAAGGATCGGAGGGGTGCATTCTCAGAGCAGTAAACATGACTAGCTAACCAAGATAAACACAGACATGGAAGCTGCTAGAAACAGGACATGAAACAGCAAGACAGGCAGGCAGCCCAGTCGGGCCTGGTTCCTACACTCAGGTAGAAATGGATACTAGCCATAAAGTACAGGATAACCATGCTGCAATCCACAGACCCACAGAAGGTAAGTAACAAGAAAGGCCCAAGGAGGAATCCATGAATATCCCTCAGGAAGGGAAACAAAATAGGCACTAGAGGTGGATGGAGGGAAGGAACTGGGTAGGAGAGAGGATGGAGAGGGGGGCAGAGGTGGGGATTAGGAGTAGGGAGAGCAGGGGGGAGGGGGCCCAGGTGAGAGAATGGAAATCAGAGGTGGGAGGGGCATGTCTGGGGTTTGCCAGGAAGTCTATGGGGGTCACCTAGATGAGACTCCTAGAAGCTGAGGATAGGGGGTTACGGAGTCCGAAGTGGCCAACTCCGGCAGTCAGGCAGGACTTACAGTGGAGGGCTAAGGACAAAGACATCAACCCACCCACAAAATCTTCAACCCAAAATGTGTCCTGCCTACAAGATGTACAGGGACAAAGATGGAGCAAAGATGGAAGGGAATGGCAGACCGAAGACGGGCCCTACTTGAGACCCATCCCATGGGAGAGAACCAGTCTCTGACACTATTAGTGTTACTCTGCTATGCTTGTAGACGGGAGCCCAGCGTAACTCCTCTGCGAGGCTTCACCCAGCAGCTGATGGAAACAGATGTACAAACCTACAGCCAAACTTTAGACGGAGCTTGGGGAGTTCCACTGAAGAGTTGGGGGAATGATTGAGGGAGCCAGAGGAGTTGAGAACCCCACAAGAAGACCTACGGAGTCAACTCAACTGGGCACATAGGGGGGGTCACGGAGACTAAACCACCAACAAAAGAGCATGCAGGGACCGGTCCTCTGCTTATGTAACAGATGTATAGCTTAGTCTCATGTAGATCCCCCTACAAATGGAATGGGGCTCCTCTCTGACTCTAATGCCTGCTTTTGGCTCCCATTCCCCTAACTGGGCTGTCTTGTCTGGCCTCAGTAAGAGACTGCAAGGACTTAATGTGACAGGGTGGCTTAGTACTCATGGGGGACCTCCTTCTTCTCTGAGGAGAAGGAGAGGGAAGTATCAGGGAAGAGTGGATGTTGGAGGATTAGGGGAAGAGGGAGGGCAGCAGCAATCAGGATGTAAGGTGAACAAATAAATAAATTAAAAAAAAAAACAAGCAAGCAAGCTGGATTTTATGGAGGCATTTACTCATTTGAGGTTCCCTCCTTTCAGATAATTCTAGCCTGGGTCAAGCAGACATAAAAACAACCCAGAACAGTGAACAAACCAGGAACTAGTTTAAAGTGTGACCTGAAGCAAAGGTAAAGGACGGTAATTCAGGAAAAGTCGGATGTCAGGGAAGAAACGTAACCAGGATGCTCTAGAGCAAACCCAGGGAAACAGGAACAAACCTGTGCAGAGACTGAGAGGGGAAGGCAGAACAATGTGGGCCCAAGGCTTGAGAAGGGGAGCTGGGATGGCTCAGCAAACTAAACTGCCGAAGCAGAGGCTGAGGGCTGAGAGCACACTCTGCCCAGCAGATTGTGTGAGAAGGGGAAGCGAACGGGGAGCAGATCTCAGTACCTGGGAAGGGCAAGGAAGCAGTTAGGGGACCACGGAAGCCTTTTTTCAACTCATAAATAGTCCCGATCTGCTCTCTTTGGAGTGTGGTAAGATGAAAAGCTTTAACTTTTTTGTAGGCTTTGGTAGGCATCTATCTGGAAATATTTTTTTTTACTGACATTTATTAACAGTTATTTTGTGCAGGTCACCTACCACATCATTGTTCCTAGTTCTGATACCTGCATCTCATCCAAATGCTTATTTCATGGACCCTAGAGAACACTCTACCCATTTGGATTTCCTACTGTATTTAAGCACAGCGAGGAGTTAAAAATAAATGTGTTAAATATAAGGTGTTACAAAATATACAGATGACTAAAGAACTGCAGACATTACTAACTCAAGGAACGTAAAAGCCTTAGTTTTAAGCTGGTCCAAACAGTTTTGGTCAGACTTTCCAGCCAGGACTCTCAGCCTGGCCAAATCAGGCCACTTGAATCAGATCCGTGACCGTTAAGCAAATGATGCTTTTACACAAGTGAAATTGTCTCATTCTTTTTTTTTTTTTTTTTTTTAATTGTGTGGCTAACATTTAGAAACAAAACTGCACAGATAGCATTTTTCAGCTCGGCATTTGGAAAGCCTCGTTGCTTATTTTCTTTTTGAATCACATTCAAATCTTCTTATGCTTTCAGAGGCCGGGGACTTTATTTTGTGTCTTTCGCTGCATCTAACTGATATAGAAACTTGCATTTAAAGTACTGCTCAAATCACTTTCTCATATCAAATACCTAAGCTAGGTAACATGGGGGGGAAGTAGACAGCCATGCTATCTAATTTGTTACCTTAAAATTAACTATTTGGTTACTCAGATGTATTGCGTCATACAGTATGTAGCTGTATAGTCATCTAAAATGGACTGCATTGATGTCAAAAGTGTGTCTATCATGTGTTCCTAAAGTTAAGCTTCACTGGCAACTACCTTAATATTTTGGTAATATTATTAAATAATGATCAATGTAGAAAATATTGCAAAAGGTTAAAGTCTTCCGAAATCACCACTCCTATCGGTTTATTATTGAAGCTCTGGGGAATCGAATCTAAGGCCTTGTGAATGCCAGACAGTTGCCCTGCCACTGAGCCACATCTCCAACTTTTAAAGAACTGTTTTCAAACCATTCAGCAAAGCTTATGTTCACATCTTACAAGTAAAATATCTTCTTAAGCCTAATATGATTAGAACAAACTTACACATTTTAATTCAATGAGATATTGAGCTAAAGGAACAGCTTCAAGAGTGTGTGCGATCTTGTGAGCATCTTTGAAATAAAACCTATCCGAGGGTGGGCAATTAAAATTTGATGAAGCGAAAGTACCAGCATTTTATTAAAGTTTTAATGTGTCTACCAGAAGCCTTCCCATAAAAAAAATTCAGTGTCATATTTAGATCAATATTATAATTCTTTATCTTAGCATCTTAGTATCTAGATTAAAGAAGTTGGTTAGAATCCTCGGGAACAGATAACTTATTCCAAGAACTGATCATGACACAACCATAACTGGTATCATTGATCTGAAATAATTTCCTTTTGCCATGAAATGCGACTCAGAAATACTTCAGTAAAGACAAAAGTGTAAGCATTTCCTGACTAGGTTACTTCAGTCACAATTTTATACTATACACGTGAGCCACAGATGTGACAATCTTAATGTCTGGTTCCAACTGGCAGATTGTCAGTATGCTGATCATCGTCATATGTCATCACATGTCTTTCTGGTCTTCTCTTAATTGCTGCCATAACTTGTTAGCACTTCACTTTTTAAACCACTGTGGTGAAGCTGCTGAAATCTGAAGCCAGTGCCAGTTCGGGGCACCTATATGTTCAGTGGACTATTTGAATCATAGCAAAGTGGAGACACTTGCATAGTAATGGCTTTCTATAATTATGGGATGCATGCATCCTATTTATACCTGTACCATTTAAAATAATCATAAACATGTGATTATGGTGCTGTGGTTTTAATGTAAAACTCACTGAGAACCAAACAACCTCTGCTAAGAAAGGGATGCCAAGCAACATGTGCGTGACCCACTGTGCTGGTTCGTGCACTTACTTCACATAGTTATACTAGTTTTTACACATGGTTTTTATTCTCTATGGATATTTTCTTTCTAGCTTATTTACTTAAAGAAAAAATTTATTAAAACCAAGCTCCCAAATAAAATCACATTTCTTAATAAATTAAAACTTTTGACTTGAACAACCCTAACTTTCATGAATTCTAAAGCATGCATCTATGACACACCAAGTTTTACTAGAAACAGTCGTTGAAAAGACACCATCGTTGGTGGGGATGGAAGTCGCAGAGCAGCTCTCACAATCACTTTCTGTTTAGTTCCCTCACTCGGCTCTCCCGAGGTCAGTATTCGTACACTGAATAAACCAGCCATTGTGAAGGTCAGAAATGAATTCTTCCTATCATATACACCTAAACATGACTCTCACTCTGCAATTATGAAACTTGACAATCATCGCAAAATACCACAACTAACAATGAACGCATTGGAAAGTCAAATGAGGTTAGTTTATTTTTTTTATCATTTCTTTTACCTTTGCTGGACTTTTGGAAATAAAATATCCTTTAAAACTTGAGCACAGTGGTGTAGGCAGGCAAGTCCACCAGTCCCAAAGATGAACAGAATTACTTCACCTTCTTATCCCAGACACCGAACGGGCTGTTCCAAGCTTTACACCCACCTGCTCCTCCCTCCTGGAAAGAAGGCTAAGAGCAAGCAGAGGGGCTCAAAACCCAAGAAGGCAAAGAAAAACAGTCCGGAAAAAAAAGTCAGGATGTTGAATTTCCACACTTTAATTTCTGCTTCCACTAGTTAACGGTGGAAAGAGAAAGCAAAGCAAGAAGCATCAGATAGCACAAGCCTAGTGGTGGCTGTCTTAAGAGAAAAAGGAACAGAGTTCAGCCAGGCACAAAGGTCTCCATGGCAACAGTGAATTTAGACCCCCACCGGCATTATTTATGCAACATTTCATCACAAAAGGACCCTCCCACTAGCCAGCCCAGCAAATCCCAGCTTTCTACTCTTCTTTTCCTTTGCCCCAGATTTGTACCTGCATTCTTAGCTATCCTTATCTAAATCTGAAGAAACAGAGGGAACAAATACAGCATCAACCGAAAGCAGAGATCATAAAATAAGATTCTCAAACCAATTGTAGCCGTTGGCTCCTGGATGAATTAAAAAGCAAGCTCGCATCTACTTCATATTATAGGCAGCACAGTGTTGGTTTCAAAGATGGACAGTTGCTGGGGGTAAACACGTGCTTACTCTTATAATTTTTATTTTTGAAATGAGGTTACAATTCAAAAAGAATAAAATGAGGCAAAAATCAAAGGCACACACCAGGCACACAGAAAAGAGACGTCTAGTTTTTGACTTCAGGGCTACGTTTTATATATTGGTATAATCTTTCACCCACCATAGCTATTGTATACCTCAAACAGAAACTTAGTCTGTCAATTTTAGTCCACAGCTTCATGAACAAATTCTGCAGTTTTAAAACATTTTTTTTTATTTAATTGTGGACCAAACTAGTAGCAGGTCAAGTCCATGACTAGATTCAAAGAAAGTTGTTTGAGATCGCAACCCTATTTAATGAGGTTGCTGTGAACACACGCAGACTTCGATTTTGTAATTGCAGACAACTGTTAGCCAGAGATCAGGATAATGTTGGTTGGCGTATAAAACAATATTTCCAGTACCCATCTCACAGATACTCTATTTGATGTCAGTTCACACAAGCACTTAATGTGGTATCTCGGTTATATTTCTATTGCTATGATAAAACATCATGAGCAAGGCAAGTTTTAAAAAGAAAGCATTTAATTTTGGGCTTAGGGTTTCAGAGGGCTGGTGTTCATGACCATCCTGACAGGAAACACGGCATTAGGCAAGCAGGCATGCTGTTGGAACAGTGGTTGAGAGTTCACATCTTGAGACACATCCACTAGGCCGATGGCTCACTGAGAATGGCATGGCTTTCTGAAACTTCAAAGCCTGCCCCGGATGACATGCCTCCTCCAACAAGCTCACACCAGTGGGGACCATGTACTCAAACAAGCCACAGAGGGCATTCTCACTTAAACTATAACGCATAGCAACCTAGTCAGGTGAATGCAAGCTTATTAAAACATCAAAGTTTGAGAGATTGTTAAGGTGAGCAAAGGACTTGTAAAAGCAGAAAGTCTCGGGTTTGAATTCCCACAACTCATGTTAAGTCAAGTGGGGTGCGGAACGCATGTCTACAATGCCAGCCATAATCCCAAGAGGGGGAAGGTGAAGACAGTTGTAAACTTTTTGAAAGTTTACAGGCCAGCTATGCTGATGTTCACAGTACAGCATCAAACAATAAAGACAGTCTGTCTCAAACAAGGTGGGAGGTAAGGATTAACATCCAAAGCTATGGGCTGACATCCACATAGGTCCTATGCACCTATGTGCCACCTCTCTCTCTGTCTCTCTCTGAGTGTCTCTATCTCTGTCTCTCTCTGTCTTTGTCTCTCTCTCTCTTTCACATACACATACACACACACACACACACACACACACACACACACACACACACATCTTACATACACATCTCAAAGATATTGCATATGCACATAACACACACTTCACATACATACATCACACATGCACATAAAAAAAATAACAACTAAGGCTGTGGATATAGCTCAGGCAGTAAAATACTTGACTACCAAGAACAAAGACATGAGTTTTGAGTCCAAGAACCAGGTTATTAAAAGACAGGAATGTTATAATTGTTATAGAACTGTTTGGGGGAGGTGATGGCAATTTAATCTCTTGGCTTATTGGCAGCTAGCCTGGTTTAGTTAGCTAATATTATATCAATGAGAAATTGTCTCAAATAAAAAGGAGAACAAAACGTTACCTGAAAAACACACAGCAGAGGCTTTCCCTGAGGGTTCTACAGTCATGGATGCATACTTGCACATGCACACACATACACATATTCACACACACACTCACACACATATATACATAAATATATTTAATTACACACAAACTCTCACATAATGCATACATATATACATACATACATACACACACACACACACACACACACACACACACACACACACACTTTCAAGACTGGAAGATAAATTAGTTGAGAACACTTTCCTAGCCATCGAGGCTCTGAATTTAAAGTCCCAAAGTGTCCCCCTGCAAAAAAAAAAAAAATCCAACAGAATCAACCAGTATCAAATTTCACACATTATGGTGAAGTGGTAGGCCTCAGATTCCCACTCCAATTTCTATAGTGTTTTAACATAATTGCACATCTAAATCTATATTTCTCGTCTCACTTTAACTCTTGATTTATTTTGTCCTGTTTTCAAGAAAGTTTTCCAAAAATGGGTCCATGCATGAGTCTATTGGAGATGGTTTTCTATTAATGTCCCTCTCATGATCCAGACAGGAAGGATCCGTGAACGGTAGGTGATTGGCACTTCCACTCTCTGCGAAAGTGTTTCTGGGATCCTGCCCAGTTTGGCAGGTATGGATTCAGAAATATGCACTTTAACTCTCAAGAAATTCAGAGGAAATCATGCAGATGCTTTCCAACACTGAACATCGCAAAAAGATGTGCAGAGAGGACATTTCCTGACTGTAAACTATTCAGGTGAGGAAATGTTGTAACTGCTGATGGGCTTTTTCCCAGACATGTCTTTTCAGTATATATTTCCTTCTTTTTTGCATTTTTTTTTGTGATTCTCCTGCTCCCTACTCTATTTTCCTGTCTTTCCCTGTTTCTCCACTATTTATTGTTTCTCTTGAAGCTTGAGAAAGTTTCACTTGGGCAATGGCCTTATTCTGTGTCTCTCTATTCTATTTTCCAAGAGTTCAGGTGCCCTTTTCATACCTTGCCTTACATCGACTTTAATTTATATTTTCATGATTTTAAAACAAGTTAGGCTATAACACAGAGCATAGTTAGCCTTCTCCTATAGTCCTTGGGAGTAATGATTTGGTCCGGGGATATAATTTCTGGACCTTTTGTATATCGTTAAATCTTTTTCCTTTGATGTATTTCTCCTTTTAAAATTTATAGCACCAACACAGTTATATTGAAACTCTTTTATATTTCAGGGATCGCATTACAGAAGCTTTATCTTAGCTGAGTTTATTAACCGCAGGTCAGGAATGGAAGGGTGTGGAGGGCAGGACTAACAGGTCAGGAAGGGAAGGGCATATACTCTCACCAGTATTTTGGAATTTGGTTCTTTGCGGTGTTCACAAAACCGAAACAGAATGAAATTAAACTTGTGAGATCGCAAACAAAATTTTTTTTAAATGGTTTAAGGTAAATCCTAAACACACATAACTAATATTTGCCTGTGAAAAATTCAACATAGCTTGCAACTTATAAACAAAACAACATGAAAGCTTTAGGGGCGGAAGATACAGTGAAATGGCGGAGGCCCCATTCAGTGTACACACAGGGTTCTATAATGTACATGCCAATACGCGCGGACTCACTCTGGTGCTACCAACAGTCTGTATGCTACAGTTCTCTTGTGTCTCATTACTATGATAGATACAGAAGGACATGTGTGCCCAATGGATTACTACTCAAAAAAGAAAACACATCAGCAGAAGCCACATTTGATATCAAGACTGAGTCTAGACAAACAGTGAGCCAGCTGCTCTTTGTGGCTTACAGACTTTTATATTTGTGTATTACACATGGAAATGGAGTTGCGGGACACAGGTAATTTAGGAGTGAATATAGTCAACGTACATGGTATACTCGAATGAAAATGTCTTCATCAAACCCATCACTACGAACAATGACTACATGCTAACAAAATTAGTTTTATAAATACAAGATTACTTAGTCACACTAAACACTCAGTATTTCTAAAAGTTTGTGGATGCTCCCAAGACACGTTCTCAAGAGTTAAAATGCATAGCAGACACTCCATAAACACCAGTTCACTGAAGACCTTGACATCTCAACATATCACAGGAAATCTGGTGCCCCTTTTCTGACCACGTCCCCTGGATGGGGAGGCCTGGCGGCACTCAGAGGAAGGATAGCAAGTTACCAAGAAGAGACTCGATATTCTAAGAGCATATATAGGGGGAGGAGGTCTCCCTCAATCACAGACATAGGGGAGGGGAGAAGGGGGGAAGTGGGAGGGAGGGAAGAATGGGAGGAAACAGGGGAAGGGCTAACAATCAGGATGTAATATGAACAAATTAATAAAAAAATATTTAAAAAATAAAATAAATAAATAAATAAATAAATAAAAATAAAATGAAAAAAAAAAAAGAAATTATATCATACCCCTTTTGACTTCGAGTACTGAAGACTAACAATATCTTAACATTTTTAAGTCCTAAATTACTTTCAATGCTAGAGTTTTGGAGGCTGTACCAGGAATGTGCATTTGAAAAATGGAAACATTGTTTGGAGGCTAAACATTGATGATTTAAATACAACCTAAATATCATAGCCTCAGAGATTTTCAGCAGTATCACTGAAAAGAAAATGACTTTTTATCTTTTAAAAAGCAAAAGCAGTATGCAAAGGTAGAAGAAAACATGCAATACAGGATCATTAATTTTAAAAAGTAATTTGGGATGCTGTGGCCTTCTCATACTGTGACAGATGCAAAGGTATAGTTAGTGACTTGGCTGTGCTTATCTTCTAATAGTAAAGGCAGGTGGGAAGGGAGGCAACACAAACACAGAAAGCTCTGACATTATACACAGGTGGCTTCGTAGTGATTTGCAGGTAAGTGTCATACGAGCATGTACATTTTCTACTTAATGACACTTTTGATATTCCCATGATTCCTCTTAAAACTCACATCTTTCCATAAATTTTGTCTCTTCATTTTTGTGAGAATAAGCATTCCCATATAAGGGCCTATAATTCTACGTATTATCCTTCCAACGTCTAAGTAACAGAATGGCACGCGATGGACAGTCAAATTGACTCAAATGAGTCTGCCTTCCAAGGGCAATGGAGAAACTCCAGCATGGAGATGTTTCGGCAGTTAAATAACAGCAAGGAGTAACAGCTTTGGAAGTAGCTCGGCCTTCCGTGTGTAGGCCTGCAGTTATCTCGGCTCCACGGCCAAAGCAGATTGTAGGAGGGTGGCAAAGGAAAGAAAGGAGAAACGGAAGAGGAAGGGAGCTGCAAACAGGGCTGGACTTCTGCCTGGGATGTGGCAGTGACAGCTTCTCACATAAAACCAGAACCCCAGTGCTGTCTCTGCCTTCCTCTGTCTAACCATGGAAGCTCGTTAGGCACAAAAAGCAAGCCTCTTGATCGAGAGACTAGAAATGCACACCCTTACGCACTAGCTCATATTGTCAATCCGATATAAACTTGAACTCTGTCACAAGGAATGCAGAGAACTGTAAATCCCAGTAATCAAATGTGTTTTGGTTACTACTTGCTCCATCATGATATCGAGCAAATTACACTCCTTCCTTCATTTTAACTCAAAGTAAAGCTCCAGTAATGACAGATTAGGACCAAACAGCTTTAGTTGCAGCTCTCCATCCTGGCATGAAACTAATTTCACTGTTTTAGAAGCATTCTGAGTTTCTCAAGCAGGATGTTAATTTGCCTGTCCTTGGCATTCCTGATGTTGTAAATAATAATTCTATGAAATCCATGACTTATGTCTTGGGGAAAAGTAGAACTTGGAAATTAGAAATCATTATGCTACCTGACAGCAAGGAAGTGAGGTCACAGCACAATTGCAAATGCATTAATTAATAAGAGGTATAATAATAATAATAATAATAATAATAATAATAATAATAATAATAATAATAATAATAAAGTAACAATAATTAGCACAATGGCCCTGCTGGGTCTGCTCTCAATATATGCTTTCCCCCAAATAATAGAAATAAAACAAATGTAGGATTTCCATTTGTAAAAGAATCTCTCTCCCTGTCTCTTTCTCCTTCTCTGACACATATACACACACAGAGGAAAGCAATGGCAGAAAGCATGTGTCTTAAGTTACAAATGACACGTTTCCTCATGGTATAAAACTGGATGGATAAAGTCTACCATATTGTCCTCTTTGTATGTGTAAAGTGTATGTTTAACACATTATCTTTGGAGAAATAATTCAGCTCATTTAATTGCTAAGAATTGCATTAATCTTCCAACATGAAAAATGGCACTTGTTTAAGTTTCTGTACATAGTTCATTTCTTTATCCTTATATTCTTCTAACATTTATATAAAATGGTGATCATGAATAATACCCCGTCCAAACAGAGTGAACCCCGTTTCTTTGGTTGCATTTACGTATTATGCTGTTGCCCTTGGCGGAGGCGCCCGAGGAATACCAATAAGAAAATGCACATGACTAAGCATTTTAAGTTCTTCACACAATGTGCTTGGCTAAGACACCAGCTAAATAGACTACTTGAAAACTATTTTTGCATGCAGGCACACACACAAGAACCTACAGCAAGATGAAAGAAACCAATAGAAGGTTTTAAAGGAGTATGAATAAATTCTTAAAAACAGAGTATCACTCAACATTTCAAATCGTACTTATATAAATATATGTGTACAATTATTCTTTGTAGGTTATGCAGTACTTGCATATTATCATACTATTCCAACATGGATGCCGGGATATTTTGTCCTCTATCTGAAGAGTTAGCTTGCATGTTGGCTAGGTGTGGAGTGCTGTAGTGATAGTGTGTAGTCATTAAGGCAAATAAATAAACTGGGCCAGGCTGGCTCATTACAACATCTATTTCTGTAATTATGGAACTTTAGTATTCTCTTTATGCTTTGGCTTGATGGTCTGTAGTTAAAAAAAAAATCAATAACACCATCAAATTGGTTTATCATCAATCCTTCATGGGTTGTACTCTGTTATATTTCTTCTCAGTAGTGAAGATCAACATTTAAGTACACTGTCTTAGAGTAGGATTAGCTGTGTGTGGAGTAGATTAGGGCACTAAATTCAACAGGATCAAACTAATTTGTAATCAAATAATTTTGGAGTGGGGTTATGATTCAGCAGGTGCAGTGCTCGCTACAGAAACATGAAGACACGAGATACTCATGAAATGAAAACATTTTATGTAGGTGAAATGAAGTTTCATGAAGCTATTATGTAGGCATTCCTCAGCTTCTACTCCTCAGCTAGGTCCTGGTAGCATACATCTGTGACCCTAGTGCTGGGGTAGAGAGAGGGAGGTGGACTCCATTAGCATGTCCGATAGCCAATGCAACTAATCAGTAAGCTTTGAATTATGTGAAAGACCACAAAGAAGAAAAAAAAAGCAAGATAGAGAAACAATGGTGGAAGATATCCCTATGTCAACTTCTGCCTTGCACATGGGCCTGAAACTGGTAAGCAGGTATCCCCGACACAAACAAAGAATGGATTTTGCTCATAACGAGCACACAGGAGCAAATCACAACAAGAGCAGAATATTGCTATTTGTTGATATATTTATTGTATTTTCCTTTATGAATGTTGAAGCCTTTTCTATAACACTCTGGATGTGCCTTTCTTCATTCCTGAAAATGTCACACAAGTCTATGATACCAGAAGCCATAAATGCATGCCACAAGTCAAGCTGGTTCTAGAATTAATATTGAATTATTCAAGGTAAGAATCCTCTTTTTCTAATTCTTAAAAATCATTTTTACATATACATTTATATTATTACACATATACACAATAAACTCATACAGCAAGAAGAAGCACGAAACAATCAGGAATTATATACATGTTACACTCATAGTGTTTTGGATATTTGTATTTCGCAACCTCAAAGAAAACTTCTTTCCTGTCATGGTACATCTAAAATTCTGAGTGTAAATCAGCATCTATCATATCTCATCTTTATCAACTTAAAACATCTATCTATGCCTAAAAACATCTTAACCCCTAAACACCTAAGCTTAATTGTAAAACTAAACTATCTGGTCTTCAACCCCATGAGATAATTGAGAAGGAATAAAATTAATTATATGAATAGACACGGAACACAGGTTGGCAGCTTCCCAAATGAGAAGATGACAGAGACAGTTTACCACCTCAGCGGTCACCCAAATTTCTCTATAATGTTGAAGCATCATCTTCAGCCTTCTGGCCTAATATTTCTGACAGAGATTTGTGAGGCAGGAACTATTGAGGACCCTGTCTTGGCTGTTGACTCTGCCTGTGTTCAAGCTTGCTGATTTTTAGGCAGAATTCTGTCTGTGGCAGAAATGATAAATAATTTGCCCAATGGCCTGTTTGCCACAGTTGGAGCCATCTCCATAAGGAGGTTCTTTGATGTTCATCATTCTCTTTGAGGTAGACTGGGTGTTGCCAAGAGTTAACCAGTCTTATTGTCAAGGAATCTTTAAAACAACAAAACCATCTTTAAATGCCATATTCTGTATGTCTCTGACGTTTTTGAAGATCTTATCTATTTTACCTCCATTCTATAAAGGCTCCTCAATACTCAAGTCTGTCCCTTTACCTCTTCAGTTCAATGAGAATGGAATGATTCCTCGGCATTTCAGAACTACTTTCATACAACAAAAGGAGGAGGCGAAAAACTAAGGGTTATTTAACTCTGTTTGTCCGTGCTATGTCTTCTAACTCTTGGTCTGACTTTATATTAAGTAGGACCAAGTCTATAAGATTGAGTTATTTACATATGAACATCCTGGACCAAAAAAATATCTAAAAAAGAACGAAGCCAAGAAAAGCCAGTTTTCGACTGTAGGTAATTTTCCTGGATAAGAAGAGTAACTTACTTCCTGTGCTACGGAAAGTGCGTGTGTACACACCTGTTCTTAGGATAGGTAATAGCCGTGTTTGAGTTATACCAAAACAGCAGCTCCGGCGTAACACGGGACATCATTTATTTTATGCTCACATTCCAGTAAAGCATGTTATGGTCTCATTTCACCAATGAGGAAACACATTCTGCGACCAAACGATTTTTCCTGACTGAAGAGTTAGCATGGCTGTCCTGAGCATCATGTTCTTGTAGCATCACCATCACGAAGAAGGCGGTGCAGCAGCTCCGGCTGGATGTGTGGCTCAACTGCGTGAAGGTTCCCCGGGCAGCTGCAGGCTTGAAACAGTTCCGCCTGCAGAATGCTCAACAGGACCCTCTTCTGACTCAAGTGCCTTCAAGTACAAATCCCTTTAGAGCCCAGAAAGTCTGGCCTTTCTTGTAGTCATATATCTCAAGGTTTCTCAAACTGTCTTTCATGAGCCAGTGAACATTCACGAGAACTAAAATTGAAGTCTGTACAAAAGCGTCTCTATAACACGTGCCGTGACACACAGTCTTACTTGTCAGTCCTTAACCTTAAATTCTCTGAAATTTTCTGGATTTCTATTTCACAAGGTTTAGCTATGGTATTTACACTGGCTGCAGCCTACAATAAAACAGCGTGCAAAATAATTTTTCCCACATCTCACCGACCTTTAAGTGGCAGAAGCTACATTTGAATTTAACAGCCCGTTAGTGACCCGTGCTCAGTTATGACGCCTTCAGTCTGTCTCCTAGGAATCACACTGCAGAAGCACTGCATTATGCCTTTAAAATGTTTACATCATACTTAAGGCTCAAACCTCCCACTCCCCTTCCCTCTGAACACAAAACACAGCTACGGTGAAATCTCCAGTTCCATCCAAGTCAGCCAAGTTCCTCGGGAATGCACACCCTGTGGCTGACTCCGTCCCCATGTATCCACTAAGCAATTCCTCATCAGACGTGATTTCCTCAGTCACTTTCGACACAGTGAAAGCCCATACCACACCCCAGAACTGAAAATACTGTAGCTTGACTGCATTTGAATGGTGCAGTTACAGTTTCTTAAATAAAAGGAAACACATCTCCCTTTCCTTTACAATAAGCCTCCTGTGGAAAGGTTTACAAATTGAGGACAGAGAGGCATTGTCCAAATGCTAGTCCTTTAAAAGTAGGACTGAGGACGAGGAACTGAAAAATCTGTTAATGCACGTAAAACATTGTGAAAAGTACGGGTTTCAATCAAAACCAGTAGGTGCCTTTGCTGCACTAGTATCTGTTAATGACTTGCTTAAAACAAAAAACCAAAAACCAAAAATCCCACCATCAACAACAACAAATCCTAAACTAAATACCATCAAAAGAAAGTGTCTCAAAAGCAAAATATACAGGTCAGTCTGCCTTGCAAGTTAGGGTGCTACAGTTTCCACAAAACTGGGAGAAAATATGTTAAAGAAGAGAAGTTGTCCATCCAGGAGGTTTCCTATTCAGCAGACATTTTGCCTCTAATAGATCTTTTACAACGCTTGTATGCTTACCAATTTTTAACACAGAAAGATTCATGTTTTTAACTTTTTAATACGCACTTATTCATGATGTGTATGCGCTTTATGCGGAAGCGGGGAGTGACGTAAGCTGTGGCGCACATGCCGGTATTTGATGCAGACCACAGAGAGGCTGTGCCAACTGCCCATGGGGCTGAGGCTGGTGACTGTGCTCATGTCGAGGACACAGAGTGTCTGAGGACTTCACCTGATCCTTACACATACACTCAAGGCTTCCTCGGCTCCCCGCAGAGTACAGTTCTGTTACTTTCAGGGCAACTAGACTTGTCACTTGGGACGTTCATCGTGTAGCCCTATATGTAGCCACAGGCATGCCTTAAAGCATTTCATCTCCGAAATGAAAGGGCAACAGAAGACCACAGATACTTCTGTTGGTGTATGTACAAACAGAACCACTGTCAACATATTTTCTGTGTTTGTAATACTATTTGATAAATTTGGATTATCTTAGTGATGAGAAGAGGAACATGACTCGGTCATCTGCTTTCTTGAGAGCTGTGCTCTGTACCCCGGAACCTAAAGGTGGGAGATTCTGTGCTCTTTTGTTGGCATTTTCTTTTTATCCAGGGGATACTTCAGTCACACAATGAAACAATCCAGTGAAGAATCAGTTTGATATGAATCAAGTACATCTACTTTTTTCTTTTATTTTTTATTAATTTATTCAGATTCCATCTAAATTTTTATCCCCTTGCTTGTCTCCTCCCGTTCCTCCCTCCCTCCCTCTTTCACCCTATTCCTCTCCCATAGGTCTGTGACAGGAGAGGACCTCCTCCCCCACCAAAGGGTCACAGACTATCAAGTCTCATCTTGGTAACCTTTCTCTTCTTTCTCTGAGTGCTACCAGACCAAACCTCCCCACTGGACTCTAGGTGAGAGAAGTATACAAGAATAGGGAAACAGAAGGATCCAGAGGGTCTGAGACCCCAACAGGAAGAACATCATGATGGGTGGGTCTGGACCCAGTGGAGTCTGCTGATGCTACTGCACTAATCAAAGACAATACATGCAGTAAATATTGAACCCCTACTCTGATCTAGCCAAGGGACAGGACGTTATCCACGGTCGTATGGAGAGTGGGGACTGACTCTGAGAAGTATAGCTACTTTTGGGAGGTCTCAAATACTGAAACTGTTTCTTTCTGTGAACTACAGCCGTAAGTACAGATCTGAGCGGAAATGATCCATGACTGAAACGTGTGACTCAGATTTCCTCATCTGATATCGCTGGACGTCCAAGACAGCCAATGAGGTACTTATTGTCTATGCATATATATGCTACTATGGAACAACCAGGAACCTGGGACTTTTATTATGTACTGCACAGGGGGAAGACTTAAAAACATGCATATACATAATATATTGTTTATGTGGGCTGCATCATTTATGAAAAGCACTCAATGACTTTTTGAAGGACAAAGAAGCTAAAAATAGCTTACGTATAATTAAAAATAGCTTATGTATAATATATCCCAAATTTTATCTATATGTATGTTGACTATGTCTTGTGCTTTGTTTTTGAAAGTAGGAAAAATATGTCAACAAATGAACATATAAAATGAGGACGAGCTCAAGACATTTTTACTTCAAAATGACTGAGTAGAGCATTTTCAGACAGTGATACTACTAACTAAAGGCTTGATCTAAAAAAAAAAAAAGTCAGCAATAGCCAAGGCACGAAATGAGAACACTGATGGAGAAAAATTCACGGGGAACATGTGGGCAGGCAGACGCTGTGACGGAGCTGCCAGCACTTGTTTGCTGATGCCACTGGAAGTCCAGATGCAGCCTGGATCAAGTGAACAAACATAAAGAATCCTATGCCAAGTGACTATTGTTTTTCATAATCTTCCACACAGAAATAGATACACTTTAAAGCAACTCATCTTTGATATTAATGTTTAACTAGAGAATACGTAATATTGTGCTCTGATATGTACACATCAGAACATGTAAGAAGACATTTCATGTATTCATAACATTGACCAATATGTAATTAATAACTATAGAAAATTAATTTCACAAGTGATTCCTTTTATCCATTACAGCATGACAGCTACTTTTGAGCATATGAACAAATAAAAATGATCATTTTGTTATCCCTGCTATTTTTACTGATGATTTCTTTCATCACTATAGACAAAAAAATGGCATATTGTTTTATGTGAATTTTACTTTTTGTAAAAAAAAAATTTCCTAAAACATTATGTTGATAACTGAAACAGATTTTATTTAGGTTATTAAAAATAAAAATTAGATTTAAATTTTAATGTAATCTGTTTGAAGACTCCTAATCATTTAAATTTTATTTAAATGATTTTATTAGATCTAATTGAAAATATTTAATTCTTTATTTCTTAGAACTCATTATGATTTTAGGAAATTACAATTTTCTAAATGAGAAAATATATCATTATGATAATACTTAAATATAGCTCATGACTCATGGTTTACTAAGTGATTTGAAATAAATCATCACTTGATATTCTTAATAATCTTTCAGGGAGTTATTAATATCTAAAACTAGAACATTATTAATATAATAGCAATATGCTAATTTATACCACCACAGCATTTTCTTTTATTGAAAATAGATTCTTCTCTCATACAATACATCTCAACCACAGTTCTCTCTCTCTCCAGACCTCTCATATCCTCCCTGTCTACTTCATACCCCAGATCTACTCCCTACTGACTCCCTTCAGAAAAAAAGCAGGCCTCTAAGAGACAATCATCAAACATGACAAAGCAAGACACATTAAGACAAGGCAAAGGCCCTCAGCTTGAGGCTAGACCAGGCAAACCAACAGGAGAAAAAGAGCCCCACGACCAGAGCAGGCAATAGTCATAGACACACCAGGCCCAACTGTTAGGAGTCCCACAAGAACATGGAACAAACAGCGAGAACATATGCCTCGAGGCCCTGTGCAGATCAATCACCACAGCATTCTTATTTGGGAACTTGTTTCCAGGCTAATTACAGAAAATGCCCAGGCATCCAAAAATATACCTGTCTGCTTACTGAGAACACACTTAGCTACTATTATATATTATACCATTTCCTAGCTGCGTCCAAGTTCATATTCCACAGATAATCCTAAAGAGACTTTCTGCAGAGTGCAAAGGGAGCCCCTTTCTTCTAGTGACCTGTGTCCCAAAGGTTCAGGCAGGCAGCAAGGATCTTCTAAGGCTTGAGACATACAGAAAACACTAAAAGAGTCTGCTTCTCTGCTTACAAAAGATAAAAACATTTCTCTTTTTATCCATGTTGCTACTATAAAGGGCATCACCATAATAATTTAACTTTTAATTCTGGAATTTGCTCACAACAATGCCGCCTGTTTCTGTATCAATATAGTCATTCTGAGAAATTATAGGGAGAAGTGTATGTGAGTTACTTATTTTCATTGTTGGTACCAAAAACGGTTTCACGATTTTTGTCATCTGGAAAGATCTGGAAATTCAAAGCAATACAAAAGAATATTTCTTTTCGGGCAAGTTCCCCTGGGCCATGTGTCAGTACGCATAATAATCACGATGGCACTCCATAGTGCTATTCAAACACTTTACTGGCAGTAGCAGCAAGAAACAAGGCCACTGCCCTTTGGCCACGGAGGCCAGACTGTCTCTTCCAGTCATCAGCCCAGATGGAGGAGTGACACGCTAAGCCACTGGGAACACTAATGTAACAGACGTATACACGAAATTCAGAAAGGAGCAAGAAACCAGCGCACCCATCCACTTTCTTTTTAAATGCTGAAATAAAAATTACTGAACCAAAGTGCTGGCTTCTCACTTGCCAGACTGATAGTTATTACGATACACTGAATGACGATCTTTGCACATCAGCGAGAGGATGAATCTGGTACATTACATCACAGGAAATGCTAATCCTTCTTTGGAGTATCTTGATAAGCATAAATACACCAGCAATGTAAAAGGAAGGCTATCTATAGCAGGCTGAGTGCCTGTCTGTGTGAAGGAACAGAGAAGCGAAGACTTCATAAGCAGTGTATTATTAGCCAGAGCAAACTGGGGACTGTTTATGCCCTTTTCATTCTAAAATGGAGCTCACACCCACAATTTGATGGGACGGCCGCATCACACTGTAAATCTCAGCAAGCTCCCTTCTGCGTTTAGCAAACTCAAAAGGTAACCATCTAAAATTTCAGAGTTAATACTGTCTGCTGTGGTTCTCAGAATATGCGGCTAAATGTAACTTTCAGTACATGCCAACATGCCATCCTATGCAGCAAACACGACTAGTTTACCTGCTTTTTACCTACCAAGGCTGTAGTTGCTAATTGTTTTCAACCTTAATCCCCCTTTCCAGTGTCACTACTACAGGACTGTGCCAGGAACCTTCTTTGTCCTTAGACAACCAAGATTATCCCTGCATATATCTGCTTTGAGTTGAAATAGACTGCAAACCCAATGGAATCCAGAGTAATGGCTAATTATGGACTTTGCTGCATGGGCTTTTATTGTCACATATTTTAGCATGAAATGTAAAACCCAGAAAGATTATGCTCCTTAAAAGTAAAAGGCAATGGGTACAGACAGAGCTTAAATGTATAATAAATTATAAATATAAAAGTCTATTATATTTCTAAATGAATTATTAGTTTAAGAAATTTTATTGTCTCATCCATTTATTCACAGATATTAATGCCCTCCTTGTTATGGAAACCTTATTGAGGGACAAAGAAGTTGGCAGATACAACCACACTTATACACAGCATACAGTCCAGTTTAGCTTGGGAACAATTATCTGTCTCCTAGTGTTTCTTCTAGGAACTGTTTTATCTCTGCTAAGCAAATCAATTTCTTTATTTCTACAGTGAATTTTCCATGTTGAAAATTTAATTATGGCCCAAGAGATTAAATGAGCATTTTCCTTTTAAATTGAAGAATGTACAGTATTAAAATAGAGCTCACAGATAAGTTATGTTGATTTCTGTCCTATCCTAGATAGATGTTAGAAATGAGAAAAGTTACTATCATGTGTTTTCAAGCTCTCATATGCCCAGGCTGGTTCCTCTTTGTCCCTGGAGTCTCGGTTGCTTCATCAAGGAAAACAAAAGAGATTCCTAGTTTTAATGATCTATAGGTACTGTCTTTGAAAGGATCAGCCCACCCGCTATTCATAGCAGCCATATAGGGAATGGTAAAAAAAGTTACTGTAATTACGCAGAAACAGTGGAGATTGGGAAACAGGATGGCTGTGACAGAGCAGATAGAGTGAGTCAGCAAGGAACTAATGAGCAAAGGCTGTTGTTAGTGGAAGAATTATGTCCTCTTGCTCAGCTGTACAATTAAGCACTCACCTGGGTTCCACTGTGAAGGGGCTCTGAAATCAGGTTAAGATTTCTGGATAGTTGACATAAAATAGGAAGCCTTTAGAATCATCTCGGCTAATCAAATTAAGCCACAGGAATCCATAGACACCAAATGTGCTCTCTGGCCACAACAGAGGAAGATAGAAGAGACAAGAGAAGATGACAGAGAAGATGAGGTCAGAGGATCAAAATTAAATGGTGGAAGGGAGCTAGGAGCCCAAGAACACAGATATTCCCTCCAGGTGGAGAGGACACTTAAGCTACTGAAACTGCAAGGAACCAGAGACCCCCACACCTGCACTGATGGCACTGCTGAAGTCAGTCAGCAACCTCAATAAGGCCAGATGCAGGCTGTGTTCTAGATCCCCGCCCCCATAACAATCTAGCTTTACTGCACCTTGATATCACTCCAGTGAAGGTCTCGTTAGTCTTCAGAGAAAGAAATCCTTTCTGACACAAACAAGATAGGTACAGCAATACAGACCCAAACAGCAGTAGGATTGTACTTAGGAAAGACTATGGGAAAGACACATTTGGATGGTTCATGACAGAATCAAGTCTAGGTTCTAAAAAGGCTCTATGGTGAGCTGGTGGTCAACTGTGGGAGGGGGACAAATGAACATTTATTTTGAACACTGAACACCCTGAGCTTCAGAAGCCTCTCTCCTCCTCCTCCTCCTCCTCCTCCTCCTCCTCCTCCTCCTCCTTCTTCTTCTTCTTCTCTCTCTCTCTCTCTCTCTCTCTCTCTCTCTCTCTCTCTCTCTCTCTCTCTCTCTCTCTCCAGCTGCAGTTGACAATAAAACACATAGTTCAGTGAGGACATGAGGGGTAGAGACGTATGCTGTGTCATGACTATAAAAATTGTATGCACCAACGTAAAGCTACACACGATGAAGTTAGAAAGCCTTCAGAGTGCATTTACAAGTCTTCAGGAAAGGCTTTAACATAAAGGATGGGAAGAGGTCACACACTTGAGCAAGCTAAATTTTAAGAGAAAAAAAATCTCAGCATCCTGATCCCAACACATGTAAATGTGACTATATTTAGAGAGAGCCTTTATAGATGTAATAAAATTAGAAGGAGGTCATCAGGTAGGTCATCATCCCACTAAGTAAGCAGTGTCCTTGTAAGAGTGAAAGCAAAGGATGGAGACTTACACACAGGGAGCTTGACCCATCAATATGACAGCACAGAGCATCACAGGGCTTCTACAAGCAGAGGAATGGCAGCAATGACCTACCGTCCACCAGAGGCCAGAGGATACATGAGGCTGATTCACCTTCAGTCTCAGGAGGAAACAGACTTCCACATACATCTGGAACTGGACTTCTGGCTTCTAGACTGGGATGCTAAATTGCTGTTGTTTAAGCAACCAAGTGGCAGCTACTTCGTGATAGCAGGCCTAACAAATTAATTTACACCTAGTGTGGAAAAATAGGCCAATGAAATAGCCAGTAAGCTTTATTTTGAGCATGATGGCCTTTCACCCATATTAAAATAGATGAAAGAGATAAAAATATGGCAATGAAAGATAATTTGTTTACTCAATTACAATAGTAATCATAGTTTAAAATGTTCATTTTAAGAAACAGAAAACATACATTAATTATCAAACATAAATTAATTTACAAACAACTTGCTTTTATTACATGATCTGTGACAAAATCTACTGAGATTCAATTGTTATAAATAACTATTAATCCTTTATGAAAAATTATGAAAAGAAAATAGCTCATAGTCTTAACTATGAAGCCATTTATGCACGGTGGTCTTTGTGTTTACCCAAGTAATGTTTTATTTAACTTAGAGCAGTTAAAAATGTCACTGTCAACAACCCAAATGGCATAAATTCAAAATTTGATCTAAAAGTCTGTGAACACGGCAGGCATCTATTCCCCTCCAACTTGAAAAGGGGCATGCCTTCTGCTATAAGCAGAAATTGATACATAATTAGGCCTCATGCAAGGAATGTGGTTAAGGTTGATAGTATGCATTTGTAATAAATTCTCGAGTCCATTATAAAGCATGAAAAAGAACCCAGAGGGAAGAAACTCCCATAAAATGCAAGAACTCTGAGTTTTATCAACAATTTGCAACAAGCCCTGGGATAAAAGCCTCCACCTTAATGTATTGTGCTAAATGCACACACTGACTCAATACATAGACTGACTCAAAGCAACTCTTGGAAACTATGAAGAGTCTGTTAAAATTCTGAATCACCATGATTCATAGAACCCGAGAATATACCTAGTTAGAAGTAGAAATTAATGCACAGATATCTCTGACAGGCCTAAGGCTTTAAACACCATCTATATGCTGATGGTTCCCAAGGCTTTCATCTCAGCTCTAAGTCTCTGTGGAGCTCTGGGCTCATGGAGTCACTGGCCTACCTCCCCCATCCTCTTAGTATTTGTTTATCTGACTTCTTGAAGTTCATGGCCCAGAATAGATTTGTTATTTCTCCCCGTTGCCCCTGCCCAGTCCCTGCTTGCCTTTCTAGTCCTTAGTCATCTCGACCTCTGTAAATGAGATCTTCAGCATGGTATGCCAAGGGGATAGAAACTTCACAGGAAAGTTCTAGTTAAGTTGTTTTTCCTTGTACACCACAAAAGCACGTCAGGGAGTCAGTTCATTTCACTCTCTGGCAAATTATCTTGAACTCATTCCCACATTCCCTACTAATGCAGTTACCCTTCCATCTCTGGTCTAAATGTCTAGCTTTGTGTGGTATATACCATAGACGCAGCTCCTCAAACGGCTGAGGTGGTATAAGGTCAAAAGAACATTTTGGGGAACACAGTGATACTTTAACCTCAAAAAGTAAAGAAATAACAAAAAATAAATTCTATAAGAGTGTTTTGTTTAGTTTCCCTAACTGCGTGTCCTAACCTCAATCCATTGTGTCCACTCTAATGTCCACATAGCAGAGTTTTCTTTTTAATTTCAAGCACATAATTTTATCCTTTTGCATCAAATACTGAAATAGCTTCCTTGCAAATTTGTTTGGAGGTTATATTAGAGGAGTGTAGCTATTCATAGACCGTTGACCAAGGAAGGGCATACATCTACTTGGAAGGTCCTCGTCTTTGAGTGCCCATAGCTTTGGGAGGGATGCACACAGAGTGGAAAGATAATGAAGACACGCACCTAGCCAGCCAGATCAGCCAAGTCAACCTTGGTGATCAGCAAGGTGAAACATGTCGCATACAACTCCCCTCATGTGTACAGTGGTGTTGTGTGATTCAAAATCATCATAATCATCACTGTACTCGTCAACAGCATCGTCACTCACAGTGAGTCTGAGTCCTTTGCATGCAACAGGCCTCTTTTTCTTTTAACCTTTCGGTTCCCCCATCTTTTCTCCACATCTTAACCATGCTGGAGCTTGTCTTCCTTGAACCACCGAGGCAATCCCTTCATCCTCTGTGGCCCTTCATCTTTACCAATGTATGACTTTCCTCCAAGAACTTTTAGCAGATCTGAGTCACATTCATCCAGGTGGCCTTCTCCTCTGCTAAGGCTGCCCTTCAATTTACAGTTTCAATGTCCCATGGCTTTATTGTATTGACACCACTCTCAGTCACCACAGCCATGAGCTACTGCCTTTTAATGATTTTGTTTACATATTTATTATTTGTTTTCCCAGTAAGTCAATGTGAAACATAAATGTGCCTTCTTTTTCACTTCCCATAAAATATGAGTGTTTTATTCCTTTTCTATGAACTACAAGTAGTTGATTCTTATATAAATGTGCAAAATTGTGTGCTCTTCTCTCTGAATCAGCGGGCTCTGCTTCCCTCGCTAGGACAGTCACCCTTCAGTGTGAGAGAACTATTCACTGCTCACTGACCCCTAATGGAAGAAAGATATTTCTTGAACTTTGGAACATATAGAATTCAATTGTTTAGAACTTTATGTTAGACAGATTTTCTTTTTTTTTTTGGTTTGTTTTTTTGTTTTTTTTTTGTTAGACAGATTTTCAACACCTAATGCTTTTCACAGTATAGCCGATAATATGCACCTGTTACCAATGAAGGAGCAAGAAGGAACTTTCTGTGAGGGTGTCTAGGTTGTCTTACTCCCAGGCTGGGTTAAAGCCAGGTGAAGCTTGATCCTGAGGTGGTCCCCACCCGTCCGTCCACATCTCATGGAACCAAGGTAAGAAAGCAGTAAGCTCCTTCCACTTGGCCAGGCCGCATTAACCTTGTATCACTGTAGTTTTTCTTCCTAACAAAGCCACACTGAGAATCCTTTAACCTACACAATGACCTCCTTTAAATACGAGCGGAAATTTGGAACTGATTTATTTGACAGCAATTTGGTGTGAGTCCTAGTATTTGCTGTATTGATTTATGATCACAATATAAGTGTCCATGAAAGACTTTTACTGCTTGTTCTGGACACAAAGTGCCACTTTAGTTGCCCATAGGCTGAGTTCTCGCTGTGACACTGCAGTGAAATCACTAGGTCATCCCGTGGATTCAAGTTCAGTAAAATGTAGCCAATCCAATGACAGTCATGACCTTCATAAAGTAATCTTAAGCAAAAACTCAATGCTCGTGCAGGAAGAGAAGGCAAACATTTTGCTTCCGTTATCAAGGAGATAATACTGAAAAGCTTCACTTCCCCTGCCAAGCATTTCAAATCGGATACTTAAAAATGTTGAAGATGTTGATGAAACAAAGCATGGTGCTCACCTCCAAGAGAATAGACAGTTTATTCTGCAATTAAAAGAAAATGAGTAACAATGGCCTGGACATCCAAATTTAGGTTTCCACACATTCCATGTTGCAACATGGTAATAATTTCATGACATTTTTTTATAGTAACAGAAAAAAGAAAGTCATGGATCAAGGTATTTCAAAAATATGTTGGAGCGAACATCAGGTAGGTTGGATACAGCAAAGTTGGCACATTCCTAAAAGGATTGACTTGATAGTCACAAGAATATTAGTCAAACACAGAGATGAGAAACAAATGGCTATTAATGGAACTGAAGATAGCTTAAAATACTTTGAGCAACATTCCTGCTGGCCATAATTCTAGAAATTTTAAAAGCACAAGTTCACATAGTGCCTTGTATAGCACATAGTCCTGGGCACCAATTTTGCTTCTGTAATAGCATCCATTCTTTCCCCCAACCTATGATTGTGCTTTCTGCATCTTCAGGCTCTAGTCAATCACCACCCCCTATTATTCTGGTCTAGAAAACCTCATTTCTGGTTCTAGGTCAAATAGCACAGGGAACTGTGTTTGTTCCTCCTAAGGAAGTGGGTCACTATATGTACTTACAATCCTGGCATGTCCTCCAGTCTATGTGTCACTACATGTTATAAACATTTATCTTTTTGACCTTCAGACCCCTTGAAATACAGTTAATTGAGAGAAATTGTTTTATTAAATGTGTGTTCTTAATTCACATAAGCAATCAAGGCATAATTGCCATTCCAAACAGAGTATTTTTGACTGAAATATAGTTATGTCTTGACCACCACTGGCATAATCTCAAGTCCAGGTTTTCAACAAGTATGGAATGAAAGGGCAAGCCACAGCTACAGACAATACAGGACACTGAGCCGAATAAAATGCAAAACTCAACAACAAGTACAATAGGAAATCCTATCTTCCAGAAAGTGAGCATTCCATATTGCCATTTCAATACTGTTGAGTTTGGGTATTAAAAAAACACAAATGTACATTTTCTTTATTTGTGGACCCACTGGTAACGCCACCAGGCTCTAACAGATAATTCAAACCCATTTTCACACAGAGGTAACTTGTTAAACTCAATGGGTAAAAATGAAAAACAAACAAGTCAAATAAACAATAGCACTGGTAGGGAGGCAAGGAGTTACAGAACAGGGAGGAAAATTAGAAAAAACAAGGGGGTGAAAGTAATCAGACTTCATTACATCCATGAATGAAACTATAAAAGAAATACCTATTTAGAAAGAAATGAAAAGTTAAGAGAGTGTATTTGAGAAAAAGAAAGAGTATGCTACACACAAGTATGAAATCATCATTAGGGAACCCATTCTTTTGTGCTACTGTGTAGGCTAATGGAATGAGTTTTAAAAAGTAGTCATGGTGGCACACACCTCTGATCCCTACACTCCCAGGACAAAGGCAGGTGGTTCAGGGCAGCCAGGGTTATAGAGTGAGAGCTCATCTGAGAGTTATGTGTCGAAGAGAATAAAAAGAAAGATGACTTTGCGAAAAGATAATTTGAAGGTCAATTATTTTTTCTTGATTACACTTCCTTTCTTTCAGTAAGCTGTTACTCATGCTTTATATTTGGAAGCTTGTTTTTCATACAATAAGGAACTGTCAGGAGGAGTGACTAATTACTCTTTAAGAACAACATCAAGCGTGTCTGTCTCTAAAAGATCCTTAAAGTGCTCACATCCAAAATAAGCAGAGCTATACCAAGGTGCACCAAACCCTAGCTATGCACCTTCCTGCCTTTCCAAGGTTTGTGCATTAAGTAAATTTAAATATAAAGAAAAAATTATTCACTACTGCCAAAGCTGCAAAAAACAAAAACCAGTAATTAAATTGCTATTAAGACTATAGTATTATGTCTAAGAACAACAACAACAACAACAACAACAAAAAATCAGCAGGGCATGGTGGAGGAAACCTGTAATCCCAGCACTCTGGAGGTAGGAGCAGGCAGATCTCTGTGAGTTTGAGGCCAGCCTGGTCTACAAAATGAGTTCAGGATGGCCAAGTCTACACAGAGAAACACTGTCTCAAAAAACCAAAACCAACCAACCAAACAACAACAACAACAACAAAAATCAAAGTCTTAAGACTTGCTTAGGACCAACCGACAGCAGCTTGGGTTCAGGACTCGGCCTATCTATGGGTACAGGCATCCTCTCCCCGCTGTGGCCCTCATTTCTCGAATGTATAGCTTGTCCTCCTCCATGTTGACAACATCAGTGAGACATATGGGTAGTCCAGCATTCCTCTCTGTGACATTTCCCAAGAAGATTCACCAATGTCAAGACTCTTTCATTAAAACTTGTTTTGTTTTGGAGATATTTTTATTTTAATATCAAGGCAGCATTTAAATACCAATTATCACACGTATGAAATCAAACCTTTGCTTCTTTGCCTCAGCTTTGTGGTATATAATTCCCATTCCTGAACCCTAAGTTGAAATAACGTCTGCAAAGGCTACTGAAAAATGTCTCTGAAGGCATTTGGAACAGTTGCAAGTAAACCCCATGCTTCCTTCAAAAATGACAAGAAAAGGAATGGTGCAAGGAATAAAATAAAATAAAATAAAATAAAATAAAATAAAATAAATCTAGGAATGAAGCAGGAGCTGAAGAGTTGGCCCATGTCGAATCCTTTCAGACATTCAAACAGATGCTTTTATTTTTTATGCAATAACTTGAGCTTTTTTTTTTTCAGGCAATTTATTGGCCCTGTACTGAATTTAATTCTTGTGTGCACAATTCTTCAGAATTCACTGTCTTAGCTACTTTTGTTTCAGAGGGACGGTCCATGTCCATCATGCAGAGGGCATGACAGCAGGTAGACAGGCATTGCCCTGGAGCAGTAACTGTGAGCTTAAAATCTGAGACACAACCACCGGGAAAACAGAGAAAGAAATCTTTCTGTGAAAAGGGGGGGGGGGGGGAGGAGCTTATGAAACCTCAAAGCTCATCCCCAGTGAAATGCCTACTTTACCAAGTTCACTCTTCCTAATCCTTCCCAAAAGTTTTACAAACTGGGAACCAAGTGATCAAATACATGAGCCTATGGGGTTCTATTCTGATTCAAACAACCACATTCTACTATCTAGCCACTATAGAGTTATGATTATATCATAATGAAAAATGGACTTGGTCAGTTAAAAAGAAATCCCCACGGTCTTTCATCGTCTCAACATAGTCTTAAAGTCCAAAGTCTCTTCTGAGACTTAACATACACCCTGAATTATAAACTCCTTCAAAGTCAAAAATGAAAATGACTACCTCCAAGATACAATGACACAGAATATACATTATAACTTTAAAAGGGAGGGATGGGGGCACGTTGATGAAATCATGTGACTATCGCCTTGTATGCTTCCCTCTCAGGTGGACTTCCTGGAAGGACATGTTGTCCCTCCTGCTCCCTCAGCTCTAAGATCAATTCTCTCCACTTCTCCCCTATTCTCCACGTCCTAGCTGGGGAATTAGGATTAAGTTTTTGATGTGACAATAGTACAGTTGTCTAATTTCCTATAAATCCACCAGAGTCGGATAACTTTTGTTCTCTCGTTCCTTGCCCCCCAATAAAAAACTTTATTCACACTTTATCAGATATACTAACTTCTTTTAAGTCTTGATCATTATTGTATATATAGTGCCTCATGGGAATCTTATTTTAAACATATTGGTACTTATGTAGTTAAAATGCATACACATTTTCAAAAACACATCAGGCAATTTCCTGTTTGATATTCAAATTTCACCTTACTTTTTTGTTTCTAAAAACAATGTAATTGTTTTAATTATTTATAGAATACTTGATTCCTGAGAGAATCGTTACACATCTGATTGTCTGTATGTCCTTCACTCTTTTTTTAAAAGAGGTTCTTGCTGTGTAGTGGAGGCTGTCCTTGAATCACCGTTTCCCACCTCTGCTTTATCAGCTCTGGGATATGCCTATTAGGTTTACCTATTATGTAGATACTATCTTTAGTGACTTAAATGAACGATCCTTACTTTTCAAAGGTACATACTAGTGCTCAAAAGAGTTTAGTAATGTGCTGATGTCTGATTTATAATGTGTGTAAAGTAACAAGAACACTGTATCCCTTCTTTCCAGTCTAGTAATTCACTTCCATTTCAGCCAACCAAGGTAAAGATGGTCCAGCAATCAACAGAATCATTTCTATTGCTATTTGGACATAATTTAAGTAAAAATTTTGGAACATAATGTTGTTGGCCTATTAAGATGAACTTTAACTCTTGTGTATATAACATATGAAAACTTGAAAGTGTGAACCCTGATTCATGTAAAGGCTGTTTGTTTTATTTTATTTGTTTTTGTTTGTTTGTTTGTTTTTGGGTGTTTGTTTGTTGATGGGTGTATCGGGGCCCAGGGAGTCTGCTCAAACTATTGCACTAACCAAGGACAACACAAGTAAATATCGAACTCCTACTCTGATCTACCCGGTGGACAAGACATTCTCCACAGTTATGTGGAGAGTGGGAACTGACTCTGACATGAACTCTGGTGCTCCATAGTTGACCACCTCCCCTTGGTGGGGAGGCCTGATGGCACTCAAATAAAGAATAAGCAGGCTGCCAAGATGAGACTTGATAGCCTATGACCATATAGAGGGGGAGGAGGTCCCCCCTCTGTCTCAGACCTAGGGGAGGGGAAAAGAGTGAAAGCGAGAGGGAGGGAAAAATGGGAGGATACCAGTGATGGGATAACAATTGAGTTGCAATCTGAATAAGTCAATGAAATTAAAATTAAAAAAACAACAAAAACAACAAAATAATTGTTATTTCCATAGTTTTGCCTTTTGGCATTCTGTAATTGAAATCTATAAATTATTTCTTCATATTACACATTCTTCTCAAGATTATAATGGGCTAGTCACCAAGAATTGTTATTTTCTGGTAATCTAACAATAAAAAATAATTAAAAAAAAAAAGAAGAAATCCATCCTCCTCTGCCTCCCAAAGGCTGGGGCTAATGGTGTGCATCACCATGCCCAGCTTTAAAGGCTGTTTACAAAAGCACCGTGTGAAACAGTGAAATGTCTCCCATGTTGTTTCAGCACTTGGCTCCTAGACTCTGGGGCTGTTTGAGGAAGCTCTAGACCTTCAGGAGGTGAAGTCTTGCATGGGGAAGTGACTCCCAGGAGTAATGCTTCTTCAGTTTACAGCCTGACCCCACTAGTTGCTTCCTGGGTGCAGATGCAATGTAAGTGGGCAGATTTCTGTTTCTGACACCACACATTGCCTGCTTGCTGCTCAGTCTTCCCTACCAGGAACTGTAATCCAAAGCAAACCCTTTCCTCAAGTAGCTGTCTTCAGGATATTTAACCACAGCAACAGTAACCAACAAACAGCAGAAGCTCGGAGGCCAGTTAGGTGACTACATGAAGATGGGCAAACGAGGACAGGAGTTACGTGATGGACCACTCTAGACAGTGGGTGGCATATAACATGCAGGCTTCTAAATCCATGTTTTATCATTTGAATGCAGAAGTATGAGGCACGGGAGCCTAAGATGAGAGACCATCTGTGTGAATGTTGTCATTGCATTACCACTTAGTTCCCCAGTTTATTCACTAGTGTGAATTATTATCTCTCTAGAGTGGAGATAGTGGCATCTACTTTATAAGGTGATTATGAGAAGTGTGTGTGTGTGTGTGTGTGTGTGTGTGTGTGTGTGTGTGTGTGTGTGTGTGTACACTAAATGTGTCAGTCAGAATGAATAGAGATGATTTATATGCAGTTGTTCAAAGAAACTACAGACATTTGGTATGCTTTCCAGTCATATGTTTATATGAAATTTCCTTATAGAAATAACACAGGATCACCCATCAGACAACCATATTCATATAACTATACATTTTAAATTAAACACAGAGTCCAAATGGTAGAAATGGTTAGTTATTCATGGCAACTACTCAAGCATCAGGGAAAAAGTGGACCCCCTCTGTAAACTGTCTGCTCCCTGCTGTCTTCTCTGGTGAGCAGAGGCAGCCACCCTTGGATTTGTCTTTCCCTCTAAATCCTGGATTAATTCTTCCCAATAAATCTCTTTTAGGAGATTTTCTGTCTGGTGTGACTCATCAGAAGAAGCTGAGAAGCATGGAGCCGGGTTGGGGCTGCTGAGCTCCTCATCTCAGCTGGGGACACACTCTTTTTAAAGCTGTGACACTCTTACACTTCAGCCCTCCAGATCAGTCAGGGGCATCCTCCCTGAGGGGTGCAATGCCTCTGCCGAGGAGCCTTCCTCTCAGAGCTGTGTGGTTGTGGACCCTCCTGAGAACCAGAAGACCTTTCCATTCCATCAGGAACACCCAACAGAAATGATTCTTAGAAATGAAAAACATCTAGACTATGATAAATTTGGGAACTGGAGTCTCTTCAAAGCCTTGCACTTTTCAAATAAGGACAACAAAGACCTAAAGAATTTAGCAAATTATGTAGAACTACAAGAGATTATGACAAAAAATGAATGGAGACACGTGGAACTCTTAAGAGTCCTGTGTAGGCATCCGGGGGAATGTGGGCCTTGTGTTCACCAAGGAGAACCTCACCGAGATTAAGGACATGCTGCTGGCCAATAAGGTGCCCGTGGCTGCCCGTGCTGGTGCCATCGCCCCCCTGTGAGGCCACTGTGCCAGCCCAGAACACTGGCCTGGGGCCTGAGAAGACCTCGTTCCTCCAGGCTTTGGGCATCACCACTGAAATCTCCAGAGGCACTATTGAAATTCTTAGTGATGTGCAGCTGATAAAAACCGGAGACAAAGTAGGAGCCAGCGAGGCCACACAGCTGAACATGCTCAACATCTCACCCTCTCCTTTGGGCTGCTCATCCCAATGACAATGGCAACATTTCTAACCCTGAAGCGCTTGACATCACCGAACAGACTCTGCACTCTCGTTTCCTAGAGGGTGTCTGAAATGTTGCCAGCGTCTGTCTGCAGATTGGTTACCCGACTGCTGCCTCCGTGCCACACTCTATCATCTACGGGTACAAGAGGATCCTGGCTTTGTCTTTGGAGACTGACTACACCTTCCCTCTTGCTGAGAAGGTCAAGGCCTTTTTGGTTGATCCATCTGTATCTGTGGTTGCTGCCCCTGTCGCTGCTGCCACCACTGCTGCTCCTGCTGCTGCAGCCCCAGCCAATGCTGAAGCCAAAGAAGAGTCTGAGGAATCAGATGGAGATCTGGGATTTGGTCTCTTGACTAATCACTTCTCTAAGCAACCAATTCAGCCAACTTAATTTGAGAAACATGGGAAGAAAGGCATACTTCTCTTTAAAAAAAAAAAAAGAGTCCTGTGTAGGAATTACCGGTAGAGACCTGTTTTAAATAATGTGTCAAACAACATGACAGCTGGACAAGCTAACTGGGAACCATTGTCACTTTGTTCCTTGTGTGATGAACATCTAGAGACCCTAACAACTAGGAAGAATAATATGGCTTTCTTGGTATGCACGGCAGAAACTGTTTAAGCAGCAAACTCCAAGATACCCACGCAGGAACGTGCTGAGGGGCTGACCAGCACTTCTTTCTCTCTGACCTCTGCTTCCAGCAGACTGTTAGTGGACTCATTCCCAATAAGATAAACTTCATGGCTTCTGACTTCCCCCCACTTACACACTGCTGGGTAAGCAGGCAGCAGCTTCCTCATTCCCTCCCACACTAGGCCCCTCGCATTCTTGCCTGCATCCTCCAGGGAATGGCCAACTCAGTAATCCCCTATTTTTTCTTGCACAGTTGCTCTCTTTCTTTCCATTCTATTTCATTCAGTATATTTTAATAATCATTTTGCACTTTTCAACACTTTCTTGAAGAAAAATTTTTGATAAAGACTTAGAACAGTTTCTTCAATTTTTCTTTTCCATCTTTGTCTCAGCTTACTGCAAAAGGGTCTCGATGGCCTCTGCTGTACAAGCACGCTGAGTTTAACCCATCAGTGGTTTCTTGGCCTCTTGGTGAAAGAGTCTTCTGAGAAACTGATTTTCCTGGCTGTGGTGTACTTACGTATGGTGCCTCCATCAACACACTGTTTACACATTCTGTGGCACTTGGGTTAATATGTCCTTCATCTCTGCTTCCGGTGGATTCCTGCTTCCAGCCTCCCTTCTTCCTTTATGCAGCATCCTGGTACCTCTCCTGTGAGGAAAGTCTCCTTCACATTGTCTTCCACTATTCACTGCCCTTTGTGTTTATTACAGCATACTGCTGATATTTTCCCTATCTTATAAATACTCCTGTTACTGACTTCCTTAAGATGTTTTAGTCTTTCACCAGATTCCAAACCAAGACAATGACTCTGATTTCTCTTGCTCAGTTACTTGTATGTTTATTTCAAAGTCCAAGAGCACATGTCAGCATGACTCTTCGCCCCTTTATAGGGACCTCGTGTTTATTACTCTATGGCTGGGTCTTGGGACCACCCAATCTTCCCTAACTCAACACTCACAAGGTACTTCATACCATAACTACACTTTAACCATGTGTTTTCTATGTAGGCCTGTGTAGATTTATTTGTGTTTGTTTCCAATTCAAGTATAGGCCAGAGACTTTGACAATAATTTTTGTGTACAGACAATCATTCAATGAGCTGTTATTTTTTTTTTTTGCTTTATATTTGTAGTGCAGAATAGTAAGAATTCCAAAAAATGGGCCATAGCATTGGCTCTTGCTTAATATGTATGCGCTGAGAAATATTAGACATTTCCCTAAACATCTTGTAGGAAAATATTTCCAGAAATGTTAGTGGGAAATTTAGCATAAACTAAATTCTAGCATAGAGGAAGGAGAACAAGGATGGCTTTGTTACCTGAACTTCAAAGCCGTTTATACCTTAAGGAACAGTGTACGTTTCTTAGAAGGAAAAGTGAAACAAGTTACCCAAACTGCTTTGCAGGAGATTTAACACTCTGTTCTCAGACTGCTAGAGTTTGCATTTATGTATGTGTATATGTGTCCAGGAATATATGTGTATATGTACATATATGTGTATGGATGTGCCTGTGTATACGGATGGATGCATGTATGGGTGTATGGATGTGCACATGTGTGTATGAATGGATGTGTGTATATGTGTATGGTTGTGTGTGTGTGTGTAATGGATATATAGATGGTCATTTGTTTGTGTGTGTGTGCATTATGCCTGGTGCCCACACAAGGATGAAGAACCTCAGTTATAGTAACACACTGTAAAATGATGGCTGATAGCCATCAAAGTCTATTAGGTGCATTTCCCTTCATTTTGGATATGTTTAGCTCTACACATCCGGCTCTCCAGCCTTTATCATGTGTTCTCTTCAATCCAAACTCTCTCTTTTTTTCACTGCATTTAAAGCTGACCACACTTTACTGATGACACATACTTCAAAACATCTTAAGACGAGTAGACGAGTAAAGTATACTCCACCAATCATGGGACAATTGTCCCTTACAAAACTGCTTGAAGCTGGATAAGGACCCACTTAGGAAGCTGTAAACATAGTGTATTAGTGACCTATGGCACAGGGTTAAGAAGAAGCACCCAGAACCAGCACAATGTTGGTTTTTTAAATATTTATGTGAGACCACCATAAACAGCTTCACACACATTCATGTGAGATTTAGACTCAAAAGCAAAGGCCACTGATCACTGTCTCCTCCACACCTCACTGTCAGCTCTGCTAAATGTCCCAAGGATGCATCTTCACAAGATTCTCTGCATTCATGTCACATACACATCAAATACACATTACACACTGCACGCACAAAATTTGCCCACAGCATATACACAGTATCTCCACAGCACATGCAACACACACAAACACCACATACAGACTATACCCATGGCACATACCACACACACCACATACTACATACATACTCCATATTATGCACATGATAATACATACACACACAAACACAACAGAGTATACCTACATCACAGAACACTCATATATACACCACAAACACAGCATACCCACACTATGTGCCACACAAACACCACTTACACACACCATACACACTATAGTCAAATACACACCACACACACAAACCACCTTACACACTATAACCATACCACATGCTGCACACACCACACACATAGAGGCTACATATCTGTTACATATGCACACATACAAGTCGCATACATACCATACTCACTATATCCATATAACATGCCAAACACACACAGCACATAGCACATTACAAATAAACACCCCACACAGAACACACACATACATACCACAGTATACACAGACATCATATTACATACATAATTATGCACCACTTGAACACACACACACACACACACACACACACACACACACACACACACACACACACACCCCTCAGAGATTTTGTAGCCAAACGATAATATAAGAAATTTCATAAAAATACTGCCCAAGACTTCAACTTTTTACATACTTTTGATCATATGATAAAACACTAAATCATTATCATTAAGTGAGGCAATTTAACACAAATATATGCTGCTGTTGAGTTTTTTCATAGTCACTATCTATAGTCTATTCCAGTTAAAATGAAACAATCATGATCAACACAACAGAAATGAGATGAACTTGTAATTAATAGATGAATATTCTGAGTCCTCATTTTTATTACTAACCTGATTTAAATATTCTCCGAGTCGCTGATTTTAGGTAGAATAACATAAATTCTAGTAAAGCATGCTATTCAATAACTGAAAATCATATTATTCTTATCCATTATTCTCCGTAAATCATCTAACCCTAGGCTTTTCATGAATCCTCATGTTTTGCAAAATTAATAGGCAATCATGTTTAGCAGCCGGTGTGTTCTTTCAAGAGTTTTACACTGTGACTCTTGTTGACACAACCTGCTGACTCAACAGTCTTTCAAATGGCCAAGCATGATGGCACAGGCCACAGTTCCAGCACCTGGGAGACTGAAACATTGAGTTGCCCCAGGCTGAAAATGAGTGCACGGCTGCCAGTACCACACTATAAGAACTGTTCCAAAAATGTAAAAATAAGTCCAAAAAATGAGGAGCTCAAAACTGATTTCCAATATGCTCTCTTTCCTTTACCTGGTCCTACATGTAGTTTAAGGGTAGAGAGGACTGTGGCCCCGACCCACTGTTTGTTATTTAGTATTCTTTTGTAAAATATATTTTATTAATTTATTGATATTACATCTCAATTGTTATCCTATCCCTTGTATTTGGTATTCTTAAAAATCAAATGCATTAGAAGACTCCCTGCTGATCAAAAGCAATCTGTACTCCCGACGTGGGCTGCCATTAATATATTGTAACTTTCTGAGTGTGTTCATAAGATGGCAGAGTAGGAAATCTGAGCATTCCAAACAGATGGTGCAGCCATTCTGGCTTAGGTAAGGACATAAAAATGACATTATCTGGAAACACCCTGGTTTCTTAATGCTGCACAAGTAGCTGGGACTCTCTAATCCCCTCTACTTATCTCAGCCAGAGTCATAACCCTTCTCCATTAACTACTGGTGCCATCTGTTGGTACTAATGGAATGGCATCCAAACTGGTGGGTATTTGGAAATCTCGCAGAAGGAAGTCATGGGAGGCATCTTAGCACTGGAAGCCTGAAATCACCCTTTCTGAAGCTCTCCCTGGCTTGACCTCTCCAGGCTTCCACATGGTGTGTGTGTGTCCTGCTGGTGTTTTCTCTCAGGATGCAGCTTCCAGTTTATTTTAATTTGAGTTGAGGGCAAACATAGAACACTTTGTGACTTTTTTGTTGTTCTTTTCCCAAAACTGTCTCAAGTAATGTACCAAAGGAATTTTTAATATGAACACAAAGACTTTTCTAAAGGATGATTTATACTTTTTGATTTTATAGTATTATAAATCTTAAATGAATGCCTTTTAAATAGCAGTAATATTATTACCACTTTGCTTCCTAAAAGGGATACTATGACTCAAAGGTGCATCAATCATATTTTTAGGAATCCCATAATTCTGATGATGCCCAGACATTCTGTAGCTCACTGAGACTAGAGAGTTGCTGCTCCTCCCACAGCCAGTCTGCCCTGGAAACACTAATGACGAGCTTCTATTGGGGATCTTCTGTAAGCAAGCTAAGCAGACTAGAGACTGGTCTCCACTGTCCCCACTATTACGAACCCATATTCAAAGATGTTTGTCCCTGCCCCACCCATCCAAGGGCAGGAGCCTAGATCGCAAGAGAGATATTCTCTCTGTGGCCTCATGAGGTTATTCAAACTAGCCCATGCTCAGCCTACTTACCAGGCCTCCTCATCCATTTCTGCCAAATCTGTAATGAAGATGCTTGCAAATATTTGCTCCTTCTTCCCTTTGCCCCCTGACAATCAGTGTTCACACACACATACACACACACACACACACACACACACACACACACACACACACACACACACTTTTCTATGTAGTATCACATGCTACCTCTTGAAGTTTTTGAGTAATACTGTTTTTGTGGTAGTAATTGTTTCCTAATCTATTGGACTCATCTTATTGCTTAACAGCTAAGCCAGTGATTAGCAACTAGACCCCGAGGTCCATTTCTTGTTACCAGTTTCTGGTTCAGTTCCCGTGTACCTAGAGTCTGAAACTGTTCTAAATCCCAGAAAACAGTGACAGGCGACAGATCCTGGTGACTCTGATACTACTGCAGCATTCCCTGATGCCAAACTGCCAGAATGGTCAAGGAATATCAATGCCAATATGATCTGACCCTGTTTTGTTTTGTTTTGTTTTGTTTGTTTGTTTGTTTGTTTTTTTAGCTACAGCAAACAACACCTCAGAGAGAAAATCAGGAAAAACATGTCTGCCTTCTTGGAGTTTTACCAACAGGTATTGAACACAAACTCTGGTAAGGAATTGTGTTCTGGAATTATAATCATGATGGTGTGTGTGTGTGTGTGTGTGTGTGTGTGTGTGTGTGTGTATACACATGTGCATACATGAATGCAGGTGCCCTTAGAGGGCAGAAGAGAACATTCGATCCCAGGAACAGAAGTAACAGGAAGTTAGGTATGAGACTTCTGACATGGGTGATGGGAACTGCAGGAGCCGTATATGCTCTTAACTGCTAATCTATCTCTCCATCCCCAGGAGATATTTTTTGAATACCCCCTATTCCGTAACTATGAATTACTTTCAATGAAATCATAAAATTCACTGAGTTACTTTCTTCCCAACATAAAAATGATTAATGTTGATTGAGGATAAGAGAGAAGTCATCTCAGTAGAAAACATCATATATATGTATATGTAGACACATGTATTTAATAGTTCTACAGAAAGCACATCAGTAATGTAAGATGTTTCTGATTGTTCTTAGAGAATGCTTGTCCAACAGACTGATCTCCTTTGCATTCATGTGGGCTCAAAAGAGAAGCAGTTTTGATTATTTAGGTTTATAACAGCCATCCTAAAAGACACAATAAACTGGACTGACCATGCTGCTAAAATGATCAGATTGACAGACATAGCTCTGATTTTACAGCTCTTGTGATTGTCTTAGGAGTAGCTTGCCCATACAAATCAGAGGCATGCTGCAAACGGAATATTTGATGAGACAGTGAGGAATAACCCCGGTGTTTTCATTTGCACAAGACTGCATATAACTCCTTTAACATTTGGTGACAATGGTGTTGCTGCACTCATTGACAATGATCAGTCAAAAATAACTGCGCAGGTTCTATTTTATTAAACAAATTTAATCTCACATGGAACTTTGATAAACATGTACTTTCAAATGCAATATTAAAAGGAGACTTGAAAGAAATGGAACAGTGGCATTCAGGAAAAAAAATGTTTTATCAAGAATTAGCTTCTTTAAAAAGGTACTCAGTGAGGTTTTACATAAGAACTTACAAAAAACAAGAATGATTATTCTCCAGTTAAGAAAAATTAATAGCTGAAACTTGTACATCAATAATTGCCCTTTGCCTTCTGCCAGCTTTATAACCCATCATTATTTTACGACCCCCTCATTATTTTTGACCCCAAGGTTGAAAAGAATATGTGACCAGCCAGGTGTGGTGAAACAGCCTGTGATCCCAGCTAAGTAGGACGAGGCAGGAGGATTAGAAGCTTGAGGCCTGCCTTTGCACAGCAGCAGTGCCATGGCCAATGAGGTTTATCCAAGGCACGATTGCTGTTCATAGAAGCTCCAGCCTTCTGAGTTAGAGTTGTCCTGGACTCTGTAACCTGCCCCGTTACTAGATTAAGCAACTTAGTGTGAGGGAATCTCAAAACAATAGTAACGCCTGGGGATTTAGCTCGGTGTTAGAGGACTTGTCTACCTCCTGTGGGATACTGCACTCTTCCACTCACAGCACGACAAGGAGTAAATGGTGACCCGTGTCGGGCCACCTGGATCGTACTGTGCAAGTTAACCTAGTAAATCCTCTTGTGATAGATATCCATTCTCTTCATGTTGTTCCTCTATAGAACCCTGACTAGCACACATTGTAGTGCCAGGAGTGAGGTCATCACTCATGTCAAAGCTGAGTATTTGGGACTAGTTTATGGAAGGAATAAGAAGACCTTGAACTTCGGGGCTGGAAAAGCCCTTGAGTCCTCTGTGCTGACTGTTGATGGTGTAAGGGCAACATTACTGCCATGGTCTGTGTGAGAGCTTCTCCTCTAGGTGACCCTTCGCCCTGCATTCTGGGAGTGATACCTGTCAGAAGTCTCCAGAAACTGGAGCGATTACAGATTACATACATTTAGCTCCCAATGTTCCTCTGAGATTAAAAAAACAAAAACAAAACAAAACAAAACACCCTTCCCCTCTAGACTCAGTCTCCATCCAACCTGCCAAAAGATCGACATTCCTGTGATCCACAACTTCCCTGAAGATCCAGCCTCAATTTTGGGGGTCTCGCTATCTGGGTGATCTCGGTATTACACTGGAGATCTTAGTATTACAATGGGATGTTACTAGAAGCTTCAAGCACATACCTCCTGTCTTCTCCCTAACAATGGACCATATGTGACCTGTGGTTTTGAGCTAAATGAATCCCTTCTCCCTTGAGATGCTTCTGCCAGGGGTGGGGGGTTGGGTATTTTATCACAGCAACAGGAAACAAAGCGGAGACAAACAGCAATCTAAAACCTCTAATGAATATTATTTTGAACACTTAAATGCACTCTAGCAATATTCACTACAGACACAACATCCATGGAAATGGCCAGAAGCCCTCAATTGTTAGAGCGTAATAGAAGGTTAAAAGATATTTAACCAGTAGGAGAAAACTACTATGAATAAGTGTACGCTTTCTTGTTTGTTTATAGCTTCTAGGCTTTAACAAAGAGTGACTTCGCCTTTACAACTTCATTCTACCAGGGTTTTGCTTTGTTGGAATGAAAAGTGTTACTCAAAGAGTAAACACTCTTATGACGTCCTGGAAAGGTGACAGAAAACAGGTGAGTGGCTGCAATGGCAGGGAGTTACAGGAGGTCACTGACCTCTCCGGGACACAAGGGGACACACAGACTAGCGAGAAGGGGCTCCATCATAACTGTGGTGTACCTAAGGGATTTAATGAGTTTTTCAATGTGTATTGAATGGTACTGCTAATACTGGTCAGCTTAGCAGCACTGGTCCTGTTGTTAGTCAGTCACAGATCCAGGAGAAGTTCAGCGCCACCACACCTGCATACTGAACTACTGACAACTGGTGGGTTCTGAGGAAGGGGCATTCGTTGGGTGCAGTGCTACCCATAGGTGAGTTCTGCAGGTTCCAGTAGAAAGCTGCAAACCTGTGGTCACACAGAGGGACCTGCTTATACTCAGTGGGTGACAAAACAAAACAAAAAGATATGAACGTGGGAAAGGGATTGTGGGGGAGGGAGTCAGAATAGCACAGGGAGTGAAAGTAACCATGCAGGAAACTGTCATCAAACAAAGCTAGCCAATTGGTGGTTCTTCTCTGGGGAAGACTATTTCTCCTGCTTTCAGCATTCCTTAGTCACCGGCAGTTGTTTGCGTAGAGTTGAAGCCTCTTGGGGCTTTCAACTGTCCACAACACCATTTTTACTGTTGTCTTTGTTCATCTCATCTTTAGGCAGTCATGTTGGTAAGCCTGTGAGGGACCATGAATTTGAAAGACAGTAAGGAGGGGTACATGGGAAGAAAAGGGAAAAGGGGGGAATGATGTAAACATAATCTTTAAAGTGAAATAAAATTTGAAACTAAAGTGTTAAAAGTCAATTTGTATTCATTAATTGACTTATTTATTTATTTATTGACAGTTCTGTTTGGTCCTATCCTTGTTCTCTGAGCTATCTAGTCTCTGGTGACAAGAGGGATAAAGTGAGAGGAAGATGGAAGGAGAGAATGCTGGGAGAGACAGCTGGAATAGAGGGACATCTCTGAGTCAAGCTAGAACCTAGTGCAAAGGAATCTATGAGGGTGGCCCTAGGTAAGACTCCTAGCAATGGGGGATACGGAGTCTGAACTGGCTATCCCCTATAACTAAGCAAGACTTCCAGTGAAGGAACTGGGGCACCAACCCAGCCACAAAACCTTCCGCTTATAATTTGTCTTGCCTACAACATGTGCTAGGGTGTGGCACAGGAGTAGCCAACCAATGATCGGTCCACCTTGAGACCCAGGCCATGAGAGGGAATCTACCCCAACACATCCTGGAGGGTGAGGATCCAGATCCTGGATAGCCTGGAGACCTAGCATAGAAAATGATTCCTAATGCTATTCTGTTGTACTTGCAGATAGGAGTTTAGCATAATAGTAATCAGAAAGGTCTTCATCCAGCAACTGATGGAAACCGATTCAGAGAGCCACAGTCAACACTAGACAGGCAGAGCTTGGGAAATCCAGTGGAAGAGGCAGAGGAAGGATAGAAAGAGCCAGAGGTGTCAAGGTTACCAAAGGAATCGACTAACTTGGGCTCATACGGGCTCACAGAGATTGAACCACCAACGAAGGAGCGTGCATGAGAGTGACCTAGGTACTCAGCACGTATTTTAGAGTTGGGTAGCTTGGTTGTACTGGGGGAGTCTTAACAGTGAGAGCAGGAGCTGTCTCTGATGCTGTTGTTTGTTTTGGGGACTCTTCTTCCTACTAGGTTGCACTACCAGCCTTAAAATGAGAGGAGGTGCCTAGTCTTACTGCAAGTTGATCTGTCATGGCTGGTTGATGTCCATAGGGGGGACCTTCCCTTTTCTGAAAAGGAGGAGGAGTGAATGGGGTGAGGGTTTGGGAGAGAAGGAAGGAGTTAGGGGAGGGACTAGGAGCATATTAAGGAGGGGAAACTGTGGCTGTGATGTAAAAATAATAATTTTAAAATTTTAAATGAAAATTTATATTTTTAAGAGCTGGGGAGATGGGTCAGTGGTTAAGAATGCTTGCTGCTCTTCCAGAGTACCAAGATTTAGTTCCCAGAACCCACACATCAGGTTATAACTTTCTGTATCTCTAATTTCAGGTAATTGACACCCTCTTCTGGTATATGTTGGCACTAAGTAGGCATGAAGTGCGTACACATACATACAAGCATTAATAATATAGAAATAAATTAATAATCCCTTACATTATTTTTAGATGTTGGTTAGTTTTACAGTTCATAGATGATGCCTCCGTGAATCCCTTTAAGAAACTTAATGGTTTAAATGTTTGCCATGGAATTCAGCTGTGGAGTATAAACAAGTTTAATTTGAATAAATGTTATGAGCACTGTGTTACTTCCTCAATTATATAGCATTTCTGGCAATAGACACAGAAGAATAAGATAGGTGCTCCCAAAGATTGACTATGAAATAAACAACTCACAAGTCCCCAGTGCAGGTGAGATCTAAGAAAGTGGTCAGACCCCACTTGATCACAGAGCTCTCAATGCAAGCTCAGCACAGAGACACCAGCTCCACTCAGGGCTCTGGTCCTAAGCTCCTATCCGCTTCTCTGCTTCCCCCAGAAACCTGCAGCTGAGTTTGTGCTTCTTACTCTGTGTGACTGCAAATTCAGCCTTGATTGCTTGTTGTGGCCTACTGATTGCTTCATTTAAAGGTTTTAATTGCATTGTCTTCAGACTGAACACTACACCATGCATGATATTTAGTAACGAGGTGAGAAGTAAAACATAAACTTACAGGTAAAGAGATTTGCATAATTCATTGAGAGTATAGGAAACACCATCATATTAGGAAGGTACACACTGCTAATTACAAAATTATATTCCATCTGCTAGCACAAATTCTGGAGTCAGGGTATTTAAGTCTCAACAAGTTGCTAAGTGGTTGAGCCTTTGAATGCTTTTCCATTTTTTTTTTTTTTGGTTAGATACTCTGACTTTGTCTCTAGTGGCTGCCACTGTGTAATTAATGTACTTTCTTCAGAGCAGCAGAGGCAGCAAGAGGTACATTGTTTCAAGTATAGCAGGCCACTTAAATACATATTCCAGCCCTCAAAGTACTGAGTCATGCTTTGCTTTTGTTCCTCTGGTACAGCTAGAAAGAGAGAAAGAAAGAAAGAAAGAAAGAAAGAAGGAAAAGAAAAGAAAAGAAAAGAAAAGAAAAGAAAAGAAAAGAAAAAGGTACTAATTCCTGTGCAAATTCAAACATAGAGGTTTGGAGTTTATGGCATTTACAGACACTATGCTTGCAAAAACATGAGCTAGAACTGGCCACTTCTTTCTAAGTCTTAGGAAGAGTGCTGACTTTTCTTGCTTTTTTCTTCAGTGTGTTCCAGGCTCTGACTGTTTGACTGTTTTTGTTAAGCCAGGAACCCATTTTGTCTGTTTTCAGCTGTCAGGTGGCAGATATATGATGAATTCAACCAGAGTTAATTCACAGAGGCCTCTGAAAGCACTTGAAAAATTACTGCTGATCACTAAGCTCCTAAATTGGGTCATGAAGAGCAAATCCCTCAAGGCTGACTTGGTGTCTCTGCTAGATTTGTGAAAGCTGGAAGAACTGGGAATTGGGTAAAAACAATGTTCTTGGCCTTCGGCCAAAGAAGGCTGGTGACAGTGTCCTGGGATGCCCTTCTCTCATCGTTTGGGATTTTTGTTTGTTTGTTTGTTTTTTGTTTGTTTGTTTGTTTTCTGAGACAGGGTTTCTCTATGTAGCTTTGGCTGTCCTAGACTCACTTTGTAGACCAGGCTGGCCTGGAACTCATGGCGATCCACCTGCTTCTGCCTCCCTAGTGCTGGGTTTAAGGCATGTACCACCATTCCCAGCCCCACACCCAGGTTTATGATCTTGTTTCCAGATTTCTCCAGATGCCAATGGCTCCAAAGTGAGGGTGGTGCTTAATCAAAGAAGAGACACCAAAATGTTCCATTGGGCTTCAAGGGACAGGGACTCTCCACTCAATCAGCTATGCATCAAAGCTTTAAACAGTCCGTCTAACACCAATCTCTTCTGAACAAGACGCCACAATATTAGGCAATCTTGGGTCTCTATTAATAGAATCTGTAGTTAAGGGACAGTTAAACGTCTTAGGAGATAAAGGCACATACCACCAAATCTGACAACCCAAGTTCAATCACCAGAACTCACAGAGCAGACGGAGAAAATGAACTATTTTTTTTTTTGAGACAGGGTTTCTCTGTATAATAGGCCAGGCTATTCTGGAACTCTCTTTATAGACCAGGCTAGCCCTGAATTCACAGCGACTCGCCTGCTGCCTCCTGAGTGCTGGGATTAAAGGCACGTGCTACCACACCCAGCGAGAATCTACTTCTATGAGTTGTCCCCTCATTCTGTGTGCACATCACCCCCCCCACACACACAGATATGTATACACACATATACACAACTTCAAGGAGAGGAGCTTGAACCATATGAGAACATTTATATGTTTGTGGGTTTGTGAGAATATTTGAATTTGAGCCAATACCCTTATAAAAGTGTTATTTGATGAGAGTAGAGTCACACACACACACACACACACACACACACACACACACACATGCACACACAGGCACAGACACACAAGTACATGTATGCACACAAAATAAGTGTGTTTAAACATTTTCTTTAAAATATGCAGTTCAAGTAATGTAGAAAAAGAGCACTACGTGTAACGGGTGATGCAGGCATATACCCAGTGGTAATTTAGACACTGTACTGACTGCTTTAATTGATTGGGGAGTTCTCTCATAACTTCTAAGTTTCTTCTCAAATTTGGGATTTGGATAGAGGTCACTGACTATCATTTAGATGCTAAGAATGATCCTTATCAGCAGGCTACCAAGAAGAGACTTTATACCCTATGATCATATACAGGGGGAGGAGGTCCCTCTCAATCACAGTCATAGGGGAGGGGAATAGGGTGAAAGTGGGAGGAGGGGAGGGATAGGAGGACAGAAGGGATGGGATAACAATTGAGATGTAATATGAATGAATTAATAAATAAATAAATTTTTAAAAGAATGATCTTTTTAAAAAACTGTTGGAAAAAACGAGTGAATCCTAAAAGTTGAGAGGTGAAATGTAGAGATGTCGAGTCCTCTCTGCAGAAAAACCATGGGTAGCTAGACAAGGCTGGCATGCTGGGAAGCAGACAAGGAAGTTAGTTGCCCCGATGCTGGTACCCATGACTATTTGCCCCTGATCTACCACCAGTCAGAACAGATGGGAATGCTAAAGCTATGATGTGGTGAGCATAATGTCACTGTTGGAATAGTGCACGTGAAGTCCTTCTTTGAATCACGGGACACTAGCTATGTTCCCACTACCTAACTGAGGAAAGAGAGAAAAGGTAAAACAGCCGATAACCCTCAAACCAAAAGGACAAGAAGACTGTGGGGCAGACCTTTCTTCTGCTTGGAATGACAGCTGCTCTCCACAAATCCTTCACAAAAGCAACCTGCCCACTCCCCATGCAGGCAGATACCTTGAGACTCACCAGGCTGGTGACGTGACAGCACACAGTAACACTTTTCATTCAGAAGTATTTCTATCTCTGAATTTCTAGCTTATCAAATTAAAAGCTGCGTGTTTGTAAAGTCATATCACTTATCACTCAAGCATATCTTGGTCTTTTTATTTAATCTATCAATGGTCTCCATATCAAATAGGCTATGCTATGATTTGAGATAATTCAATTGTTGGGAGAACAATACTAGTTACAATGATATGAATGTTAATGTGTCTTATTTTTATAGGCAAGGCAAACATTTTTTTATACATTTTTCTCTCTTACCGTTGGTCTATAAATGTCATTTCTCTTTGCATGTTGTCTTTCTACGTTTTGTTTATCTCTTCATATATCTGTCATCCTCAATTCAATCCCCATTCCCACACTGTAACTAATTGCTGTAAATTAATGTCATTTGAATTCAATCTGAGTTTGGTTTGCACCTAGGGCATCTGTAAAAAATACAGTATGGCTTTTCCTCTAATTCTCCTTCCTGCTGTTGTTGCTTCAGACTATGTTTGTGTATCTGATATTGTACTGAATACATGATAACTAGTCTAGGCAAAAGCATGAACCACAGTTTATGTATGTACTACTTGGGGCGTTCCTGGCCTTTCTTTTCTGAGCAGTGCTATGAGGTAAATGTTTCTTAAACCTCTTGTGAGCCATGGGAGAGTATAATGTACATCACAGTGGACTGAGGAACACTGAGAAACAAACTGAATCTCACCGCTATTATCACCTTAAGATTCTTAAGGGAGTAGCTAGCACAACACTGTAATTGTCTCTGCGTTGTGGTTATTACTGTAATGAAATACTTGAGATAGCTACTTCATAAAGAATAGAGGTTTATTTGGGCATATGCTTTCGGAATTGAAATGCCCAAGGACACAGCATGGATTCTGCTGAGGGGCTGCCAGGGTCCCATCACAGGATGGCTTCTTTATTTTTCTTGCAAAGGCTATCAAGATACAATTCTAAAAGATCAAATCTAAGCCTAAATTCTGCCTGGAGGACAGTCTTTTTGAAACATTTTAAAACACTGACAGTCAGATAAAGCTATCCTCTGAGGGGCAACTCACTCCTGGGTGAATTTAGGGACTGTCTAGGTTCAAACCACACGAACAACCAGGCTGCAGCTGAGCTTTCAGCACCTCATCTCAGACAGCACTTAATACCTATGGGCTTGCCAAACTGATTGCTTCAATTGGGACTTCTTTGAATGAAACCCACAAATTACCAAGAAGGGGTTCTGGCTTCCACTCTGCAGCTGGTGCAGCGGTGCCCTTTGCACACTTTGTAGGAGGAAGAGGGCCCTGATCTATTTCATTTGTATGGTTTCCCTATTTGTTCTGAGAACTCATTCCCTTCTGTTAAGCAACCATTGTTTTTAGTCACTAAAGGGATTTATAATGAGGGATATTTTTGCCTTTGGGATTTTTTAACTTGGTAAATGAATGAAATGCTTACGAAAGTGTTTCCTTCCTTGGTGTCACTAAAGCTCTTAAGAGTCTTTCTATAGATCATGATGTTGTGCTATAATTTAGAATTGATTGAGAAAAAAAAAAAGGATATTCACCTCAGATGTTCCTGATCCCAGGTCAGCTGATGCTCAAAGGTGATGGAGCCCTTTAAAGATGGACTTAGTGGGAGATACTCAGTAAAAAAAAAAAAAAAAAAAGGCAAAAGGCATGCCCAGATATTCATTTCCAGTGGGATTCTGGTTAGTTCTGAAGAGAGGACAATTACAGAAGCCTCGCTCTGACTTTACGGTGTCCTCAACAGTGATTTAAGCAATGGCTTCCAACATGGCCTTCTGAAATGATGGATAGGGGGAGCAGGCGGTCTCCCCAGATCAGAGTTAACACCGGCCCCAAGCCTTCAAACCTCTAAAAGTGTGAGCTAAATAAGTTTCTTTTATTTTATTGGTGGCCTGACTCAGGTGTTCTGTTATAGCAACAAAAGGCTAACTAATGCAGACTGTCTTCACACTTAGTTCTTCAACACAGAAATTTAACAGGCTCATCAAACAGAAGGCAAGTTTCTAGGTAAGTGTTTTTCTTTTCTATAAATCTAAGGATATATATCTATACCTATGTCTATATATTCATATATATTCATGCTTCTACTGTCTGTGCTCTTTTATAACGATATTTTTATCCATAAACAAATTCAGATTTTATTTTTCTATGAACATTTTTTACTGTTTCCCAAGAAGACAACTGATATATCAATTGTATACTAAAGATCAGATATCTACACTGAAACACTGACTTCTGTGTTTTGCAGTATCTAATGAAAGCCTTACATTCTTGAGAATACTGAATTAAGTTACTAAAAGGCGATTCAAGCATACTCATTAAGAGTCTCCTTATCCTGTTTACACTGAAGAAGAAACTTGTTCATACACAGAAATATTAGTAAGACTCAAAAGACTTTTCATTTTTAAGACTCCTAAAATACAGTGCTAAGACCCATCTTTCTTATCTCAAAATAAAATGGACAAGATTATGTTGAAGGTCTGTTTAAGCTCTAAAATTTTTATGAGCCTATAAAAATCACCCAAATAGAAACTTCAGCGGGGAAAAGGCCATTTCCTTGTCTTCATTTTTGGACAAATTTCCTAGAAGGAAGGCTTCAGTTGTGCAGTCACCTTCATGCCTTGCCTCAGACGCCATGCGGCAGCCAGCTGAGGAATCAGCAGCATCTGCCACTGCAGAGTGACGTCCTTAAAGATGAGAGAAGCCAGCTGACACAGAAGGATGAGATCCACATGCAGTTAACACCAGGAAAGGCCTCACAACGGAAAAGAAGCAACACGCCCCATAAAACATATCAGCATTTCTACGGCGACAGTCTCATGTTTAGTATAGATGTTTTTTTGAATATCACTCATAATGTCGCATAAGAAAATGCTGATAACTTGCCGTTAAACCAGTTCTCTCCCCCAAGACAAACTTGAGTATCTTCAGATATCATGGATCAAATCCACTGTGACTTTTGAAAATACAGAATATTTTATTTGTAGCCAATTAAAAATGGTTTCATTATCATAATTAAGAAATGAGAGAACTGGGACCTGAGAAATGACTCAGCCATCAAAAGCTCCAAAGCACGGCTACTGTGGTTTCTCCCACTGAAGGTCGTTCAGTATTTTGTGACTGTCGCTCCGGGGGGGATGAGATGCTGTCTTCCGGCAAACACCTCATTCATGTGCGCAACCTGCCCATTGCACACACACATTATTAAAAATAAAAATAAAATGTATAAAACAGGGCATTATATAATCACTAGAATGTATACAACAAATAGAGATAAAAACAAATATGTCCACTATAGGAGACAGAGTCCCAGTATTGGTGAGAATACATCATAACACCGCCATTTAAAAAGTAATTCCTTGGATGGTTAAAAGTTAAACATGCCATGCTCTGTATGTTCAGAAATTATATTTCCATACTATGCATTCATGAAATGTTCATCTTTACAAAGACATGGGTGCAAATTTCTGTAGAAATATTGTTTGTTTAATAGTTTCCAAACAATAATACAAATATTCATTGGATAGCAAGAAGGTAAATAAAACATGAGCTTATTCTACAAATGGAATGTTATTTAGCCCCTGAGAGGAATGAGCCATTCATACTCAATGGGAAAGACCCAGAAGCAGTGGTAAGGATAAAAGAAAAGTCTCATTTTTGTGAAACTTCTGGAAAAGAAAAACTAGAGAGTCAAAACTTAGATGGTGACTTTTTATGACTCAGAGTAGATGCCAAGATCATTAGGGGCACTGTAGAGTGAGGAGGAAGTTCTAAAACAGTAGAAAATCCACCCAAAATGGGAGGCAAGAAGCTCCTTAGACTTCTTTCCCATGTGACTACCACAGTTGGTATGAACTTTTTAAATGAAAATATTAAATATACCCACAAATCATCTAAAAAGACCATAACAACTACAGAAGCACTTTGCCCAGAGAATAGGAAAGGTACCCTCCAAATAAAATACCTCAATGTCTTGCCCTCTGCCTCCAGAGTCATGGGACAGAAATGTTGCCTAAAGGGCCTAAAGGTTGGATGGACAAAGGGATACAGAGCTCTTTTGAGGGGACTGTTTTTTAAACAAAGGGTGGAAATGTTAAGTGAATGGGAATACTGAATACAGTGGGGACCTGCATGTGCTGTACACATAAGTCAAGACTGGAATACTTCAAATGCCATCAAGACTAGGGAGAAATAAAAGAGAAAGCTGGAGAGATCCTTCCTGTGGCCAAGACCAATTACAGAGCCTGGCGTCTAGTGGGATCATGAAAGAGATGCTCAATAGAGACACAAGGAAGAAACAGCTCAAGGACTTCTTGCCAGAACTACAGTCGAGCATCAGCCATGGGGTGTCACCAGAGGGGAAGGCAGTAATGAAGACTACATACTATACAAAGTGACAGCAGAGGTTTAACACAGGAAAATGGAATCACAAAACAGTTCTGCCAATTTATGACAAAAGTGAGCAAGTGAGGTGAGGTGTGGTGGCACACCCAAAATTTGGAAGATGACAAGAGGAAGGCCGGGAGCTTAAGTCATCCTTAGCTACAGAGAAGTTCATAACCAGCATAGGGTGTGTGAAACCCTATGGTCATAAAACCAAAACCAAAACCAAAACCAAAACCACAAACAAGCGAACAGCAGACCCATGCCAGCAATGAGAGTGACACTCAGTATACAGAGCTAAGGCATTAAGTTAGCTAAAATGTCTAGTTTTTAATCAACCTACTTAAAAGACACCAGGGAAGTATGAGACTGCAGATCAGATAAAGGAGCAAAAGACAAACACTACTGGTCTCTTTATAAGGGTCCCACCTGACAGTTTTAGCAGTTCACCAAATTGAAAATCTGTGGTAGAGTCTCTTCTTGGTAACTTGCTATCCTTCCTCTGAGTGCCACCAGGCCTCCCCATCCAGGGGACATGGTCAGAAAAGGGGCACCAGAGTTCGTGTGAGAGTCAGATCTTACTCTCCACTCAATGGTGGAGAATATCATGCTCGTCGGCTAGGTCTTGGTAGGGGTTCGAAGTTTACTGCCTATTTTTCCTTGGCTGATGCCTTAGTTTGAGGAGGACCCCGGGACCCAGATCTGCCTGTCATAAAGTTCTTCTTGTAGGTTTCCAAGACCCTGTGGGTCCTACTATTTCCCCATTCTTCCATGCTACTTTCACCTAAAGTCTCAATAGGATGTCCTCTCCTCTGACCCACTTTCTTGGTAAGTAAAGTTTTTCATGGGACATATCCCTTGGACTAGTGTTTTGATATAAGTGAGTATATACTGTTTGTCTCTTTTTGCTTCTGGGTGAACTCACTCATTATGATAATTTCTAGGTCAATCCATTTGTCCACAAATTTCGGGAATTCCTTGTTTTTAATAGCTGAGTAGTGTTCCATAGTGTAAATGTACCACAGTTTCTTAGTCCATTCTTCTACTGAGGGACACTTAGGTTGTTTCCATGTTCTGGCTATTATGTATAAAGCAGCTATGAACATGGTTGAGCATATGTCCCTGTTATGTGTTAGGGCATTTTCTGGGTATATTCCAAGGAGTGGGATAACTGGGTCTTGAGGAAGCCCTATTCCCATTTTTCTGAGAAAACGCCAGATAGCTTTCCGAAGTGGTTGTACTAGTTTGCATTCCCACCAGCAATGAAGGAGTGTTTCTCTCTCTCCACATCCTCGCCAACATGTGGTGTCATTTGAGTTTTTGATCTTAGCCATTCTGATGGGTGTAAGGTGGAATCTCAGTGTCGTTTTGATTTGCACTTCTCTGATGACTAACAAGGATGAGAATTTCTTTAAGTGTTTCTCGGCCATTTGATATTCCTCTGTTGAGAATTCCATTTAGTTCCAAGCCCCATTTCACAATTGGGTGGTTTGGGTTTGAGGTGTTTAATTTCTTGAGTTCTTTATATATTTTTGATATTAGACCTTTGTCAGATGAAGGGTTGGTGAAGATCTTTTCCCAGTCTGTAGGCTGTCGCTTTGTTCTCTTGACAGTGTCTCCTGCCTTACAGAAGCTTCTCAGCCTCATGAGGTCCCATTTATTAATTGTTGACATTAAGGCCTGGGCTGTTGGTGTACTGTTCAGGAAGTTGTTTCCTGTGCCTATGTGTCCCAGGCTCTTCCCCACTTTTTCCTCTAACTGAATTAATGTCTCTGGTTTTAAGTTGAGGTCTTTAATCCACTTGGACTTGAGTTTTGTGCATGGTGACAAATAAGGGTCTAATTGCATTTTTCTACATGTAGACATCCAGTTAGACCAGCACCATTTGTAGAAGATGCTATCATTTTTCCATTGAATAGATTTGGCTTCTTTGTCAAAAACCAAGTGAGCAAATGTGTGTGGATTCATTTCTGGGTCTTCAATTTGATTCCATTGATCCACCAGCCTATTGCTTTGCCAGTACCATGCTGTTTAGCATATATAGGGGGAGGAGGTCTCCCTCAATCACAGACATAGGGGAGGGGAGAAGGGGGGAAGTGGGAGGGAGGGAAGAATTGGAGGAAACAGGGGAAGGGCTAACAAGATGTAATATGAACAAATTAATAAAAAAAAGGTAAAAAATTAAAACACTATGAATAATTAGTGTTAAAAAAAAGAAAATCTGTGGTAGAAAAGGACAATAATTAGAATGAAAATTTTACCAAAAAATATTGATAGTAGACTTAAACTGACAGAAGAAACCTCAGAGGACTGGAAGACAGAGTATTACATCACATATAAGCCAAGGAACAGATAGAAAAGAGACTGGAGAAAATTGAGCAAAGTATCAGAATGATGAGGGACACCGGTCAGGATTCAGAAGGGCAGGAGCGACAGAGAAGGGAGAAAAAAGTCAAACACATAATGACTGTAACTTCCAGAATTCAGTGAGAAACCTTAACGCACACATCCAAAAAGCTCACAAAGCTGCAAGGAGGGAAAAACAGACAGGTCCAAGCTAGGTATAGTACAGTGAAATGTTGAAAGGGGGAGAACATGGCCCCACATAAAGAAAGAAATGCCAAGAAAATGAACAATTGTTAAACAGTGGAGGACAGAAGACAGTGGGGTAAAACACTCACAGTTAACACAGCTGCAACTAACGCAGAGACCTCCAAATACACAAAGCAAAATTGGACAGAACTGAAACACAGACAATACAGCAGTAAGGATTGCTTACAAACTAACAACTAGTAACTGTAATGAGAATAAATATACTACTTAAAAGGATGAAAGCACTTGACACAGTGTTTTTTTTTAATCAATGGAATAGAAATGAAAGCCGAGAAAGAAATGTGACAATGTAGCAAAGACTGGCATTCTCTGTTTCCTGCTGGCAGTGGAGTTTCTCTGACAGTTCATTCTGAATCCATACCTTTCTTCTAAGCTTTTTCTTTGTAGGATTTTTATCCTATCCACCGTTTTAAATCATTCATTTTGATGGAAAGAGCTTCTTTTCTTTGCCAAGGGGTGTCTTTGAGGCTGAAACTGTGAATGAAATTTGTCCATTTTCTTCTTCTTGAGTATTGTTCAAGGACACAGGCTTTCTTAAGAATCCATCGTTGAAACTAGTTGACTTCATTAATTGTTTATAAGCATGAGAGCAACCTATCGCAGTCTTGGCATGATTGATATGCCTCTTGTTCTGACCACTGTGGCATATTGAAAACTGTGCGGGAGCTTGTGCTAGTTCGATGAGACTGGCATTCATCCAGGAATGGTCCTGGGTGGAACTGAGAAGCAGAACCTGTGAGATCTGGTTCCAACTTAAGTTGATCAAATCAGGCTTATGCTTCTGAACACATATGGCTAGCTCCTTGCCAGCTATCCTGACCCCATCTACTCTTTTCTGTAACTTGTGTGACTTTGGACATAATGAGACACATCTATTTTCAAGGGACCACGCATTCAGCAGAAGGAGAGAACCTACCTAGGTGGACATAACAGCATATTTTTGTAGCATTTGTCTTTAGCACCAGCAGCACAAGCAGAGGCTCAAACATGTTCACAAGGAAAAAGACGCTGCCTTCCAAGGCACCTAAATTCACACAGGCAGTCCCGAAGGCAGTTCAGAACCTTGGACAGTGTCATGCTACATGGGCATGCAAAAGATGATAGCTGATTCCCACCCCCCTACTATTCCCACCCCCACTCTCCTCCCCCCCCCCCCGCCAACTCATTCTACTTGTTGGCTCTCTCCTTCTGTCTGTCATCGTGCTCTTTAGTAACAGGAAGTGACAAGTCACAATTCTCCATATTATGCTCTGTCTCTGAAAACTTCATAATGTGGAAGACTGACCAAAAAAGGCTGAGCATGACCTTTCTAGTGAGGTAGCAGTAGAATGTATCCTAACATGAAATCAATCAGGAAGTATGTGTGCAGTGACAAGAGGATTCAAGGAAGAACCACAGGACATTATAATGTTTAAGGAAACATGAAAGAAATGAAGCAAAGACAGACGTGAGATGAAGAAGAAAAGATAAACAATAGGGGGAGGGAAGGAGTGAAGGAGGGAGGGGGAGAAAAATCCAGAGTAAGGTTTTCCTATAAATATAGCTCACAGCATCAGAATCCATGAATATATCAGGTGTGTTAAGAAGTATTAAAGACTATTACTTTCAGGCAACAAAAGATCATGAACTTTTATGGCAATTACAGTGTCATATTGCAGGCAGGAGTTGAAAGATCAATAAAAAATAAGAAAGAGAGAATTTAAAGAACTATTTTTTAAGACATTTGGTGATAAGTGCAGGGAAAGGATAGTGAGAAAGAAAAATAAAACACTCCAGATTTAAGTGTAAAGCCAGTACTTTGCTATGTGTTTCAGCAGGAACCTGCTGCTTTAAGAGAGGAATGGTTTCAATTTTTCAAAAAAAAAAAAAAAAGAAAGAAAGAAAATACAAATGGTCAAATATTATGTAGTAAACTGTCTGTGGGTGCAGTTCAAAGTTGCCTTTAAGAAGGGACTACCCAAAAGTGAAAAGTGAGAATAAGGAAAAACAGAAAAACTCAAGTCCTAAGGTCACCTACTGAGTACAGTGGCAAACATAGAGTAGGCATCTTGGGGCAGGAAGGCTCCAGAGTTCTAGGGATGGAGATGGAGTAAAACACTAAAGCCCTTAGGAATGGGAATGGAATTGGGAAGTGATCTCAGGAAGAAGATGAGTGAACAGGAGAAATGAGACCAAGGACAAGGAGATTTCATAGCAACAACAACAACAAAACAACCACAATGAGAGATCGCCTGTAACAGTAATGCTTGGGCGTCACCACTGATGCTCTGGATAACAACATACTGATAGTATTGACTTCTACAGCACTCTAACTTGGCAACAGCTCTTTTCCAAAGTTCCCTCGATTTTTCCATCAGACAGCAATGCCTTAATTAAATGTGCATGTTCCATCTCCTGTATTCTCGGAATTATTGCAGTACCACAGACCAGCCTATCCATTACACACAGGACAGAGTGTGCTGAAAACCTAACTCAGACTGCTCATCTTCTGACATGGTTTAATGGCCCTTTTGATCTTGTGTACTGCCTGAGGAACTCGTAGTCCTGCTAAAGGTTGCTCCTGCGCTGACTCTTTTATGACTTCTTTAGTAGGTGTACTATATACCTCTAATTTTATATAATAAATACAAATGACTCCATAAGTTTTGCCTCTCTGTAAATACCTTCAAATTCCTCAGACCTTCCCTACATCAATGGTTGAGCCCTTTGTTACTACCCATGATGAGACAGGGAATAGTAAAAACAACAAAAGTTAAGTACACCACTGCCAACCTCAAGCCTATGCCTGTCCCAGGATATGTACACACAGCTATACTTTAAGACACCATTACCTTCATATCTCTTTCCTTTTGGGGATTAAAAACATGTAGTAGAGTAGGAGGTACTTCTGTGTGAAGGAGAACACTGTGCTTCCACATCCATGTTCATCGTGGTTACGACAGACACCCCATGCCCTCAGTGCTCATGGAAGTTAGATTTTAAGCAGCAAGAAAATACAGCATTGTGGTGACAGCGTTGTCCGAATGGCTGAACTGTGTGAACCATTAGGCAAGGCACAGGTAGAGCAGTGAAACTCCTGTCGGTGAGCCTTTATAACTCGCTACCCTTCTCATCCCACAACACAACCCAGCAAGCTGACTCTACTGCCAGGAAGAGTAGAACATCATTAATCAAAGGCTATCAGGTCCAGCGCCCAAGTTTGGGAGACACTTCTGAGACATTATAAAGTGTGTCATCTTGGCAAGCAGCTGGAGTGCGACCATTTTGAAGCACACCTATTTATCAGCACACACAGTGAGCGAGTTAAAGGCTTGCACATCGGTGTTGAGTGGAGCATGAAGAAGGAGTCGAGCAGGTCACATAAATACTAAGCAATGACCTTCCGTTTGGGAGTTAGAGGCAATTCCTCACACATGCTTTTATGCGGTTCGAATTTATTTCTCTGGGTTCCAAGGTGCAGGTGGACTGTAATATGAATGAGTAATATTGTGATCTGGAAAACCATGACAGAGACAACAAAACAAAACAAAACAAAACAAAACAAAACCCACAGCTACCAGCAGAAAAGCGGCGAGGGCATTACCTCGGACAGATTGCAATTTCAGAATAACAAGGCTGGCCATGTCATTTAGCAGTTCATAGCCTCTTTAACTTTAAACATATTACCCTAAAATACTTAAACTTTACCCTAATATTTTTCCGCTTATAATTGTTTACCTTAAAATTTCACTATAAATGCATACTGGAAAAATTTGAAAACTCTAATAGAAAAAGAAATATTTACAGTGCTAAATACCCTGAGGTATTTTGCAATGAAATGCTTAGGGATAACACAGACCCACCAGAGCAGAGATGGATTAAATCTGTCTTGCTGAGAGCTGAGCACAGATGCCTCAAGCCCGAGTATGGAGGTCACCCAAGTCAGCTGGCCTCAGTAAAACAGACTTGAGAAACATTTTCACCTGGTTAATATGGAAACAAATAACTAATAGGCAATTACTACCTAGCCACACCAGCTGCGGAGTCTGCTTATCTTTATTAATTAGGTGGCGTGTGTGTGTGTGTGTGTGTGTGTGTGTGTGTGTGTGTGTGTGTGTGTAGGGGATGGGGGTTGTGCGTGCACATGTCACACACATGGCGAAGCTGGGTTTCTGATCCATCGTGTGGATTCACTGCATCTCAGTCAGGTCACTAGTCTCTATGGCAAGTGCCTGTACCCGCTAAGCCGCTACCTGTAGCTGCTGCAGACTTTTATGTGCCCAAGTATCTTTTTACACAAATTGCTTGATACTTGTTTATCACACGCTTACTTACTGTAGAGTTCTACTTCTTCAGCCTCAGAACACCACCACTTGAAGTCAGAGCAGCACAGCACAATGCTGCAGTGACCATTTCTAGTTAACTTTGAATGGTATGACATTGGTAAGCACCCCCATTTTGACCATTAAAAAGCTATCTACTGATTGTTTTCATCAAGTAACTGTTTGCAAACGGTGCGTTCGTTCATTAAACTGCTCCTACAAAATTGTCATTTCTAGTTCCTCATTCCTACCTAATTTGGTTTCCCTGTCCTTCACCAAACCCATTACAGCATGGCTGGATCGTGGTGTCCTGAAACTGGATGAGCCCTTAGAGACCACCTTATCTAAGCTTCATTTTATAGACTGGGGCGTGACGCCCGGAGAACTGATATAAATTGGATGCAGGACTAATCTGCTTAAGAAAAGTAATACCTTGTAAGAAGCCATCAGTAAAATCTAATGTAAAGAACTGGTCTCCAAAGTCCTTGATTTTAATGAGAAAAGATAATAGCATCTCTCTTTTTTGGTCAAATGAATTAGTTTCAGGTTTATTAAAGTTTTTAATATATTCTCTCAACTTTAGATTGGTGAAAGAAGATCAGAAGCAGCATTTCCTTTCCCTCTCTGCCTTTCTGGGAGACTGACAGTATGCGTGTACGCAGGAACAGCTCTTCTCCTTATCAGATAATGCATTTGGCTCTAGAAAGGGTCGCATTCCCAAACCTTCTGCCTATGACCTCATAGTCGAGAACTGGGCTGTTTTGAACCCTAGTAACACTGCTGTTTTGGTATCTCATGATATGGCTGCCAATCTTTTATTTCTGTTGTAATTGTGCTTTCATTTTTAATTTTAAAAAATGGCAAAAGAATTGGCATTTGTCAAATGAATGTCAGGTTACCTAGGAGAGAATAAGATACCTTCATTCTTTATTACGTGTGTGAGAACCTTAGATTATCTGACAACTATTTCTTCCTTGATTATAAGGTCCACTTACACCACAAATATGATCTTTAGGCAAAAGTCAGCAAACATGCATACTAACCATGAATATAACAAAACAGAACCATAGCTCTCCACTCCCTTTCAAATCAACACAATTTTGAAAAAAGCCTAGTTTTTTATATCTTCATTCAACCATATTTCCATATTCCATCTGACTTTATTTCTATTTACTCATGTTTTCCTTGATATTGTTTTGGTTTGTTACCACATTGAATATCACAGTGAATTCCTTGTGCATTTTAGGCAAGGGCTCAATCACCAAGCTACCTTCTCAGCTACTATGTTTAAGATAGGCAATTTAATAGAGATGAAATATGATAGATATTGGCTTTTGTTAAGAAATTTATACCCAACAAGGTAGGAAAGATGTTTACTTCAAGCTTGACAAATACAAATGGCCAAGTAACTATGAATGTAACATTAATACAACTCATGATTGTCTCGTGGTTCTTCCTGCTGTATGTACTTTACCTTATTCACATGTGATAACATAAATGCATTTGTTAAAAGAGAAACATAATAAAATATTTAAAAAGATAATAATATCCTTCATCTCTGCCGATTTGAATAGACTTGCAGCACTGGCTAAGCTTCCCTTTCAAAGCTGATATCCTGACAAGCTACAGACAGACAATTGACAGAAAATCATGTGACCCAATCATTCTTTCCCCAGATCAATTTAGTTCCTACCTAACCCCACTTCCCACAGCCATGAGCCAGTTTGTCATAGCTTCCTAGTCACAGGATCATGAATGGCTCAGGCTCATGCCAGTAGTGACATACCCAGGACAAAATGATGCAGAGCCCAGGATGTTAAGAGTGAAGAGTAAGAACACTGATCTAAACTACTACTATATAACACCACTGTCTTCAGGCAGCTCTGGCTTCTTACATGAGCTTGCTAGAAAAGCAGTGCCCATCACAAATCTACTCAGATAATCTATGTTTACCAAAGCAACAGCTGATTCAATTGATTTGTCAAGCTGGAGAGCACTGACCATATAACACTTGGGCAAACCTTAAGTATTCTAAAAGAGCATGTGTCTAATGGCCCCCAAGGAATACCATTTACTTAAATAATAGACTTCCTGCTATAGCATCTTGTCTCTAATGCAACATCGTCATTATTTTCAGTGGGTATGAGTGTTACATACAAAGTGACAAAAAATGCAGTGATCGGTTAATGTGAAATTTTCTATGTGAAAGAAATACATGGATTACAGAACATCTAAAAGGCTAATGCACCTTAGGAATCTGTAAGGGGAGTATTTTACAATTATCATTCCGCAAAATTATTTAACAACAGAATCTATTTTCCCCAGAGCATTTAGTAGGGTTTTACAGAACATGGTTTCTTTTCTCAGTGTGGAAATAAAACAGAACCTGAATAAACTCAAACATCTCTTAGCAGAGGTTTGAACCAATTATCTTTGAAGATGTCTATTGCCTCAACAAAGGACAGCATCCAGGGCATACCACAGCCATGATAGCATGATGAAAATCACAAAGAAGTTCACAAGGGAAAGGGTGAGTCATAACTGAGGAGAATCCTGCAGTGGACATTTTCTCACATACACAAAGCAAGAGGAAAAAAACATCCAGGACAGCGTTGGTATAGACACTGAAAGAACAAATAAACTCTAGGGCTAGGATTGAATTTCCCACATTCAGACATCACATTACAAACTTCCCTCACATCACACAGCTGCTTTAGCCCAGTATGGAATAAGGGAAAAATAATTTAGCAAGCAATTCTTAAAAACAATTGTGAAAGAGAAAGGAAAAACATAAGTGACTCATAACGTCAATGGTGACTTTATTATGCACATAAATTATAGGCAGTCACAGACTGTCTTTTCTCATCGCTAATTATATTAGAATTATTGAAGATTTACTTAATGAAGGCAATTGCCTCAGTGCAGACAGTTTTGCAAAGCCATGAGCACATCCTCAGCAATTAGCAATTCTGCAGGTTGTCACGCAGCCTGGGTTTGTGTCCCTGATATTTCATGTTGATATGTTGTTATGCATATAAATTCATCTTAAGTTTTTTAAAAAGACAACCACAAAGAGTGTTCCTGCAAATGATTAATGACTAACAAGGCTTGAGTGTGCAGCCCTCTCCTCAAACCCACTGACGTGCTCACACCACACCCAAATGGAGGAAAGGGACAGAATTATCAAACATTATGTAAAGCGTGACACGAACTGCATGACACATAAGAAAGCACACGAGCAGCCTCTTCAGACAGCCCATTAGCAATCACTAAGGCAAGACAGGAAGAGAAGGAAAATACAGGAGGTAGGGAAAGGGAAGGAAGCCATGTTGAAGCCTTTCAGAAACTGAGAGTCAAGGATTCCAGCACAAGTTACAACACTGGCTATGAAGACTGTTGACACGTAATAAATAAATATGTCTTTTTCAAAATGGAGTGGTCAGAAGCCAGATAGATGACTCAGCAGTTAAGGGTGTATACTGCTGTTACAGATGACCCCAGTTCCGTTCCCAGCACCCACATCAGGCTGCGCACAGATGTCTGTACTCCAACTTAAGAGGATCTGATGCACTCTTTTTGGTCTTCATGGGCACTTGCACACACATGTACATGTACACACACATACACACTGAGAAAAAACCCAAACTTTCAAATTGCTGTCAAAGAGAAATGTTTCTTTCATATATTTTCTAATATATGTCAGAAACAGAGATATTTTATAATAAAAATGTTAAAATAGTAATGAGCCATTCTTAAGGCTTAAAACCACATGGCCCTCATGTGTGGTTTTACTTCACTGATATTTTGAGGCAGCCTTTGTATCACAGACATCAAAACCACCTGGAGCTCTTGATCTATGGCGGCCTTCTCCTCTGACCCTACCCAGTTTACATCAGGAACCAAGCAAAGACGGCATTTGCGGAAAACGGAAGGTTTGTTTGAAGCCACCAGAAACTGTGGCTACTATAAAACAGTGAAATCAGGACTGCCCTTGTGCTCCTCCAGTGTGTCCTATACCTTACATAAGAGCCCCCTCTCTCTCTCCATTTCTCGCAGGCTTAAAATCTGTGTCTAAAATTATTTTAATAAATTCCAGTTCTGCTTCAGACGAGTTCATCCTGAGTGTTCTGTGGTGAAGTATTTGGTTTTACTGGACAGGAGATCTGAAAACAACAGACTGGTAAGCAGCAATGTATAGCAAAAACAGCAAGTCTCTATCTCCACTACTGGGGACAATCTCAGACACACACACACACACACACACACACACACACACACACACACACACACACACACACGTCCACCTTTAAGATGTCCTAGCTATTCAGACACACTTGGATGCTAAATAGTCATTTTGACCAAGCAAAGTCGTTCTTTTATGAAGGTCAGTAGGTGATAAGGGAAAGAGAACCACAATCAATCCTGCTGACCAATGAAGCAATAAAAGACCAGAGCCACACAGCACGCAGAGTGCAATGTTCTTGACTTTTATCCACCGTGCCCTAAGTGTTTTCTATATGACAAATGATGGATTCAAGGTGATGAGAGATTTCCGCCGTCAGCTTTGCACGGCTCTAGTTCATTCAAGGCACAGGATTTTGGAAAAGGTGAGCCGTATTTGCTTCCCGAATCTAGATGTGATGGCTGAAATTTTTTAAATTTAAGATCATGACAAATGTGATGATCACACCTCAGTCTTTCAGATTTGTTCTAACGTGTGTCCATAATGGGAACAAATCCAGTCAAAGAATAAGAGAAACCACAACTTAAGCTCCCTTTTGCCATTTAATAGTAGAAGAGAGATTCAATCTCTTTTAGTATCTACTTTCTTCCTACAACAAGAATAAAGGGCATTTTCCTTCACTCACAAGGTAATTGAAAGTATTCATTTAGGTAATATAAGACAATTTATATGGTTAAAAGATGATAAAGCTGGTCACTGATTCTATTGCTTTCCCGGCAGCCTTTTCTTTATGGCACATAACATAATCACAGCTTTTGCTCTCACAAAGCTTAGGGCAATTGTTGCTTGCTTTTCTTCGTGAATATTACTCTCTGGTGAGATTAGAGAAATCTTCTCTTAAGAGTAAAAAAAAAAAGATGCAAAGTTTGCAAAAACATTTCTTAAGCACAGCTCTACACACTGAAAAGAGCTACATGCATTAGAGAAAAAGGTCATTTTCAACAACTGTCCTCAGAAAGCTGCACAAAATAACCTGGTGCATAACAGTGAAATTCAACACTTACCCTGCACTTTGTAAAACAAACAAAACTTTAATCTAAGACCTGAAACCATGGAATAAGTAAATGAAAGGAAGAATTTCTTTTTTTAAATACAAAGTTCTGTATTGTCCTTGGCTGGTGCCATAGTTTGAGCGGGACCCCTGGGCCCAAATCTGCCTATCATAATGTTCTTTGTGTAGGTTTCTAGGATCCTCTGGATCCTTCAACTTTGCCATTTTCCCATGCTTCTCTCCGTAAACTTCAAATCCCTACCCAGATCTAGCCAATGGACAGGACATTCTCCACAGTTGAGTGGGGAGTGGGGTCTGACTTTCACACTACTCTGATGCCTCATATTTGACCAAGTCCCCTGAATGGGGAGATCTGGTGGCACTCAGAGGAAGGATAGCAGGCTACCAAGAAGAGACTTGATACCCTATGAGCATATACAGGGGGAGGAAGTCCCCCTCAGTCACAGTCATAGGGGAGGGGAGTAGGGGAAAATGGGAGGGAGGGAGGAATGGGAGGGGTTTAACCATTGAGATGTAATATGAATAAATTAATAAAATAAAATTAAAAATTAAAAATAAATAAATAAAAAATTCTTAAATACATTTTTACAAACAATGATTTTTGCAGAACTATTATGACCACTGTTGGTAAGGATATGGAAAAAAGAGAACTCTCAGACACCGTTAATGAAAGTATAAAATATTATAGCAACTGTGATGGCTGGAGTCAACTGCCAACTTGACAGGATCTAGCATAGTCTAGACGACAGTTTCAGGCACACTTATCAGAGATTACTCAAGTCTGTTAGCCCCTGGGCAAGCCTGTAGTGGGTATCGTAAGCAAATTATGTTAGAAAGACCTGTACACTGTGGCTTTGTACACTCTCTGACGGGATGCTGATTGTGTAACCAGATTGAGCACAAGAATTTACTTCATCCCAAGTACAGATGCAGTGTGGTCTGCTACTTCAAGCATCTGCTGCCTTGATTCAACTATCACTATGGACTGTAAGCCCAAGATAACCCCTTTCTCCATTAACGTGCTTTTGCTGGGGGTATTTTATTAGATCAACAGGGGAAAGAACTGAGACAGCAACTAAATTGAGAATCCAGGGGAAAATAACATTGAACACAGAGCCCTCATAGGATTGGAGGCTCCACTTCCAGGGTATATCCAATATATAGCTAAAAAGCATCCTACCAGCATGCAGAAGAGACATCTACTGGTTTTTATTGTAGCACTACTTATGGTACCCATTACAAAGAACCAACACATGCATCAGTCAACAGACGAAAAGACAAATAAACTTTAAGTTTTATGCACATGCAATAGAATGTGATTCTACTATAAAGAAAAATGAAACCCTGTCATTCACAGCTAAGTAAGAGAATTGGAGGACGCTGCGTAAAACAAAACAAGGCACATGGAGATAATATTTATAACACATTACCTCTTACACGTGGAAGGAAAAAGTACAAACTACGAGGTATACGATTAGTCTTCACTATCAGGCCGGCTGGATTTAGAGTATCAGGGAAACACACCTCTCGCTGTGCCTTTGAGGGTGCTTCCAGAAAAGATTCAGTGATGAAGATGGACTTATCCTTAACGCTAGTGTGAGAACTGAGTTCAAGATCACAAAAAGACCACGCTCAACACGGCAAGACTTTCATCTTGATCAAGATAACGTGCTCAGAAGAGCATGAACACTGGGGTAGGAGTGCACTCAGTTTTAATTCTAGAGCATGTGGGTGCTGAGTCTTCCCCCGGTGGCTGGGCTCAGACCCCATAGTCAGTCTCTATTGGCTAGCTATAAAAGAATCAGTGCAACGTAAAGGAAGGAAGCAGGCAGGCAGAAGCCTGTCACTTAAATCACTTAACTTCCAAATGTGGCAAACCTTTGTGCAAACAAAGGATTTTACCCGTTGGGGGGATTAAAATATTTGTATATGTTTTTTCAAGGGGGAGGAGATACAAAGATTTAAATTCCTTGTTGTAAAAGCCTTGTCTTAGGGCATTTGATAGAAAAGACTAATATTGAACATTTCTTACATGAGCAACCCTGTCCTGGGAGCTGTACGTAGAATGAGAACTAAAATCACAGTCAATTTTTCCTTCTGTTTCTCCACTGGATACAATGTGACCAGCTGCTCTCCATCCTCCATCACTGTAGCTTCCCAGCAGTGTGATGTAGGCTTTGCCCCTTTAGCTAAGATGAACTCGTAGTCCCTTAAATTGCTGAGTCTGGTACTTTGTCACAACAGTGAGACAATAACTAATGCACTTGGGAGTGGGAGGTTGCTGAGGCGGACTCAGGAAGACGAGTGAGAAGGAGGCAGGGTGGGCAGATGTGATCAGTTTACGCTGTATACATGTATTGAAATTTCACAATGAAGCCCACTGATCTATAAAGTTAATGTATGTTAACAACAATAGTTTTGATATGTGGTGGATTGCCTAAAAGTGGCACTCATAGGCTCAGATGTTTGAATATTTGTTCTCCAGCTGACGGAACTGTTTGGGAGGGATTAGAAGGTATGGTCTTGCTAGAGGAGGTGAGACACAAAGGATGGGCTCCTAAGTTTCAAAAGCCCAAGCCTTTCCTACTTCTCTCTGCCTTGTACTTGTGGATTGAGATGTGAGCTCTCAGTTTCTGCTACAGTACCATGCCCATCATGTTCCCCATCATGATGGTCATGAACTCTAATCTTCTGGAACAGTGAGCCCCAAATTAAATACTTTCTAAACTACCTTGGTCACGGTGTTTTGTCATAGTAATTGAACAGTAACTAAGACATGTTTGTCAGGTACCTATCACCTAGCAGGTGTGGAATGTATCAGTGATGAAAACACATAAAGAGCACTATCTTCCTGCAGCAAGAGGTAGATAGCAATCATAAAGAACATTATAGTAAGTCAACAAATTATATATTATGTTCCAAGGAGGTAATCATGACTTCTAAAGAAGAGTGGAATATGACAGATAGGGAATGCAGTCTGAACTAGGAAAACCAAAGTAGGTGTTTCTAACATGATTCTGATAAAAGAATTTGAGGTGAGGAAGTCAGCCATTGTGGCTGCACTCCAGTATTACCAATATGAACATGTATCATGTAGCTCTTTGCTGTGTAATCAATCCTATATATGTGCTCTCAGCAATACACATTAGCATCAGAAGCAGTCAACTATCTGAAGCACTTAAACAGCTACATTCTGTGGCCAAATCTAGCCTGCATTTAGAAATAATGATCACTCAGGTATTACCACAGCAAAGATCTTCCGATGGCTTCTGTGTGAGCTCCTGGCCTTTTTTATCTCCTAGGTTTTGAGGATTAAACCTATGGCTGGCACAGGCCAAGCACCTGTTCTCACACTTAGTTACACATCAAACCCCTAGCATCTTGTTATTTACTTGTGTCCCAAATCGAAATAATGAAATAGATCACAAGCCGTTAGATGTCAAGTCTGTAGGTGTACACATGCTATTTCAGTTTGTACACATCTTATTTTACTTACTTTCACATATATGTTAGGAATATTATGTTTACATTATTATTATTATGTAAAATTGCTATATGCTATTAAACTGTGTGTTATTATGTATTATCATGACAAGTAAAGGCAATTATGTTTCTGCAATATTCTCTCCAAAAATACAGGCATAGATACTATGCTGTATTTTCTGTTTCCTTTTATTCTACTGCAATATCATCTCTTTTTATTACCCTGAATATATAAACTACGATGACAGAAATTTTCATTCATATTTGTCATTATTTCTTATCTGGTTACAGTAGAATCCATTTGATTTTATGATGACTATTGAAAATTATTTGAATGAAGGAGAAAATCTTTTAAAAGACTCATGTCAACTGTCAAACATATATAGTAGCTAACACGTTGGAAGCCTGCCTTGATTTCCCTTTTCCTAAATACTTAATGCATGAAGTACAACATGATTGCTTAGTCTGAGGTTTATGTGCTATTTTCTCCAGAGTGAGAATGTCTCATTAACAGGAGAATCAATATGCAGATCAATAAGGGGAAATAAAAACAACCAAAATAGTAGTATTTGAATGTCATGGGAACATGCCATTCTAGATCCAGTATATATGCAGTATTAGACAGTATCAATTGTACTTGAAACTATGTCAGGCACACGTCATTCCAGATATAGAACACAAAGATTAAGGTGGCAGCTTGTGTGATACATTTCATAACAACTATTTTCTCATTTTAAACACCTAAAGCATTTTAAGGGCAAACTACTAGTTATTCAATAATACAGTCTCTGAGTATCATATATATATATATATATATATATATATATATATATATATATATATATATATATATATATGCTCCAGAGACGCAGAGAAAGTCGGTTATAGCTGTCTTTCATGGGATCACTCTATTGACACTTTAATGCATACAGTTGAAGAATGGATGCTTATCTCATAGGAATCAAACTGAAGATAAATAGGGACATGGATTCATTTTGTAGATAATTTTGTGAAAGTAGAAATATGGGAGAATTGTTGATGTTCTCCAAAACCATACATTAGCAAAATCCTAACTCGGCTTTTGGTTGCAATTCACAAAAATGCATTTCCTGTATGTACTACATTATTCGACATTCTAAATGGTGCAGAGAACACAGAGCTACATACCAGAAATCCTGTTCATCTTGCAGCACTATTGAAAATACATGACATTAAATTACATTCTCAAGTTACTGATACTAAATTTAGCCATGCATTAACATTTTTGCCCAGATATTTGAATATATAACAAATCCTATGCGCTTCCAATAAATCTTTTTAATGTACCAATGAAGGAAAAGGGATTAGTACTTCTGGCCGTGTTTACTGTATTGCTTTATATTGTGCAATTCTTACTTTTTAACTGGAAAAAAAAGCATTCTTCTAGTCGCTATGTATATACATACTTACAAAATTCTTATACAAATGAAAAAATAAAGAAATAATATTTGAGAAAACATAGTAATTTTACTTGTAATTATACTTACTATTTTATAAAAATTAATATTTTTCAACACAAACAAACTACTCACCCCCAGACAATGGGCAAAGAGACACCTTGATGGGGTTGTCCTCATATATCAGTCAGGGACAGAGCAGGCTGTCCTTTGCTCATGCCTAGGTTGGTGGCCAAAGCTGTCAAATGCCTAGGACTCATAATAATCAAATCAAATCTATCCTTCTCCCCACTTTTCCACAAGACTCCCTATGCTTCACCCATTGTTTGGCTGTGAGTCTCAGCATCTACTTTGATCCTCTTCTGGGTAGAGCCTTTCAGAGGACAGCTATGCGAGGCTCTTGTCTGCAAGCATAACAGAGTATCCTTAGTGTCAGAGGCTGGCTCTCTCCCATGGAGAGGGTCTTGGGTTGCAAATGAAGATGTGTGGACAGAAGGATATGCTGTGAGACACACCGTGACACAGTATAGATATAATCAAGGTCTATTACATACATAGATGAAAATGCCAAAGAGTAAAATTTAAAAACTGTATGTGTGTGCCCATGTGCCTCCGTCATATTTTTATTATTCATTTACCCAGGAAAGATCCTGGATTGTTGTTTCCATATCTTGCATGTTATTAATAATGCTACAAAAATCATAGAACTGTAAATATTTTTTCAAGATATTGACTTTTCCCCCTTTGTATATATACCCAGTAGTTGGCTCACTGCAGTGTAAAATATGATGGTTTTTAATTTTGGAAGAACTGACGTACAATATTGTACACAGCTCTATCGGTTTATCATCAAAACGACACTATACAATGATCCCAGTTTCTTCATATTCTTGCCAACATTTATTATTGTATTCTTTGATAATAGCAATTAACATCAGGTATAAAGAAATACGTCATTGCACTTTTGATATGTATACCTTTGATGAACAATGTTGAGTACTTTTTGATAAGCCAGTCAGCTATTTATATGTGCTCTCTGAGGAAATAAAGAATGCCTATTCCTTTCTTGTTTCTTGTAGCTAGGTTAGTTGTTAAAGAAACTATAGAGCTCTACAGGTTCTTGTGTACTCGGGTATTATCACTCATTAAATACTTGGTTTGCAAATCCTCCCTCCCATTACATAGTTTGCCTTATGAAAGAGTACAGCTTCTGTGCATCAGGGATGTGCAGTGGTGTTGGGCATTCTGCATCTATCTGCTATTCAGAGTGGATCAGATTCAGTCAAGTCAAATTATAAAGAGCCAACAACTAAACCAAATCCATTTTTACAAAGCTCTTATTTCCTGGCTTCAAATGCCATGGGCATTGCCATATTCAGTCGGAAACTCACTAAACTGAAAAATCCTGACATCCTTCATCTTTGTCAAAGCCCTAAAAACATTACAGTCAATGTCTTGAAGTCACTTAAGCCCTCTGGCTCCATGAATTCAGCTTGTAAGCTTTCCACAAATGACAGTTGATTGCTGGTAGAAGGAAGTGACAAATAAATGAATTAAAAATTTACACACAAGATATGAATACATTTCCTATAATCAGCATTATTGACTATTAAAATGAATTTGAAAAAGAGGTATGGAACTTGAAATTTGAAAACTCAGTCTTTTCTCAGAAATACAAATCTCTCCTTTTTTCCTGTAGTTTACAAAGGATGAGTAAAAAGCATTTAAAGATGTATTATGAATTAAATATTATCATAAAACTGATTATAATTGTAGAGCATTTAGGAACCATTTAGCGGTTTAATAAAATATTTTAAAAATTCATTTTAGTAGACTGCATTGTAATAGATAATTTCTTGCACTTATTTCTAATGTTAGATGGGATATTAGAGTGAATCTTTAATTCCAACAGACCACAGTTAGGCGATGCCTGTAGAACTGAAGGTTTTACACTATTTTTTCTACGTACAAGCACATACATTATCACAAGCGCACCTCACTAGTACATGACCTGACATCTGGAACTGGAACACCATTTTACAAAGGACCATGAGAATCAGGGCCAATAATGCTGTTCAACAGATGACCCTAGACAAGTACAATGTCCCCTCCATGTGTTCAAACACATGCCACCCTACGGCCAGTGCTGCTATATCACAACCATCACTTGCTATCCTACCTCTTGGTACTTTAATGTTTTGCCCACCCCCTCTCCCCTAACATATTTGTATTTACACTGTCATGCTGAAATGAATGGCTGTCACCTTGCCTCTGTAACTGTGATTCTGTAATAGTTTGCTTTTCTATTGTTGTGATTTGACACCAAAACCAATGCAGCTTACAGAAGGAGGGGTTTGTTTGGGCTTAGGGTTCCAGAAAGATAAGAATCCATCACCACCATGGTAAGAAAGCATGGCAGCAGGCAAGCGCCATGGAAGGAAGAGCTGAGAACTCACAGTATGAAACACAAGCAGGAAGAGGACTGTGCACTGGCAATGGCATGTGTCATTGAAACTTGAAAGCCTGACTGACATACTTCCTCCAGCAAGGCCACACTTCCAAAGCATCCCCAAACAGTACCACCAAGTATTAGCACATCTGAGAATATGGGAGACATTTTCATTCAAACTACCATAGACCCTGAATGTTGTTTTATTTTAAACTTCCCTAAGGTTCAGACTTCCTGGAATTATTCAGACATTTGAACAAGCCTCAACTTATTACTTTGTTATTAAAAAATGGTGTGAGACTTGTTTTCTTAACTTTATTATGTTTTTTTGATATTGTCTATGCCCTTGCACAAAACTCACAATGGTTGTTCAAATATTTTTGCGTATACTGTTTTTATTTGTGTGTTATATTAGCTACTGTGGTTGATATGTTGATATCTCCAATGACCATGACATTTTTTTATTGAATCTATTGCAGTCTCCTGAATGCTGTGATTACAGGCACACACCACTACCACTAAATCCAGTCAAACAATTAATTAAAAAAAAATTAAGCATATAAAATGGTCCAAATGATTCCAGTTGTACTTACTTAGGACATAAATTAGCAGATCATGATGTCAAATACAGGACTAAATTTAACTATGTGTTAAAAAATAATAATATGAAAGTAAAGATGACAACTAACAATCTCAAGCTATTTTCAAGATGTCTTCCAGTCTGGCTCTACATTAAGAGAAGGCACACACTGAGATGACCTTCGATGCCTCTGTGATATAGAGAGCAAATTATCATGAGATTGCAAAAGAATATATTTACACAATCTATTCAGATGCCAATCTTTCAATAGTCTTGCACAGGGAAGAGCGTACCAATTGTTAACACAACACCAAATGATTAGCCCTGAAAAACTACCTTCAAGTAACATTATACAGACTGAGCAGGTTGTATGTATGCATTTAGAAATAGATGTGTATATACATAATACATACACATGATATATAATGTATGTATGTATGTATATATATATATAGTGTATAACAACAATTAGTGAAAAAAGAGGGTGATGAATCTGAAAAACATCAAGGATGGCTACATGAAAGAATTTGGAAAGAGAGGGGAGAAATAAAGTATCTATATTATAACCTTAAAAAATAAAAAAACAAAATACTCATTTAAAAAGGCATCTGAAAGTTCTATGCCTGAGGATTGGTCTGCAGTGAATAGTATTTTTTTCCATCATGAAAATGTAACTCAAGTAAGAACATACGTTACTATTCCTATCTACAAACACTATATACATATAGCTTATCAATATAAATAATGACCAATAATTTCATAATTTACATATTTAATGAACAAGATAAAGTTGTTCTTGGAAGAAAAGATGTTTATTTTTGGGATACACTTTATTTACAAAAGTAACCGGGAAAGATATTAAAATATAATATGCTCTTAACATTGTGAAATACAATATGTGCATGTAAGTTGAGGTTATATATTTTCATTAACATAATATTTTTTTATCTTAATACCATTCTAAAATGAAGCAGCATTGTTATCATTGTTATAGGGATTAGTACTATACACACACACACACACACAAAACCCACAGGTTTCATTCCAAAAGAAATAAAGAGCCAGACATGAGTGACAATGGCATGGAAACACAGATTTATGGGCTCTCCAATTCATGTTGGAATGATGTAGCAATTTGAGGAAGTTCTTATAATAATAGAACAAAGCTGAAGCAAGAATCTTTTTACCACAAACAAGTGGAGACATTAAGCAGATGATTGCCACACAATGGAGAAATCTCAGGTCTCACAGACTATCTGCAAGCATCCTTAGCTCTTTTATTAGTGGAGAACCGGGACTGCATTATGATAACACATTCTAAAGATCTTACTCTGTTTATGAGAATGTGAGATTCATCTTTACCTGGAGTCAAAGGCTCTCAGGATCCACACAGAAATGGGTTATTTAGGGGCTGAACACAGCTAAAGATAAATTATAATTAGACTCTAGGCCTACAATATTCCAACTTCCCCCCTGCATCATGGAAGTTCTAATTAGTCAATCAACCACTGCCCACAGCTTGTTCCCAGGAATTTGCATAGCCTGGAAGGACCCCTTCCTCAGATCATGCTTTGGATCACAACCTGTTTCCCTGGTAACCCTAAAAGGGAAAACATCACAACTTCCCAGGAAATATGGTGGAGATCACAGGGCTTTGAAGAGGCTCATCAAGGGAAAGCTATTTTCCATGCTGGTCAAAAGAATGGAATCTTATCTTCTGCCTCTGGGTGTGAGTGGGGCCAACGATGACAAATCAGATCTCCTTCAAAGATTAGACCATCACATACTAATATCTTCTCTCTTAAGCTGTTAATCCATCTGGGCTTATCAGTCACCTTGTTAAGAGTCCATCCCTCAGGGAAGCAGAGTCGTCTAAAGACAAGCTAAGAAGATGGGTGCAATAACTGTACTCTCAATAAGACAATGTACTTAGGTTTCCTAGTTTGGCCTAATACACATTTTAAAAGTATGTCCTCATAATTCTCTGATGCTTATATTGCAATGTCCCCCTTTTCAAGTCTAATTTTATAAATTTGGATCTTCTCTCTTTTGGTTAATTTGGCTAAGGTGTTATCAATCTTGTTGATTTTTTTTTTAGAAAAGCCAACTCTTCCATTCATTTTTTTTTCTTTGTAATTCTTTTGATGTTTGTTTCTATTTCATTGCTTTCAGCCCTAAGTTTATTAATTACCAATTTCTCTTTTGGGGTGTTCTTCATTCTTCTAGGGACTTCATGTGTGTCATTAAATTACTAATATGAGATCTCTCCATATATTTTTTTGATGTGCACTGTCAGTGGCTTAGAACTGCCCTTCATTATGTCACCTAGATTTGTGTATGCTGTATTTTCTTTGGCATTCAACTGTAAAAAGTTTTAAATTTCATTTTTCGGGTTTATTCAGTAGTGATTTCAATTTTCATTCAGTAGTGATTTCTTCCATTTCTGTGAGTCATCATGTAACTGTGGGGATGTGATAGCCAGCCCTAACCGGATGGCACTGTGTTTTCACCTGCACAGAAATGAACTGCTCTAACCCAGTCATTAGAGTGTTCAGACATGAGTAATAATTTACACAGGTTCACTGCGATGACTAAAGAAGCTTAGTCATCAAAAAAGCGCCAGACATCCCTTAAGGGCCATTGACCTTTTGCTCTGGAATGCCTGTGAGATCCTAGTGGCCTGCAGGTAAGGTAAGAATAGGGTAATGGGCCATGAAGTATTAACAGCTGCTCTTGCTTCTGTAAAACGTGCTTAGTTGTTTAGGCATTAAGATGTTTTTAGGCCTAAATAGACGTTTTAAGTTGATAATGATGAGATATGATAGATATTGATTTACATTCAGAATTTTAGACTTACCAAGATAGGAAAGATGTTTTCTTCATGGCTGCCAAATACAAATAGCCAAAACACTATGAATGTTCCCACATTCCCTAGGGACACTTAATTAAGGGAAGCTGGAACTGACCACTGTGCCTTCCTTCCCGCACAGAATGAACTGTTCTAGTAGGACGTGGGCAGAGGACACTGGGAAGTCACTGTTTCTTGTAAGATTGCAAGTTGTAGAATGACAGCAGAGTAGTTGACAAAACACTATGATGAAAGAATCCAAGGAAGAAGAATGGTTTCCTGTCATGAGAAATCACAGTTTCCTACTTAGTATCATCTTCACTTGTATTTACTGATATTCTAGTATCAAAGATGTTGGTGGGTTTTGATCAGTAAGCAAGAGGATGAACTGAAGATTAATTTCCCAATAGTAATTACTAAGAATAAGTTAAATCATGAGTTTTCAGAAAGCCAGGGTAATGTGTGCAACTGGTACTTGTTAGATCTCCCATCAGAGTATGCCAGTGAAACCACACAACAGTGTGTGTGTGTGTGTGTGTGTGTGTGTGTGTCTATGTGTGTGTGTGTCTCTCTCTGTGTCTGTGTGTGTGTCTCTCTCTGTGTGTCTGTGTGTGTGTTTGTTTGTGTGTGTGTGTGTGTGTGTGTATGTCTGTGTGTGTGTCTCTCTCTGTGCCTGTGTGTGTGTTTGTGTCTCTGTGTGTGTATGTCTCTCTCTCTCTCTCTCTCTCTCTCTCTCTCTCTCTCTCTCTCTCTCTCTCTGTGTGTGTGTGTGTGTGTGTGTGTGTGAGTCTGTGGGACATCTGGGAACCTAGCCTATGCATCTCAGGTCCACTTCTTAGTAGCTGTAAAATGATCAAATTATTCCAGCTGACTGCTTCATTGCTGAAATGGGGGCAGTGAAACTGACATTAAAAAGTTGTAGTTCCATTTCACACACATTCTTCTGAATGTCATCTAGTTATAGCACACATTAGGTTACTTAATAAAACACAGAGCCTCCGAGAGACTCAGGCATAATTCTTTTGATATTTCCAAAACACAGAAACACTGCTGTCATTCGGGATTTCCTGGGATAAAAAAAAAAAAAAAAAGCTTAGATCACTCAGGGGCTTGTTTTCTTTTCAAAGATTGCAATTTTGTTTTATTGTTCATGCTTTACAGGACAGTTTATGCAACTATATCCACCTTTAGGTAGTTTTTGTTTTTTGTGTGTTTGTTTTTTGAGACAGGGATTCTCTGTGTATTACTGGCTGTCGTGGATTTGCTTTGTAGAGCAGGCTGGCCTCAAATTCACAGAGATCCACCCGTATCTGCCTCCCAGAGTGCTGGGATTAAAGGTGTGAGCCACCACTGTGCCCAGCTGGCAGTTTTAACATTATAGAGAGACATATATCTATTCATCTATTAAGTGAACAATGGCAATTTTTTCTCTGTAACTTACCCTGACATGGAATTTAGGGGAAAATATGTGTATTTAGGAACCAGTGGAGTGATGAGTGTTATAATAGGCGCTTCACCAACCTGCCTTTCAGTGGCAGGAACAGCTGAGGTCATCATCAAGCCAAGTCAGGTACATAAAAGCCCCCACCTCTCTCCCACCCTTGCAAGTGCTCCCCTTTCCCCAAACTTCTGCATAGCAACTTTCCTGAGCCTGATCCTTGGGGACTAGTGAACCCACCCAGAACTGCCCATAATAAAACTGAATTTATAAAGTTTAATTTAGCTTGAATTGGCTTATTTAATGGGATGGAGGAAGAATGTTTATCAGATAGGAGGGCTTCACTAGACTTGAATGCAATACCCGCTGGATAGTAAACGTAGTTTAAATTAGATGCTGATGTATCATAAAATGATAATGCATGATACTTAAATCCCAAATATGAGCCTTAGGGAGATAAAGGTGTTTATATATATATATATATATTGTGCCCCGAGATAAGTGAACGGCCTCTTAGCCCCCTTTGTCTGCAGTTCACACACTGCCCAAGCTCATGGCATCCTGGAGCAGAGCTACTTCCTTTTAGAAGAAGCAATGGCTCAAGTCAGCATGTTTGGCTCATCCTCAAGCAATAAGCACTTTCAGGAAAGCACAGACTAAGGAAAGAATTGTAAACACTGCACTCTACAGAGAGGAAGATTTTAAAGAGTATTCATGGGATCATTTTAACAACTAGAAATTACAAAATAAAAAAAAATCTCAGACTAAGTTGAAGGAATATATTTGGGTAAAAATAAAAGCGCAGTGTAATGAAATCAGAGAATGGAACTAATTGTGCTTCATCCTAGGAATTGCTCTCTTTAGCATCTGAGCTGTAGAGACCAGCTTGCTGCTTGTTACATTCCTGCTGGTTACAAAAGAGAGCACTTGAGATCTTTAACTACTCTTTTGTGATGTAAAGGAATGAATTCCACACTTCAAAGGGAGAGCGAAAGTGACTTCTAAGAAACTGATAAGGAGAACAAGTGCATGCCAGTAAAGGAGGCCATGTCTCTGCTAAAAGATGACAAAGAGCAAGTTTGGCCTCCAGAGTAGAAGGAACCTAGTTCAGAGGTTTCTCACAAGGACTGCCTTTCCTATCCAAGGAGCAATAGAAAGGACCTGGGTAGTTTTTTTGTTGTTGTTGTTGTTATTTATTTATTTATTTTTTCCTTTATTAATTTATTCTTGTTACATCTCAATGGTTATCCCATTCCTTGTATCTTCCCATTCTTCCCTCCCTCCTCTTTTCCCCTTATTCCTCTCCCCTATGACTGCTCCTGAGGGGGATTACCTCCCCCTGTATATGCTCATAGGGTATCAAGTCTCTTCTTGGTAACCTGCTGTCCTTCCTCTGAGTGCCACCAGGTCTCCCCCTCCAGGGGACATGGTCAAAGGTGAGGCACCAGAGTATGTGAGAAAGTAATATCCCACTCTCCACTCTACTGTGGAGAATGTTCTGTCCATTGGCTAGATCTGGGTAGGGGTTTAAGTTTTTACCGGGTGATTCCTATGGGAAATTTTTACTGCTTATATTTATCTCTGTAACTAGTGTTATACTGATCTTCTCAGAGATACAATCTTGCCATGTGCATAAACATAAAGAGATATGAATGTCACTGTACTAGAACTACATGTTTGTGGCTCTCAAAGATTTTTTAAAAATTGTTTTAATGTTGAACTCAGACTAACACAGGAGAAATCAAGGTCCCCACTTCAGGTTTGTTAATAAAAGACATTACGAATAGACTCCAAAAGAAGGCCAAGGATGATTATTAGAGTATATAAGAAAATAAAAACTTGCCAGAGCAGGCAAGCAGTAAAACCTCAATGGGTTGTGGCTTCCCAGACAAGAATTGTGGAAAGATGGAGGAGGGAGGGAGTTAGGGAGAGAAACTATTTTAAGCTGGACTGGGTGTTAGACACAGGGTTGATAAGCAGCTACATTGTGGAGAGAGGCTACAGAGGAAGACTACGGTAGCTCAAAATGTTAAAGAAAACACACTTAAGAGATAGAAGAAAGAAAAGGAAAACAGCCTTTTCTGAATAATTCAGAGGACTGGACACTGTTATAGAGGCAGGAATTCTGGTGCGTGAGGAGTACAGCATCTCATTTATGGATTAATTATTCTGCCCATCTCCTCAGCATGTCATATTGTGAGTCTACCCTCCTAGGGTGGTCCCTTGGCTAAGTGAATGATGTCCAACTGAATCCTTAAGCTAAGTATCTTGACCTGGAGAGTTTGCTCTAACATGACCAATATGAAACTATCGTAAATAATCATTTATATGCTTTTTTTTATGAGTCAAAATTAACTTGCGATGAGGAATCCAGTATAATCTTTCCTAGAGAGGCTGTATTTTATTGTTACCAGAAGTTCTGTGATGGCCTCAAGTCAAAAGCATCAAGGAGGTAGTTGGCTCCAGCAAGCTCTTTCTCAGTGTCAGGGATTAGCTTGCTATTGACAATGTAAGCGTGGCTTTGCTCACAACTTCTGTGACAGAACGTGAGGTAGCTGCATCTGACAGTTAACCTCATTGGACAGAGCATGGTTGCTGTCTTTTAGAGAGCATTTCTAAGAAGTAAGAGCTCGGGAAGGCTCTGAACTGGTAAGTGTTTAAGTAACATTGAGGATTCACAATATGATGACATTTCACAGAGACCTCATTCAAGATGGAAGAAGGTCAGCGGGGGCATATCCTCATGGCTTCTATTTTGATATATTTCTTCCTCCTGTGCTCTGCTTCCTGGCTGTCACTTTTTTTTTTTCTCCTCCATACACAGCTTCTCCCTCCACATGTTCTCAGAGTCCTGATGTTTTCTGCCTTGCCTTGAGCCCATAATCAACTGATCTAAGGACTATTAACTGAAATCTCGAAAAGCAAAAGGCAAATACAGCCTATCCCCTTTGTTTATGGCTGCTACTACAAGTATCTCCTCACAGCAGCAGAAAATAACTAGTACTAGTATTTGTTTAAAACAACGGAGTGTGGCTAGCCTGGGTCTCACTGGATAGCTTACATGTCCTAAATCTGGAGCACAAAAAACTGAAGTGAGCTACAAGGTGCTGGTTTGGTGGTGATATTTCCTTTTTCTGACATCACTTCTAAATGCAAATTATTAGCGATAAGTTCAAGATTTAAGGTGGATCAATTCAAATAAAGTCTTAATGAATCCCAAGAGATTATCTAGTTACCAGAAAAACTATCAACAGATTAGAATAACTAAATGAAGTAACTTTTGTCTTCTAAAGAAGTATATAGCTTGATTAATTTGGGTGCTAAATAATCTCCCAATTAAGTCGATAACGAAATAGCATAGTGATGGCTATTGCCTAGAAATAAGAGTTAATATGAGCATGTGGTATAAACAAATGAAGCTGTGAACACAAGTACTCAAAACTGCAATGTTTAATAAGTATATTTAGAGAACACAGTTAGGTAAATCCAAGTTTTAGAAAAGTGTACATATAGTCTTCTATAAAGCCATGTGCTTAACTTTGTTTTGAGTTGTTTCAGTCAACACTTCTCAAAATATGAGAGAACACTGTAAGCCAATTTTAGTTTGGTCAGAGATTCTGTGGTTCCCACACAGAACTTCTAGATTCCATCAGAACCCTCCAGTTTCATTGGTGGTACTTTTAACAAGTCATCTAGATCCATAGAAAGTAAACACAAACCAGAACTCAGGGCTGAAAAGATAAAGATGCACTGAGATACTATGAAGAAGCCAGACTAGAAAAGTGTGAGGAACAGGGGAGGAAGGCATAAAGTAATTGTGGAGCCAAGAAAAGATGTAGACAGTGCACAACAAGGTTTATATAAGCTTTTGGAGTCGTTGTCAAATATTAGTTTTTGTTCCTATACCTCATAGGATCCTGGTTGTCACAAATATCATGGGCACTAAGTGGAGTTTAAGAGGCTTCTATCTGGTATAGTTTAAGCCTTTCTGCTAAACATACACTGCACAGAAAGCTGCTCTCCACAACAGAGGGTCATCTGGACGGGAAGTCAGTAGTTTCAGTGTTAAACAAGAACAACACCAACACTGCCTTAACACAGTGGGAAGACAGTAAATGTTTTCAGCAGAGAAGCCCTGTAATAAAATATGCAATTAAAAATGCACAAACTCTGCTAGCCCAATGAGAAAAATGAATAAAAAGACAGCAAACATGTATGTGTGAGGAAGATGAATTTAGAAATAATCCATGTGTCAGGATAAAAATAATGTCACAGACCAACATGGTGCCTGTAGAAGAAGGTGATATGGGCATATGTGAGAAATAGCATGCTGAAAATCCAACAGGCTGTGTCCATACTTGGCCATGAGGAACAAGAAGTGATCTCCCTTATTTTGTCTCCTGGTGTTGAATACGCAGAGATACCAATCATGGCAAGGAGAGAACCCAGTTATGAAGAGAAAATTACTTCGGTAATTAATTTGGAGTGTAGGGACCTATAAAAAATAGGAATGTGGGGGGTTTTAGAGAAGCGTTCAGTGTTGAAGAATGTTTAACAAAGGCAACGGTGACCCTATGGGAATGTAGGAAGATGTAATGAGGGTGTTGAGTCTTGTGAGGCCTTGAGTGCAGCCCTGTGGGTCACATATTTAATAGGTAGGCAGAGAAGATAGTGTTGGTAAAGGAAATGGGAGGAATAACCAAAGTTGTAAGAGATAACCCAGAGGAAGATTGTGTGTTTAACCCAACAAAGAAAGAAGAATAAGGACAGGCCACCTGTAGACACCCAGGGGTCCGCCCACAGCCACAGCCACAAGCACAGGTGAGCAGAAGACATGCAGAGGCCCACTAGCTGTGTGACCCACAGTGGGTGCTACTGTGATGTATAAGTATGCGGTGGGCAGATGGGAGAGAAAAATAAGAGAAGCAGAACAGTTTGAGCATTGTGACAAGAGGTGGAACTGGGGACATAAGAGTGAAAAGGAATAGTCTGTTAGGAGTAGCTTGCCCCACGAGCTGGGGCTATGATGAAGTCCCAGCCCATGCTGCCTCTGAGGGCCATGTCTGGGACTGTGGCCATGCAGCTGCAGGGCTTTGTATTGATGCCCATAGCCCATATTACTACTAATGACCATGCAGATGTCCCTGGTCTGGGCTGTCACCTAGGATCATGTTGGTGTCTAAGGGTTGTGCAGACCTGGCTCTTCCCCTCACTGGCAGCTATACTCTGGAGAGTGGAAGAGTGGGAGGGAGCATGAGCTAGCCCCAAGCTGTAAGAATGGGAGGGTTAGCCCTGTCACTCACCTGAGGTGAGATGTTGTGGGCATGGAGAAAGATGCCCTTTTTCCCCGCCCCTCATCATCTGCAGCAGCAGGGAGAGCTCGCCCTGGAGTCATGAGATTGGGAGAGTTGGCCTGCTGCAGCTCTTGGAAGAGTGGGCTTTGTATTTTTCCTGGGCTGCACAGGAGAGTTGGCCCTGGTGACAGGGGGGGAATAGGTGAGCCTGCCATAAGGACATAAGCACAGGGAAGCTGACACAGACTCCACCCTCCACCTCACACTAACTGGGTGCTAGCATGGGTGCTACTTGCATCAGGTAATGGGTGTGGGTGAGCTGGCCCAAAGGGCATGAGAGCAGGAGAGCTGGCTTACCCCTTGCCAGCTGCAACATTGGGAGAGCTAGCCAGGGCATTGCTGGAGAGTTCACTCTGACGGTTTGGGTACCAGAGAGCTGGTGAGCTGACCAACTAGGCTCCCATCCAGGCCCAGATACAGGGTTTTAAGTTAGCCCACCTCATCATCTATCTTATCTGTGACCTGCAGGAGCATGAGAAAGGGCCAGTCCTACAGATCCAAAACTGCATGCAGGATCCCCATGACAGAAGGCACCAACAGGATATCCAAGAGGAGTCTTGGTGAGGATCCAGAGTTGATGGTGTAGCAGAAGCCAGAGGCCTCAAACAAGACCAACAATTGCTTGCAATGAACATTTCCAAGTAAAGAAGTGTGGACAAAAGGGAAAACTGTGGGACACAGGGTGACACACCACAGCTTCCACAATCAGATATTTTTTGTTTGTTTGTTTGCTTTAACTCTTTTTATTTTAGTTTTTAAATTTTCTTTTGTGTGGGGGGGGTGGTTTGCAAGGGCAGAGGGTGGATAACAAAGGGATGGGAGGTGAGTGGAACTGAGGTACATAATGTGAAACTCATAAAGAATCAATAAAAATTTTTTTAAAAAAGAAAAGAAAAGAAAGGAAGAACATCGGATAGACTAACCCACAAAACATATCCACAGATAGCACAGCACTTCCCTTGCAGATCTCTCACTTGAATTAACAGATGGAAATTAGTCTTTTCAAAATGGAAGTCAAAAACCCGTATCTTTTCTAACACACGTCCTTCCTTTCATGTTAACCTCAATCTTAGTTTATCTTCTTAAGTATACTTGATCTTGGCTTTTATCTCGCACCTGGCCAAGGAGTTTCTAAGCAAATTCTGACTCTAAGAAATGAAACACCTTTGATTTTCACCAGGCAGAGATAATGAGCAGATAATAAGTACAACAGAAAATATAAATACTGATTTTGAGTAAACCAACAATTTTATATCTACACAGTATTCTTAATTATAGAGTCATTTATCACAATATAATTACCACTGGCCATGACATTTATGTATGTGTTAGAGCTTGGTGCCCAATTCCCTTAAACAAATTGGTTTACACACACCTGTTAGAAAGGCTGAGCTTGCCAGCTACCTGTGTGGTTACTAATTACCTGTAAGAAATCTGCTGACCTATCATGAATGGGTTAATATTTCTCAGCAGCATCCCCATGGTCACCACTGGAAGTGATTCTCACAATGCAGTAAGACACAGAGCAGTTGTCTGTATAGGAGAGTACTGGAACAGCATGCTGTCATCCTATATAGGTGAACGCCAGCTTGTTAGCACTGGGTACCTGGGTATAGCAACTGGCCTGACTGTAACGTCCTACCACAGAGTCACAGTACAAAGGCAGACAGCATTTGAATTATCTCCTGCCCCGACATAGAAGCTGTGTGGGATGCTGTATTTTGCCTTAACAAAAGGCAATTTCCTATTCTCTTCCTGGACACTCAAAAGCTTACATTAGAGATATCCCTGGTATATAAAGCCTGTGGCAGATATTTGGACCTGATATTTACTAGAAAACAACAGATGGAAGCAAGATTATAGGGATCTGCCCAGATATTGAAGACTGCCCTTGCATTTCAGTATGCAATGTTCCGTAGGGGATCAAAAGTAATTAACCAGTCAGGCCTGGCGGTGCATGTCTGTTATCACAGCTACTCAGAAGCCAAGACAAAAGAATCATAAGTTCAAGGCCTGCCTGGGCTATGGAGTAAATTTAATGGAAAATTGGGTGATTTAGCAAGAGACTATTTTTTTTATTAAAAAAAAAAAAAGGATTACTATTGCAGAACACTTAATCACACTGTGAACCCAGAGATCGTGTACTGGAAAAACTTATTTCTAATTGTGGTGTGGCTCAGCTCTAGCACACACCTTTAACCAAAGATCTTTCTGTAAATAAGAGCTAATTAAATTTAATCCTAGGTCAAGAGGTAGAACACACAACCAGTTGACAGGAAGTGAATATGGGGGGAAAAACAGAGAGAAGTCAATAGGACAGATAGACATATAGGAAGTAGAAAGGTGGAACATTCAGTTTAAAGGGTTTTTAACGATATCATGGGGAAGGAGAAGAGCTTTCTTTCTTTTCTTTCTTTCTTTTTCTTCCTTTTTTTGAAGGTTTCCCCCAACATTGGTTGAGTAGTAAGGACATCTGGGTGCTTTCTTTGCCTCTTTGAGTTAACAGGTTTTCACGCCAATATCTGGCTCCTGAGTTTTTATTGGTAAAATCAAACATTTGAGATTTTGTTTATATAATGACAGACTATGGTGTAGAACACTTGCCTAGCATGTAAGTGCTTACTCTACAGTATCACAGGCAAAGCACTTTTCTTAGAACAATCTGAACATACACCAGTAACATACTAAGAATGTCTACTCTGTATGCTGAATGTATTCGAAATAAAAAGGTCTCAAAATTTATACTGGAAGAATATTTATTTGAATAAATTCAAGGGAAACCCAGATTTCCTTATTTAATTACAATATCTCTTATATTTATAAATAGGACACATACCTGGCTCTGTGTCCTGGTTAGTTTATATTTAGAGTAAATTTTAATTGGTTATACAATACTAAGTAGTTAGCTCTGAGATCATATATGTGGGAACACCATCCAGGAATGGATTTATGTGTGAGTTCTCTGTGCATGTGCATCCAAGAAAACAAGACAACTGAAGTCTTGTGACTTCAGTTTCTTCAACTCACAGAATTGTTTTTGGAATGTGTATTCATGTTCCTCCCAGGTATAGCAGAGAGAGAGTTTACTCTGGGTTACTCATCATAGCTTACTGCAGTTACTTAATTAAATGTTTAATAAAACTATCTTTATACTCCTTTACAGAAAAAAAAATTTTTTGGTATGTATGTATTTTCTTTGTGTTTATGTACAGCTTGAACCCATAAGAACTTTACTTGAGATTTATCTTAATAGTCAGAATATAAGTCGAATATTCTGTCAAAGTGTGTGTGTGTGTGTGTGTGTGTGTATGTGTGTGTGTGTTAGTATTTTGTCAATAGAAGCCAGAGTCATCTAAGAAGAGGCACCTCAATTGCAAAAATGCTTCCATCAGATTTTCAGGTAGGAAATTCTGTAGAGTATTTTCTTGCTTGGCCTAAGAGGGCCCAGAGCGCCGCAGGCAGTGCCCAGGTGAGCCTGGTTAGATTAAGAAAAAAGGTTGAGCCAAGCATTGGGGGAGGGGCGAGTCAATAAGCAGCACTCCTCCATGGTCTCCACTTTATTTTTTGCCTCCAGGTTGCTGCTGTTAGTTTGTACCCTAACGTCCCTTCATGATGATATCCAGATTTAAGAGGAAAGAAAACTTTTCCTTCTCCAGTTGCTTTTTCGTCACAGTGTTTATCACAGCAATAGAAAACAAATGAATACAGGGCGTTGTACATGTCATATAACATATACGGAAGGTGAACTGTCCTGTACTCAAAGGCAACATGTTAGTCAGTCTCTTGTCACCTTAGCAAGCACCTGAAGTAATCAGTCCACAAGGAGAAAGGGCCAGTGTTGGCTCACAGTTTTGCAGAGTCCAGTTTGTTACTAATTGATACAATTGCTTCTGGGTAGACAGCAAGACACCATGTCCTGGTGGCTGTGTCTGGTACAACCTGATGGTAGGGATACCGAGGAGAAAGAAGGATTTGGGTCTTACCTTCCCTTTGAAGGTCATGATTCCAATGACTTAACATCCTTCCAGTAGGTTCCACCTCCAAAAAGTTTCACCATGTCCCTGTAGTGCCGTAAGCTGTTACTAAGCCTTTACCACGTGACCTTTTTAGGATTGTTTGCAGATCCAGATTACAGCAAGCAGCACCACAGTTCCCAAGCACCCAGTGTTCAAGGAGATGTGCGGAGTGAGTGCAGGCAGGTAATAGAAATGGTCTCTCCTCTTGGGAGAGGCAAGAAACACAACTTCACATGGAGACATGTGATCTTCTGTGCAGTTACAAGAGGGGCCAGAGAGATGCTCAGCTCCTAGGAGCACTTGCTGCTTTTATAGAGGACTTTGGATTCAGTTCTTGGCCCCCACATGGCATCTTACAACCTTCTGCAATTGTCCTTCCAGGGGATCTGGTCCCTTCTTCTGGCTTCTGTGAGTACCATGAATGGATGAAGTGCATATGCATATGTGAGGGCATGTACTATGTTTTTTAGTGATTCTGTTTGTCATGCTAATGTATCGATGTTAATATTTTACTTACTTTATAACAAACTTTAATTGTCAGAAATCCATAGATACATCATGGAGACTCAAGACACTTAAATATTATTTAAAGATAAATCCAATAATTACAATGTTAAATTTCCAAATAAGAATGCAGAGTCCAATAAAGAAATAAAAATCCATCCAGAATAATTAAATGACTTACCCTTGTACCCCAGTTTTCAAACTGTAGCAGAAAACAGATAGGTTTTATTTTGTCCAAACTCTCTTATAAACTATACTTAAGCTTCATTTCATACCACAAAAATAATAAAATTCAACTTAAAACCATTTTTTCAAAATTCAAATTTATCAGTTTTCTTGAATCTTAGCATAACCTTTTATCCCTGACACTGTTGCTTTGCATTAAATCGTGCTTTGCAATGATTAGTACTGTTGTTCATTTTTCTGGAAAACTGTTGTTCATAAGGTGTTCAGAGAGAGAGAGAGAGAGAGAGAGAGAGAGAGAGAGAGAGAGAGAGAGAGACTATGAATGAATGAATGAAATGAAAGTACAACTTCTGAAGCTTCAGGACAAGTGCGCCCTGGACAACAAGTTTCCAATTTCTCTCCTTCAAAATGCCATGCAGAATCCCAGTTAATAACCTGAAAATCTGTGGAAATCCCCTAGTGACAACATTCAGAGTCCCAGTCATGCGTTTCCCTCACCATGACTAAGTGACACACTTAGGTCAAAGCTGCAAGTCAGAGTCCTGCCATGTCTCTGGTTCCCTACTGTAATATAAGTAGTTTGGAGGAAATAAAATCCAGACGCCCAATTGTTCTAAAACACTGTGACAGAAAACGCATTAGGATTTTGAGGTTTGAGGAAGGAGAATGAACCGGACGTGGATATAATAATACACACCGTCGCAGGGCTGATCCACTCTTAATGCAGAGATGCAGCCACTATCACAATTTGAACATCATTGGTATAAAAAAAAAAGTAGCACAAAATATTTAGAGAGAAAAAGTATTAATGATCCTGTGTTCTTGAACACATTCACTGCTTTAAGCAAGAGTAGAATATTCTACATGACTTCCTTTAGGTATGTATATCAAAACTTGTATGATGTGCATTGAGGCACTTACGAGTACAGAGACGGGTGTACAATGATGCATGTACTGTGACGCCTACATTCCTAGTTCCCAGCAGCGGAAACGGGAAGTCAGAGTCTGAGGTTATAGGTAGAGAGGATGGCTCACTCTGCAAAGAGATTGGCTTACAACCCTTAGGACCTGAACCAAATCCCCAAAGCCCATGTAAACATGCTGGTCATGATGGAGTGTTTGCAATTCCATCCCTGGGAAGGTGGGGGCTGGGGGAATGTTTGGAGTTTTCCTGGCCAGCTAGTCTGGAATGACCTTTGGAACAGTGAGAAATCCTAAGACAGCCTTCCCGAGGATGACACCTAAGGGTGTCCTCTAGCCTGAATACTTGCATACACAGACACACAGAGAGACATGCCGACACACTAACGCATGTGCACACAGATACACCTGCATACACAATAAATACACATGAAAACCTTTGAAGTTGTGTATGTGTACTTAGGAATGGTATAGGTTTCCTTACATGAGAGAAAATCAATTATGCATAGTGTCACTCTTTTCTTTCTTTCTTCCTTTCTTTTTTTTTGGTTTGCTTTTGAGACAGTGTCTTGACACATGCTAGGATTAAAGGCCTCTAACACCATACCTGGCTGAACAAAATGTTTTGAATGGAAAATAATACAATCATCCATTACTTCATCTAAAATCTTTAAAGAAATGCCCTGTAATGTGCACTAAGGAATGGAGGGAAGGGGCGTTAAACACCCAAGGACTGTTTTCTCTGTAATAAAATCTCTCAGTGTAATTAATTTTTAAACTTCTGTGACTTCCACTTGAATAGCCTATGTTGAAAGTAAATGAATGGACCAAAAGTATACAGTAAGCAAAAACACAGACAATGCTCAAAAGGGGCTTCATGGGGCGGGACCAGGGGGGACCCTCTGGGGATAAGGAGCTTTCTGAGCAAGTATGAGACCAGAGTTGCAAACGACTGCACAAGAGCCAGGTGGTCATGACTGCCTCCCTGAGATCTCTGCAGCAATCTGGCTAGCTGACTAACTGAATCAGCAAGCTCCAAGTTCAAGTGACAAACCCTTCCCCAATATATAAGGTGGAAAGTAATTGAAAAAGTACATACCGCTAATCCCTGGCTCACACACATGCATGCACGCACGCATGCACGCACACACGCATGTGTGCATACCACATGTTTATGCTGAATTAAAAGCCCTTGTTTTATTTTTGGTGTTCGGTGCCCTCTTTTTTTGGTTTGGTTTGGCTTGGTTTTTTATTTTTGTCTTGTTTTCTGGTTGCTTGATTTTACATTGACTGCAGTCCGGTGACTGGGAAGGGCATGTTTCAGATTAGAACCTGCTTTCTGTGGTTCTCAGTGAGGTAGCCTAGAGAGAATGTGCTGGATGCAACAGGGAGAGTCTTAGACAGAGGGGCGGTTCATTTTCATTTCTTTTACCTCAGAAAATGCCCTTCCAATTTTACATGTCAAGATAGCTTCCAAGGTGGCAGCTGGGCTTGTTGCACCCAACCAAGAAACTAGCACGCATGTTTAGCAACACTTTTGGACTCACTGTTGGATTTTGCTTAGTGAGACGGATGACTGGAAGAACAAACGGAGGCCTGAGGAGAAGCACTCCCATAGTATGAAGGCAGATGAGGGCAGAAAAGGAGCTCACGGTGTCAGGCTTATTCCAGATTCCAGGTGGAAGTGGAAAGTGGGCTGCAGACATGCTCCACCTCATGTAGGACAATGCCAGATCTACAGTGCTCGCATCTGTTGCCTTTGCCACGAGGGATGGATGATTGTGTGAGCATCCACCGGCTACTTGCTAAATCCTGTCAGCCACACTTCTTGAAGCTCCTACTTCACCTTTCTTAAGATAGCAAGATCTCTGTCACATGAACTCTGGTGCCTCATATTTGACCATGTCCCCTGGAGGGGGAGACCTGGTGGCATTCAGAGGAAGGATAGCAGGTTACCAAGAAGAGACTTGATACCCTATGAGCATATACAGGGGGAGGTAATCCCCCTCAGGAACAGTCATAGGGGAGGGGAATAAGGGGAAAATGGGAGGGAGGGAAGAATGGGAGGACACAAGGGATGGGATAACCATTGAGATGTAACAAGAATAAATTAATAAAAAATTTCAAAAAAAGATAGCAAGATCTTGCTTTATTTCTACAGTTCCTTGAACTTTGTTGCTTAGGATATTTCCCAGTTAAATGAGTTAGAATAATGTGATGGCCCCCACCCGCCTCTTATTAAGGTGCTGACCCTGTGACAACTGATATCTATTAACAACTAGACAGGATGTAGAAACCCTTGGGGAACAACGCCTAGGCACGTTCATGAGGAAGCTTCCAGATTGGGTGAATAGATTTGGGGACTCACCCCAGATGTGAGCAGCTGTACCCATCCCATTGAGCCTTTGCATTATGCAGAAAGCTTCTCTCTCAGCTTCCTGACTTCAGCTGCCTCACACTCTTGCCACCATGACAGCACCCCCACAGTGTGAGCTGAGGTAAGCCCCTCCCTCCTAAGGTCTCTCCTTGTCAGGTCTTTGTTCTTAACAATGGGAAAGGAACAAAGCACCTGCTCATCAGCATTACATTGACGTTTCACAGTCTAGCCCCATCCCCTTCATCTCACTGGCAGGTGAACTGAACAAAGCCATTCTGTAGCCTAAAATTATCTATTATTATCAATTCTGTATGGCATAACTAGGCACATATTCCTTTTCATTACATTTTTTTTAAAAATGCTCAAAGATTTAAGGGAAAAGAAAGTGAAACCGTATGCTGCAGGAGGTTATTATTGGTGATGGTGACGGTGACAATGGTGATGATGATGATGATGATGGTGGTGGTGGTGATGATGGGGATGGAATGTTGGACTGTGGACAAATTTGTTAGGAAGAATAGAGGTCCTGCCATACCAGGCCATCTCATTTGATACAAGTAGTCATGGTCTCTCATTTTCAACAGTTTTTCTTTCCAAGCCGTAAAAAAATAGTGTTTTTAAGGAAGAAGTCTATAGTCACAGCCTACTATGGTTGGTATTTACTTAGAAATACTGGCTCCCAGTATCTCCATTGAACAAAAATACTTTTATTTCATGTTTGTAGTCAGAGTGTCTTTCTCAGGAATGTGAGACTTCCGGGAAGACATCCCTACGGTCACTTCCTGGTTCTTAATCAAGCAAATCTTCTGACTAAGGAACAGTGTGAGGGGAGGAAAGGAAATGAATGCCTAACCATAGCACTTCATAACTGAAAACATGCATGTGACTAATGATCAGCACTATATATGACTAAATACAACATAAATATATGTTCAGGGTATAAATATATATACACACACATATATATACAGCATAGACAAAAGTATATTATATAATAATATATATAGTGTGTGTAAATGCAATATAAGGACATAGGGTATCCATATATAAATGTATAAGTAGTATATAATTACATAGTATATTAATTAAACAAAAATTTTATAAGGAATATATAAATGTGTATTATCTATTTATCTTTTTAACTCAGAGTTAAATAAAAAATATAATAAAGAAAGAAAGAGAAGGGTTTCTTTCTTTCATTTTTTTTTTCAGAAATGTGTGATTGGAGTGGACTCTCTCTCTGTCCCTCTCTACCTCCATTCCTTCATCCTTTCCATTTATTCTTTACACTAATATCAAGAGTGTTTTCCTACTACACAACCACTACTCCCATGGAACCTTCAGTGATTGCCATGGTAACCAAACCATACTGCAAAGTCAACAAAGCTACCTGCCAACCTCTCCAGCTTCAGCTCCTGGCAGGGCCAGCCACAATCGCCAACCCATATCAGGAGATGCTCTGGTCACACCTCCAAACACATTCCATTCCATTTCCAGTCAGAATTCTTGGGTACAGGTTATGTGGTGTCCCTTACAACTGTCACTGCTACCAAGGTCCAAACATCTATGTCGAGCATGCCTAGCTTTAGGCCAAGGGCAGCTCATTGTACCTCTGGAACTGTAGTTCCTCCTTCATGTCCAAATTTTTGCTGCCACAGAACAGTCTATTCCTCTCCTGGCAGTTACTGTGGTCACACTTCTAATTGTTCTGTTACTTCCTGGGAGGCCCAGCTTGGTATTTATCTCAATACTCCAGAGCTACATGGGTGGTCTTACAAAGACTTTATGTTGAAGGAACAAGTGAAAAATAAAAAGCTACACACACACACACACACACACACACACACACACACACACACACACGGCTTGATGCCACACAGAGCTAAGAATCCTCTGTAAGAATCTGAAAATAGTGACAGGAAATAAGCTCACCCCCTCCCTTGACATCATATTTTCAGTTTTAAGCAATGTCAGCACAAACCTCAGCAGTGCTCCGCTACTTTGCTAAGATTATTTCATTTTATTTTCAAAATTCTTGCATGTGTTATCTAAATACATTTTCAAAAATAACCTTGTGGTATTTGGATTTAAACATCTCCATTTTCCAAGAAAGGAAATTGAGGTCTAAATATGAAGGAACTAATGAAAATTCAGTCCCATGATCAGGAATCTGTGCTGTGAGAAAGGCTCTGCAGCTGCTTCCTAGCACACAGCATCATAGTGAGGCCACGTGAGGCAGGAAAAACATCCACAGGCCACAGAGATAAAGCGAGTCTAGGGAGTGAGGGGAGAGGACAGAAGCAGCAGGAATTCCATTGTCTTCGTTGATCACAGATAGATCACCCTCAACTGACCAACACAGCAAGAACCACAAAATATGATGTGTTGCTCTGAGACATCAGGATGACTTGGGATGCACAGCATTGGATGAACAAAGCCGTGTGGCTGCTGCTGAAGTCTAATCTCCATATTGCATCCTGTAATTTGTCGAACTCCGATTCTTCAGTAAGAATACTATCATAGAGAAGACAGTGCAGCCATAGCAACCATAAAACCTAACTAACATAGTTCTAGACTTGGGAGAGATTTCCATTTCTTTCATGGGAAATCTTAGACATTCCTTAAAGAAGTATTCCAGGACTTCTTAACTAGTTCTTTTATTTTTGATATTAAATATAATTATATCATCCTTCCTTCAATTTCCTCCCTACAACCAGTCCTATATGCCCCTCCTTAACTTCTTTCAAATGCATGATTTCTCTCTTTAGTAATTATTATAGCATATATGTATATATGTATCTATTTCTAATTATAACCTGCTCAGTCTGTATAATGTTACTTGTACTTATGCTTTCATGGCTGACCATCTGGTATTGGATAATCGTGATCCATTGACTGGAGGAAGATGATGCTAATTTGAAGAGAACAAGCAGAGATGTATGAGACAGTCTGGAGGGAAGAAAGCAAAGAAGGAAGTGATGTCACTATATTGCAATATCAAAAACCAAAAGATAATAAGAAGGATGTGTTTTAGAAAGCAAAGTGTGGCAGAACACCAAATAGAGTGAAGTATTTTATAAAGGCAAGACAAATATAATACCTCTCTTCATATATATATCAGGATTAATTATGCTGCTTGAAAATTAAATAACATCATGTTACAATTAGAAATTATGTTTTTTCTACCATTTATATAACCATTAAGGGTTAAAGGCAAAAGAGTATTTCAAACTTATTCATATCTTAACATCACATTTAAGTATACAAATCAACCTGTGAATGTCACTATACAGAATATGAGGACGTGCTTTTTTTTGAAGCATGGATAGTGCCACACTTTTATGCAGCTAAGAATGTCTATATTGCTAAAATAGCACAGTAAGCACTTCATTCAGCAATGCTGCCCTGTGTTCGGTTATGTCGGAATTGTAACATATGACATGAGAAAGCATTAAGAGTCCATCACATGGGGTCAGTTGTATGAACTTACCTTGAAATCTGCAATAATAAAGTTGACTTGCTCCAGCTTACCATGAGGACCAGGATCCCATTGCCTCTTCTTGGCAGCACTCTATACAACATGGCACAGCTCTTATTACAGCAGCACCACAGCCCATGGATAGAGGACAGTAAAGAGTAGACTCGGTGAATTCCTGCTCCTCCTTCCAATGCAGGACCATGAAGACTATTTAGCTGCCATTGAACATGGGTGGGAAGCTGGCTTGTTATTTAGAAATAATAACCACAGTGGAAGTTTTAAAATATTATGTTTCCAAGTTTTAGGACTTCCAAATTGCCTTAATTAAAAAAAATGACTTCAAAGATGATCATAAACTCAAAGATAATTGGAATTTGATGAGGTTATAAGATCAAGAGTCAGAGATAAGATTTTCAAAGTGTCATAGGATTCAAAACAAAGGAACAGTTGAAGATACCACACGACAAATATACAATTCAAGTATACAGCTGGAAATAAAGGTAAGAAATTGCCAGACAATATTATACGACACGTTTATTAAATGAACTTGCATGGTAGTGTAGTGCTGCTCAGTCTCTACAGTTACAGAGATACATGAAGTTAAACAGACTCCCAGCCTTGCTACCCACTCAAGCAAGTACCTGTGTTCTCATGAAGGTCCCCTTACCAAAACAAAAGGGTGATTACTGTCTGTAATTGTAGCATAAACCCCTGCTGCAGGCACTGTGGGTGAGATGCAACTGACAGTGACATAGATGAATCTCCTTATATTAACACAACACTGTCATCCTAGTTTGCTTTCCATTGCTGAGATAAAGACCATGGCCAAAAGCAACTTGGAGAGAAAAGGGTTTAAGTGGCTTTACATCCTAAGCATAGCCCACTGATGGTGTTAGGGCAGGAACTCAAGCAAAACAGGAACTCAGAGGAAGGAACAAAAGTAGACACCGTGGAGGAGCTCTGCTAACTGCTTTTTCCTCCTGACTGTCTCCTTTTGCCTTTCTCAGCCTGCTTTTTTATATACTCAGGACCAGCATGTTAGGGGTAGGTAGCACCATCCACAGTGAGCTGAGCCCTCTGATGGAGACATTTTCTCAGTTGAGGTTCCTTCTTTCCAAATGACTCTAATTAGTATCAAGTTGGAAAAAAAGAGGAAGGAAGAAAGAAAAAAAATCAAGCAGCACATGTGCTAAAAATATATATATATAGCTAGGACAACATTGTTATTTTGACGAGGATGAGCGCCTACCCTATTTCGATTTTTAAAATTCTATCAGTTGATGATGTCACTGAAGCAATACCTTGAAAAGACATACAGCACAGATTTAAAAATTACATTTTCCTCAAACATGAAAGTCTTCAATAAAATGGCCTTCATCCCCAAGAAATGAAGTTTGAGCATTTTAAATTGCATGACTACTTTAGTTCAATGATTAAATCTCATGTCTTCTGGTTCCGTTCTGTTTAGGCATGAATATTTCTATATACCTGTGTATACACTATATACATTATCCAACTATAGGTCACTTAATCCTCTCACAAGATTAAATGTCTCAATATCTTTGGGCGTCTGTGTTCAAGTGACCATTACCTTACTTAATAATAGACTTAAGAATATTAACTGTAGAGGAAGCTCTGGGGTAGAATGCATAGAAAATCAGATACATTCTAATACAACCTGTCAATACTGCAGGTTATAGAGGAAAAAACACAGAATATACAAGTTAGGCTACTATTTGAGGTTTTGAGTATCCATTGTGCATGGGGGATAGGTGGGTGCGTAAGTGGGTAGCATATTAAAACATACTCCCATGGATAAGGAAGCCACTACAACCATTTATTTATAGGAAGCTAGATCAGGAAGAGATGGCCTGGAAGAATTGGAATCACACGATGGAAGAAAACAGTTCGTACCATCAGTTATTAAAAAGGCAAACTCTATCATACCATGCCACACTGCTTATTGTTCCAGACAAGTATTTAACAAGTGGCCTTATAGGAAATTAATATCCCATCATTATCTACCTGATCTGTTGTTTAGTGGCAATAACAATGAGGAAAAAACATCTTCTGTCTCGGCAGCTCCTGGTTTATTGCTTTTCCTTGCGCTGATGCTCACGGCGTGAGTCGGTGTCTACAGACTCATTAGGGACTGGGTACAGAACATTCTACCATTTCCTTTTACTCTGTTAAACAGACTAGATAAATGAGAAGCCGTTTGGGGTTATTTTCCCATTTGTGAGTTACAGAAATGCTTTCTATCTCTTGAAAATAAATGGAATATCTTATGTTTACTTCACAAATGAGGAACTACACAAAGCTTCCTTTTCCTAGTCATTGACACGAATTTGATGATTCATGTTAGTGTGTAGTCTTATTATCTTAAAGACATGAAGACTTCTTTTAAAATGTCATGCAAAAAAAATAGCCTCTTAATCTCTTCCATGCATTTCTTGATTAAAAACAAACAATGTTATGAGCCTATGTATTAAATAATACATTGGGTCTTCTATTCGCTTATTTAAAAAATTGTTCTTGAGGTAGGTTTTTGCTATGCAGCCTTGACTGGTTTAGAATTTGCTCTGTTGAATAGGCTGGCCTTGAATTCACAGAGATTCACTTGGCTCTGCCTCCTAAGTGCTGGGATTTAGGGTGCATCTTCCATACCTGGCTATCTTGTTTAGTATTTAATCATTTAAAATACATTGAATATTGTCTAATGTCATAAAAGCAATCTTGAAAATAGGTGACTTTGACATGCCTGAACTAGTTAAACATCTACCATTAGTACTAAAAATAATTTTACAGTTTTTATGGAGATATATATGTGTGTGTAATTAAAATATTTACATTGATAACATGATAGTACCTTTATGGTAGTTTAAACCAGGAAGTGCAACCTGGTTTTATATTATTAATGGTGCCTCTTTTGGAAGCATCCAACACCATCATGGTGGTGCCTAGAAGTGATGTTGTGACATGCATAAGTGAATGTACTATGATCCAACAAAAATTCACTTTGAATTTCATATAATTTTCATATGACATGTATGATGTTTTCCTTCTTTTAAGTCATCATAACTACCCAAAAGATGACAATCATTTTTTTGCTCACAGGCCATAGAAGAGTAGGCAGCAGACTGAATTTAACCTCTAGTTGTATTTTCATAGATTGCCTAATCAAAGCCACTTGCAGATTTAACTACTAGCGCCCCTGAGCATCTCTTGCTCCTGGACAGGCTGACTCTTCCTCCAACCAGGAGGCTCTTCCTCCAAGGAGGAACTGTCTGTCACAGGTGACTCACTAACCCTTATATCTGATGATGGTGGGTATTTTGTTGAAGCTGCAGCAGAACGAGCTTCCATAGGCGAATCGGTGGTTCATTAACACAACAGCTACTAGACAAGAGTTCTCCTTGTTCAGGTTAGTGATATTTGCAAGTATCTCTTAAGCCCATTACGGACATTTAGGTAGAGTGCTGCTGCCTGTAGCTAAGCCTGCTGGAGTCAGAACAGCAGTATGTACGGAGGAACATGGCTGTACAGTGCAAGGCAGCTGAGGATCAACTCTGCCTAAAATGACTGTTAGAAATCGGAATACTATCAGCCATTCTGTGCTTACAGGAGTAGCCTGGAAAGAATGACAGGCCTCAACTGTGTGGTTAATGAATGTGTAAAAGGCTCATCCTGGTTTCCCTTTCTTCAATAAAACACGTGTGGTGTTCCTCTAGTGTGCATCTGCCAGGACAGTATTGAAGAGAAAGGCAGACACCATTCCTAAATTGGCATTCCAGATAGGAGTATAAGAGACAACCAAATAACATAGATGAAACGTTACTTAGTATTTTATAAGAATAGAATGTTATAATAGCTGCCATCTTTTGGAATGCCAGGAAATCCTCAGCACGGGACACATAAATATAATCAAAATCGCACCCTTATGAGAGAAGTGCCATTATTAAACTCGCTGTTCTGGTGAAGAAATCAAGGATAATGGAACCGATGAGTTTATTGATAAAAACACAATCCTTTAAAAGCGGGTTAGAATTTTCTTTCTTTTTTTCATTTTTGGAGACAAAGTCTCACTGTGCAGTCCTGGCAGGTATAAACTCTTCCTGCCTCTGCCTCCTGAGAGCTGAGATAAAGGCGTGAGGCAGCATGACTACATTGGGTTTTTAAAAAATTTTTTTTAAAAAACATTTTTTATTTTTTACATATACATTGATATTATTACACATATATACAATAAACTATCTATAGCAAGAAGAACCATGACATAATGAGGAATTATAAAAATGTTACATTCTTAGCGATATTCTCATTATCACCCTAAAACATCTATCTATACCTAAGAACATCTTAACCCCTAAACAACTAAGCTTCATCGTAAAACTAAGCTACCTGGTCCTAAACTCCGTCAGAGAACTGAGAAGGAATAAATCTGATTACCTGAGTATGCTGGCAGTGCAGCACAATAGAAGGTTTTTGGATCTTAACTCATGCAGTTGGAGGTCTAGGTCTGTGATCTTACTCTTGATAGTTTAAGTTTAAAGAATAAACTTTAGGGAGGGGCATTTGAGGAGGGGTGGACAAAGAAAGTCTTTCTTAGTAATGGTGATTTAAGCTGAAGCCCGAAGGACGAGAAGAGGGAGATTTCGAATAGAGCAGGCGAATCTTCTATTTCTGGAAGACTCCATTGTTCCTAGAACAGAGAGGAAGCTGAGGTCCCTGGAAGACGAGAGAACCTTGGGTTGGAGCTCAATGTTTACCCCTTAATGATGAAAAGCTACAGAGTCTGCAAAACAGAGGCAGGATGGTCACAAGTTTACAGCAAGCGTGCACTAAATAGTGAGTTCTTTGATGACAAAATAAAACAACAACAACAACAACAACAACAACAACAACAACAAAGAAGTGAACAGAGAGACGAATAAGGAAGAATTGCGAATCAGAATTTTGTTAGGCTGAGTGGCTAGCTGTGAAAAGCTTGGCGCTCACTGGGGGTGGACTCCTCCCTCATAATCTATAGCTTATGAAACCAGGGATTACACTTGCTGAAATCTGATAACTCAAATGAATGGAATCTGAGCCGCATTTCAGTGGAGAAGGTGAAGTGGAGCCACGCTATTCTGGACTGCCTCAGAGATCGCTAGCAGATAACCATCTTAATCTTCTAAGATTGCGATCCAGGAGGAGGATGTCTAGTGAAGAAAAAAGACGCGCTATTGCCCCGTCCATTGGGTTAATCCAAATGGGCCTGTCCATCATCTGGGCAGGACAATACCCTTCACGAAAAACTGCCAATCTAGGGGCTTTGGAAATGATGCAAAGCTTACATAAAATGTGGAGTGCCGCTATAATCTCTCTGGGCCTTGCCTCCCCTCACTCTGCGAGAAGACTGCTCTGCTTTGCAGCGATCCCTTCCGCCATCGTCCACTCTTATCCCTTGCGAGCAGTTCACTTTAGTCTCTAATAAACTCTGCCTCTACTCTATGCTCGGCCTCTTCGGAATCCTTTTTATCAGAGATCACAAGGACCAGCAAGCCAAAGACAGGGCAGCGTGAGATCCCAGTGGCAATCTAACTTTAACACGTCAGTCTGGTTGCTGTACTGATTGCATGATAAGGGCTGGGATACATGAATGCATAGGAGGAGAGTAAAGGTTGTTGAAGATCAGGGATTTTTTTTTTTACTTAAATTTAAGCGAGTACAGCAGAGAAAGAGGGGAAATTTCCATATCCACGAAGGAAACAGCTCCCAGCCCAGTTCTCTGGGCCACTGGAACGCAGTACATTCTCCTAAGGGAAGGGCGCCTCCTATCCTGTCTCTCAAATGAAAATGAATAAGGAGTAAAAGATCTTATCCATCTTGGCTAGCGGTAATGTCAGCTGAAGTGTTACTAAGGGTATCGTGGTAGTATTAGCATAAAAATTGAAGAATTGTAAAATATGTTATTACTCTGATAATTTATTTTTGGAAAATAGACTCATCAGAGAATTACTAAGTCTACGTACTTTATTCTATATTATAGCGTACAGACTTTTCCAATCTAACTGGTATCAAGAAGCGTATTGCCCATCTTTGAAAAATTAAAAAAATTTTTTTATTCAGTTAATTTATTCAGATTACAACTCAATTGTTATCCCATCACTTGTATCCTCCCGTTCCTCCCTCCCTCCCGCTTTCACCCTATTCCCCTCCCCTAGGTCTAAGACCAAGGGAGACCTCCTCCCCCCAATATGGTCAAGGGCTATCAAGTCTCTCTTGGTAGCTTGCTTATTCTTTATTTGACTGCTATCAGGCCTCCCCACCAAGGTGAGGTGGTCAAATCTTTTACCAATTGCTATAACACTATGCTATGTTATTCTTAAAATGTTTTACAATTTGGGTTAGTTACCTACATATATGCGATGTGCTCAAATATAAATACAGGCAAAATAATATAATTCTATCCATCTAATTCTGGTTTTAGAAAGAGAGACTTCCAAAAAATCATGACCAAGTATGTCAATGTTACCCAGTAAGTGGCTAAGAATAGGTTTCTCATAAACAGTCACAATATTAAACACTAGAACAAATGGTTTAGGCATTATTGGAGATGTTGCTGCTTGCTTCATTTTAGAGTAGTGGCCCTAGGCCCTCTGAGAGGTCAATGGGAGAATAGAGCAAAATCTGAGGTGAAGCCAGGGCAGATATGGTCACAAGAAATAAGATAGGAAAAACCCAGGCCGCGGTCATTGATGAGCTGTGTGCGCTGAAGGAGGGATTATGGTTACTCCAAGGACCTGGAGGGCGACTGGAGCATCAGAGGGTGCAGAATGAAACAGCAGGAGGAGAAAGGTGGAAACAATGGGAAAGGGGCTCAGCCATGGGTTTGTAGAGTTCAGTGTGTCCAGGGGTCATGGAAGCTTGAGAGAAAAGAAGCTTAAATGACTGAGTATCAGTAAACCAAAGCCTGGCAGGTTTTTAGCTTTTAAAGTTCAATAAGACAAAAGTAAAAAAAAAAAAAGAGAAAGAAATATTAAGAGAGAAGAAGGGCCACAATGGGAGAGCTATAGATAGGGCTGAAACAGAAAGCCTCACCCACTCACTTCCTCCTCGTAGGCATGCATTTTTACACCCTTGCCACTGCTACATACATGTAGCCCGGAGGTCCTGTTAAAAATGGAATCTTTGTTTAAGCATTCTAACTTGTACCTGTATAAGAGATTGAATGAGTTCTTTAAGAAGTTAGAAATGACAAAGGTGAGCGTGAAATGAACACAATGCCCCCAGGTGTGAACCTAATCAATCTCCACAGGCGGATTCTCTTGCGCCCAGTAGCTCTTCTTCAGCAGCAGAGGAAGTTGGGTCCTTTGATGAAACCTCCTTGACTAACTTCGAAGCTTCATACAATCATTGCATGCTGGTTTTAACCCCCTGCACCCATCTCTCTCTCTTTCTCTGTCTCTGTCTCTCTCTCTCTCTCTCTCTCTCTCTCTCTCTGTGTGTGTTTTATTCTAAGAATATCCTCTTTGTTAATTTTTGTGTCAAAGATTTAATTAGGAAGATGGCTGCTCCTACATTAAGTAGATTCCAGCTTGTTTCTGAACAAGATACTTAGAGTATCAAATGTCTCACAGACATATTTGTGAGGCAGGAACTATTGAAGACTTGTTTACCTCGTCTTGGCAGAGTTTGACTGTCAACTCTGCCTGCATCTAAACTTGCCCATCTTTAGGCACAATTATGTCTGTGGCAGAATCAAGGACATTTTGACCTTGTTTGCCACATTTGAAGCCAGCTTCATAAGGAGGCTCTTTGACGCTCATCTTCTTCTTTAAGGCAGGCTGGGTGTGGCAAAGAGATGTCTTGTTGTCAAAAAAAATCTTTGGAATAATAAAAATATTTTAATGCCATATTCTGTAGGTCTCTGAGGTTTTTGAAGACCTTATTTAACTATTTTACCTCATATATCTATAGAATCATATCTATCTATTAGGCCTAGAGTATATATTCTTATGATAAAATTAGGCTGGGTTTTGACATGAGCACGATTTGCATCAATATACAAAATTCAATACCACTGAATTAAAAAGTAATCTTATTTTTGAATAAAATCAGGGCCATGAGATGAGGAGTAGATTCAATTATCTACCTTTTGTTCTATCCTCCCTCTGTATTTCTATATCCCCACTTTCTTTCTTTTCAGCTCCTATCTCCTTACCTACAAAAAATAAGATACAGGAAAAGAGATAAGTCCCTGAGTCAAACCTAGTTTCCTCTCTGTAAAAAACCAACAATACTTATAACCAGCTTCCAACGAAAATCTGTAGACCAAGAGAGTAAACAGAAACTTATCCAACCCCCCTTAGTGGAAATGGGACGCCGTTCTCTTGAGGTTTTTGCAGGCTAATTTCGGGAGAATATATTGGGCCAGAAGGCTGAAGATGATGCTCCAACATTATAGAGAGTGCTGGGTGACTGTTCAGGCAGTAAACTGTCTCAGTCATTTCTTCATTTCGGAAGCTGCTAACCTGCATTCCAGGTTCACTCAGGTATTTAAGTTTTATCCCTTCTCAAGTCTCTGATGGGTTTGAAGACCAGATAATTGAGTCTTTCAATTAAGCTTAGTAGGTGAGGAGTTAAGATGTTTTTAGATCAAGATAGATCTTTTAAGTTAATAGAGATGAGATATGATAGATATTAATCTCAATTCAGAAATTTAGACCCCAAAAGATAGGAAACATGTTTACTTCAAATTTGCCAAATACAAATGGCCGAATCACTCTGAATGTAATATTTATATAATTCCTGATTGTCTTGTGGTTCTTCCTGCTGCACGTAGTTTATTTTACTCATGTGTAATAATATAAATATATATGTTAAAAAAGAAACAAAATTTTAAAAAGGAAAGTTTAAAAAAGCATCAAATGTCTATTTTGTTTTCTGAAGTGTTTGGGAAATAAACCACAATAAAAGTATGCTATAAGGGGAAGTTTCTGCAGTTTCCACTACACACACACACACACACACACACACACACACACACACACACACACTGTGTCATCCTCCTCAGCTGGCATCCTTTTCATTTCATGTCCCCTGTTGACTCAGTGAAGGCAACAGTCAATAGAAACATCAGATGAATAGAATATTTTTTTTTCTAGAAAGAATACTCTCAGATCTCAGAGCATTTCGAAAAGATACAATTGGGCTGGGAGCTTAAGAAAAGAAGAGATAAGTTCCTTAAATAAGACTCTTACTGAACAACTGAGCTACAAAGGGAGAAAGGCCTTAGTGAAAGCAAGCTGGGTACTTGAAGTTGGCGATTTAGGCAACAATGCGCGCCCCTCCTGTTGAGAGAACACTCCAGAAGCATTGAAGACAGGTCTTGCTAACTCAGCATGCTGGCTCACAGATTATACTTCTCTGGCAACATTGCACACAATCAAAAAGCCCTTGTTTCATTAAACAGATGTTCATTTTGCTTGGTAATCTGCTACCCAGTCTGTAGAGAATAACTTTTTTGAAGTGTCTAAATCAACTTTCAAAGCTCTAAAAGGGCTATAAAAAATAACCATGGGGCATAGGTGGATATTTCTCCCCTTTATTTAAAGGTAGAACAGGCTGGGTGGGTGTCAATTTCTGCTTCCATAAGACTTGAGGCCCTCAGTCTCCTTGACAGAATGCTCCGGAGAGCATACCCAGAATGGCCTGCTAGCCAAGAACCACTGTGTGGAGGCTTCCATTGTCAGCATCAGAGAAAACAGCTAGATTTCAACCAGGCTGCTGGAGACTCTGTCAGTCCAAACCGAAATGAATGAATAGCTCAGTAACAATAACAGATTAGTCAATATTCACTGTGTACAAAGTGATTATATACACTTTTCAAAATAAGTATGCATTTAATATGTATATTCTATGTGGAGTTAAAACTGATAGACTTCTGAAACGTGAAACTGCAATCAGTGAACCTTGTGTAAGATTCCGTAAGTGTGCAAAAAGGCTTCAGATGAAATTTTACTCTATATTGACTAACCTAATTTGTATATTTAAACTTAGACTATGCCTGTGTTCCTATTGCTCAGAGACCAGACACAGGAGGGCGTCTCATGACTTTGAGACCAAGATATATCCGTAGAGTTCAAGAGATGGTTCAGTAGATGAAGTTTGTCATAGCAATGTGAGGAGTGGAGTTCAGATTCTCAGAAGCCACAGAAGAGCTGCCCCTTGCCCCTGTAGTTCTATTGATTGAGAGACAGAGACAGGATCCTCAGGGAAAGTGGGTAGATAGAATAACCACAACTGATAAAGATCCTGGGTCAGTAAATAAAGTGGAGAATGATTAAGGAAGACACATGAATGAGAACTTCAGGCCTCTACATGCATACATACACGTGTTATACACATATGCAAACATACATGCACACAGGCAAATTCATACCACATACATATAGACATGCCACAAAGACAGCTATTTGCCACTTGTAAGACCCGTTGTGACATAAAAATACTGGGGAGGAATGTTTAAGAATTCATGTGAGAGCCGAGTAGCAGTGGCACAGGCCTTTAATCCCAGCACTCGAGGAGGCAGAGGCAGGCGAATCTTTGTAAATTCAAGGCTAGCCTGATCTACAAAGCAAGTCCAGAACAGTGGAGGCTACACAGACAAACTCTCTTTCAAAAAAACAAAAACAAAAACAAAATTAACGTTAGTCAAGCTAGGCTGAATTATACTATGACAAGAATCCTCTTGAGATATTTAGGGCATGAGTCAACAAGAGCTTTATGAGAATTAAATTTGCAGTGTCCCCTTACACTATCTCTGGAAGCAGGTGAAGAGTGAAGCCGGGTAACAGTGAAGGCTGACGGGCACGTGCACAGTTTACTTTGTTTTCCTTCTCATGCATGGACCACTGCTGTGAGAACATGCACAAACAGGCATCCTGAGTGGGTGACATGAAAGGGATTCGAAGACAAGATGACATCAGCAACTCAAACCAGTTCCCTGGAACTGCCATTCCACATTCTTAACGTAAACATCTGAGTGAAGAGAGCTCATTTGCTAGGCTTCCGTCCTGTTATATCCAATTGCTGTCCCCGGGGCCCTCATCAAACGTCGTCTGTTAAGTTGTTTCTACGCTAAGACTGAGCCTTATCCTCTGGCTCTCCTTACCTTTCCTAGGATGTTTTAGCCTGCCTCACTTACTGTATTCTCTCTAGATGTAAACTGAGCCTGACTCTGTGAACTCTACACTAAGCCAGAGAGCCAAATCTCCAGTCAACTTGAAGGGTAATTGTGTATCTGATAAGGTCAACTTTAAAACTAGTATCTCCAATGATCAAGTATCATAGGGCTATCCCATAAGCAAGGCAAAAAGAGGGGGCACTGCAGAGGAAAGGACAGAGACTGTGAGAGCCAGAGGACCAGAAGGCCTACTGCAAGACCATGTCTCTTAGAAATGACAAGGAAGCTACTTCCATGATATTTCAACAATGTGGATGTCTAAACAGGACCTCAAACCAACAAACATCCTATTGTGGAAGAGGAAAGAAAATTCATGGGGTCCCACCCTTAGGCAAAGGACTGCAGGCAACTAAAGGATGCTGAGACAGATGGAGAAAAGCAGTCATCCCCAGAGACCCTAACTGGTTATCCATTATAAAGTAGTCAGTGCTGAAATCTTGTATACGCAAGCAACACTAAACAGATGCAAGATGGTAAGTTGTAGAATTTCAGTTTCTTTAAAAACCCAATTACGTTATGTGAATGTTTTTGTTTTAATCCCAGGTGTGGCACGTGGGGCTGCTTCAGATTGTCCATAGCCATTAAGTATGATTGTCTCATGCCCTAGGACGTGTGTGTGTGTGTGTGTGTGTGTGTGTGTGTGTGTGTGTGTGTGTGTGTTTGCTAGCAGCAGATTGCTTAATTCTGGGGACTCTGGAGAGGTTATGAATGGGAGAGCCCTGAGAGGGCCAGTGGTGGCTACTACTCCCCCTGCTGCTTCCACTGCTGCTGCTGCTGTTTCCTGTTGCTGCTTTTGCTATTGCTAGTTCACTGCTTTGCTGTATTTCTGGATATTCTAATGACTGCCATTGTACTTGTGCCGTAGGAACCAAAGCCTCTGAATAGAAGGAAGTAGTCCAAAGAAGTCTACGTCCCCCTTTACCCTCTAACCTTCTTTTTGCCTGCCTAGTGTTGGAGGGTTGGAAGGGATTGGGGTGGAGAAGAGTAGTAGGTATAAGAACCAAATAGAATAGCTAAAAAGAAAGGAAGGAGAATGCAGAGAGAGGAGGAGGGAAAGAAAAGGGGAGGGGAGGGAGGGAGAGAGAAAGAAGAGAGGAGACACAGAGACTAGTAGAGAAGTTCTGATGGAAAGTCTTCGGAGATTATGAAGATTACGAAGGCAAACCTCTTTAAGACCAGGCAGCAGCTGGGCTAACTGGAGTCTTCCTATTCTAGAGGTACTCGACTCTAGTTGATTCTTAGCAAAACAAAGAATTTCGATCACAAAAATATAGTTTGTTTGTTTGAAACACAATGTCACATAGCCTGGCCTGGCCTTGGACTTACTATGGAACGAAGCATACCCTTGGACTCCTGACTTCCCTAACTATATCTCCCAAGTGCTAGGATTACAATTATGTGTCCTCATGCCCAGTTCCAATCTTACTAATTTTAATAGGAAGCAGAAAAAAACCACAGTTGGCCAGTAATTTAAAAAAAAAAAACCATAATGTGATCCAAACAAGACCATCTTTAAGGCATATGCACAGGTTTGGTTGACTTGCTGGGAAATGCCTCTTCACAGGCTGCATAGTTGGGTGGCATCTGCCAGCAACTGAGAGTGTCCCACTTTCACTTGCCTTTAACTAGGTTTTGAGTCAAAGCAACAGGGAGCAGTACACTTGTCCTCATACAATATCATGGTATATCTACTGCCAATATCACATTTAATGGGAGTAAGTTATTAACCCCCAATCCAGTATTTATTCAGCAAACATTACACTGAAGTTAGAGCTTATGGTCTCTTAGACGTTTTGAGTGAAACAGGATACTGGCTAGGAACAACACTGAGGGTAGCCTCAGGAAGCAGACCAACCATTCCACAGGGATATTTAGTAAAGAAATGGATAGATTACTTTCAGTGTTTTAGGTTTGGAAAAAAACACCTGATATTACAAATTATCTCTCTGATTCTAATGTAAATCTTCTAACAAACCAACACTTGGAATAAATATATTATGCTAGTTACTTGTTCTGTTGCTCTGACAAAACACCTACAGCAGCAACTTAAGGGAGAAAGAGTTCAATTTGGCTCTCAGTTCTAGAACGCAGTCCATTGTGGAGGCAGGAGTTTAAAGCAGCTGGTTACACTGCATCCTTGGGCATAAGAGAACAATGGATGTTACAGTTCAGCTCTTTTGTGCCTTTTTATTTAGTATTCAGATCAGGACTCCACCTTAGGATGCTGTTGCCCATCCTTTAGAGTGAATGATCTTATCTTATTTAAAGGACTCTAGCAAATCCTTCCGAGACATATCTGGAGATTTGTTTCTATAGTGACACTAAGCCCATGAAGGTAATAAGATTAAGCATCACAGAACAGACTGTGACATGACTGGTACTCTGTATCTTTGGCCAAATCAGTAAGTAACTGAAATAATTAGCAAGAAGCCAAGGAATGTAAATCATAACATTGTCTTTTCTGAGTCAGAAGGAGTTTCAGAAGGACTACCACAATGTCTTAACAATACGTGTAGTGGAGTGCTCATTTCAAAGCATTACTAACCCACAATCCTACAACTTTTGTCTCTTTCATGAAGACAATAAGGGAAGAACTTGATTTTTGGCCAAAGTTTTGAACACACTATTTTTAAAACAATGAGTAGAAGATTTTGTTGAACTAATTTCAAACTTATTATCTGAGAACCACAGCGCTCAGCCCATCGATCGAGTTTGGGCCTGACCCAAGAGGGCCACCTGCGGAGGAGGGACAACAGCTCCAACTTCCGACCAGATCTGATGCATGGCATTGCCTGACATTCACTCCATGAAGACTCATTAAGAGTGTTCCTCACAGTGCAGAAGGCCACCTAACCACAATCGAAACGACAGGTCCCATTTTTCACTTGGGTCAAGACGTGATGACACAATAACAGATGGTTCACATGAGCCTGGTGAGAATGAGTGAGCGCCATGCAGTTCCCACCTGGTGTGATCCTGAAGGCACCTCAGCCACGTAGCAGGAAGCTGGCCCTAAGCCCTGGCATCAGAGGCAACTCAAGGTCCAGGGTACAGATGAGCACAAACATGGGTGCAGTTCAATTCATTTTGAGGACTGAATGTGTTGGCTCTAGATGAGCCCATTTATTTTGATCCTAATAAATTTAACTCATCATTTGATTAACATTAAGACAAGTGCCCTTGAAATCTAAATAAACAGAGGTTGGACTTGTTCCTTTGGAGGCCTTCTGTCCACTCTAATTACTGGACAGCTGTCTCCTTTCAGTTATATCTTTGAGTTAGGAAAGAAGAAGAACCACCTACTCGTGTCTGTTTGGCTCTTTCCTCAGAGTCACTGGAACAGAGGAAAATAACATGGTCACACATATTAATATGGGAAATATTTACAATCCTAGTGCAAATCCAATGAAACAGAGCTGAAGCCACAGAAAGTTGATGTACTTCTGTGGAGAGCGTAGGCAAAAGGCAGATGTTGCTAGAAATAAATGGGAAATGTTTCGACCAGTAACCTCACAAACAAGAGACATTTTTCTTACAATTAAACTAGACAAGCTATCTGATGACAAAGTTGGGGGCGAGAATGGAAAAGAAAAACATCCATAAGCATGTGAAGAGCTGACATTTGTCAGTGGGACAGTAATGAATGATTTCCAAATAGTAAAGGCAAACACCCTTAAGGTACAACATTGTGTGGAACCTGTACCAGGGTGCTTGGCTGCTCTGCCCAGAGAAATGTCTTCAAATGTCTGTGGAGTAACACTGAGTGCAGCTTAATGGAGAATCACCCAAAACACTCCTCACTCAACTGGTATTAACCAGGATTGGGAAAATCAAGTGTGAGCCAGAAGTCCAGTCTGTGGGTAATAAGAAGGCTATACTCCATATGTAAATTATACAGATATTTAGGCATACAAATACAATAATGTCAAGGATAAGATATCCAAAATGGAAAAGCACATATATGAGTAGAGAGAGAAGGGAGGATATGCCTTATTAAATAGTTACAGTTTTAAAAATATTTTTTATTAATTTATTCTTGTTACATCTCAATGGTTATCCCCTCCCTTGTATCCTTCCATTCCTCTCTCCCTCCCATTTTTCCCCTTACTCCCTTCCCCTATGGCTGTGACTGAGGGGGACTTCCTCCCCCTGTATATGCTCATAGGGTATCAAGTCTCTTCTTGGTAACTTGCTATCCTTCCTCTGAGTGCCACCAGGTCTCCCCATCCAGGGGAAATGGTCAAATATAGAGGGGGGAATCCTGCGCAAACTATGGCACCAGCCAAGGACAATACATGCAGTAAACTTTAAACCCCTATACAGATCTAGCCAATGGACAAGACATTCTCCACAGTTGAGTGGAGAGTGGACACTGACTTTCATACAGTTTTGTTTTCCTGATATATAACTGTATAAAAATCTGCATGGGATTTATTCTCCTAAAGTGTGAACAACCCTCATAAAGCATTGCAACTGTCTCCAAGTCAAATGCTCTCCTACCCTTATTTCCGTTGCCCCGTTCCCCATCTACTACCATCATGTCCTCAGTAACTGTAGATGGACTTTCAGGTGCTACCTGATGTCTGCTCTTAGTCTCATCCAGTCTGCCCACCCTGAGGAGAAACAGGGCCTGTGAGCTGCACGAAACAACAGAACGCTGTGAACACAATGCATCATAGATACTGCATAACCGGGGACTACACTGCCATAAGACAGGATCTTTGAGAACCTCTTGGCCAGGTTGCTGAAGTCAGCAGCCTTGCTGGGAAAGTTCAAAGGGCCAGGATCGGTGGGACATCTTCAAGAACCACAGGAGGCTTCTGGGAGCCATGGGTAACTCCAATCTTAGACAAACAAGCAGCTGAGAATGACAGGTCTAAATGAATACTGCCCACAATCCCCATAAACTTGGGAGCACAATGTTCTCCATTTGACCTCCATGAGATCGTAGCCCAGCTGATCTCTTGAATGCTGCTGTAATGTCGTGAGCTATGAGTCCCAACTCACACACTACAAATGACACATGTGTGTTGTTTTAGACCAAATCTAAAATGAAACAACCCAACACTATTCTCAGTAATGTGGTGTGGCCTGAAGCATGGTGGCAAAATTTGGGCAGGACATAGATACTTTCCTCAAAACTGTGCTCATACAAGTCCATTGATGAACATTTCCCACTCTGTACATGTACCATGTATATATAAACTTTATGAAAAATTGGACAAATGCATATGGATACATGTCACCAGGTCAAGGAACAGGATGTTTGATCAGTATCGTCCCCTTACACCAGGCATGTGCCAACACTTTCTGTCTATAATGTTATCCACTTGTGGAATCCACAAATTGTATAACCTCTCCTCTTCAAACAAGGCTTTGTAGCCTAATGTCAATTGTTACCCACATGCCAGTAATTTTGTTTGTTTCTGAACTTTCTTGTCAGAGAATATGACACACGATAAGATGAGGAAGTGTTTCCTGCTTGTGACTTTTAACCACTGTGACTTCAGAAACAGCAGGGCTGGTAGACGTAGCTTTCCATCAAAGCACATGGACCATGGATGAACGGCTCCTGTCTGACTCCCTGTGTCTATTTACAAAATAATGATTCTCAAATTACTTCTGCATTCTCAGTTTTATGCAAATAATCTAACTGCTGAAAACCACATCAGGACCAGGGCCTGAACAAAAACCAGTCTTGGAAATGTATTATCAATACACACTCTTCTTGTAACTGAGAAAGAGCTCCAGAGAAAGGCTATGACAGATGATGAATGATAACTCATCTTGCCCCAAGCCAAACCACATGGCATGCAGCAGCCCAGCACATGGGGAGTGCTACATGTTCAAGCATTTGATAGAGTAAGCCAGGATGGAAAGTTTAGTATTTTCCCACTCTATAGAAATCAGAACAACATCTAGCATCTTGGAACTCCCATTTATACATCTTCGAAGCAAAGAGACAAATTTAAGTACTTCTGAAAACTTTCTGTACTCTATTTCTCTATTTCTAAAACATAAGTCATGACACTAAAAGTGGTAACTCATTCATAAGTAATAAACAAACTTAAAAATATTGTTGAACTTTTAATTTTTTTGAAATGTAAGAGTAAGCTGCACGAATGTACCAGTAGTAAAATGTGAAAACATCTGGCAGAGCTGACTGCATTTCACGCCATAAAATGTGCCTCAGTTTACCCAGGAGAAGAAATTGTTAAGCACTGTTAAGGAAGAGTAAGAAATTACCTACACCGCAAGTCAAGCATGAGACACCTTGCCACAGAAGAAGCTAGGAAGACAAAATTCAGCATGCCCATATTTACAGCAAAAGCCCAAAGTGGAGGTGTCTTAACTGGCCCATCAGAATTGCTTGTTATTCTTAAGCATTAGCAAGATAGCTGGATCCAGCCTCCAGCACACAGAGCTGTCAAGAATCTCTTACTCAGTGACTCTGGGAAAACAGAGCTACACCATGACATGGCTTGTGTGCGTGTTTCTTTGTCTAATTTAATCATGTAAAGGCATCTCTATTCTCCAGCCTGTTAAGATGCTTGTCAAAATGTCACATAAAGGAAGATGATGAATGAACACAGGATTCTAAAATTATACAAAACAATGCAAAACACTTTCTGTGTTATTTTTTTCTCTGCCTCCTAAGAACATACAGTGATCTTCAAGCCAATGTAAAAAAAAAGTTTCAAATTATGCAGAAAGCAGAAAAGGCTGCACAAAGAGAACTGTTCCCCTCATTAAAAAAAATAGTCAAGACAAAGAATCCAGAAGATTTCAGAAATGGGCAAATGATGTCTGGAAGGCTGAGCAGGGTTTCATTTCAACACGGAGAGATTGTTGTACAACACAACATTAACATTAAATTTATGTTTCATTAGCTAAAATATACTATGTTGATGTTGTCACTAAAGCATCTGCCCATCTGATTAAATTATATGAGTATAATATAAAAATATATTAATAAATTATTATAGAAGTGATGATTTGAAGCTCATAGTGTTTCATTTATAATCCATGGATGTTATGCATTCTGTGATATATGAAATACAATCCTTTTTCAGAAAGACAGGGGAAGATGGAAGGGGAGGGTTTCACATTTATAACCCTAATACCAGCATGGGGGAAGGAGTCATCTAAATATCTTTGCTTAGGGATCTAAGAGCATTTCATCTGTGTCTCAAACGTTTCTCTTTGTCTCCGTTTCCTAAGTTAGATGAAAGAACAAAGGACTCGTTGATCTTTCAGGCTAAAATTGCATGCTGGAGGTTTCCTGTGTGTGTCAAACTATTCTAAATGCTAGAGAACAATTCTTGTTGCTGTATCTCTCTCACATCCTGCTTCATTTCCCAGTGTTCCTCTAGGGCTTGGTCCTCTCTCCTAGCATATTATAAAAACCCTTAACCTTTCCATTAATATCCACCACAAGTCCAATGGGGCTACGATTTTCCAAAAGAGCAATTGGTTCATTGTACTTCCTGCTTTAAAACAGAACAACCGTTACTAAGTGTAGGGTGGTAATTTCATTTGAGATAAACCTTTCCATCTGAGAGGTAAAATCCTTAAGAGGCAGGGTGTTTAAAGGGAGGCAAAACATTCCTTTCTGCAAGGTCACTCAGTAAGCTCGGGAAGTAAGCCACTCAATAGCATCAGGAAGTCCCTGAAACTGAAAGATTCCTTTGACCTGTCTCTCTACAACATAAGCAGTACCACCTGAAGCTGCCTAGAGCAGGCTCACACTATCAGAGCTTCCTGGAAGAAGCGAAGAGCAGAAGAGACACAAAAAAGTTGAGCTGCCCAGAAGAGGGTTACTTGGAAAGGACACTCTCCAACTTACTGAGCCATCGCAGGTTGTACAATTTGTTTCAGGTTTCCAGCTCTTGTGACCTGTCTCCCTTCCTAGGGTGGGCTTTTGAATGTCACAACTCTCTTTGAACCATTTCTGCTCCCCTAAGTAACATCTCGCCCATATCCCTGTAGGTGATGCCTATAACTCACTGGTTCACATAGTTGGACTCTGGTGTGTCATCGGTTCTCTATATGGGGTGCATAGACATTTGCTCATATTCCCCCAGGGGTAGTGCCACACAACAGCATAACTACTCCTTCTACCTTTGTGATTTTTTTTTCCTGCCGTCTACATGATGAAAATTCCTGTGTCTGAACACGTCTTTCCTGATTACTTTGAAAATAGTAGGTAATTCAGAACGTCAAGGGAGAGAAAAGGGATGGGTGATCCACATGCCTGCCTGTGTCACCACAGAACTGCACTGGCACCGTTTTCAGACGAATCTCTAATTCTGTGCACCCGGCTCTTCTTGTGTTGTCTCCTCCACTAGACACACCTGAAATTCAAGGCAGTAAATTGTCAGGGCAGCATTTTCAATTGGCAAGAAGAGATGTCAAGAGATGAGCCAACTACTTGCGTTAAAGTTCTGCTTAATAATTCATTTGTCCTCTGTCATGGAAAAATAACACACCTTACTACTGGACACTGCAACAACTTTAAAAAGGTAAAAGAAAACAAGTCGTCATCACCTGCCATTCTGAATATTTACACAGACATTATTACTCTTTAACCGCCCTCAAATAGTTTTCTTGTTGACTTAGGTCTCAAAGGGGAGTCATTGAGAAGCACATTCTTCTTGCTATTGACAATTTGATAGCACCGCTCTTTCCATTTAATTGGCTACACTTTAAAGTGCTAAACTTTGCATACACAGCAGTACTATTACATAGAATTTCCATATAGAAATATCTAACTTTCCATTCTAAGTTTCTTATATTAAATGCCCTACTTTCATTATTGCCTTTCATATGAAAACAGATAGCAACAGTACCTAACATTTATCCTATGTATTCTCCCTACTAAATGATTTTAACCTTTTATTAGATGTTACATTTGAATTTCTCATAAACTTTCAAGGTAGACATTCCTGATGTTGACTTCAATAGATGAGGAAGCTGGAGTAGAAAAAAAAATTAAAGAAATATAAAATATATCTTTTTTCTTTTTAAATATTTTTATTAATTTTAAAATTTTTACATATACATTTACATTATTACATCTATATAAAATGAACTACATATAGCAGAAGAACCACAGAACATTCAGGAATTACATTCCTGTTACATTCATAGTTGAGCTTCACAATTAAAATATATCTTATAATTCTCCCATTTATGATTAAAATGAAGCATGCATAGCTCCATTTTTGGATAATCTTTACATCTTGACAATATACATACATACATACATACATATATATATATATCTCAGACAGGGGGTTAACGAGAAGGTTAACCAGCTAACCTTCTCTGAGTAGACTTTACCTGTCAGATGGGCTGTGACTGCATATATCCCAGTGTGGGATAAGTTAGTGTGAGTGACATAGTCCCCGAGTCAGAGTAAGTCCTCAATGATTTTCAGTAAGTATTGATATTAGTAGAGGCTCAAACCCTGGCCAATGTCCAGAGCTTATAATCCATGTGGACTGGCTTAAGGCCATTGCTTTCCCAGTTTCCGGCCCTGGGAAGTGAGATTAGCTCAACGTCCCCTGAAACCACATCACTCAGTTCAAGGTCAAATCGAACAATATTTGCTGAGATACTCAGCAAACCATATCGACTATACCAAGTATCACGTTCATTGAGTCAACAGGGAGAAAATAGCCTTGACCTCTTATTCCACAATTACCTCTTCAGCAATCGTCGAGGTCCCTGGGCTCCTGTGGACTCACACTGATAAAGCTTTCCCTGCTTTTTACAGCAAAGTGTGGACTATCTGTAAAACGATTCCAGGAGTAGTTGATAACACAAACCAGGGCTCAGCAGTTTGCAGACCATGTGTCAACGTAAAGACCAGGAAACTTTAGTTTTCCTATTCATAGCACTGGAGACTATAAAAATGTCCAAACATCTGCAAGGTTCGCTTCTTAGTTCAGCAAGGGATACAGATTAAGGTAAAATCGATTTTATAAAACAATTTAAATTTAAAAACTTAGAGTTTTGTACAAATGTTAAGAACTGTCATTAGCTATAAGTTGCTTATTTAAAACTCCATTTCCAAAGATGCTGAATAATTAAGTATAATTTAAATAATAATTTTATGAATTTGAGGATATATGCATTACTTGAACATACACTAAAATGCTATTAAAGTGTTTAGAATTTTGTAGTCAGAAACATCCCACTATCACCACTCTTGATGGCTTAAAACAATGCTAAGGGCTAAAAAGATGACTCAGTAGTTAAAAAAGAATGCACTGTTCTCACAGAGGAAACAAATCTAGTTCCAAGCACCCATATCAGGCACCTCACAACTACTACCTATTAAGTCCAGCTCCAGGGTGTCTGATGCCCCCTACTGACCATGTGGGTAACTACATGAACATATATAGGAACTGCCCTCCCCTGCCGCCCCACATGAATACATATAATTAAAAATAAAAGTTACATCTGAACAGGAGGTCTAGGTTCTCTGCTCGTCATGTCTTCGGTTGGTGTTTTAGTTAGCACAGGCTCCCCTGGGTCCAGATCAGCCAGGCTTGATGGTCTCCTTGTGGAGCTCCTGACCCTTCTGGGCCCTTCTATTCGCAGAGCATCACCCAGAGTCCGGTATGAGTTCCAGTATCTGCCCCAATCCCACGCTGGGTTGAGTCTCTCAGAGTACATCTATGTTGGGCTAATATTCACTTATAAGAGAGTATATATCGTGTGTATCTTTCTGGGTCTGGGTTATCTCACTCATGATGATATTTTCTAGTTCCATTGGCAAGGAGAGGAGAGCAGGGACTGCCGCTGACCGGAACTCTGGTACCTCTGATTTGATCACTGCCCATTGGCAGCGCAGCCTTGTCGGCACACAGAGGAAGGGGATGCAGGCTATTCTGATGATAGGCTGAGGTCAGATGGTCAGAGAGGAGCGCCCCCCTTCAGAGGTCTAGGGGAGGGGACTAGGGCAGAAGAGGGAGGGAGGGCGGGAACTGGAAGAAAAGAGCGAGGGGATAACAAGCAGGATGTAATGTGAATAAATTCTAATAAATAAAAAAATTTAAAACCCAATTCATCCAATAACAACAATTTAGAAAGAGAAAAAAAAAACAGTTCCCAGCTGACCATGGTGCTGCAGCCTTAAATCTCAGGACTTGACAGGCAGAGGCCAGCAAATCTCTATGAGATCAAGGCCTGCCTGACCTATAGTCAAGCCACCTAGCAATATCCTGTCTCAAAAAACAAACAAGCAAGCAAACAAACAAAAATAAAACCAACAAAGAGTAAAAGAAACTAAATACAAAACCTTGAAAGAAGAGACAAGAAGGACTGAATAGCAGCCTTTGAGAGCACGATGGTTTCTCAGCATCAAAACTTTCTATCTTAGCCTGGAGGTGACACTGAATGCAAAGGAAAATAAAGGTACCATCCCTGCTCTCAGCAAACATGGTTATGTAATAGCACATACTCAGGAGAAAGTAACAAGAGACAAGAACTTATAATTTCCTGGAGAAAACTTTATTGGCTCTCCCTAGAGAGAAGCAGTAATACAGTTAGTATGTTGTCTTATGGGGGAAGTTATACACACAACTGGACACTATTGTTGCTGTCATGACTGTTATGTACATAGAACCCACATTAAAAATACTTCGTCCTTTGTAGAGATATTTAGCACTGATCTACATAGAAGAATCAATTATACACATGCACACCACATTTTCCCATAGCCTATGTCTTTGATAGTCTCTCATTGTATACAACAGGGTGGGCTCATGTGTAGCATCCTTATGTCCCAGCCTCCTGAGTGCTGGGACTATAAACCGGCACTTCGCATAGTCTCATCATAAAGATTTTCAAAACAAACAATCTTAATAACCGTTCAAATATTTTACAGTTAAGTCTATTTAAATGGGAAGAAATGGAATGTAATACAAAGTGACAATTCTGGAATGCTCTCAGCACATTGCAATGGAAGCCCTGGTCAGCCCAAAGAATCATCAATGGAATTGAAACACAGCACTGTGAGTAACCAGGCCTTTCAGAACTGTGTCCTGGAGGTGCACTGAGAGAGTCGGAGAGGGCAACCGCGGTACAGCCATTCAAACATGGAGGCCTCAGAAAGACGGTGGTGCCGACATCAAGTTTCATGTTAGTTTAATTGTGAGTTACACTCTACACTTTATTTCATTCCATGGGGAGTGTATGTTTGCTGTGAGTGATGGTTTAATTTTATTTTTAAAGAGAACTTCAAAATGTTTTCTTGCAACTCTATCTGAATGGATCTGATGGAGGAGTACCTCTACCAAGATAAAATTCATAGAAAACGATAAAAAGCAGACCCCAACATAATTGACTGCAGTTGATCTTACAGAGAAACAGATGCCCCCCTCAGCTCTTAAATGTTTCTGTATTCCCAGGGTATCAGCATGTTTTGATATTTATGAAAACGATTTTTTTTTGTCTTGACTTGTCTTGTTTTGTGTTCCTGAACCTCACTGCCTGAAATTCTCTCTCCTTTCCAATACTCATTCAGGTAAAATTACAAAGCATCGAGAAGTGAACATACTTTAGATGTAGGGAAATTTCTTTTGAACCACACTTGGAAACTTAATAGTCTGTGACCCTACATAAGCCACAAAGTCTCTGAGCCTTGTCTTAATTGAAACATGGGTATAGCGCTATTTTCTTTATGGTGGAAATATTAAGGATTCAGGGATATAAATTAGGAAATGTATATTCTGGCACACTTCTGAGAGCTATTCCTGTCATTATTAAGCAGAGCAAAATAGCTATGTGGAAATAAAATACCTAACATTCTTGTTGTACATTGACTGTCCCTCAGTGTCCATAAGTCCAGAGAGGTTGGGGAAAGAGGGCTTGAATTAATATGTTCTTGTCTATAGCCCAGTCCAGTTTCATTCAAAGGGAAGATGTGAGTGGTACTATTATGCCTGTGTTCCTCATGAACACTGCTGAAGACTAACCTTCTAGAAGCCTGTCATGTCTGGTCTGTCACTGCTCTTTCTGCATGGTGAGGCAAGAAAGCAAAACAAACAAGCAGCGTGCAAAGGCTCCTTTCAGTCAATCCTGGCTGCTTCCTGGGAGTCATTTCTTTACAGTGACTGACCTAATTGTAGACCTCACCTATGAGTAAATGAGCCATTCTGCTTAAGGAAATAGCCTTTAATTAACCGGAGAATGCCAGCCAAGTCACAGAAACATGGAGAAAGCAAATTTCCCCAACCGACTCTTTCCTAGGAAGTCAGCCCTAGCAGGTCTTGCAGGAAGTCTATGGGATGGGATGCTGCAGCACATCGCTAAGTGTAGAAAGAATCGTATACACATCTGCAGGATGAAAAGGAGATGGCATGGGCCTATCTCAAAAGTGGTGTCTGTCACCTAGTTTTATAAAGGGATCCTTATTAATCCCATATATGCAACCTGGAGAGAATCACTTAGCTGTGTCAGCTCAGTTTGAATTACTCTAATAAACAGACAGGCAAATCAAACAAGAAGAGCAACAAATACGTTTTCAATAAAACAAACTATATCAAACAAGGAAGACATTATCAAAAGGATATTTGTATATCTCATTTAATATTTGAAAAAATATGAAACAATTAAGCATTCTGGATTTTTTCACAGAGAAGAACAAGGCTTCTAATTGACCTAAGTTTTGCTACAGGTCAGTGAACTGCACTGTGACAGTGCAGGACAAGAAGACGCAGCAAAGCTCAGATGTTCACACCAGTTCACTTGGCCACTCCCAGGCCTCCAATCCTTCATGGTCAGCATGACCTTGAAGCACTGCACACAGTCTCTATGTCTCCTACAAAATTTCTTGATCGATTCATACTAAGTGTACGCTTATTAAGGGAGGAAGAGTGTATTGGGGCTCATAGTTTGAGGGTCCCGCATGGCTAGGACATCATGGAGTTAAGAACTGACCATATTGTATCTAGTCCAGGAAGCAGAGAGAAATGAATGTTTGTATTCAATGCCCTTTCTCTTCTTTATTCTACCAGGCAATTGGGGTCTGCCCTCCCAACTTAATTAACTTGTTCTAGAAAACCCCTCAGAAATGGATGTATGGGATTTGCCTCCAAGATGATTCCAGATCTTGTCAAGTCGGAGATCAAAACAGACCAGAGCTCCAAGCTAGATGTGATACTACATCATTATTAATTTGAAATCCACATGACTTTATTCTCAGCACTAGGGATGCAGAAGTAGCCACAGCTCTGTGAGTTTGAGCCCAACTAAGGGCCAAAAGTGAGATCCTGACTCAAAATAAAGCAAAACAAAAGACCCAAATAAATAAAAAAGAGAAAAACTTTTCTGAAAAAACATAAATTTAGATAACAAGATGTGTTGTAATTTAGTTACAATAAGATAATGAAATATTATAATAATGAAATATATACCATTAATAAAGGAAACACATTTTATTTTGTTCATTATTTAAATGCACTCACTATCAAACATTAAACCAAGTTCATTTCAGATGTTTTTTATCCTATTAGTATAGGTCTAATTAGAAAGATGCCAGCAAACATTGGAAAAGTTGTGAAGGAACTGGAACCAAATTGTCATGTAGAGCAGCATTTTATTCTTGGCTCTTAACCAAAGATAAATAAAGCACAGTCCATACAAAACCATGATTATGGATATTCACTGCATTATTACTCCTGCTAGACAAGAAACGCTTGCATTCGGAGTAAGGACTGATGAGAGATACTCTTAGACAAGCCAGGCCTAGAAGAGGCACAGGCCAACTGAGCTGCCTGCAAACTTTTGAGAACCGTCACTACTCTGGGATGGGCTTTGCCCTTGTAAGTAACTCCCACTCCCACTCCTGTAAGTGGTCTCTATAAAACACATCGGCTCACCAGGCTCGACTTTGATGATGCCCTTCCTTTGGTCTGTCTTTGGTTCCCTATCTGGGGTGAGTAATGTTTGCTCCTAGTTCCAAGGAATAGTTTCACACAATAGTTAAAGAAATCCAAATGACCTACAACAGGTTAGTGGACCAATGAAGTGCGATGCATGCCAACACAAAAATATAATTTGGCTAGAAAGCTTGTTAGGATTTGGATGCATGAGAGAGAGAGAGAGAGAGAGAGAGAGAGAGAGAGAGAGAGAGAGAGAGAGAGAGACAGAGAGAGAGAGACAGAGACAGAGAGAGAGACAGAGACAGAGAGAGACAGAGACAGAGAGAGACAGAGACAGAGACAGAGACACACAGAGAGAGACAGAGAGAGAGACAGAGAGAGAGAGAGACAGAGAGAGAGAGACAGGGAGAGAGAGACAGAGAGAGAGACAGAGAGAGAGAGACAGAGAGAGAGAGAGAGAGAGAGAGAGAGAGAAAGAGAGAGAGAGACAGCGAGAGAGAGAGAGAGAGAGAGAGAGAGAGAGAGAGAGAGACAGAGAGAGAGAGACAGAGAGAGAGAGACAGAGAGAGAGACAGAGAGAGAGAGAGAAAGAGAGAGACAGAGAGAGAGACAGAGAGAGAGAGAGACAGAGAGAGAGACAGAGAGAGAGAGACAGAGAGAGAGAGAGACAGAGAGAGACAGAGACAGAGACAGAGAGAGAGAGAGAGAGAGAGAGAGAGAGAGGGAGAGAGAGAGAGAGAGAGAATTAGTTAGCCCAAATGCCATAACATGTTAGTTCCTATCAATCATTATTACCAGTTCAACAGGACTGTATGTCTACTTCTAATTTCTTTTTAATATTAAATAGTCACAGCATAGGAAAGGTGCCCGATGCCTGCCTTCTGTACAACCTAGCAAAGCTCTTAGAATGGCTAATTCTCATTGGGCTTCATCTTAGATGTGCACTTATATGTTATCACTGGTGTTACCCAAGCTAAATGCTTGGACAGCGTTCCATGGAGGGCTGAGGTGCTGCTCCCAATCTGACCAGAGCTCTCAAAAGAAAGAGTGAGTATTTTCAATCTAGAGATTATTAATTTTAAGAATAAATTGCTTGGGTCTTTTGGCAGGAGGTCGATAGCAGGCAATTCCAGGTCTCGGACAAGAACTCAGAGCAGCAGTCTAATTTGTTAGCTAGTGGTGCTTTCCTTTGCTAATATGTGATCTAAGTATCAAGCTGACCCGTTTGGGGAGAGGGCTTCTGTCCTCTGCCATAGATGTGCAGCTTCAGGGGGACAGCACATGAGGCCCACAGTATCACCTCAAACAGAAGAGATGAGTGTCAAAATTGCACATGAAATTGTCTGTGATTGCCTAAAACGACTCTGGAATAAGCTGAAATTGACTTATTCACTTGAGTCTAACCTCTTCGTCCAGCAGCATAACACACCAGTTGTGGAGGATGCAAATGCAACCCCACTTGACTCAATCTATTGACTTAGTAAATGGCGCTATTTATCCCTGTCTATCTACATGGGGAGGATCACATGCCAAAAGCAATTTTTCTCTTTTTGCCCTATTGGTATTGAGCTGCTCTTTTATCACAATAATTAGGCAAGGGGTCCAGCTGTTTCCTAAGGCCATGAGTGTAGAAGTCAGAACCCATCATTAGTGAAAAAGGAGAATGCTGATCTTCACTTTCTGGTGGCAGCAGGCCATGGGGCAAGCTCATTTAGAGCCCAGGGCTTGAACCTGCACATACCTTTTATGAAAGCAGCCTAGTGACAGCAACTTGAACATGACTGATAGCCTGCCTTGGGCATACTTACCTATGTCATTGATGCATGATACAGATAACCCCCATCCAAAACACTGACTCTCAATAACAGAGATGCGCCAGTGAGGCAGAACTGTGTTTAACTCACAGTTTTCACTGAGGAGTACACACAGTCTGCAAAAGTACCTCACTGATAGTGATGGGTCTAAGTACTGATCAGATCCTCACTAACGACCCTTCAGATACTGATAATCAAACTGCCAGCCCCTCTCTTCCCCTATCACAATGGGACTCAGACCACTTTATGTAAGCAGGACCTTTATGGTAGAAAAATATTTCCTTAGGAAGGTCAGCATATCACAAGTCGATTGTTATATTTAAGAAATGAGGCTCTGTACTGCAGTGAAAGGAACCACAGAAAACACTCTGATGATTATTAAAGTTTCCTAGCAAGCTCCTTGAATATAGTTTTTAGTAGGCAAGCTGAGCAATGTTTAGCCTTAGGAATTTTTGTCAGAAACAAAAATATTAAGAAAAAAATCAAAATAAAAATGTTTTTATTTAGTTACATGCCTGGCAGAATGGCTTGCATGAGAATTTATAACAATAATTAATGAATATATTTTGTAAATAATACCATTTTAAAGAAGCTTAAGGTGTACTCTTCTTTAAAAGCATTTTTTAAATCAAAACAACTCTGAGATTCCATCTTACACCTATCAGAATAGCTAAGATCAAAATTTCAGGTGATACCACATGCTGACAAGGACATGGAGAAAGAGGAACACTTCTTTATTGCTGGTGGGAATGCAAACTTGTACAACCACTTTGGAAATCTATCTGGTGCTATCTCAGAAAAATGGGAATAGGGCTTCCTCAAGACCTAGCTATTCCACTCCTTGGAATATACTCAGAAAATGTTCCACCACACAACAAGGACAGATGCTCAACCATGTTCATAGCAGCCTTATTCATAATAGCCAGAACATGGAAATAGCCTAAGTGTCCCTCAGTTGAAGAATGGATAAAGAAACTGTGGTACATTTACACTATGGAATACTACTCAGCTATTAAAAACAAGGAAATCCAAAAATTTGTAAACAAATGGATGGAACTAGAAATGATTATAATGAGTGAGTTAAGCCAGAAGCAGAAAGACTCAAATGATCTATACTCACTTATAATTGGGCTCACTTATAATTGGGCACTACCCCAAAAGGCATGTCCCATAAAAGTCTTCACTTATGAGGAGATTGGGATAGATGTGAGGACATCTTACTGAGACTCTAGGTATAAGAAATATAGGAGATGGGGAAATAGAAGCACCCAGAGGGTCCTAGAAACCTACAAGAAGAACATCTTGATGGGTGGATCGGGGCCCAGGGGGATTTGCTCAAACTATTGCACTAACCAAGGACAATACAAGTAGTAAACATCGAACCCCTGCTCTGATCTACCCAATGGACAGGACATTCTCCACCATTATGTGTAGAGCAGGGACTGACTCTGACATGAACTCTGGTGCTCCATATTTGACCACCTCTCCTTGGTGGGGAGGCCTGATGGCACTCAAAGAAAGAATAAGCAGGCTACTGAGATGAGACTTGATAGCCTATGACCATATAGTGGGGGAGGAGGTCCCCCTTGGTCTTAGACCTAGGGGAGAGAGGAATAGGGTGAAAGTGGGAGGGAGGGAGGAATGAGAGGATACAAGTGATGGGATAACAATTGAGATATAATCTGAATAAATTAATAAAATTTAAAAAGTAATAAAAGCATTTTTATTTGACATACTGGTTTCAAATTGCCTCCTGGTTCTATAATAAGTTGTGTGTTGCCTCAGTTATTCCTACCATACATCTGAGTTGTGAACAAGCATATCCTAAACAGGCAGAATTTGGCTCTGTTTCTCTGAGGAACAAGTGCTTTGCCTGTTTACTCTCTCCGGACTGCTATGTGTTCATTTTCTACTCTGAAAAAAAAAAACACTTAGGAGGCATTGATTTTTATACGCCAATAGTTCCTCCTCTGTTGTCCCGCCCAAGGCCCTTATCAGTAATTAATTATGACATATTTTCCCAGTGAGTTTGTAAGGGTCATTAAACTCTTTTTCAAAACTTAGCTCCAGGCGGACTCTGTCGAAGCAGACCCAGTGACTTATGTACAAGGAAGTATGACATGCTGCTACATTGTTCATACTAAAAAAAAAAAAAACTGAATCAACTGAAAAGATCAACAGTATAAAATTCAAATAAAATTATACTATTAAATGAGTCACAATGATTCTATATTTCACATCTATTAGAAAAAGGTTAAGAAGAATATTTAATGATATAAAAATACTAATGATATGTCAAGTTAGTAAAGATAGGTTCAAAAGGTTATCAAGCAAAATAAACATTGTATCTCAATAATCACGCTTTGATATAAAACTCAAAGAAGAAAATCTTGGCATTTGTAGATTTCCCTTAATTGTCAATGGTCACCTTCATCATGGCATGCATAAAACACTAAGATATCACATTGAAAATATTTAATATGATTTCACATGATGAATGTTAACAATGCTTTCATTTGAAAATATGAAAGAACAATGAAAGGCGCTAAGGCATTTTTCAGAACCCTATGTGCTGAAAGCATCCTTCCTACTTAGCATGCAAAGCTGAACTGTCACAGCCTCTGGTGCCATATGAACCTCACAATGGACAGTTACAGAGAAAGGGCTACAAGGACAGCCAATGTGTTCACTCTTAGAATGGAGTTGAGGTTTTCAAAAGGATGAGTAGATACAGGAAGGTACTGAGGAGAGATGCACTCAGAAACTTTTGGAAAAAAATATATTTTAGGAGACAAAGATGAAATGGGTCATAGGGCACAACAAAGCATATATAAATGAGCTGAGGTCAGCGTGGAAGAGAAAGATGGTGTGTCTACATTTACTGTCTCCTAAGTGTTATGGGTAGCATTAACTTCCCAGTTTCTGATAGCTTGTTACCTTGTTTCTCCCTCATTTCTAGGCTTACTCATCCCCTGACAGGTGCATGGAATCAATAGGCTCACCATTCTGTCTTTTTCCCCTGTCCACGGAACTCCAGAACACAGACCAAGTCACAGCCCTGTCATCCTTGTCTGTGACGCGCGTAGGTCTTGCTCTGAGGTTCTGTTCTGCTTTTGTTATAAAGTGTATTTTAAACTACTGAGACCCCCCACTATGTAGGCTTCCAGTCATGCGTTCACATTTGAATCCACACCCTGAAAACCACACTGCTCCTAAAGCAGCAGCTGATTTAGTAAGAAAGTGTAGGAGCAACCGTCTTCCTTGATCTATGCTAAGCTTGAAACAAGATACAAAGTTTAAAAGTCAAGACTAAAGTAACTTTCTTTTTCATTTTGACATGTGGAGAAACTTCCCTGCAAGCACTATGGTATGTATAATCCTCGCCTTTCTGACTAAATGAATCTAAAGTTCACTGGTTTCTGCAGATAATCCTCTCTGTTCTTGACCTTTCCCAAAGGTGTTTTAATTTCCTTTTCTCCATGGATAATAATTCTGTCATCACTTTCACAAAACGCTTTTCCAAAATACTGTTTGGAGGATGCTTAGCAGGGCTCAGTCATATTCCATACTGTGTTATCGGTGTTACAGCTGTCTTCTCAGCAACACTAATTATGTCAAGAGATTGTGCAATGATATGCAGAACTGGGGAACAGTAATTAAAAAATATTTTATAAGGGTAAAAGATAATCTTATCTTTAAAATAGCATTTTTTCTATAGTCTTAACATTCTCTAAAATTATAAATGTAGAAGCTATGAAAAAAGGAGGTATGACATCTTCTGATGGATCAGAACAAAATATGGAAATTTCTTTTAGTTTTACATAAAATTAGAAAGGCTTTGAATCAGAGTTGGAGATGATTGGGAGATGTGCTTACCATGTATTCGAATCATAAAGTTTTAACAGGAAGACAACTGGTTGGGGAATAGTCAGGCTGACTCAAGTGTGGAAACGGGCTTTCAAGGGTGAGTCACAAAAGATGGGGGTTGTTTCATAATTTACATACATCTTCCTGTGGTACACCATGTGTCAAGTACACAGCAGAGTGGTTTGGTCAGAGTGAAAACTCAGAAATGCTTTCATTCCTGTCTTTTCCTTTTTTCGAGTTGAATAGAGTAAGTGACTAGAAACAAGAGAACCATTTTTCCTATCCAGGAGTCATCAGCATATTAAACACTGGCCCATAAAATACCATTAAGATCAGGAATATTATTTACAATGTTTGTGATACTGGAAGAATAAGTAAAATTGGTCCAGCAAGAAGGCACCAGTACCTAAGAGTATTCACAACTTTAAGTGCCTTTCTGTATAAATCATTTGAAATGTAATAAGGTGTAAAACTTTGGAATGTTTACATTACAAACTCATCAATTACTTGTCATAAAGGCAAGCTCCAAACCTGAGAATTGACCTATGTCATCACAACCCTGAGCACACAGTAGGAGCATGGTAAACACTCCCAGAAAATGTCTTTACACAGACTAGCATGTACCTAGAAATCATGTGTGTCCTAGTCACTTTTCAGTGTACATAACTGATAGAATTACTTAAAAAGCCATTTACCTAGCTAACGTGGTTTGCAAATATCAATAAGCACAACCTAAGAATGTAAAACTCGATTAATTTCTTCTGCCTTATACAAAAAGACACCTTGGAGGATTGGGGAGACGACTCCAGGGATTAACAAAAAAGCACTAGCCATGCCATGGCAAGAACCAGAGTCTGGGTTCCTGGCACCTACTGAAATGCTGGGTATGTATGGTAGCCCTCTTGTAATCCCAGCCATGGAGGAGGCAAATAAAACAGAGGCAACTGCTATAAAGCATGGTTGCATATAAGTTATTGTCTAAGAGAAATTCAGAAGATCACAGGCAGGCAAGCTTATTCTCTGGTAGTGAGGAATAAAATCTCTCTCTCTCTCTCTCTCTCTCTCTCTCTCTCTCTCTCTCTCTCTCTCTCTCTCTCTCTCTCTCTCTCCCGCCCCCGTCTCCCTCCCTCCCCTTCTCTCTCTCCTCTCTCTCTCTCTGTCACACTGGAGAGAGTGCCAGACCTTCCTCACAGCTCCATCTCACACCAGCTGTAAGAAGGAAACACATTTGAGGTGTGCTGCCTCCTTTTTTTATTCAATTTTCTCATTTCTATGATTTTTTTTTTTTTTGCAAGAGCCTTGGCATTATCAATGGTTGCTTTCCAGTTATCCATTGTCTCTATCAGCATTTTGGTCAGTGATTGTTTTCACTCACCGAGCAGTGTAAGACTCAGAAAGAAAACCTTGCTTCTCTCATTCCCCATGTCTCTCCTTCCCTCACTTGACTTAACTCCTTACAGATTCTGAAGTCGTGAACTCAAACCAGTGGACGGGGCCAGTGTGTGATGACTGTAAGAGCAGTAACACAAACTTCCTGAACAAGCCTCGGCCAGACTGGCTCTGCAACCATTTTTCTTTGTTTCAGTCCTATTAAAACGAGTTAAACAGTCTCTACTGCCCTTGTGCACTGGATGCGATTCAGTCTGTCCACTCAGCGACTTTCTCTCAGGTATCACCAATTGTTACTCCTGTCATATGCCATCTCCATCACCGATCACGAGGGCATCTCCCCTGAGCCTTCTCACCCACGTGCTCCCAGCCATCCTTGCATTCTACAACTATCACATATCTGTCATGAAGGCAGATTCCAAACCCGAGAACCACCTGAATATCACAGCCCTGAGCAAACAGCAGGGTCCTGATCAACACTACTGAATAATGCCTTTTGACGTCAAGGAAGGGTACCCATGGCCATCTGTTGTTCATCCAAATATCTGGCCTCACAACCTCACCACACGATGCAACTCCATCCTTCCCTACTCCCTTGGTGATGAGGCACACTCAATTACAGGACACTAAACGAAGATTAGGTGTCTCTCAAAAACCTCGTAGGAGGGGAGGCTTGGTAACAGCTGGAAATGAGGCAGGGATTCTGAGACAAGGAACCATATCCATGGGATTTAACTAATCATCCATCATGGTTCCTACTTATGCTAAAATGAAAGTGGAAAATCCACCAGTTAAATGGCAATCAAGATAGGAAATTGCGACACAGAGGAAAATCAATGAACACATTCGTGTTGAACAACGCATGACGGCTGTGCTCAAACGTTTCACTCATGCCTTCCTGTGAGGTAGTGAGCATTTTACAAATGATGGCGCATCATGACTTGTGTTTCAATCTGTGGCGAGAAACTAGAATTTTATTTCCATTCAGTGTTAACTACCAGCCTAAGTCCCATTAACAACTTATCTTAATGAACTCTCTCTACTGATTTTCATCGCACGTATTACTGCATTGTATGCGGACAGTTTAAAGTTCTTAGGATGGTTTCTAGATGGGTTAATGAATTATTCAACTTTCTGCATGATAATTCAGGGCATATGCCTGCTGTACAAAGAGTGACTTCCATGTTGCGGGAATGAAGGACTATCAAAGAGACAGGATTAGAACATGATGTACTATCATAAAATATCATACTTGAAGTTCTACTCAAGATTTCTACACACGAAAGCCAGTTTTCATAATTACCTATAGAAAGCAGGAAATTTATATTCTTTAAATGAAAAAATACAGAGACATGTTGTATATGTTATTGCTAATGATGAAAATGCACAACTTGGGGCTGTAGAGGTGGCTAAGCAGTGAAGAGTATGTACTGGTCCTGCAGAAGATTCCATCAGTTCCCAGTATCCATGGTGGTGTCACACAGCTACCCATAACTGCAGCAGCAGATCCAATACTTTTTTGTTTTTGATATTCAGGGGCACTTGCAACAATGGCATACACTTACACAGACACGGATACATACACATGAAAATCAGTTCTTTCTAAACTCTTAGTGTTTAATTTGTTTCAACTGTATGGATAAAAGTTATACTTAAGGAAGAGAAAAGACAATGCTTATAATTGCTCTAGTACTAAAATCTCCCAATACAGAAGTGACGGGCTGTCCGTATCAAGCCACCCTAAGAACGTTCCTGTATTTTTCTTGTGGGTTTCTCATCCCACCTAAGCAAACACTGCACATTAGACCACATGCCTCCCCTGGGCCCTTCGGCTCACTCTGTTAAGTTCCCAGGAAAGAATTTGATTCCCTCTCATCTTAATCAACTACTATAAAGATTCCTAGTTTTGTTCCTCAAAGCCAAACACTGAATTCTTTAGTTACTTAGAAAAATCAATCCTGAGGTTTTTATTATATTTTTCTCCTCCTCAAGAATTTTGAGAGCAGAAGTGTATCTCGGTGTTACTGGCCTAGCTTTGTATGAATGGGAATTTGGACTCAACCTCAATAATGGAAAAAAGTATGCACACGCGGGGGAGGGTTTCTTGAAGCTATTTTATTTACAGCAATGAAGTTGGCATTACGTGCATCATCTAAGTTCTCAATATTGATCCAACACTATCTCGGCCTGAAGCGCAATTCCTAGTGATAAAATCTTACAAATATTTATTTTACAAAGTCCACACACTAACTTCTGACTTTTGTACCTCTATGAACACAGGATAGTCACATATCTGCCTAAGTAATCACACACAACAATCACAGTCAACACCTTTTTCCTTTTCCTGCTACCTTCTCTAGAAGAGCACAGACATGTAACTTTAAAGTTTATTTGTTTATTATTTTTTATATAATATATTTTGATCATATTCTTTCCTCTTCCTCAACTCCTCTTAGATCACCAACTCCTTATCCAACCAATTTCAACTATTTGTTTTTAAATCTTAGTTTACTCTCTTCTTTAAAAAGATGCTAACACTATCATAATTTCCTTATACAATGTCTCATAATTTTGTTTTTAAATCCTGCACATGTAGCTCCAACTCATGTTTATTAATGCTTACATAATTAACAGAAAAGGTTTGTTATTGTTTCAACTCTTTGCTAGGCAATATTGTTGTAGTTTTTGTGAGCCCCTCAAATAATCATTGTATTAAATATCTACATATTAGGTTGATGACAGATTATCTATATGAAATATACATATATAAATGATAGATAGATAATTTATAGATAGATGAAAGGTAGATATGGCTTGATGACAGATAGATGATACATATGGCATAATGACAGATGGATGATGGATAGATAGATAGATAGATAGATAGATAGATAGAAAACAGACAGATAAATAATAAATAGGATCCGAAATTGTAGAAGATATGTCTAAACTTTGAAGGACTCAGCACTCTTAATTGTTATTTAAAATGTCACTTCCAATGCCAGTTCATACAAACAGATCATTTGCCCAAAGAAAACATACAACAATTCACTTTAATTTGGAGGGGGAGGGGGAGGATTTCCGTAAACCTTAACAACTAGCTAGAAAAATATCACTTTTCCCCCTCTGGTTGACAGACTCAAACAAGAATTTGTTTGTATTTAAAATTCAGCATTCACAATGAGTACATCCAAAGGTAAATACAAACCCATAGCTTATTTGTATTTTCTTCTGTGAATTTTATGTTTATGGCTCCTTAGTTTTCTAGTCTTGTCTATTCCTTATCTCAACAACCTTAAAATGTGTTATATTAGCTTTACCAACATTTTCTGACACTGTGGTATATATTTCCTCTTGGATATTTTCTACTTTTAACTAAATAATTTTATTCTAAATTTATGTATATGAGTGTTTTGCCTGCCTTTATATATGTGCACCACGTTCCTGGTGCCTGCAGATGGCAGAAGAGGACACTGACTCCTTAGAACCACAGAGACCATTGTCAACTGCCATGTCAGTGCTGAGGATGGAGCTTAGGTCCTCTGCAAGAACAGCTAGTGCTCTTACCCACTGAGACATCTCTCAGCCCACTTTTTAAAATTTTTAATGATTAATTAACCCTACTATTGTTAACACTCCACTGCCTCACACAACACACATTCCCTGATAATTTGCATTTTGTGCCTAACAACCCTTTTCCCCAATGCCTTCTATCAACCATCTCTCCATATTTCTTCAGATATGCTTATTTTTCACGTTTTATGGGTGCACTGTTTTCCCCTGGACATTTTTCTGTATGTTGTAAGTCAATAATTATTTTAAAGATGTTGATTCACACTGACATTATTTACGTACTCTTCTGTGGTAAACTGAAATACTATCTGGAGAGGAACTGGGTCCCTTCTCCCATCTGAATCTGTAATAAGCCCTTCATTACTCCCTCCACAGAGATCCATCTTCCTGTTCCCACCCATTTACGCAGTGCTTTGATAAGTGTGTTTCCTAAAGTAAACTCCATCCTTCTTCAAATCTTCAAATATTCATACATCCGCAAGATTTAAAAGTATTATTTGTGAACAAATAGTTCACAACTGCCTAAACATGGGCAGGGCATATAACCTAGTAGAGCATGTGCTGAGCATGCAAAAAACACTGACTCCAGTCCCCAGAATCTGATAAGCCAAGCATGCTGGTGCATGCTTGTAATTCTAGCCAGAGGAATCAGAAACTCAAAGTCAATTTCTTTAGACACAAGGTGAGCTTAAGCCCAGACTGGGTTACACGAGACTATGTCAAAACAACAACTAAACAATTGTCTAACTTTGTGTGTCTCTTTGGCGGATGGCAGGACTGTGAATGACTGTAAGTTTCTCCACACAGGACCTTGACATGGCATGACTTTCACTCATTAGAAATTATACTATGAAAGAGTCCCACCATAAAAAACTGTGTCATCAGGCATGTCTGTCTTGCCATTTTCTTGTTAAGTTTTCACCTCTCTTTTCATATTTTTGTCACTGAACTAAAGTCAGGAAGGACTTCCAGGTCAAAGGTAAGTAAGAGACACCAGGCAAGCTCGGCTGCAGTGAGGAAGCACCTCACCTTCCACGACTGCCACGTCACGGCCCCTGCTGGCTCCCACGTCACGACCCCTGCTAGCTCCCACGTCACGGCCCCTGCTGGCTCCCATGTCACGGGCCCCTGTTGGCACCCACATCCACTATTCCTTACAGACACCGGAAAACACATGAGTGGGATTTTCACTAGCAAATTCATGCTGCTACGTAATATTTTCTCACTCTAGACTATAAAATCGATCTTTTCAGCTCTTCCCTGTGGACCTATTTAGCCATGCAGTTCCTAAAGCGAGGCCACTTCTGACAGTCTCATCGATCTTTCCTCTCAACGGCATCCCCTTTTAGTTCTACCAATAGATTGACACATAGGAGGCTTCTTATACTTTATCTAATCAGCCCTTCTGATTAAGCATCATCTGCTCCGTCTGCAGCGCAGCGGTTCATTCTGCATACAGAACAGTTAGTTCTCCACTGCCCCACCTTGGGGCTGTGCTCTGCCACAACATTCCTGCTTTTGCAAAGCTCTAGCATTATGGAAGAAAACAACTCAAAGCGAACAGAAAGCAGAGCGAGGTCCTCAGAGACCAGAGTGTGCAGGGACAGCGAGGTAGAATACCGGACACCGGAATTTAATTAAACCAAAGAATTGCTCTAATGTTCTACCACACCACAGTGTAAAGTAGGCAAGAATTCATTATTAACTTCAAAATAACTGGGGTATAATAGCCTGAATTCACATCACAGTTAGAAATGCTAGTTAATTCATCTCATACTACAGGTGGACAAGCTTATTAGCAATCTATAGATTATTCAGGGCTTGTTTCCAGCTATTCTATGGTATTCTCTATATCAGTACAAAAGTTACATGTCAACTACATTTAAAAAAAAATTAAGAATCCTGCTTAATTCTCCAGCATATCCTCAGGATTAAATATGAGTCTTGATCCAGATATCTGTGATCACTTGCTATCCCTGAATTAGAAGAAACATAGCTTTCATAGAACAGTTCCTTTTAAATCTCATACTTGGATTTTACTTATTTATTCATTTTAGAGTGATGTCATGTTTGAGAAGTTATTTATATTTCGATGACTTTGACAGGGAAGGCTGTAGAGTTTTCCTGTACTGTAACTAACATGTTTTATATGATGGATTCTATAGACTTTTTCCTTGAATGCTCAAATATTTATGTTTTCACACAAACTTTAATGTACCAGAGAGATCCAGTTTCTGCCCCCCTCTAAAAAATATGTCTAGTCACAAAGAAACACCAGAAGGGCAATTTCCTTTCACCTACTGCAATACTCAACTATTATCAACATAGTGGTGATTTTTATCTTTCTAGGTAAATATTGACAGTTTATTAGAAAATATCTTCCACACACCAACTATTTGGCCTGAAACCTTCCACAGCAACACATGTCAAGTTGATCAACATATCTGCCAACAGTCCACCTACATGAGTGCATTCCTCCTCCTTATGTTCGACTATGTTTTTCAGAAAGCTACTTAAATCCTTAGTAACACATGAACTCAGGAACAACTGAAAGCTCATTTTAGTATTATTTATGTAACAAGCACTAGCATGATATGATTCTCAAGCAAAGTGACCAACCATGTCCACTCAAAGAAGCCATTTTTTGCATGCCTCCCACGAATGCCACATAGATGGAATGTGTCTACCTGTTCTTTGACAGAGGCCAGAATAGCAGAGGTGGTTTCTGTTTCAGAGCCGTCCCCATTGGAGGTGTTCAAGCCTGGGCTCAAGGAGCTGTTCTTCTCTGAGGCTGACGGAGGCTGGTCTGGGACAGGCATAGCTCCTACAACACAAGAGAACAAGTTCAGACCAGCGAGACAGCACTGTAAACAGACACAGCCATGAGGAGTAGAGTTGGAAGAGAGAAAGTGACAGGCTGTCCTGACAAGTGTGACATAATTCTGGAACAATGAAGTCAAATCAAATGTCACTATGTATCAAGGCCGACCGAACACATCTGAGGCAGCACAGGCACACTTTTGTGCTCTGTTATCTGGTACATAGGATGACACATTATGATAAGGTAGAAGCAAGATTATAATGGTAAGAAAAAGGATAAAACACTGGGTCTAAGGATCCAATATAATTACAGATTGGCATCTGTCTTACACAGACTCATCACTTTATTCTCTTGGTATATTTTCAACTCAGAAGACGATCTAGTACATACCCCCATTTAAAGGAAAAACAATCACACAACGTAAATGGCCAATTATTATCAGTAACTAAAGAGATACCCAAAAGAAGCTTGGTTGGTATTGTGAAGTGCATTAAACAGCCGGCCCATCCCACTAATAGTTACGACATTCATATCCTGACAGAGAGCAGACAACATGCCTTTACGCCAAGCAAGGACCCCCTTTTTTTTCAGTTGGCTTTGTCTGAATTTATGAAGGAAAACAGAAACTCAGTCCAGGTTAGCACCAATGCAAAATGAACACACTGATCTAGGCTTAAAATAAAATTCTCCAAAGTTACTTTTGTTCCAGTATATTGGTCAAACTTACAGAAATTCAAATTTTACCTCTTTAGGTAATGGCATTAGGTGGTGCGGCCTTTGGAAATTGATTAGGCTATTGGGTAAAAACTCAAATGAACTTGTTGATGCTATTGTAAAGAGGACCAGAAAGGACCCCTCCCTGTCCCATAATATGAAGACAGTGAAAAGAATCATCTATGAACGAGAATGTAGGCCCTCACCAGACACTGACTCTGCCATGCCTTGACCTTGGACTTTTTGATTCTCTATAACTGTGAGAGATGATAATGATAATGATGATGATGATCTGATGATGATGATGATAAATGTGTGTGTGTGTGCGTGTGTGTGTGTGTGTGTGTGTGTGTGTGTGTGTGTGTGTGTGTGTATGTACGTATGTATTTTAGTAGTGCTGAGGACTGAACCCAGGGTCTTTTACACAGCAGGCAAGCACTCCATCACTGGCAGCTTGAATGGATTAAGAAACAGACTACTTCGTCAGATGCTTATCTCTTCTATCAGTGGTCACAAATGCAGTAAGCATTAGAGAACTATGACAGCATCTAACTGTGGAATCCTAATAAAAAGCTAAAGAGGAATAAAAGTAATTTTCAAACCCATGCAACTGTATTTCATGTCCCTCTGGGGCCAGTGCGGTTGACTTGATCAAGTGTATTCTCTGCTATCCCACTCCGAACACCCTAGCTTTGATACTGAAATATAATTTCCATAGATCTTCTTACTCTACTTTATACATTACAGTTATTTAACAATATTGAGATATGAAAACCTAAGAAAACTCATTTTGCATTATTTTACCCGACATATATTATAAAAATGTGCCATGCAAACTTCTCACTGCATCTTTTGACCAACCAGCTCTTGGGTGGTTTCTGCTTTGTGATATCGCCTGGAAGATGTCTACACATCCTCTGGCAATTCTCTTCTCTACTTTCAACACATGACTTCAACTCAATAAAAGCTATATCACTCCCCTGGACTCCTCCTCACACCATATTAGAATCCCGGTGTTGCCGCTGTGGAGATCGGCCAGCTCACAAAAGCACACTCCTGCTCCTGCTCTAAAACACAAACACAACTGCAATAACAGACTGCTTTACTTCCATTAGTCCTTTCATAATGGATCATCACTCACACCAAATTAATACTAAATAATGAAGCACTTCAAGTATTGCCATTTAAATATGTATGGATAGGAGCAGCTTGATGTTTAAAAGTTTAATATGTTTCAATGTTTAACTTTATATTTTTTTTACCCCAGTTGCAATACTTCAAAGACTTTAAGAATAAGCATCAACATTTTTTTTTTCTGAAAAGAAAACCATATAGAATCGATGGCTGGTACAGGTTAGCACCAAAACACCAACATCAAACTCTTCACTTGGTGATCACTGTGGACATTCAGGCTGAATCCTAAATGTGTAAATAATACATCATTACCAAGGAAAGGCAAAACACTGTCCTCCATCAGATTAGCTCTGCACCCATAAAATACATCTCTCTTTTCTTCTGTCCTTTAAAAGAAAAAGTTAAAATAACTGCTTGTCAAAATATAAACAAGATAATAGCTAGACACTGTCAGAGCTGAGTAATTAGGATAGAAGTGTGATCTGTCTTGATCTGTGTTCAATTTGCCAAACCTAGCTCAGTAGTTGATATATAGCAGCCAGTTAATACCTGTTGAGTTAATGTACGAACTATTAGAGTAAAATCAATAAAGGCTGCTTACTAGAGCATGTAACATAAGCAAAATGGGCTTTTCGTTGGAAGCACTTCTCTGTACAGTACTTGAGTGATTTATTTTGTCTTAGGAAAGATTTTCAGAAATCCTAAGACTAGTTGAGGGCTTTGGCTTCAGTCGGCTCCCTACAGTCGTGAATCCTGGGTATCTGGCTGCTAAGGTACAACCATCAATCAAGCAGCCTTTTGAGACTTAATACATGAAAACTGAATCCAGAAAAAAATTGCATGCAGCAACCTATTGAGGGACGGAAAGCACAAGAAACTGCACGATATTCAGAACACGGCACAGCAGGAGCCAAGCCTGAGGGTTGGGAGATGGACACTTCCACATAGGAGCTTGAAGAATTCACAATCCCAGCTGCAATTCATGGCTTTGATGGAACAGGTGATGGCAGCATGGGGAACTGTTGGGGTGAGTACTGCATCCAGTCACATGACAAACAAAGGATAAGTGTTCTACCTGTGCGCTCAGAGACATTATACCTGTGGGAATCACAGCTTGGGAGGGCTACAGACACAGTCTGTATCCTTGCATGACCTGTTTTCTGTTCATCAAGGAAGGTGGAGCCAGACTCAATATCGCCACACACCTAAGGTCTGTTGTGTTGTTTCTTAGTGGCATGCATTCCATCTGCAGGCCAAATGGAAGTGCTTGTGGAGGCTACAACAGGGAATGGCAGTTGCACAGCCACATTCTAGAACAGCAAGGACTGTAAGAGAGGAGGGGCCTCCTCTTCTTTTGATCCTTTTCCTTTTAAGGACGAGATCCTTTGTTTCCACATAGCCAAAAGGAATCTGTCAACAGGGTATCCAAATATTTATTTTTGCAAAAAGTGATCCTTTGAGTAAAACTGGTGAGCAGTTGATGGTGAGCAGCTCTGCACCTCAATCCTGAGATGCCAATACTAACCCGGAAGTGGACAAAGTCAACCACCAGGGAGAGTTCACAGTGAGAGCTGGCAACTTCCTCCAGTGCAATCGTGATCCCCAGAATCTAAGCATTAAGAGAAAGGGCAAAACACGGTAGCCGGTTGAATAGTTAAGAGTAGAAAAGTGGAATATGGCAAAGAAGAAAGGCTAGACCGAATACATTAAGATGAGAAGATCAAGGAAAATGAAATTAGAAGTAGCACTCTAGCTTAAAGTGCAGTGACAGCTTTGACTTTGCTAATGGTTGTGAGTTTGTAACGTTAGACAGCGACCCATCTGTAACATGCTGAATATGTCATTACCGACTAACATGAGGAACTCTATACATTGTGTGGTTCTAGTGCACAGCCCACCGAGACTGAAATCCAGAACCATCACTCGAGCCATTGTCAGCAGCACAACCCTCCTGCTGCGTGTCACTGCACCTTGTCTACACTCCACCGTAGGAAAGCCAAACTCATTTGAGTCTGGATATGCAAATGAGGACCTGTAAGTTTACTGTGAGTAGAACGCCACCATCCACGCAGGTCATGTTCTGTTATCTTCTGCTCCCTGGGAACACCACAGACACCAAGCTTAGCACAGTTCCTTATCTCTCAGCAGAAGAGTAACAAAAATCACCCTGAGTCATGCACCCGCCTCCTCCAATTACAACCTTCACCAGGAGAGTCAGTTTTCTCTGTCAATCATCTGGTCATTCCACTCTGCTCTCTTTGTTTCCGGGAACTCTGACACTTGCAGGGAGCTTTCCGGTTATTTGAGCAGAAAGCATATTTTACATTATCATCCAATAGCACATAAACACAATTTTAACCAAAAAAAAACCTCATCAAATATTAAGCCTCACAAAGTGTGATTTGTTACACTTTCTATTCTCTTTCCTTCAATTTCATTAAAAATGATGAAATGGTGCCAGTGAGATGGCTCAGCAGGTGTGATGCGAAGCCTCGATGCCTATTCAGTCCCTGGGACCCACACAGCAGAAGGACAGTGGAATCTTACAGGCTGGCCTCTGACATCTCCAGGATCATTGGAGTGCACGTGCCTCTGCTATTGGAGTGCACGTGGCTCTGCTTTTGGAGTGCACATGGCTCTGCTCCCCACCTCACACCAAATAGATAAATGACTTTTGAAACGATTGCAAACCACTGGTACAAAGCATAAAGTCTGGCCTTGGGAGCAGTGGTCCTTGTCTGAACTATGTTTGTTTCTCCAATCTTACATCTTGCTTTACATAATCTAGCAGTGCCCCCTCGCCCACCACACCTTATTGGTATAGACACAGATTTTTGTAGTTCTATGTACACCTGTTTTTTTTTTATCATTCTCTCTCTCTCTCTCTCTCTCTCTCTCTCTCTCTCTCTCTCTCTCTCTCTCTCTCTCTCGTGTGTGTGTGTGTGTGTGTGTGTGTGTGAGATACATGTGTGAACACAGGCATGTGCAGGGCTTGGTTCTCTCCTTCCACCATATGGGTCCCAAGGACAACACACAGGTCCCCAGTTACTTCCACTCACACGCTTATCATTACAGTTTGCCTTACTACACCGAATCCTCCCTACATAACGTTCTCCTGCGTGTATCAATCATCACCAAGACCACTACTTTCTCTTTGCTCGTTTCATCCATACTTTTTTCCTTTCTGAGGCCCTTCTGGGAAACCCCAGACAGTCTGAATCACTTCCTCCTCACTTTTACCTTGATGTGTGAGCTCTCCTCCGGCACTGCGTTTATCACTGTGATATCTAACTATCCCCTCTGGAATTTTCTTTCAAAGGTCATTTAATGTTTTTGAAATTGGGATAATATTTGATATGGGTATGGTCCCCTTCTCCTTTAAGTTATTTGGATAGGCTTTTGTGTCATTTGTAACCAAAAGTGCTATTAAATCAAAGATACACTTCAATTTATGGAAACACTGTAAACGTAAAGTTTATGTCTCCTAATTAAATCACAGATTCTTTGAGCTTGGAAACTGTCTCATTCATATTTATGATGTCGGTGCCTAGAATTGTGTCCTAAAAAGTCTTGACTTGATTAGCGTTTATTGAATACATCAAAATAGGAATACAGTGACAATTAATCAGCAGCCTTATTTAAAAATGTCAAGAAATTTTATACCTAAAACTGTTGCAAAAAGGTACTATAAAATTTTCCAAGTTTGTGAAACTGACAAATTAATACACTTGGGCAATACACCAAACATTAATAAAGTACTCAAACACTGTATTTTTGCTAATCACACAGCTGACTGTGCCTCCATTTGCAACAGAAATGTCTAAGTGAAAGTAATGATGATAATAAAATAGCATTTCAAGTTCATACTAAGTTAAAGTTAGAGATTCTCGCCTCTGGGATCAACAACCACACTCATTCCCCAAGACAACACAGATGCATTCCCAAGCTGACCAAGGTTTACTAAGCTGTAGTAAATGGCATTGGGGTGGGCATAAAATGGGCAAGGCAACATTAATATTTGACTCTCTATATATGAGAGGTTCTCATGAACTATGTGATGAAGAATATCAGGTTAGTTGAATATGATTTTAGCTGAAACTTAAAATAATAATAATAAAAAACCTCTCACCACACAGTGCATATTACACAGTGAGTGTCCTTGGAGGTTGCCATTGTCTCAGAATATTGAGAATTCCTGTCTCGGGTCCTACAATCTGAACGCCCATCTAATATTTGAGACTGTGCAAGATGGTGAACAATGTAAGTTTGACACTGACTAGAATACGCCTTCCAAAATACTCTCTTTAACCATATCTCAAATAATATGTAGATTTATATTCTACTGTTATACTCAATTATGGATTTTCAGATGAAATCTCAGTTTATAAAGCATGTTCCATGATGCACAGCAGCCAGTCCTCAAAAGTTTAACTCCTGTGAATTACCAGTTCTGACTGTCAGTATCCATAAAATGGAAAGCACCAAATACTGGCCCTATATTGGTCAGCATCAAGTTCTTACCGTGTCCTACTTCAAAGTGCCCTCTCAAATTACAGCAATTTGCCCTTCACATTGATCACAAAAAATCCATGTGATGTGTCACTATTGCTGAGGATGCTGGAAACCACTTGACACCCTCCCACACCACCCTCATGGCTATCAGTGAGCTTCCAAGGTCAGAATTTGCACTGTGAGTAAACAGTCATTGTCAGACAACATATTTAATCACCCAACAGGGCCATTACTAATGAGAGAGGAAAGGGTTTCTACTAATATTATGCAACTTTAGTTGCCTTGATTGGCTTGGAATACTTTTTTAAAAAATATATTCCTTTAGGTCTTCAGAGGTAATAAGACAAATACTGGAAACACAAGGGAGTGTCTAAATCTTAAGCTACATATCCTACTTACTAGAACATATAACTTTAAGAAAATAATAAAGTGAGAAAGTGTTGTTTCTAAATTGTGACTGGACAAAAAAAAATTCATTCTTTGGAAAGTTCCATATGCCTATATAACCTATCTTAATAATTTGCATGCTTCACCCTGCTGCAAATTCCTCTCAGGCTCTCCCCAACTTTCTTTCCTTCCTTTGTAAGTAACCAATTAATTAAATCCATTAAGTCCAGTGAGAGTTCTCCATCTCTTTATGGGTATGGTGTCTTCTATGTTTTGTTGTTATGAAAGTTGCAAAATGGGAAAACATTCTTTTTTGAGTAAAAATAAATATATAGCCATTTAATACTATATTTTAGATGTTCAAGAAGCATGCTGTGTAATCAGTAGCTAATTCTAAATAAAAAAAAACAATTGGATGCTACAGCAAGATAATTCTCAGTCATTAGTACTATCCTTGAAATCTGTGTTTCCCATTGTCTACTCTTTGAATTCGCAAATATCATTACTATCACCAAGCACCAGTTACAGAATTTAATCACAAATTTCCCCTTTTCTGAAAAATAAGCATCTTAGTTATTGGCACCGTTCTTTAATTTCCTTTATCTTATTCTTCTTTATTAGGGACACACTAGTCAAATTATACAATGGAGGATCATAGATGGAGGTTCATAGGACCAGATTCGGAAGGGTTCTGCGTGGGGTTGATAGTATTCAATGGGACATGGGACTCTTTTTCCCCCACATTTTTTATTGAAAAATAAAATAATTCATATTACATCTCATTTGTTATCCCATCCCATGCATCCTCCCATTCCTCCCTCCCTCTCGCTTTCACCCCATTCCCCTTCCCTATGACTGTGACTGAGGGGGACCTCCTCCCCCTGAATATGATGCTAGGGTATCAAGTCTCTTCTTGGTAGTCTGCTATCCTTCCTCCGAGTGCCATCGGGCCTCCCCATCAAGGGGACATGGCCAAATATGGGGCACCAGAGTTCATGTGAAAGTCAGTCCCCAGTCTCCACTTAACTGTGGAGAATGTTCTGTCCCCTGGCTAGATCTGGGTAGGGATTTGATGATGACTGCACGTATGGGACATGGGACTCTTTAGGCATGTATTTCTCAACCTAGAGAGGCTGGGAGCCTCCTCGTCATTTGGAGTCTTTATATCTATTACAAATCCATAACATATTAACCCATTTCACCATTTGGTAATTGAATAATATTTGTCCCCTGGGCATGGAGGTTAAGGAAGGGCTTAAATTTCTATTAGTAAAATGACATAGCTGTTTGCTCTGATAGTCAACTCCCATCCTAATACTACCGAGGGGCCCATCAAGAGTTATCTCATTAGCATAAAGCAAGTTATGCTTGAAAGCAGCTTATTATGAATGACATAAGATACTCTTGTTGCCTTTAGACTCTGGAAATTACGAGGCTTTTAAGTGTTCTTGGTTCAAAGACTGATGATCAAGATCAAATTGGCATCATTTTATATAAAACATAAACAGCAAACATTAAGCTACAATGTAATGACCAAATACCATCACATTATATATCACACCATTCCAGATGCCTGCTTATTCACAGAGACATCTGTACACTAGAAACATAGGTCTACTTTTCAAGAATCGTGCTCCCATTTCTTTCATTATTTTACGTTACTGTTTCCTTCAAAAGATTAACATCTGTTGAGAACCTCCAGGAAAAGACCAACTATAATGCTGCATTGTAGTAAGGAACACATACAGCTGGGATCTCAAAACTGACTGCAAAATTTCAAGGTTGGGAATTATAAGGAGTTTAGAGAAAAGGAGGTTTCTCCTGAAGCTCATGCCTGTTCTGCGTGCTTCAAGTGTCCAATTTGTAGGGACTCAATACCTCAGTCCCTGCTTAATCTTTAGAATGTAGAGCATTGCTGCCTCTGTAACGATGGGGTGGCATCAGTGCTACATGGTGTAAATATGGATTTATCAATTAGTGATAAACATTTGCCTTTCACCTCCATGCACATTTTATGTGCTAATGGATTCAAAATATTCTCTTCGGCTATTTAGGAGACTGTGACTATTTTTAAAATATGCTGACAAATCCTTTGGTATTGTTGTCTTTAGAAACTGGAATCAACACACTTTCCCTGAGAGTAAACAATATTTGGTGACTCTTACAAAAGAAAGTGGTAGAAAGAGTGATGTGTGACTGTGACACTGAATCGCAAAAAATTATTGTGACTTCCATTTGTGCTGTTTGCTCATGGAACAAGCTGTCACATTGAAAGAAAGTTCGAACATCCCCACGAAGAAGTATATATACACAGAAATCACAGCCTACTCCATCAAGGGCCAAAATCAGATGCCTACAAGTGTAGTAGTATAACAGGGTTATGGTAGAAGATCTCCCAGGTGCTCTTCAGAGGACAAATTCCTGAATGACAGCCTCATGGAGACAGTATTAGAAACATAGACAAATAGACATGTACCTAAAGCTGCTATGAGATTCCTGGCCAACAAAACTAAAAGATAAGTATTAGTTTGTCATATTCTTGGGCAGTATGTTCTATACCAACAAATGACCAGTAGTGAGATGAGTGTCAGTCCTTATGTGCTTGAACGTCCCATGCCACGTTAACATTATTCTGACAGCCCTCTCGAAAGACCCTGTGGAATGAACCACAAACAAGGCAGGCCAGACACTCATTCCCTCAACCTCCAGATCTATTCCAGGTAACTGCTTAAAGTTTATGATTCATAAGCTCATTCTTTGCTTTTATTTTATTTTAAAATTCATTTTATTTTTAATTAAAATTTCATCAGTTCCCATTTCCCTCTCCTTCTTCCAACCTTTCCTATGCCTCTCTCAAAACATGACCTATTATTACTAAATACACACACACACACACACACACACACACACACACACACACACGCACATGCATACGCACACGCATGCACACACACACGCAAGCACCACATGCATATAACATAATAAGTATAACCTGATAAGTCCATGTAGTGTTGCTTACATGTATGTGTTTTAGCGCTGACCACATGCTGCTGGGTAAACAATCAAGGATCTTGTCCCTGGGGAAGACTAATTCTTCCCCTCTTGGCAGAATTCAGCTGCTTTTAGCCCCTTGTCAAAGGCTGGGGAGCCATGAGATTTCCCACACCCAGGCTGGCATCACAAACTCATCATTTCCAATAGGAAACCATCCTTCATTAGAAACCCAAGAGTACTGAGAAATCAACAAGAACATGTATTAATGATTAGTTGAGTATAAAAATGACATCATAAGACATTTTACTTGTGTCTTCTAGAGACCCGAGTGAACACTGCACACCATTTACAAAGTAGTTCATATTATTGCTATATTTATGATATTTTTGGATATCCTGTTAATTTGCATGAATCTATTCTATAATTTTCATAAAATATGCATAAAACAATGCTCTATTTTATGTGAATTGTGATGGGAACAAAATGTTTTAATATTCTAAAATGGTCTAATCTTATTCAAATACTTCACCTCAAATATATAAAAAATATATCTTTATGCATTACAGTTTCAACTGTTCTCCCTTGGTGAATGCCCAAGTAACACTCAATTACCCAGCTAAGGCTGCCACTGAGCTTTCAGGGATGCACTTTCTGAAAGAATTTTTGTGACAGTCTCTTGGCATGCCTGTTCACTTCTTGTGATGTGTTCAAGTTGAAACCAGTCATTAGACACATAAGCCTGTTTCCGTTTTTCTGCTGGTCTGAAACAATTACATTCTTTACCAACACAAAATGGTGTGAAAGTGTACCTAGATAGAAATGGATTGTTGCTTTTGGTTCTCTGTTGTAAGTTATATCTAGGAAAATAGTTCATTAAAACCAGACATGATCCTAGGATTATGATTGGCTACATGTACTTTTCTTATTCATATATGTATTAATTTATCTATGTTTTTCCGATGTGGGAATGAATCCAGGGCTTATACTGAGCTACATCCCCACTCCTTTTGTGTGTTTTTTTCATCTTGGGACAGTCTAACCAAGTTACTCAAGCTGTTCTTGAACTCACTCTGTAGCTGAAGGCTCAACTTAAACCTGAGATGCTCCTGCCTCAGCCTCGTGAGAAGATGAATATGTATACTGTAATACAAACTCTACTTGTAAATCGTCCCACAGAATATGCACTTTTTGAAAGTAGACTTTGGAACCTGGAAGGTCCTATTGTTTCTTGCATTAAACTGTCCTCCTAGCTAAGTAACAAGGGGATAGAAGAAAAGAAAACTGTAGAAACCAAAAGCACTGCACACGTGGAAACAGACAATAAATGAACCATTTCCAATTGTGGTCACTATGATTTATTTATTTTTTTATGAATCAAAGAGTTTGAAATATTGTTTTTAATTTTCTCAATAATAATAAGCAATTCACTTAACACTGTGACAAGTTTATGGGCACACCAGAAAGCACATGTCCATCAAATAGAAGATTAAAAATACTGAAAGCTCATGCAGTCAGAGGAGACCATACAAAAATAAACATTTCATGGCCACCATTATTCATATACTCAGGGTTAGAATGGTATAGAAATGTTCATCTTAGAAACAAGAAGCTGGAAGCTCATCTTTGGGGAGATCACACTCTACTCTCCACTGTCTGAATGGATGCTTCAGATGTGATTCTACAGTACAAATTCTGGATGCTGTAAGTGCCTATTTGAATTTGGTGATTCTGGATGACTCTGACGTTTGTTTGCTACTTGACATGCATTCATTTGTCTTTGCTTGCTATGCGCTTAGTAAACTCATGCAAACCCAAAAGCATGCCTGCCATGGCATCCTTATTACAAACAGAATTTTATGCTCTCTCTAACAGACCTGGTTGAGTAAATGTATTTCAAAATCAGTTCATGAATCTTCACTCTATGTTTTCCCTTGCTCTAGGAAGGCCTGTGAGTTGTGTGTGGATGGTAGAAGCATGACATTTGAAGCATGGCTACGAGAAGCCAAAGTTTTATTCGACTCCACTAGAAACATCGCCTGGGATATCCTGGGATATCAAACAGGCACTGCCTCGAGAAAGCCGCTGGGCTTTTGAGAATGTTATTCCACCATTCTGAGCTTGTACTGACCAACACACCACACAGAGGTCCTGATGAAGCACACTCACAAAGAATCCTCAGTGAGAAAGGCATGGGAATACTTACTTCTTTTAACGATAAATTTTGTTCTTCACTTTCCTTTATTCTCTGTTGCTTTAGGGCTGGAAACCAATGGCTGCAATTTGTGGCAGACTAAGGAGTTGAAAGCGATCAGGTTTAATTACCGTGCCATTGGGAAATACACTTTCATGCCCCACTGTAATTGGCAGAACAGGGAATAATATCTGTTCAAGGATTATGTCAGTTTCAAAACTGTTCTCATTATTAAACTTTGAAAATCATGAAATTATTATCTAGGCATTAAAGTTATTATTAAGTTGAGTCTAAGATTTAAGAAAACTTGTTTTAAATATCTTCTAAGCTACTTTGCATATTAGATATAGTCAATGGTTACTGGTACATCTAGGTTGTTTCCAGATTCTGGCTATTACGAATAAAGCTCCTATGAGCATAGTTGAGCAAACGTATCCATCTTCTCAGTCCAGTATTTTGCACTATATTTTTGGTTATTCTGCATCATTATTAATGCTTCACTGTGATAATTCATTTCTCTTTAATGCCTGTGTGAGGGGGAGTGGCCCATGTCTGTGCAGGTGTGAATATACATATGTGCAGGTAGATGGGGACCCAGAGGACAACCTCAAATGTCATTATAAGGAAAGCTGTCACCTCTGTTGGCCTGAAGCTTAGGAATTCCACTAAATTGGGTGGTCGGCATTCCCAATGATCTTCTTGTCTCTTCCTCCCTAGCAAGATGATATCAAGTCTGCCTCAGTGTGTCTGGCATTTTTTTTTTTTTGGCCAGATTTCCTGGTTCTAAGGATTGAGTGCATGTCCTTGGGCTTGCTAGGCAAACATTTAATAGAGCTAACTTTGGGGGTCACAAGTGCCATAATTATTTTATATAACAAGTCCTACTTTTAAACTATACTCATCTGTTTTAACTTTCAAGTATTTGGGGTTTTGTTTTATTTTTGCTTTTGCCATACTGAGAATCAGACCTAGAGCCGTGTGGTGTCTGGCATGTGCTCTTCAATGGAGCTATATCTCGAGACATTTTTTTTTTATTAGAGCTTCATTAAGTTGCTTAAGGTGGGCTTGACACTGTATACCTCAGGCAGGCCTTGTGCTTGAAGTCTACCAACATCAGTGTCCATGTAGCTGGAATTATAGGCACGGGCCAAGATGTCACTGTGTGTGTGTGTGTGCGCGAGCGCGCGCATGCACGCGCATGTGTATGTACATGTGAGTGGAGACGCACCCTTAAGATACTAATTGCTTTTGAGAGCCAGAGATAGGATTCTACAATTTTTAACCACTACAGTATCAGCTATCTTTTAAGTAAAATTCTAATTAGCAAATAATATTATGTATATTTTATAGGCTAGACTAGTATGTTATCACCTATGTTAACACTGTAAAATGATAAGAAAGAGGTAAATTAGTAAATTAACCTGATATTTTAATTTTTGAAATGCAAATATTAGGAACATAACATGTATTATAATTATACCCACTGTTCTATGCAATAAATCCCTAAAGTGTATCCTGAGACTTTGAATCCTATGATCAACATTTAGATTTTTTTAGTGCCTCAGCAAGTGGTAATCCAGTCATCACCCAGAAAACCTTCCCAATGTTGTGAAGTCTGTCAACTTTAGAGACTATTATTGCTGAAAAGCTAGATTCAACAAAGTTATTAAAAAACAAGTTTTCTTCATATGTACAATTGTTTTTATGTAATTATGTTACATTCTAAGTAATTGATGAGTGAAAAGACTTCTGTAAGATTATTTATTTAAAGATTAATAATAATACTTAGCATGTTAAAATTTATACCTACCTCAAAATCTGTCCTTTTGGAGCACTGTATGATGTGTGAGTCTGTCTTTGGGAAAAACTCTCTCCTTGCCACTAGGTTTCCCATTTTCTGCTTTTTCTTCCTATGCATTATTTTCCACATTTCACAGGATTATAATATTGAATAAAATTTTAAATATTATGATGTATAGTTGTGATTAAAATTGCCTGTTACTATACAAACTTAAAGCAACGAAATTTGACACTTAGAAAAAAAACTGTGGCATTATTGTTTACCGAAAACAATTGGTTTTTAGGTGGGAGGAAACACTTATCTTTCCATACGAAACAAAAACTTTTGAATTATTTCTTTCTTGAATTGAAAGGTCCAATAGTTAATTAGATTAATTAGGTTTTTTGTTTGTTTGTTTGTTTCTATCTCTGCCTTGTTGATTAACTTCCCCTATCTCTAAAGATGACTGTTAGGTAAGATTTTAATCAGTACCTGCATTATTTTTAAAAGCTGAAGGAGTAGATTTGCATTCCTTCCAGTAGGAAAACCCTTTTGACCTGAGCTTGTTGTCAAGACACAATAGCAAATTCTTGAGATTAATGTTTGCTTTTTGTATACAACTGTCCAAAGATCTGAAGAAAACTGTATGTCAAAAATTAAGTGACCCGTTCTTATCCCTCTGTTTCTCTGTGAATTTAAAATTCTCCATTACATAAACACCTTAGAGAGCTTGCATGAATCCCTGAGTTCAATGTTCTGTACTGCATTAAGCCAGGTGAGCTGGTGCACACCTGTAATTCCGGAGCTGGTGAGATAGAGGCAGGAGACTCAGTTCAATTTTATATTCAGCTACATAGCAAGTTCAAGGCCAGTCTGGGACGTCTATGACTCTAAATATTGTTTAAAAAAACTAAAAATAAACACTGTAGGTATGTAGACTTTGCCCCCCTCCCCCAAAGTGCACAACACATTTAACAATTTATCCTTTCTTTTTTTTTTCCCAGGGAGTTTCCATATCAATCCATTTTTGTGGTTCTTAGACTAAAGTGCAATTGAAAGTTTGCATTTGTGGGGCTTCAGCCCTAACAATCATTCTAAAAAATGTTAAATGCACATAGATGTTTACACAAAGGAGGTAAAAAAACAAAATGACTGTATGCTCAAATTCGTTTATGTGTGTGAGTGTTTTTCCTGCAACTATGTGTGTGCACCATGTGCATGCCTCACAGAAGCGGGCATCAGGTCCCCTGGATCTGGAATGACAGGTGGCTGTAAACGCTAGGCACTGAACTCTGGTCCTTTGGAAGAGCAGCTTAACGCCAAGCCTTCTCTCCAGCTTCAATATTCCAAGTCTTAGGTTATATGGAAACAAATTCTTTCCACAAATGCATGTCATAGAAGCACTAACCGAACACTTCCTGTGCACCAGGCTAACCCCTTCAGCAACACTGACTTACTAACACACAAGCTGAGGCTGTTCTATCGCCATCCCCTCCACCAAACCTTGTCCAGAGGACAGGGCTGAGAACCAGAGAAGTGACACCTACAGAAAACCAGAGGGAAGAGCTGTTCTGTAAACCCTGTGGTTGCCAGTCTCTAGGCTGTGCTGTAACTCCGTGAGAGTCCCCTTACTGCTGAACAGCAAAGAAGGTAGCTCATTACTCAGAGACAACCAAGGTCCAGAAAGAACCACTGTTGCTGAAAGAAAGAGACAAATCCCTACTGAGGAGTAATGCTTGGAGAAAGTGTGCACGCACTGACCGGTTACAGCTTTCGGATATTCGTTAGGAAGAGAGACCGCTTAGCAGCACGAAGCTCTCCAGCAAGCTTAGGATTTAGGTGTTTCAGGGTCTATGAAAAAATACGTTAAAAAAGCACTCTCACTTATCTCATCTTGTCACCCTTGCTGTCCAGAGGTCCCAGCACCTGTGGTCATCTGTTGGCTTCAAGGGAGCCTGGGATTCCTTCCCCAAAATGGCTGTAAGGCATATTACTAGAAGCTAGCTAAGGTGCTTCCAAACCCACTCGTCGCATTTAATTCATAATTATTCAAATAAACATTTGTAAACCAAGAAGAGGGTTTTATTATTTTGTTATTAAACGCCCGCTTCGGTGAAACCCCTTTAAGATAAACCATTAGAGCACCGTGAAATAGTTACAGAGGAGCCCATGTTAAATGTCAAGGGACACATTACAAACATGGAAATGGTTCTCCTGTCAGCACGCCTCACCAGTGTTTTACATTCCCCTACTCCCCTTAAAGAGGCAGAAGCTACAAACAGGAGGATGCGGGGCTAGAATGTTCATTTGGAATGAGGCATGGGTGACTAGATCATGTTTTAAACCAATTCTGTCTGTTAAATGACTGTTTCTAGTAGATCTTTTCATAATGTGTGTATTTTTGCCTGGAATCATTTACTTATTGGATCAATTAGTCATTTATTAACTAAATTAAAAAAAAAAAACAAGTGGCTACTGGCATCTGATGATGTCAGTAATTCCTCCAGGGAAAAGAAAGCCTAGTTCTTTTTTTTTTTTTAAATTTTTTATTAATTTATTCTTGTTACATCTCAATGGTTATCCCATCCCTTGTATCCTCCCATTCCTCCCTCCCTCCCATTTTCCCCTTATTCCCCTCCCCTATGACTGTGACTGAGGGGGAATTCCTCCCCCTGTATATGCTCATAGGGTATCAACGGGGACTCTGCCTCTGCTCCCAGGGGAGGGTGCTTCTGCATGGCATCCACAAGAGGCGACACAGACAGGCTGAGTTTATGGAGTGGTAATTACTCTCAGAACGATGCTAAATTTAAATTGTACAAGTGACTGAATTTCAATTTCGAATAACCAATCTACACATCATCTTATTGGCAAATCGTTATCTAATTTCTACGCACCACACATATAATTTGCACAATTGAAAAAAGATGTCTCTCATTTAGTTATTTAAAAAAAAAAGTGGGGCAGCTCTCTGAACTCTGAGCACACAATTAAGGTCCCAATGATACATTGAGGACACTGAATAAAGTAGGAGGATGAACACCAATTAGAAATGTATTTGTAAATTTTATTTTCTGGATAAGAACAAACTCATGGGTAAGTCACTATTTAACTACATGGATAGATACCTAGAGAAGACGAGTAACAAAATATTGAACTTTATATATCAAAATTTGCACCATCATATACAAACACACCACTGAATCCAAGGTTTCCACATGAGTTAGGACCGACATTATTATAGACAGCCTCCTCAGAGCACCGTAGAGTCTGTCCTGCTTCTGTGAGAGTTCACCGAACAGCCACACATCATCAATGGGACCTGTGGGCAATTATTGCCGCAGACTATTTTATACTGGGCAAAATGTGTAGATTATATTGGTCATCAAGAGAACGACCAGTTTAACCTTAAAACTGGCTATATTAGTGAAAATAATTGATTCCATAATCATGACGTAATCATGACAAGCTAGAGAATAAAACTACAAGAGCCTATGTGGGTGGAATCCGTCATAAAACATGCTGTCTACAGATATGTGTGAGTTCATTGCTGCATTTTGTTTTTCAGGTAGGATCGTGTTATAGAGTCCCAGGCTGACCTAAACCAGCAGTCTTCCTGCTGCCCTTTGCACGCCTTTGTATGCCGCCATCTGTGGCTACATAAGTTATTTCTAACACGTTTAGTGCCTCTTGTGCAGGGAGAAATGTGGTTTTAAATGTGAAAAGTATTTACTGGTTTGATGAGGTGAAATTCCAATTTTCCCTTGTCAATTCTAGAGTCCCCTAAAATAATGGGAGCCATTCTACACATTTCTTCTTGGCACAGAACAAAGGGCTCAGAAGCACAGGAGTGGTCCTTGAGCAGCTCCAAGGAGAGGAAGGACTCTTTGCAGGGACAATGTAAGTGGGTGGGTAATGAGGCATAAAAGAATTAAGTAATATTTCCAAGGTCATACCCGGAGTCTTTAATGGCGCAGAGAACAAAACCATAAGTTTTGGCTGCTAGATACAAAGTGTAATGTCCAGGGGATGCTTAAAACCTTCCGCTCTTGTAAAAAGTACCCAAAATGAAGCACTCGGCATCGGGTGAGCTACACAGATTAAGAGCAAACACCTCCTTATCTAAGATGCTACATGACCCATAAAGGGAGTATCTTAAAAATCAATGAGAGACTCCGTAAATGTGCACTGCAATTTCCAAAGGAAAGCCTAAGATGGAAGCCAGCACTCGAGCATATTTCCACCTTGGTTGCTTTTACTTGTACTTTGCAGTGACTTTGCACATTTATATAGACCGTTTTAAATTGCAAGTTGAAAATTCTCAAACTTGCCTAAAGCAACTCCTTTCATGAGGTGCGGCTGCTACATGAGCAAAGGGAAGCTACATCTTCCTGTCCTGTTCTTCACTCCAGCTCACAAATGGGTTTGAATTAAACTACAGTTTGCAAGAAAGGAAAAATAATTCATGAAATAAACCCTACATGTTCTTAATCTAGGGAGTAACCACCTTTCTTCTTACTGCGAGAGATGGTTTAGAAAAACGGCAATGGGAACAGGAGGAACCAGTCTTCCTCAGTGATTACCTTTTCTGCTCAGTAATACAAATCACCTAGTGCTATGAAAATGAGCAACTGACTCAAGCCCTTTATGTCATCTTATGGCTGGGTCACCTAGCTATTTGGTTTGTTATCAGTTGCCCTATGGCTCTGCTGGTGAGGCAAACTTTTGTAGAAGACAATAGAAGGCCAACTTACCTTTATCGTTCAGTGTTGCTTTTAAAGATTCGTTTGCCTTTAATTAAGTGTGGGGAGCATGTACTTGTGTGAATGTGTATGTGTGTGTGTGTGTACATGAGTCCCAGTGCCATGGAGAGGACATGTGTTGGATCCCCCTGAGGTCAGAGTTACAGGCAGCTGTAAGCCTCCTAGTTTGTTTGTTTGTTTGACTTTTTTTGCTCTTGCTATTAACATGGCAGGAGCCATGTTATAAAGAAAGAAGAATCTTTTTAACTAATAAATTTATTTATTCAAGCCAGGAGTGGTGGTGCATGCCTGTAATCTCAGCACTCAGGAGGCAGAGGCAGGTGGATCACTGTGAGTCTGAGGCCAGCCTGGTCTACAAAGTTAGCCCAGGACATCCAGGACTACAGGAAAAACACTGTCTCGAAAAAAAAAATTATTCACTTTACATCCCCATTGGTAGCCCCCTCCCTCCTCTCCGCCTAGTTCCACCCTCCCTCCCTCTTCCCTCACTCCCTTCCCCCATCCCCTAGAAAAAGGGAGCCCCCCAACCCATCCACCCCAATACACTAAATTGCATTAGAATTGAGCTTATCCTCTTTCCCTGTGGCCTGGTGAGGAAGGCCCACCAGAGGAAAGCGAACAAAAAGCAGGCAACACAGTCCATGTCAGAGACAGCCCCTGTTTCCCTTACTAGGGGACACACATGAAGACCCACCTGCCCATCACGTACATCTGTGCAGAGGGCCAAGATCCAGTCTATGCATGGTCCTTCACTGATGCTGGGGTCTCCACAAACACCCCTGGGCCCTGGTTAGTTGGCTCTGCTGGTCATCTTGCAGAGCTCCTGTCCCCTCCACGTCTTTCTATCTTTCCCCCCCACTTTTCAACAAAACCCCCTATGCTTTGTCGAATGATTAACTGTGAGTCTCAGAATCTCATTTGATCCACTGTTGGGTGGATCCTCTCAGAGGACAGCCATGCAAGGGTCCTGTCTGTGAGCATAGCAGAGTATCATTAACAGTGTCAGGGCTGGCTCTCTCCCATGGGGTGGGTCTGAGGTTGGACCAGGCATTGATTGGGCATTCCCTTAATCTCTGCTCTATTTTGTCCCTGCACATCTTGTAGGCAGGGTAAGTTTTGGGTGAAAGCTTTTTTTGGGGCGTGGCTTGGTGTTATCCTCCTTCCACTAGATAAAAGGTAATTTACTCAACTATATTCACAGCCGCTTTATTCATAATAGCCACTATCTGGAAACAACCTAGATGTCTCCCAACCAAAGAACAGATAAAGAAATTATGGTACATTTACACAGTGGAATACTACTCAGTTATTAAAAACAAGGAAATCATGAACATTTCAGGCAAATGGATTGAACTAGAAAAGACCATCCTGAGTGAAGTAACTCAGACCCAGAAAGTCATATAGTGTATGTACTCACTTAAAAGCAGATTTTAGCCATATAGTCCAGGATAAACATACTACAATTCAGAAACCCAAGGAATTTAAGAGCAAAGAGGAGCCAAGGATGCTTAAGCTTCACCAGACAGGGAAATAGAATAGACAGCAGAAGTGGTTGACAAGATGGAACAAAGTAGAAAAGGGAGGGCAGAGAGAAATGAGGGTGGAGATCAGACTTGGAGATAGTGGGGGCAGGACAGAGGGCCCACAGAGAGAAGAGAAACCATGGGTGGAGGCATCTCCATGACAAGCTGGAGAACTAACAGAGGGTAGGCTTCTCGGAGGATATGGGGGTGACTCTAGCTAAGATTCCCAGTAGCGGGGGTCATGAAGACTGAAGAGGCCACCCTTTAACCCAAGCAAGCCAGGGAGCAGCATTCCTCTTTGGCTTCTGCTTCAGTTCCTGCCTCCAGGTTCCTTGCTCATGTTCCTGAAATGACTTTTCCCTGTGACGGAGTATGGCTTCAGAGTTGCAGGATGAAATAGATCCCTTTCTCCCCAAGATTTCAGACTTTAATTGCTTGTCACAGTTTGCCAAAGAGTGCTAGAAGAGCTTCTAAGTTGAGAAAGGAAGAAATAAGAGAGAACACCTTATCTGGACAATATTTTAAATACTTCCTCACTTCATAGAGAAACACCCTTAAAACGCCCTCTTCAGCAACACACACAGACAATATGAATGTGAATATGTGGAGTGAAAATTTGTGTTTTGTTTCTGTATTCAGCCTCTCTCCCTGTGTCTTTGAAATGCAACCTAAATGTATTTATATAGCGCTGCATGCATCTCAGGTGGCTTCTAGTGAAGGGTTATGGTCTCTGTGAAGTGGACCAATAGTCCCCCTAAATATCACTGTTCTACTCTCTAGGGCTTGTGCCTATACTGAGTGGATGGGAGTAAGCTGGACCTTAGTTAACTGTGAAACCAGGCTGAACCCAATGAAGTCACAAAGCCATTGTAAGTAGAAGTGAGTCAAGTCAGAGAATGAGACAGAGGAGAAGGCATAACAAGAGATGCTGGAACAAGGCCATGCTGGTGTTGAAGGCAGAAGGAAGCCAGGAGTCAAGGGATGTCACCAGTGTTCAGATACCAAAAATTGTGAGGAAACACACCTTCTCCTGCAGACTCCGGAAGCACTGCAGCATCTTCAACTTCAAGACTTTAGCTTAGACATGCCAACTTCAGAACGCTGATGTCAAAGAGTATGAAATGATGGTGTGGTTTCTTAAACTAAGAAGAATATTTTTATTTTTAAAATATTTATTTATTTATTATAATTTATTCATATTATATCCCAGTTGTTATCCGCTCACTTGTATCTTCGCGTTCCCTCACTCATGATAAGTTTTCATAGAAGTCAATGGAAACTAACACACTGTCTTCCCTAGGCCAACTGCAGGTGAGCCTCAGCCCAATGGAGGCTGGTAAAACCCTGGAGAAGAAACACAACCTCATGAATGATGCAACGTGACCCTGCAGTGGCACAGTGCAACAATCCCTGCCCTGCTGTCGGTATCCCAGGAGTTCTCCTGAGTCTCTGTATTCCAGACTTCTAGACATTTCTTCCTGTCTCTCCATCTGTCTGTCTGTCCATCTGTCCATCCATCCATCTGCCCATATAGCTGTCTTTTTTCTTTTTGATTTCCTTATACAGTTCCCAGAAATTACTTTTCTTTTCATCATTAAACAAATCTCGAATGTCTTTCCTCTGTAGCAAAGATGCTAATGGCAGTGGTTAATTCATTCAGATACTTATGCAAGGTCTTTGGTTGGTTGCACAAACCAACCTAGATGTAAGCTAAAATACATCTTCTGAGAGCCAGATAGTGGCTGAGCTGTGGGGTCAGGAAGTCAGCAACAAAAGTAGTTTTACTACCGTTCACGTTGTAGACTGCATTGTACACTTGAGTAGTAGGAAGTTAAACTAGTACCAGAAAAAAAGGGTCCTGATAAACAGCAAGAAACCTGCTTTCACGGTACAAACTCAGATTGTAAGTTGGTCAGCATTCATTAGTCCTGTGCTGCTGTGAACACTTCAACGGCTGTCTTCCGAAAGTAAGTAACTGATGGTCCCACTAGGTCCGTCATCCCTCCATCCTCTCTTCTTGCTTTCCCTCCTCCCTCCCTCTTCCTATCTTTCCTTTGGTCTTTCTCCTTTCTGCCTCTCTACTTCTCTTCCTTTCTTCCTTATTCACTCCCTGCCTCGCTGCGGCCTGCCTGCCTTGCTACTTATTCACTGAGGGGTTTGAATTACTTCTTAATGACTAACATTCCAGCCATCCTGGAAAGAGAAGCTTGGGTTTGGCAAAATGCATACCAGCCAGAGAAAATCATACAGTGTGCACTGACTCCTGTAATGAGGATTTAGTCATCTATGAGGGTCTTTCAGGTAATATGTTGAAGAGTATCTCCATTTACTGGGTGTTCAGCACCTCTGCAGCTGATAACGGGAGCAGATCCATGATGAGAACAAGTGGAAAGCATTCAGTATGGATAGGAACACAAATTGCAGTGGTATTAGTGTAAGTAAGGACAGAGCGAGTGACACTCAGCATTGGTGGCCTGGGCAAAATGAAATGGTTTTCCTTTTGAACCAGGGTATTATGGGAAACCCCACAACACCATAGTGGGAGTCCCTCCTGTTTCATCACCTGGTATGGTCTGGGTATGATTTATGTATATGTCCCGAAGATTTAGTCATTATTGTGAAGCATTAAAAAGGGTAGAAGAGGTGGGACCTTTGGGGGCGGGCAAATCAGGATGAGATAAAGTCACCAAAAAGCAACCCCCAAAATTGAATCCTATTGGCTTTGTTAGAGTGGGTAGAAGGGCCACACTGTAGTTTCCAACTCATGATTTCATGCACGGCCCTGGGACTCTGCCAGCAAGGCAGGTGTCACCAGATGAAGGCAGAGCTGTAAAGCATCTTTCCATTTTTAGTCCCCAAGGCTGTGACATTCTGTTACTGCCAATGGAAGATGAAAGAATACACACACTCAAGACAGATATGCTGCAAATTCTACTTTCTCTCTATCCTAGAAACAAAACGTAATGACACAAGACCTCAAACACACTCTGCAGCCGAGAGAACACTTGTGGGTGAGGAGTCTTCACAGGCACATGCACCTTACTCAGGAGCCACAGGAAGCTGGCCTGCGTCTAACACGTGCAGCTGTGACCAGAAATCATCCCCAATGTCTCCGGGTTCTTACAGAGCTCAGCTGAGGTAGCAAACGCCCCCTCTCCCCACACTTGCTGAATGGAACCATCACTATGAGCTCAAAAAGCCAAGTGTAGGGTGCAGGAAGTGTGAATTGATCAACTGGTGCAAGGCAAGGCCCTTGCAGCTCTCGGCATCACAATGTTTCACAGTGTTGTTGATTCATTTTAAGTTCTTTATTTTTTTAACATTATTTTTGAGATTATAATATGATTATATCATTTCATCTTTCCCTTCCCTGCCTCCAAACTCTCCATATACCACCCATTTCTCTCTTTCAAATTCATGGTCTCTACTTTCACTAAGTTGTATATCTATATCTAGACCTATATAGACAGGTGTGTGGGGGTGGGTATAAAATCTGTGACGCTTTAACACAAGAAACCCATTAGCTACGTGTGACCTACTAATTACTAGTGTGCCCTGTGGCAACAGGTGTGTGTAGGCAGGTAAACATGCACATAAGTTCATCTGGTCATAGACAAACAAGGACTTTCTGCAATCTCCTTTCATTCTTGACCAGCAGTATCTATAAAACGGGGACAAAAAATAGACCACAGAGTGTGTATGTTATATTACAAGGGGTAATTTTAAATGCAAACAGCGTTTTCCTCATTAGAGGGAGTTAGATGGAGGTCTGCGGACTGCCTTTTAGTATCTCTGCATGTTTCCATCTCCTTTTAGGCACTTTGAGTGTGGATTCCAGAGCTCACACATCAAAGCAAAGCACCATAAGGCATATTTGTCCTTGAATCTGTGCTACTTTTCAACTGACGTTTGAAGGTATCCCTAAAGGCTAGGAAGGTCAACTTGCTATTTGGCAGTCTAACAAATCGTTCTGCGAAGTACGCCGACTGATCCTGCATTACAGCAACTGTAGCTACTCTAACCGTTGACTGAGCCTGTATTACAACACCCCCTATCGACTTCTTCTGTTGACAGAGCCCACATTACAGAACCTGCTACTTATTCCATCTGTGGACTAAGCCTTTATTACAACATCCCTTAGCTACTTCATCTTTCGTTGCCCAGACAGTATTTGCCAAATACAGGACAAAGACAGAAATATATCCCACGTTTATTTGTCAACTATGACAACACTCCAATCATTTTTCGCTAAGTCCCTAACAACAACGTAAAGATTCTGAGTTGAAATGACAAGTTCCTTTACTTCTATTAATAATCCAAAATGAGGCTGACATATCTTGTCATAGCAAATTTTTCAATGCAGTACTAATCATCCACAGGGCTTTCTTCATTTGAAGCTTTTCACAATTAAGTGCAGCAGGTCCTATACAGCCAGCTCATTAGCGTATGTCCTTTGCGACAAGTGCCCTCCACCCTGTTATGGATGGACTCTACTGAACATGCCCATGAAGGGCATCCAGAGCCAGAGAGCACCCATCCCACTCAGGAAGTCAAGAAGAAAACAAGACACAGCGGAGCACAAGGAACACAGACAAGGTTCTTATCAACCAAGTCCGGCTAAACCCGGGCAAGAACTCACACAGTCCTACTCAGCAAGAGACTTTTCTCAACAAACACATCATCCTGATTTTTACCAAGAGAATACTCCAAGCTTACTAAAATATAATAATAAAAATAACAACAACAACAACAACAACAACAATAATAATAATAATAATAATACAATAATAATAACAACAGCAGCAGCAGCAGCAACAACAACAAGCCTACAATTATTTCTGAGAACCAACAGACGTTAACGATTAATGAATCGGGGGCCTCCAGAGAAACAGACTCCCAGAGTTCCCACAGGCCTGATTCCCAGCATCATCAGGCTCACCTCCTCCCTCAGACACATGGAGAATGCAGTGGAGGAAGTGCAGCCCACACCATTCGGCACAGACTCTGTTGCTGCAGAAAAGGGCCCCCTTGGCTGACGTAACAGAGTAATTACCTCTTATAAGGAAGAGGAGAGGGTTTTCTTCTCGCTCATTCTACACCCTAGAACAGACCCCTTTCCCTCCACATCAAGTCAGTGGGTCTCAAAATTCATTGCATGCCAGAATTCTAGGCAGCATGCTCAGAAAACCTGATGTATAAAGTTCTCTAATTGATATAGGGCCACAAGCCTGGATTTGTTTCCACCCTGAACCTCACATGAAAGCCCAGACATAGGAAAGAAGCTGAGTCTTGGGGGCAGCTTAGTGAGGGGGTTGTCCTGTTGCCCTCCAGAGGACTTTCCTAAAGGTGAGAGCACAAGGTTCCCAGCCACACTAACAGAAGCTAAGGTGGATAGCACACCTGTGCTCATCATTAACTCCAACCACACCTCATCAACAGAACACAAGCACTTCACTCTAATTGTAACAAATGTATCCTTAAAGGAACTTAGTTTAATATGGTCTTTGCACACATAACGCGAGGATCTTAAGGAGCAAATTACACACCTTGTTAAGATGCTGTAAATTATAGCATTCTTCTAGAGATTAAAATATCAAATTGCTTTACCAATCATATCACTTTGTGCCTATTCGCCTATAACAACGAAGCACACACTCAGCAAGCTCACCAGACTCTGGGTTATAGTAATAAATGTTTAAAGATCAAATGAGATGTTAACCAGAGATCCCTATACCATTGTCAATCTAAATATGCAAATGTCCACACACACACACACACACACACACACATATGTCCACACACACAAAATCCATGCTGCAGAATAAGGCATTCAGTTGAAATCACTACATTATAAATAGTTAATAATTATATTTTCAAATCCCAGTAATAAGATGATTTGGCCATTCATAAATATGTATAATCTTTCTGTACCAACACTGTCGACATAATTTGTTTTCCAACCCCACTGATTTTCTCTAGGCAGATGTATCATTTTCCAATTATGAAATTAAACATTCGATTTGAAAATATGTTGGCAGTCTAATTCCAGGTTTAATAACTTTCTGTGTATTTTCAGGAATAGTCACTGCTAAGTTTCAGGAGGAAATTATAAAACCTAAAATAGTTAATGGATTTCAAAGAACGTAATCAGATCCTGGGTTAAACCGCTAAGGAGAAAGGGCTGAGGAAGTGTTTGCAGAGAATTGGAGATACAGACACCCTGGACCCGAACAGACCATAGCAGCAGCATCACAGACTGGAGCAAAGGACAGGAAATGCTGCCAGCACAGATCCTGAACTGAGGGACATAACTCATACAGCCTGACAGAAACTCATCCTGCTATCTCACTGTGTACACTGGGTATTGAAGAAAGACTACATAAAACAAACGTAATTAGCATGTGTCAAGGCTTCAAAACACCAAGGAAGATCCAGGTTTTAGTTTGTTACGTGGCACGCCAAAGGAAATCCAGATGTTTTGGAAAATGGTGAATATATTTGTAACTTTGATTAGGGACCTCTCACAAGCAAGGGGGTTGGTCTGAGCTATGCCAGCGACACCGGTAATGCAAGGAGCTGGCGTGCCACCTGCACCCAACCAGAGTCACTTGTCTGGGACAGACAGAGCCTGACCTGAGACTGAGGAATCCCACTGCCTCCAGTTCCCCCTACCTTAGCCACACTGCTTCCCAGTGAAAAGAGCTGTAAGATGTCATGTGTGAGAGATGTATCTGAACTTTGAACCATACAGATGGGGTGAAAGTGAGGAAGAGAAGGAGAAAGGGGAAGAGGGGATGGGAGGGGGCAGATGCTGGAGCTGCCCCTGAAGGAGCAGCAGGGAGTGTCAGTGATTCCTTGGTCTCAGTTCTGCTCCTGTCTTGGCCTATGAAAAAAGCTACTAAACCCACTTAAAACCAAACAAAACCACTGCCTTTACTAAATGTGTATGAGTTGAGCGATGCCACAACCAAACAACACTGCTAGTATGACAACTCAAAGTCTCAGAACATGGAATGAAAATATGTGCATTAAAAAAAGAAAAAAAGAAAAAAAAAAAGATGGGTTTGGTTCTTAGCGCACACATGACAGCTCTTAATCATGTATAAATCAGTTCCTGGGATACAATGCCCTCTGCTGGCCACCACTGGTGCTGCATTGATTTGAATTTAAAAGAAAAAGGAACACAATCACAAAATAATCAGATTATTTAAAAATCAGTGTTCACATAAATCAATATTAATATACTGATATTGAGTTATTTTTTCACAGACACATGGGTAATGTTATATGATGTTGTTTTATAACATGTGCTCTTCGGCTAGTACATTCTCCTGATCCCCTACTATGCTGAAATCATTTGTGTGGTCATTTTAGTGGTGCTATCCCTTAGCCTTAGCTGATGCTTACAGCGTATTCACCTGTCCTAGTGCTCTCCATAGGTAAGGTGTCCCCCACTTCCAGTTAGGGAGTATAGAAAAAGCTTTAATAACCCACACATTTCAGGAAGACAAACTCTTAGGGAAGAGAGAGGCTGTCAAAATGGCTCAGTAGGTAATGGAGAAGGACTTGCTACCTGAGTTCAGTCCCCAGGCCCCTCACGGAAGGAGGTGATAACTGATTCCCACAAGCTGCCCTCTGGCTCCCATACACCTCAAATATATAAAGCAACACATTTCTTTGGGCTGAGATTATTGTACCATTTTTAGGGGCTCTGAAACAGGAAAGCATCCCTCTCTCAAGAGAGTGCTGGGTAGAGCAGGAGACTAACTGTTAAGTACCCAGATTGCTCTTCAAGTCTGATTACCAGAGGGGTCAGTAAAGCAGGGCTGTTCTCCACGGGAGGGGAATGAACAGCTATACCCCTCTTGGAAATCTTTAAAGAAATGAATAATTGTCTTTTTGCTATTCATATTAAACACAAACCAACAACCGAGGAACAGGAAGTGGTGTTTTGAATGAGAGCAGAGGGAGGACATTGGAGGGGATGGAAGGAGAAGGAAGAAAAGAAATGATGGGTCACATTTTTAAAAATTGTTATTTCTTATTTAGCAATCTCCCCATGTGAGATCCTTGATCCTTTCTCAATTACAGAGACAGCAATTCTTTTTACAAACATTCTTCTTATGAGTATTTTAAATAACACACTACCACAATTTTCCTTATTTTCATACATAGTACATTTTACATAGGTTTTTCAAACATGAATTAAATATTTTTCTTTATATCTCTGTCTTTGCTCTTCCATAATTATACAAATGATTACTTACAGCTTCTCTCATTTCTGAAGTTATATTAAGGCGCGAGCCATTCTATGGATCATTTTTGGCAAAGTAAAGGCCATGAGTTTTTTTTCCTCCTAGCTTTGTTGTGGTGAAATTAAATGTTAATAGAAATATCAAATTTAGAAAGAGGAAATGTTAATAGAAATATGAAATGTAGAAAGAGGTCATACTGTTGAGCCTTTGGAAAAGCTCAGAGTGCATTTTCTTTCAAGTTGTCTCCGATGTTTATCTATTTACTAAGAAGTTTCAGGTTCTTTTCAAAATTCTCTGGGAGGTGAGTGATCCTCCCCTCACCCTCAGCCAACCAGAGAAAGGGTGTCTTTCTAGAAAGTTCCACAAGAGAGTTCAGAACTTACTGAAGAATTACAAAAACTATGCATTCAGATATGCTCAAGGTACCCATGCCTTCAGAACCCAGGCTGTTCCGCTAAACGAAAGCGAGTCCAGAATGCTACATGCACTTTAGACTTGCTGTGGTCTTAGGTCCAGAGATAAATTACATTTTGGATTAAATAAGACAAATGGGCACTTTTCTAGGATATGGCCCAAGCCACTGTCCTCAACAGGACTGGAGTCCCTGCAAACTCAGAATGATGATGCAGGGAATTGTGTGTGTGTGTGTGTGTGTGTGTGTGTGTGTGTGTGTGTGTGTGTGTTTGTGTGTGTGTGTGTGTGTGTGTGTGTGTGTGTGTGTGTGTGTGTGTGTGCGCGCGCAACAGTTTCTGTTGACATTTATAAAACCAACCCAAATGCCAGTGGAGAAAAGTGACTTCCAATAGCTTCTCTGACTGACTTAGCTTCACTCACCTGAATTAGTAAGTGATGGGAAAAAAATCTGCAAACATGTTCAACATACCCCCAAATCTACATAAACACTGATGCTCCATCAAAAAAGTAAGCTCAGTATCCTTAGATTTTCTGTTTTGTACAGGATTGCAAACTGGGTGAGTAAATAATAACATCGCTGAAGAGTCAAGTATTATTTAATCATCTCTTCAGCCTAGTGAGTTTGAAACTATCGGGATGCAAAATGCAGCTCTGGCATTAGATGCTATTTATAGCCAGAATACTGATATTTTTGTTTTTTTTTATTTCACTAAGGTACCATATATAAGGATTTAATAAGGAAGCACACAGGAAATGTATAAATCTAGAACCAATCCATTTAAAAAGAAAATCATGATGTAGAATCTAATAATAATAATAATAATAATAATAATAATAATAATAATAAATATTATTATTAGTTATTATTTTTACTTAATAGTAAGAGAATAAGCAGTAGAAGGCTGGCCCATGGAATGTATTTTCTAATATTTACACTTATGTTCTAAACATTTCATTACTTGACATAAAACACTTAACAGGTAGCAAAACAAAATGAGAAACTACATTAATATGTAGGGTCATGAATGGTCATCAAGTGGGACTGAGCAAAACAAAATCCAAGTAGTAGCTTCATTTTTTAAAAAACAAAACAACTCAATAAACCCTGTATTCTTTATTTTTGAAACACACACACACACACACACACACACACACACACACGCTTGTTCATTGGGCTATACTTCAGGAGCATACCATTGTTGATAGAAAACAAAATGCTTTTGGTCAATTCTGAAATAATGATTGGCCATCCTAGTGGCCATGATGCTTCTAGTCACTTACAGTTTCACTTGTGAATGAAAACAAAACCCATTCTTTCCTGGTGTAAAGAATGTATGTTTTGGGCTGCAAAGGGTAAAAGGTTTACAGTCTACTGTCGCCTTCCCTGGTGTATCTGTGGCCAGGCATGCTGGTTTTTGTAAGTGTTTCCAGTCCTTCATAAACTTCTGAGACTAAGAATATAGGGTAAACTGACAGGTGCATTTTGGCCAAAGTCTCATTCCAGAATCAGAGACTTAGCAGAAAATCTGAAAAAAGAAGGGGGCTATCTTCTCTTATCAGTGGAGAGAGTTGTAGGAAGCAGGGGATTGAATGAGGGACAAAAAAAAAAAAAAAAAAAAAAAAGCAACAGCCATCTTTCCACTGCAAAATTACTCTACTCCCAACTTTCAGAATTCCCCTGTAGAAAGAACGGGGCTCAGAACTAAACAGAGAATTCTCAACAGAGGAATAGCGAATGGCTGAGAAACACTTAAAGAAATGCTCAGTGTCTTTACTCATCAGAGAAATACAAATCAAAACGACTCTGAGATTCCATCTTACACCTATCAGAATGGCTAAGATCAAAAATTCAAGTGACCCCACATGCTGGCGAGGATGTGGGGAGAGAGGAACACTCCTTCACTGCTGGTGGGAATGCAAACTAGTACAACCACTTTGGAAATCTATCTGGTGCTATCTCAGAAAACTGGGAATAGGGCTTCAAGACCCAGCTATTCCACTCCTTGGAATATACCCAGAAAATGCTCCATCACACAACAAGGACAGTTGCTCAACTATGTTCATAGCAGCCTTATTCATAACAGCCAGAACCTGGAAACAGCCTAAATATCACTCAGTTGAAGAATGGATAAAGAAAATGTGGTACATTTACACTATGGAATACTACTCAGCTATTAAAAACAAGGAATTCCCAAAATTTGTGGACAAATGGATGGGACTAGAAATGATCATACTGAGTGAGTTAACCCAGAAGCAGAAAGACTCACATGGTATATACTCACTTATAATTGGGCACTAGCCCAAAAGGCATGTCCCACAAAAGTCTTCACTTACCGGGAGATTGGGATAGATGTGAGGACATCCTACTGAGACTCTAGATAAGAGAAATATAGGAGATGGGGAAACGGAAGGACCCAGAGGGTCCTAGAAACCTACAAGAAGAGCATCTTGATGAGTGGATCGGGGCACAGGGAGGTCTGCTCAAACTATTGCACTAACCAAGGACAATAATAGTAAACATTGAACCCCTACTCAGATCTACCCAATGGACAGGACATTTTCCACAATTATGTGGAAAGCAAGGACAGTCTTTGACATGAACTCTGGTGCTCCATATTTGACCACCTCTCCTTGGTGGGAAGGCCTGATGGCACTCAAAGAAAGAATAAGCAGGCTACCTAGATGAGACTTGATAGCCTTTGACCATATAGTGTGTGTGTGTATGGGAAGTTCCCCCTCGGTCATAGACCTAGGGGAGGGGAATAGGGTAAAAGCAGGAGGGAGGGATGAATGGGAGGATACAAGTGATGGGATAACAATTGAGTTGTAATCTGAAAAAATTAATGAAATTAAAATTTAATTTAATAAAAAGAAAAAACATGGAGTCGCCTTGGCTCTGTAAACAGCCCTATGCCTTGTTCAAAGCTCTTTGTTAATGCCTCCAAATTAGTCTGACATACCCTACTCTTTGACATCAAGATAAAGTCAAGGTATTTGAAAGCTACAAAAAACTACTCCCAACTGAAGAACTGTCCTCATGACATAGGCTGTATTTTGTGGTACACTGTACATCAAATGCCTTTTGCAGTAATTAATTTTTTTTAATTTGGAGACTGTCAGAAAATCGTATAGCAACCTGTGAACACACATTAAAGCACACTATAAAACAAAAAGTAATATGTGAAAGAAAATCTATATTTTTCTCTGTAATATATTTAACAGCTAATTCACAAAATAAAATTATTCACACATATTTACAACTGATTTTCAACTGTGAATACAGGTAAAGTAAACATCAACTTATCATCCTTTGCAATTTTTCCATACAGCAGTATGCTCACAATGACGACACACAATGAGATTACATTTAGCCTTATATACTCATTTCACAACATTTCTACCTTAAAATGCTTTAGACAATGCACAACTTTTAAGCTATAGCTGGGTTTACACAACAAAATTGACATTTAAGATGCTGAACTAGCTAGAATAGGCTATAGTCTGGGCCAGGGACTCAATGTTAAGAAGCTCAATGGTCACGAATGTCTATGCACAGACAATGCTTCTTGTTGGCTACAAGATCCCTGTGAATTATTAGATGCTATTCTTTTATGGCATGAATGAAGATTTACAGATGTCTTTTTTTTCTTGCTCATAAAAAGAGGGGAGAACGAGTCTCAATTGTTCTGTGCATCACGCACATCTTATACGTTTATAATTTTATGACTGTATAATGTTGTGAGAAAGTATCTGTTTTCAGAACAAAAGAACTGGACACTGATGCTAAACAAGACCTGAACGTATTAACTCCTTTCAGCATCCTGGACACTGACATCTTGCATCCTTCGTGTTTCAGCACCATGTGCTTCAGCTGCTGTTCTTCATCAGAACCACTCCCAGGACAGCCTCGAAGAAAACGTCCAATGCCAATTGGTCCAGCATTTCAGACTGTCCTAAGCAGGACTCTAATTAAGCCTGGAATTTCTCAACATTTAGAAACTGGACCACAAATGCTATTCCCAGCTTGTTTAACCATGATCCCCAATTTCATTTTGGGCCCCTACAAAGGTATTACTTGTCCCAAATCAGCCAGAAGAAACCATAAGAGAACTATGCCAAATTTCCCTGAAGGGAGGCTGGGTAGGTTTTTGGTTGCTTTCTTGGGCAATAGATGTTTATTTCCATTGGGAGTTGGTTATAAGTTATTATTGGTGTTATCTAGAGAGAGAAAAATGAGGTGGGACTCAGGGATTTCTCTCGCTTTCCTTTATCTTTCTCATTCTTAGGTTTGGAGATGGAGGTTGAAAAGAAAGAAGAGGGAATATAGAAATATAGAGGGAAAATAGGAGAAAAGGTAGATTATTGAATCTACTCCTCAAATTAATGCCTTAATTGTTACACAAAAGAATATTTTTAATTTACTGGTTTAGAATTTTTTATATAAATCCAAAATAAGATTAATTTTATAACAGTTGTAAAGAATTCAAATTTGAGAATATTCTTCACACACATTATATATATTTCTACTCTAATATGCGGTATTGTATACATACAACTCAATTATAATACAAGGTTTACTTCCAATACTTTGAAAGTGCTATTGCAGGCTGTTTAGGATAAGTAAATTATATAAATTAATTGTCAGTTGATCAAATCAATTACTAGTCTATTTTTATCACAAGAATATATATCTTAGATGTAACAGATAGATACAATTCTATAGAAAGATAAGGTAAAATAGTTAGATAAGGCCTTCAAAAACCTCAGAGACATACAGAACATGGCATGTAAAGATGTTTTTTATTATTTTAAAGATTCATTTACAATGAGGCAGGTTAACTTCTGGCAACACCTAGCCTACATCAAAGAAGATGATGAGCATCAAAGAACCTCTTTATGGAGATGGCTACAAATGTGGCAAACGAGCCACTGAGCAAAATATCCTCATTTCTACCACAGACAGAATACTGCTTAAAAATGATCAGGCTTGGATGCAGGCAGAGTCAATGGCCAAAATCTGACAAGACAGGATAAGCAAGTCCTCAATAGTTCCTGCCTCACAAACATGCCTGCCAGATATATTGGGCCAGAAGGCTGAAGAAGATGCTCCAGCATAGGGTGAAAGTGGGAGGGAGGGAGCAATGGGAGGATATAAGTGATGAGATAACAATAGAGTTGTAATTTGAATAAATTAATAAAATAAAATAATAAAAAAAAGTAATAGAGAGTTTTAGGTAGCTGCTCAGGCAGTAAACTGTCTCTGTCATCTTCTCATCTGGGAAGCTGCCAACCTGCACTCCCTGTCTGCTCAGATAACTAATTTTATTTCTTCTCAAGTCTCCGATGGAGTTGAAGAAGAGATAGTTTAGTTTTTACAATTGAGCTTAGTTGTTTAGAGTTTGATATGTTTTTAGTTCTAGATAGATGTTTTAAGTTGATAATGATGAGATATGACAGATATTGACTTACATTCAAAATTTTAGACGCACCAAGATAGGAAACATGTTCTCTTCAAGGCTGTCAAATAAAAATAGCCAAAAAACCCCAATGAATGTAACATTTATATAATTCCTGAATGTTTCGTGGTTCTTGCTGTAGGTAGTTTATTGTATATATGTGTAATAATACAAATGTATATGTAAAAATATTTAATTAAAAATTTGTAAAAAAGAAGAAGAAGAAGAAGAAGAAGAAGAAGAAGAAGAAGAAGAAGAAGAAGAAGAAGAAGAAGCAGCAGCAGCAGCAGCTCAATGGCTGACAACCGCTGTGCCACTAAATAAAACAAGACACACTTTCATACATTTAGTACATTTAAAATTTTTTTAAAGGAAGTGAAATTGAGTCAACATGGTGACACCTTGTAATCCTGCTATGTGAGAGATGGCAGGGAGATAGTTTGAGTTCATCCTCAGTGACGTAGTGAGTCACTAGTCCATCTTGGGCTACATTTCTGACTCCATGTGCACGGACACAGGAAAGGTTTGAGAGATTGGCATGGTAGAAACTTTGCTTAAACTCCATCCACAAGTACCCTGAACCCACACAGAAGCACGAAGTCTCTGCTTCACGTCTGCTTCTTTTATCAAATTTCACACTCTGTTGCCAACTACTCAAATATTTTAATAAATATTATGTCCCAGGGAACACAAACTTATTCCCACCAATAGCCCCCAAATCATTCACTTATGTTTAATGTAACCTTTGCTTTGGGCTTTAGAGTAATCTCCTTTAGTTAGGAAATGGTATAAGGTCAGTAATTTATACATACAGTTACTGTATTCTATTTTTAGGTTTGGGTTTCATTTTTCTTCTCACAGGCTGATTCTTAGTTCACACAATTAGAATGAATTTCCCGGAAACAATGTTTGCATTTCAGTGAACTGAGGAAATTGCTACTTATAACTGTGTTCAAGTTCAGATCCAGAAGACTAAAGAAGAGATTCTGTAGATGTGAAAAATATACTTTTTGTGTCTTGGTCTAATAGATTTTTGAAGAACAGGATTTAGAGCTGTGATCCAGGGGACCATAAATGTCAAAGATCATGCAGAGATGGACTAAAAACCACTCAGGACGTTTGATCATCTAAATGTATTTTATTGAGAAAATAACTGAACCCAAGAAGAAAAGAGTGGAGTACCATACACTCTCATCTCCTTTTGGGTCCCTAATGCTCACAGGAAAAGAAGAAGGAGGGATCAAGAAAAACTACATCTATTTCCCGAGTGTGGCTTCCCCATGGAAAGAGAAACCCTGGAAAAAGTTCCTTCTCCTTGCAGACCTGATGGCAGGTGACCTTCTGCATATGCAACCTGCAAGGAGAAACATACAGGGTAAAGAAATATATGTAACAGAATGTTTTGGAAAAGATGATGTTAAAAGTATAGAGATAAAAACATTGACACTGAAACAATGTGTGCAACTGTTTTTCCCTCATTGGCCTCACAATGTAATTAAGTGCATACATGTATGAATACTCAGTGTCATGTTCATGCAAGGTAAAAATAGTGATTATATATATAATTAGTTTAAAATATTACAGTCATGCATTTCTTAACAGCTACACTTTCAGAAACGTGTAAGTTTTCAGTCAATGGGCTTCTTCGTCTAGACTCTATAGGAGAAGATACATCTAGTCTGACTCCAACTTGATGACAAGGCAGGTTGACATCCATGGGAGGCCTTCCATTTACAAAAGAAAAAGGGAGGATGAGTGGAGGAGGGAGGGGAGGAAAGGACTGGGAGGACAAGAAGGAGGGGAAACTGTGGTCCGGATGTAAAGTTCTTCCTTCTTTCCTTCATTCCTTCCTTCATTTAAAAAATAAAGAATTGTGGAGGCCATTGCTTAATGGATATATCTATAAAACAATTCCCAAACCCAAGTCAGTGGCCATTGCAGAAGAGGAGGCAGAAAGAGTCCATGAGCCTGAGGAGCAGGGGGATTAATGTGAAAATGTGTCTTCTTGGAAGGGCAGAAGCTACACCCATAGAATCTTGCCAACATGACTGCCAAAACAGGAGCAGAACAACGAAAGTAATAGATATGTTAATGTGAACATGAAAAGGCCCCAAAGGCCTCAGCACTACACAAAAAGTACAAGCAACTAAGAATGCTGATAGCAGGATAAATTAATCTTCCCCAGGGAATAGCACACCAATTGGATATCCAATACCAAACACTCAGCCCTGAAGACATACATGGAAGTAACATAGACCAAGCAGATTATATTTAGAAAATTATATGCATATATATTTACATCATTATATGATAATAATTAATGGAAAAAAGATGGTATGCATTAGAAAGAGAACAAAAGGGTATATGGAAGTGTTTGGAGGAAGGAAAAGTAATGAAAAGTGATCTCATGATAATCTCAAAATAAAAGAAATAGAAATCAGTAAGGATTAGTGGTATGAAGAGTAATACCTACATCCCTTCTTGATTTGCAATAAGAGAAATACAGTCAAACTTATTTGTATTTCCTGCTACCAACATGTTTAAATGTGGTTTTAGATAATTATTTTGTAAGATATCTATTTAGAAGCAGCTTTTACAGAGATTCTAAATGGAAAGTTCATAAATAATAATGGCTGAAGTAAAAAAATTGTTAATATAGATTCTCAAAGTAGCCATTCAAAGTGCTATCCAGCAATGAGCACATCAAATATGAAAACTGCTTCAAAAAGTTAAGTCCTAGCTTAAAGTGAATAAAGTATGAGTCAGTTGCATAATATATGTCCATCAAAATGATTCTACAGAATTTAACAAGTAGAAAGCAGGATGGAAATATGCTGTGAACATATTTTTAGTAAGGGGAAGAAAACTGTGAAGGCAGATCCTACACTTGTGGTTTAAATAGTATAAAATTCATAAGTATTAGAATTTATCTTGCAGAAGAAATTGGTTTGGTTGAGTATCCTACTAGAATTGACTGTCAACTTGATAAGCCCTAGAGTTACTTAAAAAGGGAGTCTTGGGGGGGGGGTTGCCCAAACCAGACTGTCCTGTGGGTTTATCTGTGAGGGCTTGTCTTCATTGCTAATGGATATATTTTATAGTTTGCTTTATATACCTGTCTAATGGTCTATTGATCATGACCCAAGACAACTTAGAGAGGAAATGGTTTACTTTCACCTTACAGCTTAGGGTCCTCTGTGAATTAACTCCAGAGCAGGAATCTGGAGGCAGGAACTGAGGCAGACACCATGAAGGGGTGCTGCTCACTAGCCTGCTCTCCATGGCTATATCAGGCTACTTGCTTATACAACCCACTGCCCATAGCAAGGTGGGCTCTTCTCCATTAGCCATCAATTAAGGAAATGTCCCCACAGACTTGTCTAAAGGCCAATCTGATAGATGCAATTTTCCCAGCTGAGGAAAAAAATATTTTCAGATGACCCTACTTGTGATAATCAGCATTTCTCTGTGGTCTCTGCTTAAGTTCCTGCCTCCAGGTTCTTGCTCTGCTTCATTCAGACCTGTTCTGATGTCCCTCAGTGATGGACTGGGATCTGTATGTGTAAGCCAAGTACACCCCTTCCTCTCCAACTTGCGTCTTTATCACAGGAATGGAATGAAAACTAAAACAATGTAGTGAGACTCAGACCACTTTGAGGGGAACCATCCCCTGGGCAGATGGGCTCGTGCTATACAAGAAAGCTAGTTAGCAATGATGGCAGGTATGGGATTCATCTTGTAGAGAGGGATGGAAATTCAATCAGAAAGCAGTTAGTTATTCCCACAATGCTCAATGTCACTATTGCACCAGTGGGGATGTCTTTTCAGGCTAGTCATTACTGTAGTTTGTAGGGTTCACTGTTGAGTATGATTGATGATGACTTTTCTCCTCCAGTACTTGCACCTTCCAGCACTATGAAATTTGGCCAGTAGGAATGAAGCTTCCAGCAGTACCAGATTAATGTCATGTGGTATCTTAAGCAAGAGTCTTACTGTCAAGTTCTGGAGATTAACAAATAATAGTAACTATGAGACCACACTGGTCAACTTAGAGGTAACTTATTCTTGGCATTTGGTTTTTGTTTGTTTGTTTGTTTTCTTAGGATGCCTAGTAGGGGCATTGCTGACCAACTATAGGGTAATTGTATTTTAATTCTCTGTGTGTGTGTCTGTGTCTCTGTCTGTCTGTCTGTCTGTCTGTCTGTCTGTCTGTCTGTCTCTCTCTCTCTCTCTCTCTCTCTCTCTCTGTGTGTGTGTGTGTGTGTGTGTGTGTGTGTGTGTGTGTGTGTGTGTGTAGGAGTGTGCATGTCAGGATAGCACTTAGGCTGCGCTATGGGTGTCTGGCCAGCCCATTCTCTCCATAGACACCACTAGAGTACTGGATCTCCTCTGGAAGGGCAGGAGATGCTTTTTCTCTCGGTAATCATAGCACACTTCTATAGCTGAATTCCCTCTCAGAAGGGAATTCTTCAATTTACATAGTTCACGGAGATTTCTTTCAGAAAGCTATTAATTTATTAACACTTTTTAAAGAAAGGCGGTTTCCTACAATTCTTTTTGTCAGACAAATCACTGAGGTGGTTATAAATAAAGCATTACACCTTAAATCCCTCAGTACCTAACCCAGCAAGCTAAGTGCCACTGTTTTTCCAGAGAGATGTTAGAAAGCTTAATTGATGCCGATAATTCAGTTCTTTTCTAACATTAAAAAGTGTATAAGCTATGCAGTTACAGAACAGGCTCTGACCCTGGATAGAAAGAAAAACCTGTAACTATGCAAGGATCATCACACTTATAACTTATTTTGGTCAAAATAAGCTGAAGTTTTCTTTAAAGAGAAAGAAAATAAGATAAAAGGAAGAAAAAAGAAAAGGCAGCTTCTCCTCAGGATGCTTTTCCTTAAGATTTTGATCTTCCTCTCCATAATGTCCATGGATTTACTTTAGCAAATCTTAAAGTCCTGCAGCTGTACTAATTGGACTTACGCATCCTGGGTAGGTTTTAGGGTAACAGTATTTTAATTTTATTATACTAAGTGACAACATTGCCCACCTAATATTTAAATACAGTTTCAGGAAGAAATAAGATCATTAGAATGTCTGAGGAAGGCATACCAAGTGTGATAGTGTTCAGATGGTTGTCAGAAGCTTGAATTAGTTAGGCAACAAGCCCATAAGCATACTGTGAGGACTATTTAGCCTCTGAGTATGCCTATTATAGATTATGCAGCTTGGCCTAAATAAGAGGGAAAGACCTATTCCAGAACTGTTCAGCAGCATTCCCTCATTATGGGTCCAGGACTACACAGGAAAAAACAAGCCAGTGAGGCAATGTTTCCTCCCTCTGCTCCTGACTGTGGAAGTGATAGGACCAGCCATTGCAAGCTCCTGCCAGCATCACTCCTCTGCCATGCTGGATAAACCCTCGCTCACTGCCATAGCTTTTGTCAGAGTACTTTATCACAGCATCAGACAAAGGAACTGACCAGGGTTCACAAAGATTCAACTACTTAATAAAGTGACGTTATACAAGTGGCAAGCTACAACTTATTTCTCCCCAAGCTAGAATTTTACATCTATTTGAGATATGAATGAAATGATCTCAAGATCCTCTCATAAGACTTCTGGGCCATTCGCCAGTGGGTAAGTTATTAAAACTCTGAAATGGGAGAGAAGAACAAGATTTTATCAACATCTGTAACTGTCCCCAATTTAGACAATGGTATCCTTACCCCACTCCCTGGATGGTGTAAATACAGCAGAAGACGTTAAAACAGTGTCATTAAGCAATGCTCTGTCAAATGGAGCTAAACGCAACTGATATGCAGCTATAGACTGACATCGAAACATCTGTGGACAATCAAGACACTGTAAATGTCTCCAGGAACATTATGAACTCGCGAATGATTTTGTGAAATGAACATAAACTCTAGGTAAGGGAAAAGCAGCCACAGCAGCACTATAACTTGTGATTTACTTACTGCACTTTGATCACTTTCCCAAGGAACCGGTCACATGGCAGTGTACACTGGAGCCAGGGTCTCCAGTCAGGACCACACTGACCATAGTCCCGAGACACTCAGAATATTTACTTTTCACTGCTCAGTAGGCCCTTTGAGCATCTGTGCTTTTAAATTAAGAACAGTTATTGGAATGACATTTACAATATTTTACTAATTATATTAGAAATCATTGGCGTTCTAGCCTTTAACATAGACATGGTACGTGTGTTTCCTATGAGTATCTAGACCTCTTAGTCATAAACATTCTAGGCTGAAGATACATTAGGAAGAATTAGCACTAGGGAGGCTACTATATATAGATAGTGTTGAACTTCCAATAAGAAGAGTGAAATACAGGCACATCATCAGGCACATCATCTTTTTTATTGGTGTGGACATTTATATCTCCTGTTAACAACATGTCTACTTGCTCTTACTTGAAAGTGGAAATAAATGAGTATGAGTGTGCACAGGGCTCAGCAGAAGACAATTTCCAAGAAAGTACAAGGTAATTACTTGTGTGTAGAATATTGTCCTTCAAGATTACTGTTAGTGGAGAAGATAGCATTTAAAACCCAAGAAATTTATCATATAAAAATGTTATTTCAAAGTCTTTTTAGAGGATTTTAAAAGTAATGCAACTAAGTATATACGTATACTATAATTCATATGCATAAGTTTAACTATGTAAATATAGATATATTCCAGACCCCAGACATTTGTAGCTATATAGGTAGATAAATAGATAAATGATACATAGATAGATGATAGATAGACACATAGATAATAGATAAATTATAGATAGATAGATAGATAGATAGGAGAGAGAGAGAGAGAGAGAGAGAGATGATAGATACATAGATAGTAGTTGAATATATAGATATGTACCTATTCAAAACTCCAGACTTTCCCTGTCTGGCTAGTAAACATATTCCTACACATTGTACTTTAATTAATCCACTAAATTCCTATCCACCACGGTATAAAGGAAGTTGAGTCCTTCAGTAAAAACTGTGGGAGGGATGAGGTTATTAACTTGAGCATAGACCAAATTACAGAAACCTTACTTAACATTTTATAAATTAAAAACATTGACTTCCAAGTCTAATCAACCTGGAATTCATGTTTATGGTGCAAAACGAAAAGCCCAATCTTGCCTTGCTCCTCCAGACAGATACTCAATGCCTTAACATTGTGCAACAAAGTGGCACTGAATTTGAGTTTCTTCCTTTGCTCCCACAGAGGAAACTACACACACACACACACACACACACACACACACACACACACACACATGTATGCACATGCACATGCACACACATGCATGCACATGCACACACATACACATGCACACGCATGAGCACACACATGCTCACATGCACATATTGTCTTAATTATATAATATGTGTTATAATGCATTATAGTTTTGAGATTTAATGAAATAACACATGAATGGAAGCCAACATGTTCTTTCCCATGATAATCATTGATTTTTAATAGTTTTAGATTACTTTTCCTGTGTGTGTAATATTTAATATTTAAGGCTTTCCTGCCGCTCCTGAAACACCTTGGGTATTCTGACTAACACACCCGTTGACTAACGTTAATCCTTTTAGACGAGACTTGTATACTGAGCCTTCCCACTCATAAAGCAGTTATAGCCCAAGTTTATTCTTGTTTCTTTTATGAACTCCAATAAGCTTTTATAATTTTCTCCTAAAGTGTTTTTCATAATTCCACTTGGATTTTACCGGTTTCTTATCATTTTACTTGATTTTTGAAAATGCTGCATTTTATATTTTCTAGTTATAGCTGTTATGTAAATATCTCAGGTTTTTATGTTTGAGATTTTATCTGAGTATTTGAATGCACTCATGTGTTAGCTCCAGCGACCTACAGGTTATTCCTCTAGGTTTCCTGGGTGTATGCTTACAAAGTCTTAATGATGGTATGCCTTGCGCTTCCCCAGGCTCTTACCCCTGACTCTAAGTATCTTAATCTTCACTGTTACCAATTATGCAATGCTTACGATTCTAGAATCCAACAGGAACATTTCTAATATTTTACTATTGAAAACATTTGTATTGCTCTACCTTAACAAGTTAAATAACTGTCTGTGTTTTTCTGGTAAGATAATTATTTTTAGATCATAATTATTAATTAAAGAGTTTCTCACATGTATTTTGATATGATCTGGCAAGAAAATAAAGCTTGTCCTGCTGATGCCTATTAACCTCCTAAGTTTAACTCATTAGTTTTCTAAAATTGAGCCATGTCTGCCTTCCTGAAATCAGACTCACCTTCCTAGGATTAGGTTGAGCACTTCGGCTTTGTTCTGAGTTTTGTTCAGAAGACAAAAACGGAGGTTGATCTCTGGTTTCAGTTACTGTTTATTCTACACTCATTAGAATCTTGAATTCAAAACTGTAATAAAAATAAAATTCTCTGAGAAAACATTCTTGGCTTACTAAATTTGGTTTATACCATTTCACTGGCTTCTCCTAACTCCCACCCATCACACAGATTTTGTTTTACCCAGTTACTGAGCACTGCCTGTGTGGTTACGAGAGATCACCAGGAGAACATTATAGTTTGTTCTAGTCCAGATGCCCCTGATGAGTGGTGATGTTCTTGAGACGTGGAATAAGCATGAGCCTTTGACTTGTTATGGGAGGAGCAGCCCTCGTTCATGTTTTCTTCCCCTGCCAAGTATGTATGACTGTGCGTCGCCATGCTGCTCTGCTTATTGGCTAAGTTCACAGACCATTTCTGGAAATGGTGATGGTGATCATTGTTTTTAATTTTAATTTTATTAATTTATTCAGATTACAATTAAATTGTTATCCCATCACTTGAATCCTCCCATTCTTCCCTCCCTCCCACTTTCACCCTATTCCCCTCCCCTAGGTCTATGACTGAGGGGGACCTCCTCCCCCACTATATTGTCATAGGCTATCAAGTCTCATCTTGGTAGCCTGCTTATTCTTTCTTTGAGTGTCATCAGGCCTCCCCACCAAGGGGAGGTGGTCAAATATGGGGCACCAGAGTTCGTGTCTGAGTCAGTCCCCACTCTCCATCTAACTGTGGAGAATGTCCTATCCATTGGGTAGATCAGAGCAGGGGTTCGATGTTTATTTACTACTTGTATTGTCCTTGGTTAGTGCAATAGTTTGAGCAGACACCCCCTGGGCCCTGATCCACAATGGTGATAATTTTTCTTGATGAATGGAACATAAATATTTGTTTCTCTGTCAATTTTGGTCTCTGCATGAAATGTTGTGCCTAAACTGGAGACATGCACTGCAATCATTTGCTCCTTTCAAATGTAGTCATCTAAGCTTACAATACAGAAGGTGGCACCCTGAGCAGGCCTTTACACCAGCAGACAGTCTGAGATGAACGGTGACACAACAACTCATGTGACCTGGTGGCAAATTTTGATCACTAGCATACTAAACTCTCTGAGTGAGGCTTTCATACTTCCCTACTCCCCAGGATTAAGGACTGAACCTAGAGCCCCTTGTGTACTCTACCAACGAACTGTATCCATGTCCATTTTTACTGTTTTTTAATTTTGAGACAAGTCTCTATAATTTGACTAAACTGTGTTTGAAGTTACTCTAGAGTCCTAGAATTTCTCATCTTCTTGCATGAGCATCCCACATAAATGGGGTTAGAGGCTACTTCTTTTGAGTACTTACCTTATGAAGAGCTATATAGAACTAAGCATTATGTATTCACTACACATGTTGAGAGCTTCATCCTGCCTTAGAATGCACTGGCAGCTAGTGCTCCCAATAAAAGCCCTCACTCTGCTGCTTGAGGAAACACTCCCTTAGGAACTGTCTTCAGTGTTCTCTTTCATATATTTATTTTTATTCCTTTGATTCCTGGCTTTTTTGTACTTATTAAGAGGTGAACATTTTGCATTAAGTTACCACAACATTCATGTAAGAAAGGCTACTGGTACTCTTATGAGAAAGACCTGGAGCCATGAATCTGATGCAGGCCGTGTATCACTCTTTCTATATAGAAAGTAAATGTCATATGGTAGAACTAGGAACCTAAGGAAGGCAAGTATGCAGAGATGACCATCATCACCCCCAAGAGGAAGAGGGTCTGCCTAACTCTACACTATCCATAGACATAGCATTATTTAGAAGGAGTTTTGCAGATACAACTGGCTAAAATGGAATCACACTGGATGAGGATGAGCCCAATCCAACATGGTGAAAGCCTTCAAAGGATAGTAGCACTCAAACGAATGCTACAGGGTGACAAGAAGAATCAGAGCTGATGCAACTACTAACGAAGGGGTTGCTGGAGGCTGGAAACAGCATGGAAGGATCCTCCTGCCCAGCCAGTACGTTGATTTCAGCCCTTCATTCTCCAGAAGCCCGAGGTTAATACACTTCAGTTATTCTGAAATGCCCGTGGATGTTGCCTTGTTCAGGGAGCCACAGGGAAGGTGGTGCTAAGGCTCAGAGCCAGGAGAGGAGGTAGAGATTGGGGATGTGAATGAAGTAAACAGAGGGCCAGATGGTATGCCACCAGCAACAAGAAATGCTGACAGGAAGTCAAATGTTATCCCGACTGGGAGAGAAACAGGAGCATGTCCTGACTGCATGCATGCCAGAGCAAATGTAGCGGGGTGGATGGAAGGTAACAAAAAGCATGGCCGCTTGAGGCATGATGCCTAAGTGTGATGGGTTTACTCCCATTGTATCTGAGGGTTTTCACTTCTCCTGGGTGATGCTTTTGTTTCTAACTGCTAAACGGATTTGTTAATGTATTTTGAAAATGATGCCATAGAATAATGACATGCTTAACTCTCCTGCCATAGAATAAAATAATGTCTAACTCCATGGGCCATAAAGACGCAAACATAATCTCCAGTGTATCAATAAAAGTTGCTCCTTACAATACATCTTGGGCATGGGAACTCATCCTCCCCTTGTCCCTTATGTCCTCTCAGTCCATCCCTGATGAATGTTGAAATCCAAAATTATTCTTGCAGAGCACGGCTCTTACTCTCTGGAGTTTTATTTTCTGATTGATGAGTAGGAAAAAGTCAACTAGTGAGTACTGGTCAGACACACTAGGCAAGCAAAGGGAAGCCATGCTGCATTCCCTCTGCCCAAACAGGATCAGCAACATAGATGCCATGCCAAGGAAGGGGGTGGCTGCATTTAACACTCCACAAATAGAATTAATTGACTTGCTGTCCAAGTCATATGATGGAGCTATTCTAAATCTGGGAATGGAACCAGAATTTCTCCCCATCAATTCTCCTTTCTCTTCGCTAGACCATCCAGTCTCAAAGTTTTTATTCTCAGATGATAATCAATTTAAATGAGGGAACTCCTGCCAAACTCAGTGCTCTAATTACATAGTCAAGAAGGACTGATAATAATTATGGCAATGTTCTACACTTATAAACTGTTAGGCGATGCTGATTTAGACACCAGGATCCCATTTCCTCTAAAATATATTCACACATATTTTAGAAGTCTGAATATGCCTATTAAAATTCATTGTTAATAATCACTGTAGCCCAAATTTTAACTATGACAATTAGGTCTGTGTTATATTGAGTTTTGATTTTCAAGTAATTCAAAAGTACCAATGAAATGAGAGAACACACAGTTACAGTGATCCCAGGGTCATCTAGCATAAGAGACTGGAAAAGTCTTGAATACTTTTTCCCTATATCTTTTTGTGTAGGCGTGAAAATCTGTAGATATTCAAATACAATTACAGCAGGGGTCTAAAAGAAAGCTTATCAAGGCCAGTGAATTGTGTGTGCAAGATATTATTCATGCTTGACAGAGCTTTTTAAAAATTCTCACTTCTTGTTGCCTAGAATTTTGCTTATTCTTTCTTTTAATTATCAAATTCCATGGTTACTTCCACCAATAAAACAGCAATGTCCTGTTGAAAGAAAAATATTCTAGCAGCTTACAATGCTTCTATTCTCCTTGCACTTCCTTGTCCCCTAAGGGAAGCTCCTCTGCCAGATCCCATTCAGAGCCAACAAGATCTTGCCAAGAAAGCTTGAAATGGTAAGCCGACTCATGGATAAATACATAAGCCTTATTTATGAAGGAGTAAAAAGCTCACCTTTGCCAAACAAGGACTGCACACCATGATCTATTAGTGCAGCATGTCAGTACAAGTTTAGGTCACCGAAATCAGTTCTGTAATCTCCCCACAGAGAGATATTGAGCTATTAATAGAATTTTTAATTAAATAAATATTTCATGGTTTACCATTTGATGGGCTTGTGATACTTGGTTCACAGTATAGACATAGCACACTTCACATGAGCTCTTCTAGGTCAATCTTCCTGAAGCCCAGCCTCTGACAGACCACCAATTTGATCTTCCCTGTTTTCTTTTTCCAGTAAGTATTTCATCTACTCTTGTAGTTGCTCATTCTAAAGAGTCTTACTCATCCTTGACTCCTTTCTTCCTTTTCCAGATTCTATTGGTCATGTTAAACTGGCCTCACCCTTAAATTCCTAGCCCTCAATTAAACAGGATATGATTGTATTTGAAATAGAGGGTTTTTTTAAATACATGTAATTATTTAAGAAAATTCATACTGGAGTACTGTGGACCCCCCAATCTTACATACCTATTGGACACAGATAAATAAATACATAGGTATAAGGTTCAATTGAGATTTGGAACTGGTCATCTGATCTTCAGAATTCTGTTTCTACCAGGCTAGACACTTAAGACCCAGGTCTGAATCAGACTCCCTAGAAGGTTCAGAGAAGCCCAGACTAGCTGACATCTTGACCTTAAACTTCTGGCCTCTAAAACAGTAAAAAAAAAAAAAAAAAAAAAACCTCTCTGTTGTTGTAAGCCACCCAGGTCACCATGTTTTGAAAAGATATCCCAATAAACTTGGACTGTATTCACTGACTCAGCCAATACTACAGATTTCATGCATCCACAGACACAATTCCTGCAGATGCTCACCTCTAATAGGCTTGCTCTTAGACTTTTTATCATGAGAAATGTTTCTGAGAAACAGTGTCAGTGTCAACTGAACCTCTATGCACATGACATCTTCAGATTTACTGCTAAGAATTATGACAAGGTACCATGCATGTTTTGATGTTCCCTGTACCCTGGCTGGCCCACAGTAAACAATGTCATCCAACCACTCCATGCCAGTCATGCAGGAGGTTCTATTTCCCCCGAATCACCCCAAGCTCTCAAACTAGCATTCATTATTCACAAGCCAGTTTCCCTTGTTATTGTCTTTCCCAGGGATGAGAATGTGGCAAGCTTAGTTCTCAGGCTTTACGGATATTTGGATATTCATATTTTATTCATCTTTTGGTTTGTTGAAAATGTAGAAACTGAGCTAATCTTTAAAAAAAAATCAGATTGTGAACCTGAGAAATGATCGTTACTGAGCAACACACTATGTAATCAGGGGCTGAACTGTGGGCGCAGATGTTACACCCTGTAAGAGATCAGAGCAGCCTTAGATCAATCATGCTGGCCAGAGTACAAGAGTCTTGTTGTGTGCCTTTGTGTTTCTCTCTTTGGATTGCTTTGTTGTCTGTGGATTAATCTCTGTTTGGGATATTAAGTGCTTAGAATTCATTTAAAATTTGAAAGTATACTTAAGCATCTTTGTCTACAAGGACCACTTTCAACAGAAGTGAAAGATGAGAACTTTCCATCAGTAGAGGACAAGAACTATCAACGGCAGCCATTGACCAAGTTGGACTTTATATCATCTATGCACCAGCAAATGAGTGACTGATGGGTTGTGGAATAAATTTGCAGGACTCTATGGGATAGGTTTTCCCCACTGGCTAGGTTCTGCTCCTTCACAGGTAGGGGTTTCATCCACTTGGATGAACATATGTATTCATAATGGTCCAAACCCTTGTGGTAATGATAAGAAGGCTTAATTTAATAACTCATGTTATTATCCCCATGGAAAATTAATGCAATAATATCCACTTTCAAACAACACTGTGCTCGTACTTATTAATCTCATATTTCCTTCTATGTCAATTTCTCCTCATCACAACCTTATGAAATTTGGAAGAAAGAAACACAATACTCTCCAAGGATTATAAAACTTATTGAATCACTCAATTTTGAAACAAAATTTGCATGACCGTATTGTACCATCACCATCCTATCTGCTGTGAACTCAGTTGTAAATGTTACTTCCTACCAATGTGGGGTAATAAATGTAGGTGAAAGGGCTCCATATGTTTATTTAAATGGCATAGGAATAAGTTAAAGTAGTTGTTTTTAATCAAGAATAATTTGATATTTTAATATATTTCTTTATTTTATGTATTTGGTTATGTACACGTGATGGCTGTGTATTTATGTGGGTTTATGGCGCCCCATGAACCCAAGACCCTGAGGACACAAGACAGCGTGGGTTACCTTGGAAGCAGGGTTACAGGCAGTTGTTAACATGAGGAAGTAAAGACAGGTCCTCAGAAAGACCAACCAACGAGTCTTTTAACCACTAAGGATCTCTGCAGTCTCCAAACTATAGGCTTTTACGGAGTGATTCTGATGTGAAGAACAAATTTAAACTGATAAGTGATTATTGGCTTTTGGAGTGTGTGTGTGTGTATGTTTGTGTGTGTGTGTGTGTGTGTGTGTGTGTGTGTGAGAGAGAGAGAGAGAGAGAGAGAGAGAGAGAGAGAGAGAGAGAGAGACAGAGACAGAGACAGAGACACAGAGACAGAGACAGAGAGACAGAGAGACAGAGACAGAGAGACAGAGAGACAGAGTGAGAGAGAGAGGAGCAGGTCCCTTGCTCCTGGGTGATGATGAAATCTTGGAACATATTATGCATGATTTTTTATTTTAAAAAATGTTTTTTGAGGCACTGTTCAAAAGTAAGGAGATAAAATATTTTAACAACTTGTTTTTAAATGATATTGGTTTACTATTTTATAACTTTATATACTATAGTATATTCTTTTGGACATTACTTTGGTATATATTACTCCTGTGGTAACTACAGAGTAGGTATGAATGTTTATCAGATAGAAAGAAATTTATGATAGATATTTCTAGCAAAATTATGGAGAGGGTATATTTTAATAACTTGTGTTTCTTCAAACCAAGATATTAACTTCCTATTATATGCTTAGTGGAAAGTATTTTGACATACATTACTTTTGTAGTAAGTAGTGAGTGGCATGTTTCTGTGTGAAAGAGGAAAATCTACAAAGAAATTGCCTGGCACATTCAATTTTTAGTTCATCCTTTCCAAACATTTTAGTACAACCTTCTTAAAAAGGTATTTTTAAAACAAATATATTTTAAACAACTAAAAGCTAGCTTTCTCATAAAACATTAACAAGAGCATTCTAAGCAGAGTGTGAGTTCTCCTTCATCCACTTTTCTTCATCGTTGTCCCCCAGGGAACTTAGCACTGTGCACACTACACGAACTTCCATTGCTCATCTTGAAGTGACTACGTCCGTAGAAGATATTCAATGGTTTCCCCCCAAAACAGGCTCAGTTTCAGCATAAGGAGTATGTTGAAACATTGAAAACATATGGACTTCACTTTGTAGCTCTTTCCTAAGGAGAAGTACTTAAGATTTTAATCATTATCAGTAGTGGGATGGCTTTGCTAACAATACTGATAACTAGTAACCGTATCAATTGGAAATATGCTGGGGCACACAGGTTCCCAGAAGGACTATGAGGCAAGCAGCAGCCTCGCGTAGGACAGCAGTGCTTTTCATTATATCATTCAAGAAGTTACACGTGAGTGCAGTGTTCCACTTTGCTTTCTTTCTTTCTTTTTTTTAATTAAGTTATTCAGATTACAACTAAACTGTTATCCCATCACTTGTATCCTCCCATTCCTCCCTCCCTCCCGATTTCACACTATTCCACTGCCCTAGGTCTATGACCGAGGGGCACCTCCTCCCCCTCTATATAGTCATAGGCTACCAAGTCTCATCTTGGTAGCCTGCTTACGACTTTTGTTTTCAAAGTACATGACACATACACAGCACAGTCAAGCACAGGGACAAATGCTACAGGTTACGCCCCAAACACTGCTGAAAAAAAAAACAGCACAATTACTACTCATGTTTTTTATAGGTCACATGTATAATTACTTGCAGTTGGGTTCGCTAACAATTACTTCATATTTTAGTGGCTACAATGAATGAGCAGTCTTTATTTCGGTAAAAAAGGAATGGCTTCGGTGAGTCATCATATCACAGTTTAAGAGACCAGGGGAAAGAAGTGTAAGTCGTTGTCTGTCTTAGGCCATTACCAAGTCCCTTTGGGTGCAAACAGGATTTTCACCTGATGCCTGAATTATTGACAAGCATTAACATCTTGAGATAGTGCTGAGATAAACATTGGGCTTTTTAAGTATTTCATCTAAGCCCCTAGTTCTTAAGGAATGGCATCATTATACAAGTGCCTGGCTGGCGAGTTCACCATTCATGATTTCCACAGTAACAGTTCCACCTTCCATTCAAGAGTAAGCGTGCTTCTGACTACGTGTGAGAGAGTCACTGAGGTGAAATGTTCTTTCTCACCACATTAATTTATCTCAGCACGACATGAGAATACACATAAAATAAAGCCACCATGTTGTTATTTACACATCTACTTAGGGATGTACAAAATCCATGCTTCAGTGTTTATATGTATTAACTTATCCCTGCCATTATACACAAAAAACTAAAAATAGTTTATTTGCATATAAGCCATTTCCAATTAATAGCATTTAATACTTCATTAAAAACTGAACAGTAATTTGCTTTGCATTGCCTCCTGGTTATATTTTAAGTTATATAAAATGATTTCTAACTGAAAATCCAATTTCTCTATCTGCTTTGGATGTCCATATGTGGCTATTTCATCACGATGTGTTCTTTACCTCTGAGAAACTGCATACCTGCCAGACTTCAGTTCTTCCCTATGAATGCCAATTATCTGTCATCTACTTGGTTTCCTTTTAAAGAATTCTCCCACCTCCTGTAGTTCGTCCACGGTTAATTTTCAACCTCACTAGTTTAACTTTCCTTTCGGTGTCTAATTCCTACAGAAATCTGTGTCATTTGCATTGTATGTTATTTTAATTTATTGTTTTCTTTCCTTTCTATATGTTATAGTGAAGGTTCTGGCTCTTTACCGGTTACTCTGATTATTACTTCTGTGTCATGGTGTCATATATTATACAATCTATTACAAACTTTTATTGTGTCATGCCCTCTTGAAAACATGAGTGTAATTTCAAGTCACTCCGCTATCTCCTATGGCTTTTGTTAAGACTTCTACATCATTTTGATGTATTGCTTTATCTTTGATGCACTTATTTTTTCTGGAACAACGTGTACATATTTTGAAAGATTTATTGGAATATATTATATGTTTGTTCTATAATTCTGTGAAGACCAACTCTTCTCTGTCTAGGCATTTCCTTGGCTAACGAATGGGCATATGATGTTTTATAGGGTCCAACAATATCTGTAAGGATAATAAAACAGTATGCTGATAGTATAGGGAGCAATATTCCTGTGCCAGACAAGTTACCATCTACAAAGGGACATGAGTTTGAAAATATCCCTTGCTTTAATCTACTGTACAATACTCAAACAGCAGTGCTATAATCTGACTGTGACAATACACCCGTGCATGGTCACACATGTCACCTCTTGTCAAAGTATTCCAATATGGCACAGGATAGTAGGGTAAAGTTTGTCATTTCAGAATTGTGGATTTCCAACAGTGGCTATTTATGACTTTACATCAACTGAACAAAAGCTACTTAATCTCATAAGTAGTTTTTTTTTTCAGATTGTGAGTGATAATACCAACCAAACAGGTCAGTAATATGATAAAATAAGATAAAGCATGGTTAAATGTTGCCACAGTACAGCAATTGAGTAAGTATTTCTTAGATGGAATGTAAATTTTCATGAACTTGCATCTTTAGTTGTTCTGCCCTTATTTGAGTAATTTTTAGATCAGTTGGAGACAAGAGTGCTTTGGTACATTGAGGCTGAAAGATGCCAGGATACTAAATAATGGAAATTACATGTCATTCACAGTGCTTCATGTTATATAAGCGCTGGGAGGTTTTTCCTAAACCTCATATAAATGTAATGTCCTCAGTACTATGGTCACAGAATCATGTGATGCCTATGGAGGATATCGGTAGGCCTTTGATCCAGTTAATAAAGAGAAGCAGACCAACATAAAAGCTCTAAGACAGTGGCAGTGGCCCCATCCTGTGACTGGGTGACAGTGGCAGTGGCCCCATCCTGTGACTGGGTGACAGTGACAGTGACAGTGGGGAGCAGGTTGTGCTTCATCCCACTGGTGGGCTCTTGGATATGCAAAACAGTTATTGATAAAGATTAATCCAATTGAGATAATCAGGCAAAAATAGTCTGTTTTCAGCAAACAATAGCACTTCCTCATAACATTTTCAAAGCTTTGGAATCCTGAACATTCTCATCCCAAATTGATTATTACATCTGAAAGCCAAACACAAAGCAGTAGACACTTAACAAGTCATATTTATAACCCATGTAAACACTGTATGATTCCCTTCTCCTACCCAGTACTTTCAGAGAGCACTGCAGCTAGGAAGCCACAGTGTGAACATTTCTAACCAGAATGTGCAGACAGTGTTTCCTGACTCTTTGCTGAAGATGATCTTTATATCCACCTGTGATAAAGAAAGAACCGATTTAAGAATCTCATCTCCTACAGGCATAATACAAGGCTTAGACATGTTTGGGGCTGTTCTTCCATAATTATCTTTTACAATTGTATCTCCCCAAATGAACACATTCATTTGTTGTTGTTGTTCCTTTTGTTAAATAGCATGCTGGCAGAATGTCTTGCTAGCAGACAGGTACCAGTTAAGCGTCGTGCTTCTGTGTAAGCATTCACAGTGGCTGTATTTTCTGAGCCAATACAGAACAAATGTATTAATGAGCAAAGTCTCCATCACTTACAGTGAGTAACACTGACAACTACATTTACCAAGGGTTCAACATCAGACTGACAGTACAGCTGCTTTTGGAGCCAAACACCACCAACAACAACAAAAAGGGCCATTTCCTTAGTAGTTAACAGTTTAACTGAGTAGGAATAGAAAATGTAAAGCCAAGGGTAGGATTTTCTTACCTACAATAATTCAACAACCACGGTTTCCATTTGTACAATGCAACCATGATTGATACCCTCCAGGTGTGCAATGGGGACTCCATAGGCAGGAATCAAACTTACTAACAATATTAATATTTTTTTGGTGTCTGCTAATAGGCACTTAACTGTGTTGTGCTGTACAGGAAGCACTTGGATATTCACTACACATGAGTTAGTATTAAAATGCCCCAGAAAGATACATATAGTATCTATTCACTTTTATGTGTATATTAGCCATTAAATAAATGGTAGCCAACCTACAATTCATAGACCAAGAGAAGTTAGGTATAGAAGAAGGGACTGGGGGAAACCACAGCTCTCCCTGATAGGGGGAAATAGAATAGATTTTATGAGTGGAGTAGGGGAAAGGAACAGGAAGATCAGGTGGTGATGGGAGGGAAATGAGGTTGAGGAAGGATGGAGGGAGACACAGTTGAGATTGAGGGATGGTATGGAACCTAGTGCACTGGAAACTTCCTTACACTATGAAGGTGATACTAGTGAAGTCTTCTCATTATGGGATAGATGGAGTTCCAACTGGTCATCTCTTGTCCCCAAACAATGCTTCCAGTACCATGACTGGGTTACATTTAATTGAGTTGTTGGCCAAGGGAGTCACATGGAAATCTCCAAACAACCTAGCCTGTTGCCAGGACACTGGGTGGATTTCCACAAACTGACAGTTGTGCACCCACACAACTCACTGAAAATGAGTGCTTACATGAATCCTTCACCCCTATGTCCTACTGTCTATGTTGTAGGAAGGTACCCTACAGGCTACCAAAACAGAAATGTAAACACCAGCCCAGTCACAAGACATTTGATCTAAAATATGTCCTGACTGCAAGGTATGACAGGGTGATGGTGGCACAGAACTTGTGGGAGGAGCCAATCAATGTCTGACTTGACTTATTTGCCTCTCCATGAGATAGAACTCATATCCAAAACCAGTGACCAAGAACCAGAGACTAGATAATACAGATACCCAGGGTAAAACCAAAGACCACTAGTTCAAAAAATGGTATCAAGAAAATGACTCTTCATGATATTCTGCTATTTTCACAGATCAGTGAGTTATTCAGTCATCATCAGAGAAGCTTTACTTTGCAGCAGAAGGGAACAGAGGCAGAGACCCACAGTCAGACATTATACAGAGAGAGAGAGAAAGAGAGAGAGAGAGAGAGAGAGAGAGAGAGAGAGAGAGAGAGAGAGAGAGTCCTTGAACACACAGATCTAAATGGTATATCTTCATCAAATCTCTCCTCTCTGAACCCAGGGAACCCCATGAAAGAAGAGACAGAGGAGTGTAAGAGCCTGAAGGGATGGAGGACAGGAGGAGAACAAGTGTGCAAGATTCATATGAACTCACAGAGACTGAGGCAGCAGTACAGGGCCATAAAAGGGTCTTCACTAGTCCTATGGGCATATATTATGGCTTTCAGCTGAGTAGTTTTATGGGACTCTTGAGTTATGAACTGTAAAGGTCTCTGATTCTTGTTCCTGCTCATGGAATTCTTTTCCTTCTGTTGGGTTGCCTGGTCTAGGCTTAATGTGATAGTTTCTGTTTTTATCTCATATTTTATTTTGTCATACATGGTTGTTATCTCTTAGAAGCCTATTCTTTTTTAAAGTGAAGGAAAGAGAATGGATCTAGATAGAAGGGGAGATGGGGAAGAACTGGGAGAAGTAAAGAGAAAGAAAACTTTAAACAGGATAGACTATATAAAAAAACATTTATTTTCAATAAAAACAAAATAGTACTGTTTTAATATCAAAATAAATGTAATCCTAAAATTTCAAATAAGTGAATAAGAATCAGTAATTCACAATTCATAACACAGAATTATATATTAATTATTATAGTGGTTAAAAACAATTTAATGATTAATGATATATTCATAAAATATGAAAAATATACATACACAACTCTGGGAATTTGAATAATTTTCTCGAGACATCTGTAATTCCATGTTTTTATAATATTATATATACCTTTTTATTTATTGCAAGGTCTTATAGAGAGTATACTTTATCAGATCACATACAATTAAAGTATATCAACTGTTATACAACAGTCTACTATATGGCTCTACATTGATTTTTTTTAGTGAAAAAATCATTAAATATATTCTGATCACAGTATCTTATTTCTCATCTCATCCCATATTCTCCCCACCTCTGAGCCCACCCAATTCCATGCCCACTTTCCCACTCTCCCTCTCCTTTTCCTCTCTTCCTAAATAGGCAAACAAACCAAATACACAAACCAAAATTAAAGAAAAACACAAGAAACAAACAAACAAACAAAAAACCCACCTTAAATACACAAAATTGGAAATCGTAATATACAAACAAAAGACAAGTAAGAAAAATGCCAAAACAAAGTAGAATTATCTTGTTGTGTGCTGGAGCATCTTCTGGGTATATTCCAAGGAGTGGAATAGCTGGGTCTTGAGGAAGCCCTATTCCCAGTTTTCTGAGATAGCACCAGATAGATTTCCAAAGTGGCTGTACTACTTTGCATTCCCACCTGCAATGAAGGAGTGTTCCTCTCTCTCCACATCCTCACCAGCATGTGGTATCGCTTGAATTTTTGATCTTAGCCATTCTGATGGGTGTAAGATGGAATCTCAGATTCGTTTTGATTTGCATTTCCCTAATGACTAAGGAGGTTGAGCATTTCTTTAAGTGTTTCTCAGCCATTTGATATTCCTCTGTTGAGAATTCTGTTTAGTTCCAAGCCCCATTTCTCAATTGGGTTATTTGGTTTGATGGTGTTTAATTTTTTGAGTTCTTTATATATTTTGGATATTAGACCTTTGTCAGATGTAGGGTTGGTGAAGATCTTTTCCCAGTCTGTAGGCTGTCGCTTTGTTCTCTTGACAGTGCCTCCTGCCTTACAGAAGCTTCTCAGCCTCATGAGGTCCGTTTATTAATTGTTGTCCTCAAGGCCTGGGCTGTTGATGTTCTGTTCAGGAAGATGTCTCCTGTGCCAATGTGTTCCAGGTACTTCCCCACTTTTTCTTCTAAGTGACTTAGTGTCTCTAGTTTTATGTTGCAGTTTTTGAACCACTTGGATTTAAGTTTTGTGCAAGGTGACAAATACGGGTCCAGTTGCATAGCAGCCTTATTCATAATAGCCAGAACATGGAAACAGCCTAAGTGTCCCTCAGTAGAAGAATGGATAAAGAAACTGTGGTACATTTACACTATGGAATACTACTCAGCTATTAAAAATAAGGAATTCCCAAAATTTGTGGACAAATGGATTGAACTAGAAATGATCATAATGAGTGATGCAGAAAGACTCAAATGGTATATACTCCTTATATCTGCATACTAGCCTAAGGGGCATGTCCCATGAAAGTCTTCACTAACCAGGAAACTGGGATAGAGGGGAGGACATCCTATTGGGACTCTAGATGAGGGAAGCATGGGAGAATGGCAAAGTTGAAGGATCCAGAGGATCCTAGAAACCTACAAGAAGAAAATTATGATAGGCAGATTTGGGCCCAGGGGTCCCGCTCAAACTATGGCATCAGCCAAGGACAATACAGGCTGTAAACTTTAAACCCCTACCCAGATCTAGCCGAGGGACAGGACATTCTCCACAACTGAGTGGAGAGTGGGGTCTGACTTTCACATGTACTCTGGTGCCTCATATTTGACCACGTCCCCTGAATGGGGAGACCTGGTGGCACTTGGAGGAAGGACAGCAGGCTACCAAGAAGAGACTTGATAACCTATGAGCATATACAGGGGGAGGAAGTCCCCCTCAGTCACAGTCATAGGGGAGGGGAGTAAGGGGAAAACGGGAGGGAGGGAGTAATGGGAGGATACAGGGGAGGGGATAACCATTGAGATATAATATGAATAAATTGATAAAATAAAATTAAAAAAAACAAAGTAGAATTAGACTAAAGTCTTTCAAAAATACCATTGAGTTCCTGCAGCCAATCTATTGCTGGGCATGGGACCTACCATTTGCTGTGGTTAATAGGCTCAGTGAGACTCTGTTGGAGAAAATTAACTCTTTTTTTTCTTTTCTTTTTCTTTTTTTTTTTTTTTTTGCAAAAAGTTGTCAATTGGAAATAGCATCTTGATTAGGAATGGAAGCCTCTGTCCCCTTCCTCTCCCAGCACTGGACCCCATCTGGCTTGAATGTGTGCAGGCCCAGTGCATGCTGCCAGTCTCTGTGAGTTCATATATGCATCAGTCCTGTTGTGTCCTAAGGATCTATGCTGATTTAAACTTATTTATTTAACAATTTCCTGTTGTTAAATACGTAATTATTTTCTTTCACCATGGATAGAACTGTAGTAAACATGGAAAATTACTAAAATTATAATTATACATTAATTGTCCTAGGACTACTATATTGACATTTATGCCACATTTTTACAGACTTCTGCAGTCTATTGCTAATTTCAACTCTTTCCCTTATGTGAACAGCTATATTTGTCTTTTTTTTTTTCACTCATTCTCCCTACTACCATCTAGTCAGTAAAAGACTCCTACAAATTCTAGATACTGGTCTGATCTTTGTTCTGAAGACTCAAGTGACCATTTCGTCCTTTGAAGGTCTTCATGATTTCTGGAATAAACTATGCAAAAATTGATGCCAGCACTTCTAAGAAATTGTTTATTTCAATTAGAAGTAATTTGTGTTTAGCAACACATTGCACACTGCAACAAAGATGGCATACTACTACAAAGCACTTGAAGTAGTCTATTCTGCTAATGGCCATTGCTTTTGTGGGTAAAGAATAATCTTAGAGAAGAGGGCTAATAGAACAGAGGTGGTATGAGAGGGAAACACCGATGAGGAGGGATTAGGAGGATAGGTCCGAGGAGGAGGCAGAGGAGGGGCAACTAGCATTAAGCATGTTTAAAACCCAACTAGACTGTAACCACATAAAAGCACATAAACCACTGTGTTCATTATACAGTTTTGGCGGAGTTGTTTTCTTGGTTTTAGGTTGATTTGTTGTTGTAACAATAGTCTGTGGTTTTTTTGTTTTTGTTTTTGTTTTTTTGTTTTTTGAGCAAGAACTTAAGGTTTGGTGAGTAGAGAGGGGATGAGAATCTGGAAGGACTTGAGGGAGTGGAAGAATATGATCAAAATATATTTTAACTTGAAAATTGCTTTAAATTATGTATACATGCATGCATTCACACATATATAATATGTATGTATGTATATATACATATATACATACACACATATAATATATGAATGTATATATACATATATATATACATATATACATATATATACTCTTTTGTCCCACAGAACTTCCATTCAGAATTTTGTCCGTCTTCTGCACATACTCAGCTTTAGGACTGGAGGCACACCGGCCAACTGGTCCTGTCTATATAATTTCCAGGGCCCAACTGACCGAAAGGAATGCATGCACGGCATGGTTTACTCTTCAGCAAAGATTAAAACAGGCATTGCTATTACAATCCCCAAGCCCATAGATTAACCTTCATCACTCATTAATGTGTTTGAGTGAGATGTGGACTTCTTCCCGGCAGTTGTTCTCACCCTTATTTTCCATGTCAGAACTGAACAAACAGGGAAAAGAGCCTATCAGTCATAGTGGCTGTGCATTAACAAGTTGCACCAGACATGGAATATCCTGACTATGATCATATATGGAAGCTTCGAAGGATGTCATAAGCAGTGAGGTCAAATTAGTCTTACCGTCCCTCCAGAGCTCTTCCTCCTAAATTTCTAGGGGCACACAGCACCTTTCTTTCCTCAACCCAACTGTAACCCACTCATTAATATTCAAACACTGCAAATGTGATGTGCAGATTTGAAGTCATGGGACCCTAGCTAACCATACTTCATTCACATATTGCCAAATAGCTAATGAACGCCCACCACCTGCCAGATGACGTCTGAGGAGTGCACACCCTCCCCAACCCCCTCAGTAGCACAGACAGATTGCTGCCCACGCTCACAGTCTAGAGAGGGTACAGAGACATAAACAGGCAATTACAACCTCAACAGAATCTGAACCAAGATCAATCATTACTCAAACTGGCCCTAGCTCCCATGGGGGAATTCTTTCACTTGGAATCAGCTCCTCTCCGGGTTGTTCTGTAGCCCTGAGTCTTCGAGTAGCTCCGTGCCAACTGTTCTGTGGTATTTTTCCATAGCTGCCAGATCTTGAAGTCTGTTACAACTACATGGTTTCTATTCTAATGCCTCCCCTTCCAGCTGGTCTGTCGACCACCTCGGAGGCACCTGCCTCTGTTTTTCTCCGGCTCTCTACCAGAGACACAGACACTGAAAAAATATATAAATTACAGTCACTCAAAAGACTTAGACACATGTAGCAATTTGTCTGCATTTACTTAACCATGGTAACATTACTCTATGCCTGCTTGTGAATAATTCTTTATTTTAGTAAAATCAACTACTTAAAATAAAGAACCACTTTATTTCACGTTATTGTGTATATTGTGTATGGGTGCTCATGCTGCATTGATGTGGAGTACTGCATGTGTGTCTGGTGTCTGAGGAGGCTAGAAGAAGGCATGGGATCCCCTGGGAATGGAGTTACAGATAGTTGTGACCGACCATGTGTGTGCTAAGAATTGAACTTGAAACCTGTGGATAAAACACTAGTGCTCTTAACTGCTTACTCATCTCCTGAGCCCAAAATCAACTATTAATTATCTGAAATTCCATGTGTCTCCATGTGCAATTATTTCAAAAGACTTCCAAAGAGAGTTTCAAAAGTTCACAAAATTAAGAAATGATCAGCTAAAAAGTCAGGGGAAAAAAGACAGGTGAGTTAGCAAACGAGGAGAAAGGTAAATGGAACACAGCTCAGACTGCACAGCTCTCTGATGAGCAGAGAAACAGAAGCCTCATCCGAAAGCTAGACCATAGGCCCTGGAGAAAGACAACTGCATCGCACACTCAGGACCAGCCTGTAGCCCAGATGAAGGTGTGGAGATACAGGAAAACAGATGCTGGCAATGACTAGACTTTAGTTAGCAAAATGCCAAGGGAAAGAGAGCCTACCCGCAAGCAACAGAGTTGAACCTCATCAACAATGAATTAATGTGGAGGTTGATAAGGTTTTACCTGGGGTCATCAAGTGGCTCAGTCTCTGGAAATACATATCTCATCATGCATTTCTGTAGTATCCAGAGACCTGTGAAATTCCAGCGGGAAACTTTATGTGTACTGTGATACTCTCCCATGAGGTGATCAGTATTTAGAAGGCAGAGAAAGTATGATGGTAGAGCTTCCACATGCAGCGACACCAATGCTTCATCCACTTATGTGACATATGACATATGACAGCTAGAACATTTACCAGAATGTAGCCAACAGAGAATATTGACATGCAAAGTGGGGGACCCACTGCAGTGAAAACAGCTCTGATACAGAGCAGACCCTTCTCCAACACAGGCTCCAAAACAGAATAAAGCACTGGACTCATGTGGATTCGGCTGGTGGTTAAAATATGTCACCCAAGCAACAAGAACAGAGTTCAGGACCCCACAAACGAAGTGAATCGGGTAAGAAATAAAATCTGTCTGTAACTCCCGCTTCAGAAAGCAGAGACAGGAGACCTTTCAAGCAGGGTCTCTGGAGGGAGATTATCCACAATAGGGAGCCATTGTTTGTTTGTTTGCTTGGTTGGTTTTATTCCCTAATGTTTTCAAAGTACTCCCTTAATGACACTCTGAATTTCACTGGAGTGTGTGATAGCCTATCTTATTTTATTTCTAACTTATTAATATGGGTCTTCTTTTTATTTTGGTTAGGTCAGCTAAAAGTATGTTGATTTCCTGATTTTTTTTTTCCCAAAGAGCCAACTCTTTGATGATCCTAAGGATTGTTCTTTGAGGCTGCATTTATTTGTGCCATTATGTAGATTATTTCTGGCTACCCACTGCTGTAGGGT